>NW_025333796.1:1920000-2541666 GCF_019186645.2 Phyllostomus hastatus
TGGCTCGGCGGGGAGGGCGGGACGGACGGATGTGCGTGGCCGTGCCACTGAGCCTTGCAGGGGTGGGGGGGAAGGGGGCGCTGGCGGGAGGAGGCCGTGACTGCTGTTGAAACGTGTGGGTTTAAGGAGTAATGGGGATTGATGGAGCCCAGGAAGGGGCGTGGCTATGGGAGGAGCCGTGGAGATTCTGCTGTATTTGCCCGGGAAAAATCAAAGCCCAAGCGCTCATATTGGGGTTCGTGCCACTGGCTTCCCTGGCCATTGGGGTTCACTGGCTTCCCTGGCCACGGCGAGGTCGGTGCGGTGGCGAGAAGCACCAGAGACTCGGGCGTGTTGGTCACACAGCTTCCTGGGGGTGGGGTCCCTGAGGTGGGGTCCCTGGGAAGAGGGCACGGCCCCAGCGCAGTTGTAAGCATAAGTGCAGCAGCTACTGGGAAGGGACGCTGGAGGGAAGCTGGAAGCTGGAGGAGGGTGTTTGGAAAGACCCGGTCTCCCGCCGCGCTGTTCCCCCGCCGCTGCCCCGCGTGAGGGACCAATCAATGACAGGAACCGGCCGAATGGCCCGAAAGAGCCCGAAGTCACGGGAGGGAAGATTTGGATATGACGTACGTGAAAGGCACAGAAACTCTAAAGACACATAATTCTTGTTCAGATAACAACTCGATTCTTAGGCTCAGGAGGAATGAGGCCTCCGCCCCTGGTTGCCTGATTACGGGGTTTTGTTCTGTGCAAAACCGAGACCTAGGGGCTCAGCCTCCGGGCTGAGTGTGGGGGGGGGGGTCCGAGACAGCCCGAAGGTGCCGGGTGCTGTCCGCGCACGGGCGGCAGCATAAAAATGACGGCCCCTTTTTTGGCTGCCGTGACAAGCTCTCACCCACACCATAGCTCCGGGGACTCTGCGTGCAGCTCTGCAGCACCCTGGTCTGTCCGGGGGTGGGGGGGCTTCCTGGTGGCCTTCAGTGTGTCCCACTTCCCACCGCCAGCGAGGGTGCCGGTGACGCGACAGGTGGTCCCTCCCGGGTAAGCGCATCGGTGGAGAGGGGATGCGCTACCTCGGTCGCCCCCGTCTACCTAAACTCCCCGCGAAACAGTGGCAGCTTTCGGAGAGGACAGGGAGAGACCCCACGTGGGCGGCGTTGTCACAGGTGGCCCCTGGGTGTGGGAGGACCAGAGGGACTCAGGTGTGAAGGGGGCACAGGTACGGCGGGCACCTGATGGATCTTTCTGGGTGTTTCTTCGTCTCCGCCCCCACCTGTTGCAGGAGCTGCCGCCATGCCTTTCCCAAACCTGGGCCTGGCGGGGGGGGGCAGCCAGGGCAGAACCTGCTGGAGGCACGTGAGGGGCGGGGCCAGGTGTGAGGCGGCAGCAGGGCGCGGGCCTGCCCCCGGGGACACAGGCTCAGGGACCTCGGGGGCCGGGAGGGCGTGCGTGCGCACCAGGCCTTGAACCTCCATCCTCGGGTGCCTGCTCCGGTCTCTGTGCTCCCCAGGGGTGTGGGTCAGGCTTCTCTTCACCTGCCTCACAGTTTCCAGCCGACCCGCGGGGAAGGTGAACAGTGAGCAGTGGACTCACGCACACCTAGACTTGGCCTTGAACCCCAGCAGGTGCACCAGACCGTCCGAGAGGACCGTGGAGGAGCGGTCGACCCCTACGGTCCGGGTCTCGGGTTCTTCCCAACAGTGCCGTCAGCAGCACCTGGGGCCCTGTTGGGACGGCGCGTTCTCAGGTCGCATCCCAGACCTGCTGGGTCAAACTGGGTCACGGCTGCCCCTTAGTGCGCCTCTCACGACCCGGCTCTCTGCCAGCTCGGGGCCATCAGGGAAAGAGCCAGGTGGGTGTCAGGGAGGAGTAACCGGCACGAAGGTGTGGTCCCCCCCAGGCCCGAGCTCACAGCTGCCCCGGGGCAGGAGGAGGGATCCTGCAGGTGGCAGGTGGCAGTCACTCCTTCTGCGCACCACCTGGTCCCCTGCTAACAGCTCAGGCAGGTGGCCCCTTTGCTGTGGGCGCACAGTCCCCCAGCATCCCCTAGCCTCTCACCTTCGGGATCCTGAGTCTTTCTACCTGGTGTTGGACATCCCTCGGATTTCCTGCGCCCGCTCCAGGCCGAGGGCAGACCCCGTGTGCAGCGGGCACCTGGCCAGACCTCTGCTCCGGCTGGGATTTCTATCCGTGTTTGAGTTTCCGATTTGAGTTAACGCCCTCCGAGAAGATTCTCCCAGGGTCCCCTTTTCCAAGCGGCGTGGAACTCTCCACAGTGGCCACAGGGTCCCTCACACTCCAGTTTCCAAAACAGCGCTTCACGCGTGTGATAGCTTGGCTGCCCCAAACGTGTTGGGAAAGGTTTTCAGAGAAAGTCTCAGGTCTTGCCTGTCCCGGGTCTTTTCGGGGCCCAGCCAGGCTCTGACAGCAGTCACTTCCGGCGTATATTTTCATGCCCTTGGAGTAGACGCAGCTTTTCCCGACCACGATCTTGCCAGGAAGTGCTCGACCAGGTTTACTTTTGCTTCCTCCCTGCTGTCCGTGTTTCCTCAAGGCAGCTGCCCCCAAGGAAGGAGTGCATCATGGGAGGTGATGCTGTTAGCCTGGTCGGCCCACCTGGTTGGTGTCTCTTTTGAACCTCAATGGAAAGGTTGGGGCCCTGGCTGGCGTAGCTCAGTGGATTGAGCGCGGGCTGCGAACGGAAGTGTCGCAGGTTCGATTCCCAGCCAGGGCACATGCCTGGGTTGCAGGCCACAACCCCCAGCAACCGCACATGGATGTTTCTCTCTCTCTCTCTCTCTCTCTCTCTCTATCTCCCCCCCTTCCCTCTCTAAAAATAAATACATAAAAACTTAAAAAAAAAAAGAAAGGTTGGGGAGTTTCAGGCCCGGAGTAAAACGCACGGCTTCCTTCGAGACAAAGGAAGGTGTGGGTCCCGAGGCTTCACTCCCAGCAGGAGCCGGTCAGTTATGGGCCGGAGGGGGGGTGCGCATCCCGGGCCACCCGGGTCCCAGGGCTTTCCGTGCCGGGTCCCCTGTGGGTAGTGACCGCCTGTCCATCACTCCCTGTGCCGCGTTAACTTCCCCAAGGTAGGGACGGTTCTCTGTAAGGGCTGCGGGTTCCTGCTGTTGGCTCTGTGACTTCCTGGCTGCACCTGAGCAGCCTGGCCCAGGACGCTCACCCTCCGTGCCTCGGTTTCCTTTCTGTAAGCTGGGGACAGTCGCGGTGCCTGACTCCTAGGCTGTGAGGATTAAATGAGTTACTACATGAGGCCTGCCCGGAAAAAGCCCAGCCATTGTTAGTGTAACGAGAACGGTTTGCGCCACATCGATGCAACCTGGCAGCTGAGGAGCGTGGACTGGAATGTGCATGTGTGAACAATGACGACTTCACTGTACTGGTCAGTGGGGGCGGTAGATGCTGTTCAGTGAGCATGTGCACTGTGTGGCCGTCACATTCAAAGTGACTGAGTGAGCAGAGAAATGAATCTGTATCCAATTTTGCCTTAAGCTTGACCATTCTTCCACAAAAAAATTATTCAAGTGATTTAGAAGGCTGCAGCTATGGGCCACTGGTGATTGGCAGCTTTAGGACAATGCAACTGCTCATGCATCACGTCACGTGCAGAGTTTTTGGCAAAAGATCAAATCACCCAGGTGACCCATACCCGCTACAGCCCAGGTTTGGTGCCCTGTGACTCCTGGCTTTTCCCAGAACTAAAGACACCTTTGAAAGGGAAGAGATTTCAGACTGTTGATGAGACTCAGGAAACTACTACGGGGCAGCTGATGACAGTTGGGAGAACTGTGTGGGGTTCCAAGGTGCCTACTGTGCAGGGAACTGAGACGTCATTGTCCTGTGTGCAATGTTTCTTGTGCCTTGTATCTTCTTCAATAAATGTCTCTGTTTTTCACAGCACATGGCTGGATGCCTTCAGGACAGACCTCGCATATAAAGCGGTTAAAACAAACCTGGCGCGTGCTGAGTGTTCAAAAAGTGTCTGCTGTTGTTGTTATTGTTTATCGTCCTCAGGGCCAGTCGTGACAGCGGTAGCAACCGTGTTTACCAATGTTCCTTTTCAAAGTAGAAAAGCAAACGGTGGATTAAGAAGTCATGTGTTTCAAGAAAAATGGGATGAAGTCAATTTCTTTTTTTAAAGCAAAGACTTTTTTCTGCCGGTTTCATGTGTAAATATGGTGGTCCAGCGCCCAGGGGACTGTGGCCGATCCCATCACTCACCTGCTGGGGCGTGTGTTACGTTGGGGTTGGAGAAACAGTTCAGTTCTTGAGTTCCTTGAGCCGAATCTACACTCATTTTGAGTGGTTTGGGTGTTTTTGTGTGTTTGATCTTTTAAAATGTAAACTTTTTTAAAATTTTGGGATAATTTTAGATTTTCCAAAAGGCGATAAAGATAGTACAGAGATTCCTTCTCTGCCCTGTGCCCAGTTTCCCACTGTCACGAGCTTGCCTTCTATGGCCCATCAGTGAACACGAAGGAGCTGAGATTGATCATTACTGTTAACTGCACCCCAGACTTGGCTGAGATTTCACCAGCTTTTTGCGTTAATGGCCTCTTTCCGCTCCAGAACCCAGTCCTGAGCATCACATGGCACTTAGCTGTCACCTCTCCCCAGTGTCCTCTGGAGTGTGACAGCTGCTCCCTCTCCCCTTGGTTTTGCAGACCTTGAGTCATTTATTTGGATCCGTATGGTTCAAGGCTGAGACCTACCCTCTCACAGGTAGCTGTTGGCATCCTCCTATCCCCCTGTACCTGGGGGTGTATTTGGAGGGAGGGTCTTTCAGGAAGTAATTGAGCTAAAACGAGGTCCTGTGGGGGTGGGGGCCTGCATGCAGCAGGTCGTGGGTCTGTAGTAAGAACAGGCGAGGAGGATGCAGACACACACCGCCAGAGGGGCGGCCGTGTGAGGCCGCAGGGAGGGGGTGGCCATCCACACGCCCACCCCTGGGTCTCAGATTTCTAGTCTCCAGAACTTTAAGGAAGCCGTCTCTGCAGTTCAAGCCGCCCCAGCCTGTGATGTATTTGTTACGGCCGCTGTAGCAAACCAACCCGAATGTGGACTCGCGCATGTTTATTTTATACTTTTTATTAAACTCGAGTTCTGTCATTTATATCGTTGCGCAAGCTGCCCCAGCTCCGGCCCCCTGGAACAGCTCCAGCCGGGAGGCCTGACGCATCCTGGTCCCCCAGCGTTCTCCCCGTGGGAGCCTCCTCGCTCTCCAAGGTGCTGACCGGGAACGGCCCCTGTGCCTGGGGAGAGAGAAGGAACAAATAAGACAGTGTCACATTTCAGCCCCGTGACAGCCATTCTCTCTTCGCACTCGTGATGCTAATAGAGGAAGGAGGAGCTAACACTGGGGTGAAATGAATTCAGAACTCTTAGCATGTAAGGAGCAGCGCCTGTGTCTCTCTGCAAGTCCCTCCCTCGGGAAGGGCGCGAGAGCCTCCTCAAAGAGGAGACGCAAGATGCCGTCCGTGATCTTGCGTGTGAACCAAGGTCACACAGCCTCGGGTTTTCCCAATGCTGTGTCACAGCAAAGGCAGCTGGGAAATGCGCGAAAGCCATCTGAAGGATGTTGTTTAACGTGTGCCTTTCCTGACAGGTCAAGGTAGTGGATTTTGGAGAAAGCAATCATGAGGTTTGCGGATTTTTCTCCTAACTCTGCAAATACACAGATACAAACAGCCTCAAATGCCTGCTTGGACTAAAAGAGTTCAGATTCAGTATTTTAGTGGATTTAAAGTTTGTTTCAATTTGGTTTTTTTTCCCCATGTGCACATATTTGGTGGGGTCCCCATTCCATTGGGTGACCGATATAGTGATGTACTTTTTCCTGTGTCTTCCTAACATGCTCATCTCTGCAGAGAGGGGTCAGAGCCAGTGCTGGCTGTCATTAAATAAGCAAATAAGGTTTTCCACTTCGCAATCTTTAATCAACAGTGTCAAGATTTTTAATTTTACTTGTAATAAGCATCATAGTCCCATTGTGTGAGATATTTTTTTTCCTTCCTTAAAAAAAACACACTAAGTTTAGTGTTTTCCCTTGAAGCCTGAATTATTTGCTAGATTAAAAAGCATTTAACATCATTGTTGAATATGTGGGGAAAAAAAACAAACTGTTCATTGCAGTTTCTTCTTTTTATAAAGAAATAAGTGTGCATCTGGTTCCCCGAGAAAACAGGTACTTTTATTGTTGTCTCCTAGGGATTAAGACAGATGAGTCTATAAGCCTTACCAGGGGGCCTATTGGTCTGAGAATGTCTCCTGCTCAACCCTGGTTTAAAAACAAACAAACATCAAATTAGTTATTCTAGGACTGGCCATATCGTTAAAGGGTCCCTGAGGACATCTCCCTCGGTGTTTGGTTGGACCTGCTCCCGAATGACCTTTGTGAAGAGAACACCTCTAGCTGCGGAGGGGAATGTCACAGAGAAGCGCACGCAGCTCCCGTGAATGCCTTCTCCGGTTTTTCACCACTCGTGCGGTGTCTGTTCTCTTCTGTTCTCAAAAGCTGTGTGGGTCTTCAGCTCCCTGGGACGTTTGTGACCAGACCTCCTGAACAGAGGCCGAACTTCTGGACCAGAAGATCAACCATTGCAGCCAAAGTCCGCTGTCCACAAGAAGGCATGGCTGAGCTCACATCCTTCTTGCCCCACGAATCCTTCTCGGCTTATTTCTTACGTGTGTGTCTAGACCTTTCTTCCTTTTGAAACACCTGCCTCCCCTGCTTTGCAGGGAGGAAACTTTGTGTCCATCACCTGCATTTGACTAATTGTAACTCTGTGGTTCTGGGGGTAGTAATACTTAGAGACTTAGTGGTACTTAGATACATAGTGATACTTGGACACTTAGTGATACTTAGTGATACTTAGATACTTAGCGATACTTGGACACTTAGTGATACTTAGTGATACTTAGATGCTTAGTGATACTTGGACACTTAGTGATACTTAGTGATACTTGGATACTTAGTGATACTTAGACACTTAGTGATACTTGGACACTTAGTGATACTTAGTGATACTTAGATACTTAGTGACACTTAGATGCTTAGTGATACTTGGACACTTAGTGATGTTTAGACACTTAGAGAGTGAGAGCTGCTGACACAGGCTGGGCTCGAGAACCCACCTAGTCCGTCCCCTTCACTCTCAGCAAAGCAGGTAGGTGCGACCTCTCAGGCTGCCGTAACAGAATACCACAGACTGGCAGCTTCGACAGGAGCATTTGGTGGCAGAGTTCTGAAGGCTGCAAGTCCAAGATCAAGGTGCAACAGGGTGGGTTTGGGGTGTGGCCCCTCTGACCTGCAGATGGGCCTCTTCTCCCTGTGTCCTCACATGCGTGGCCTTTTCTATGTGCACGTGACCTCATTTCACCTTAATTACCAACCTGAGGGCCCTGTCTCCGATTACAGTCGCACTGTGGGGTTCCAGCTTCCACACTTGGATTGGGGTGGGGTCACAAGTCCCTTCCCTACAACGGGTGTTCTGTTATCTCTGTAAGAGCTTCTCTCATTTCCTGCAGCTCCCGCGATCCAAGTGCAACAGCTTTTCTTTGTGCATCAAATCTTTTTCAATATATTTTACCGATTATGCTATGACTGTTGTCCCGTTTTTTCTCCCCTTCATTCCCCTCTGCCCTGCAAACCCCCTCCCACCAGCATTCCTCCCCCTTAGCTCATGTCCATGGGTCGTGCATATAAAGTCTTTGGCGTCTCCATATCCTGCACTATTCTTAATCTCCCCCTGACTGTTTTCTACCTACCGTTTGTGCTTCTTATTCCCTGTACCTTTCCCCCCATTCTCTCCCTTCCCCTCCCCACTGATAACCCTCCATGTGATCTCCATTTCTGGGATTCTGTTTCTGTTCTAGTTGTTTGCTTCATTCTTTTTTTTTTTTAAGTTCGGTTGTTGATAGTTGTGAGTCTGCTGTCGTTTCACTGTTTGTATTTTTGATCTTCTTTTGTGCATCAAATCTTTGAGAGCTCTGCAGCTCCATGCCCGACTGCTTCAGGGCCGCCTCATCAGAACGACTTTATCCCCCAGTCCCTGGCTTCCCTCACTTCTTCCGTGACTGGTGTCTGCCCCGCCCGTGCCTCCTGCCCCGGAACCTCACGGGCCGAGGTCTGGGGTCTCCTGGGTCCTCCTCCTCCGCATTATAAATGCCGTCCTGATCTGGATTCTGCAGGTTGCTGTTTCGAACATTCACAGTGGAGTCTGGGGAACATGGGGTGTCCCCTGGGGGTTTGGCAGACCTGCAGACTCTGGCCCTGCCCCAGGCTCCCAGAGCCTGACCCTCAGTGCGTCCTGCGACTATTAAAGCTGGAGAACCCCTGCTGGAGGCGGCTCCTCCATCTAAGTGGGAAACGGCTGCCCAGCCTGCCCTCCCCGCGCTCGAGCGCCCGAAATTCCCGCGCCGTCCGCGCTGCGGAGCTTACACAGGCCTGAGCCGCCAGGTCTTCTCACGGGGCTCCTTTCCCCGAACGGTGTGTCTGGTGTCCCTGTGCTGACCGGCTCCGTTCTCAGTCACTCGGGGACACGGCTCTGTTTCAGAGGAGCCCGTCACGACGCACGTGTGGCAGGAGCCTGTTTGCTGGCGAGGGCGCCGGGACCAAGGGTGACACTGGAGTACGAACAGGACGGAAGGTGGCGGGCAGTCAGGGGTCTGTGGCCGTGTTTCTCCAGGGGGGTCGCTTTTCATTCATGTGCCAGCGTTTCTAGAGCAAAAAAATGGGGAATATTATTGGAATCCATTTGCCTGAAGCCACATTTTAACTAATGCTAGTTTTAGATATTTATCTTGTATTAAATACACAAAACATTTTATAAATAAGGGCTTCAAATACTAATTCCTCCCCAGTTTAATTTTTTTTTTTTGTCTATCATTGAACTTTGGGAAGCATGCATACAATTATGTGAGTCAAACGCTTTCTTTGCGACTGCTCGGGAAATTCAATAGCTGGCTATTTAAAATAATTGAAAAGTAAGTGAAAATCAAAAGGAGTATAAAGCGGTTTTTTTTTCCCCACCAATCATGCGTGCTACTGAGCCAAATAAAAATAACCTGCTTTTCTCGTGGGAATTAACGCAGGGTCTTCTCCCAGCCACAAAACGCCTTGCAGAGAGTGTTTATTGCAGCCTTACGGTCGCACAGAACTTTAAAAAAAGGCATCGGTGAGACCAGATGGAGCACACAGGCTACACATGCCCTAGTGCGTACAGCCATTATGTCCGACGTGTCTGTCGAGAGGAAGAGGCTCTGGTGGCCCTGGCGGCGCCGGCAGACTCGGCAGAGCCGCGGGGCCCCCAGCACTCCCCAGTCACGTCGAAAACTCGGCCTTCGGATCTGCGGCCATTAGGAGAGCGGCGTCCAGGTTCCGGGCGAGCAACCGAAGCGGCTGCGAGCTCAGCTCAGGCCCGCGGTGACGCCGACTCACAGAGCGTGGAGGCGCTGCAGGGACCTAGAAGAAGGGGCTTCTCTCTCGGACAGAAATGAGTTTCAGCTTCTGAGGTCCCTCTCCCGCGCCTGTTCCGTGATTTAAAAAAACAATAATTAAAATTGAAAAGGAATTTCTTCCTTTTGTGATGTGCCGTTTGAGTCCATCTTCCCAAAGTCTTCGTTTACTGGATCAGCTTTGTAAACCCTTCTGTGGTTCTTGGTGTCTTGTAAGATAAAATAAAAATTCTCTCTCTTGACATTCAAAGTGCCTTAAGGTGAACCCCACTCCCCGTACACCCCTGTCCACCCCGCCTCCCTCTCCTCCCCTTTACAAATGCTCCTTCACATAACCCACACCTCGTAGAACAGTGAGTCTCACTCACTCCTCAGTTATCTCCCTAGTGCTGCAAAACAAGTCACCCCAAAACTTGGTGGCTTAACGCGGCGCTAGCCCTTAGTGAGCTCCCCTAGTTTCCGTGGGCCAGGGAATCAGGGTAGCTGGCCTCTTGGTTCTGACGCGACCCCTCTCAGGGGCTGCGGCCGGGTGTTGGCTGGAGCTGCAGGATCGTCGGGGGGTCGGCCTGGGGCCAGAGGACCCACTGCAGCTCGCCCACGGGGCCCGCTCGTGAGTGCCGGCGTCTGGCTGGAGGCCCGGGCCCTCTCCATGGGGCCGCTTGAGCATCCTCAGGGCATGGGGCTGCCTTCTGCCACAGGAAATTGCCTGGCTCTGGGCCCAGGCTGACACGGCCGTGGCTCTTATAACCGAGCCTCGAAGTCACGCTTTGTCCCTTGCACCACAATGGATGGGCCCCACGTAGCCAGGGCCGATTTCATTTGGATGGAGAGTGCGCGGGCGTGACCAGCAGGAGGTGTACAGCCCACGTCCATCTGGGAGGCTGGCTGCCCCGGACCCCGTCTCAGCCCAGTGGTCCCCACCATGCCCTGCCCCCTCCCCCCCACACAGCTGATGCCGAGTTCCTCTGTGCGTCCTGCGCCAGCCGAGAGGAAAGGAAACCCTCGGGCAGGTGTTAGCTGCACCCGTCAGGCACCTCCGCTCCCTCTGCACGCAGAAGATTCCTCTCTCCACCTGAGTTACGCTCCAGATAAATAACTCAAGGGCAAGTTCTAAGCCTGAGAACACCCTCCCCGTGTTTGGTACTAATAAAGACGTCTTAATAACCATGACTCGGAATTAAGAAGGAAGCTCTCCTGGGTCTAATGTATTCACCCCTTCCGTGCTGTTTGTCTTGGGCCACTGTTGATTGGCATTCCTCCGGCGTGTTCCCACGCGGCGTGCCGGGTCAGCGAGCCGCAACTCGGCCGCGTGTGGGGCGAGCCGGTCTGACGTGGCGAGTGCTCGAGGTCGCGAGACCGGAGGCACACTGCCGATGGGAGACCACCCCAGCGCTAAGACTCCTGTGCAGTTTCGGCTCCCTCCTGAATCAGTAAAAGTTGATTAAAATTAAACACAGTATGATTTGATAGTTAAGGGTTTTTTTTTCCTAAGATTTTATGTATTTATTTTTAGACAGAGGGGAAGGGAGGGAGAATGAGAGGGAGAGAAACATCCGTGTGTGGTTGCTTCCCACACGCCCCCTGCTGGGGACCTGGGCTGCAACCCAGGCATGTGCCCTGACTGGGAATCGAACCAGCGGCCTTTCAGTTCGCAGGCCTGCACTCAGTCCACTGAGCCACACCAGCTGGGGCCGATCGTTAAGTTTTGACCCAGTAGTTGGACTTGTTCAGTGTTACAAATCCACAAACAGTGGTACTTGGCCATCCTCTGCCGTCTACAACACCCGGTTCCCTGTCTGGGCCGGACAAACACGTGCTCCTGCTGGAGACACTGAGCCAATCTCCCCGTAAGAAGCTTTATCTTTTTAATTGAATTCGACGTCCCCTCCCCAGTGTCCAAAAACCACAGTCATTTTCGGATTCGGCCAGGCCAAGGCCTGTGCTGAATGGGCTTCTAGCGGGACCCATCGCAGTCTCGGCCGCCCTCTCTGCCGCCCTCACGCTGGAGCTGACAACTCTCTAGGGAGAAACATGTCCATGGTTATTCTGCTGCCAAATGCTAGCCCGTTGGTGTAGTGTTACTAATGTGAATAAATAACAGCCAAGCTCCTGCCTCTGTGAACAAACAGGACGCTCCGTGGAGCCCAGGCTGTATCAGTCTCGCTCAGACACAGCCTCTGGGAATCGCGGGGTCCCTTGCACTTCCCGTCTCCGTGCAAACCGTGAATGCACACACAACCTCTTCAGTGACTCACTTCTCAAGGGGGTTAAGCAGGTTCCTTAAAATCACGTCTCTCAATCAGCTTACTCACCACGGCCTTCTCGGTCACGGGTTCAGTGTCGGTTACGACCCAGGTCCAGTTACGGCGCGTCCCACCCCCGACGGCCGACCTGAATGACCATTTTCTGTGTGTGTCCTCAGAACGTGCAGTCTGCTGTCAAGGTCGTGAGGGAAGCAAGGCCAAGGGCCCCGACTCCTCCAGTTTAGGAAAATCCCCAGGTACTGCCCAGCGTGGCTCCATGGCAGCTGGAGTTCCTTAGCTAGCACTGCTGTGCAGGCTGTGTGCTGGCCGTGCTTCTGCAGGCTCTGTCTGCACAACAGCTCCCCGGGGGTCCTGCTCAGCGCGGGGTCTGGCTCCGTGGACCTGCCGGGCAGGCCCTCCGGCCGGTAGTGCAAGCATCCTCCAGGGTAGCCAGGGAAGATGACCTCCCGAGGCCGAACAGTTGTCATCAGAATTGCTACAGAAAACCGGGCCCTTGTTAGGGACCCGAGCCCAAGACACTTCTCATCTAGCTCAGGTGACCCACGGGCCGGGCAGGCAGGACTGCCGGCAGAGCTGTGGTCAGGGTTCAATGGGCAGTCAGAGAGGTGTGACCCCCAAGAACAGCAACACTCTAAAACTGGCACCTGCCCTAAACTAAGCCTGAAGGGGCAAGGGGAGCCCCCGAGGGGGTGGTTGGGGAAGGCAGTCGCCCCTGCCGGGGAAGCTGGGCAGAGCTGGGAGACCCCAACAAGGAAATCCCTGGACCTCGGGCCTCCTTCCCAGCCAGCTGCGGCCAAGGCCCCCTGTTGGCCAAGCTGAAGTCCCCAGCGACGGCAGACAGGGGGACGCAGTTTGCAGGGGTCGGGGCTGGTGCCCCGGGACACGGAACAGGGCCGAGGACAGGGCAGAAGGACACTTGGGAAGGACCAGAGGGAGAACACCCCACGCAGGCCCCACTGTGCGTCCCTCTGGGAAGAGGAGAAGGCGGAGGGAAGGGGTGGTCTGATGAAGACCCACGTCTGGGGGCACTGGAGACCCCACGCTGGGCGTTAAAACTGGCCCCTGTCCTACCCAGCGGTCTTCCTCAGGCAGCCGGAGCAGTCCACGAGCCAGCCAGTTCCGGGGGACTTGGGAAACATTTCTGGGGAGACACGGGCATAGGGTGAGCCGTGCCTGTAGATGAGGTTCTCCCACCTCAGTGTCTACACTCAGTATCACCCAGGCAGGTGTTACCACATGAACACCATCTTCCCCCCACCCCGGAGACGGCAGGTCAGTAGGTTCTGGAGGGCCCAGGAACCTGCATGCTGACCTGTTTCCCCGGGGGAGTCTAACGAGACTTCCATCGCGTCACCTCACGAAATACATGAGGTTGTTCCCAATCCTCTTTCTTATCTTGTCCGTGAGCTTCTTCCTTCTGTCCCACAGACTAGAAAACTCTTCTTCCTTCTGCCCAAAAATCTCTGGCTTACTCTCTATGGAGGAAGTCATTAAGTTCTGGCCCGAGCCATTTTTCTTCAGATAAGTAGACTAATTGCCTTGACATTTCCTGGTAGGTCCAATTTCCCAGTGAAATATTTGCTGTGTTCTCTCTCCTTGTGGCTCCCTACGAGTTCTCTTCATCTGTTACATAACACCCAGAGTCAAACAAGTATTTCTGTTCTTTCCTTTCACGTTTTGTGCCGTCATTCAGCCACAGGCCTCAGGTCTCCTCGGTGTTACTATAAACTGCGGTTATTTTTTTTTTCAGTCAGTTTTAGCTATAACAACAATAAAGGTGTCCTTCAGTGTCTTCCCACAGCAATATTTAAAGACATTGGGTCATAAGATAATGACTTACACTGGACTGATAAAATCAAAGTAACAAATTAATTTAGTTTGCCATATAAACTTGCCCGGCTTGTCTCTGGTCTGAGCCACTTCCACGTGACTAAACGTTTGCCACTCCAAGTGCAGAGTGTGTTTTAATATTGGGTTGGCCAAAAAGTCTGTGTGGTTTTTCCGATAAGATAAAAGACACATTTTTTTTCATTTTCACCAATAACTTAATTGATTTGGATAGTTTGAGTATGTTAGCTCTCTCCTGCATGGTAGAACATTGACTATTCTCAATTAATGTCTCAACTTGACCACCGTCAACCTCACCTGGTCTACCTGACCACGGAGCATCATCCAGCAAGAAATCTCTAGCATGAAACTTCACAAACCACTTTTGACACGTTCAATCAGTCACAGCACCTTCTCCATACAGAGCACAAATCTTCTGTGGTGTGTGTTTCAGTGGCATATTTACCTTTCTTGAAATAATAGAGCATAATATGCTGAAAATGTTACATATATTCTTCCATCTTCAGTATTAAAATGACTGCATAAAAATTCACCAACTGTGATGTTTTTTAATGCATACTGATATGCCAGCTGTCACAATACAATCTAACAAAATTGTTTCAAGTGATGTTAAAGACAACTAAGTGCTACTAGAGCCATCTTATGGGAAAAAAATAAACAAATGAAACTCTTGGCCAACCTCAATAGTTTCAAGTAGAAATTACTTGAGAATGTGCTAGGTAAATAGCTGCCCTGAAAAGGCCACTATAACCCACATTCCCCCTTTTCTTACTAAGGCAGAGACATAATTCTCCACATGCCTGTGGTGCCCATAGGTGCCTTGATGAGTTTGGCTGTGTGCTCCATCCCAGAGATCCAGACTGTGGCCTCTTCAGACGAGTCTTCCTCATGAGTTGGGTGTCATAGGTCATCTCACTCCCCCTGCACCTGATGTTCCATGCTGTTTTCCACCTAGTGCCTTCTAAATTCCTTTCTCCATGTTTCTTTTTTATCTTACCTTTAGTTCTGAGCTCCTCGCCTATGCGGTGCTAGGACATTATTTAGATCATTTGTATCTTGGAACCCAAGTGCTTTTATGTTCTGGTCTGCAAAGTAACTCATGACAGAAATGACTGAATTCCCCTCCGGGTATTTGCATCTCTTTAGCATTTTTGATCAGTGCTTGTGGAGACCCTGAAGCTTCTTTTCTGTTAGTGTTGATTTTGTGCTCATAGCTATGCCAGAGGGGAGAGAATTTCATTTACATCCTGGATTTGCGGGGTATTCGGTTTGAAGACAGTAGTAGAGGCATTGTGAGAGATGCAGAGAGAGAGAGGACACCAAACCCAGAGTGTCTCTAGGAGTCACTCCCCATTAATGTCACTGGTAGGGACTGGCCTCATTGGCATGTCACCACAGTCTTCTAAGGTAAGGACCACTCAGAGTTCTGCTTTCTGTTGGGGGCTCCTGTTAGACTCCTCTGGCCACATATTACCTTGGGAGTGCTTCCAACACCTTTATGAAAAGATAAGAGCCACTACTAACGAAGATTAATTAAATGAGCCAGTAACAAAGAATCAGAGTGTGCGTCAGGCAGGCTGACATGATGAATACTGATGAGCATGTGTCAGCTGCTTTAAATGTTATTTAACATTTGTTCTTCCTGTCTGCAAGTCATTTGTTGTCCTCCTGAATACGGACATGCGATGATTAGGAAGCTGTTCTGCCACCCTGAGAGAGAGGCACCATTGATTTTGTAATTTGCTGCTATCTTCTACTTATCGTAAATGGTCCATGATACATAAAGTAAATTTATGTCAGAGCCTCTCGCAGCGAATAAATATTAGAAAGAAAATACACTTAGACGAGAGACTGAAGCAATGTCATGGCCGCTCCTGGGGGCGGGTTGGCAGAGTTTATTTTCTCCTGAAAATATTAGTAGTGGCTGTTTGGACATTGTCCTTTTTAGGGTATTTGATTCCAGCCTGGCCTGATACCTAACACCTTTTAAAGTGTGTTGGGAGGAGTAACCAGTCCTGGTCATTCTCCGGGCACTTTTTCTGGTGTCAATAAATGAGCAGAATCATTAATCAGTGCCTGCCTTGTTCCAGAAGTCATCAGGGTGGCTTACAGACTCCTGCAATGCCTTCCCATGCATTTTGGATTAAATACAGAGCACATGGCGTTGCCTGAACCGTTGGCCTGGTTTCCCCTGCGCTTTTCCTGCAGCCTCATCATAAGACACAGCCCTGGGGTGCCTAAGCCACGTGGGCACCAGTCTCTCACCCTCCGTGCTGAGCTCCCTCTGAGCAGAGAACCTGCCCCGCTGTTCGCCTGGCTGGTTTCTACACATCCTTCAACAACCAAATTGAATTCCACTCCCTCAGAGAGCCCTGGCCTGCCTCCGTGCCCCCCCCCCATCAAGACTGGCACCCCCCAGCATACACTCCCTCCCAGCACTTGGCTTGCTGCCCATCCCTCATGCCTCATGACGTCATCTTTGGCCTGATGTCTCTCTCTCCTGCCCTGGGGGTGAAGGCAGTAGAAGCCTCTCCTTGCTTCACCACCCCTGGCCAGTGATGTCCCAGGCTGTTATATACAACACACGCCTAACCGTGGCCGATGTGACTCTGCAACGCACGCAAGCATGTAGTTCACCAGATTAGTACAGCCGGACACAGCCCCAGAATCCCCACCCAGGGCCTGTACCCCCGAAGCTCCTGTACCTTGCCTCCTCCTTTCCAATGAGGACTCCCCACCAAGGTATGCCACATCCTGGACTTTATGAAAATTCCTTTTTTGGCTTGTCATTATAGACTTACGTGTGAGCCCTATAGTTGTAGTTCGCCCACTGGTGAGCTCTCTATCAGAGGAATCACTCGGCAGATATGATTCGGGTTTGAGCCCTGTCACTCAGCATTAGGCCTGTGCGGCTCACCCGGCTGTGCCGGTGCAGTCAGCTGTGATTTTCATCAACGTGTGACATTACATCGTGTGGAATATACCACTCACTACGGCCGGCACAATAATGTCCCCCTCCCCTCCCGCAAGATGCCCACATCCCAGCCTCAGAACCTGTGGGTGCTAGGCTGCGTAACAAGGCAAATCAGGTTGCAGGTGCCATGAAGACTGCTAATTCCTATGATTTTTAATCTCTCTGTCACCCGTGGTTAGTAATGTCTCTGATGCCATATGTCTTTCTGAGACTGACATGAAAATGCCAGTGTTAGACCCTTCTCCATGACAAGAATAGATGCTTTTTTAAAAAAAGTTGATTTATTCCAGGCCAGCTAGACTTTAAATATGCCAGAGCTTGCTTTATTTTTTAAAATCCTCCCCCAAGGACGTGTTGATTGATTTCAGAGAGAGGGAGGGAGACAGAGAAACATCGATGTGAGGGAGAGGCATTGATCTGTTGCCTCCTGTACATGCCCTGACCAGGGATCCAACCTGCAACCCAGGCATGTGCTCCGATGAGGAATCAAACCCTCAACCCTTTGGTGTATGAGACAACACTCCGACCAACTGAGCCACCTGGCCAGGGCTGTTTATTGATTCTAGAGAGAGAGGAAGGGAGAGACAGAGAGCATCAATGTACGAGAAACATTGATCAATTGTCTCCTGTAAGTGGCCTGACCAGGGATCGAACCCTCAACCTGGGTGTATGCCCTGACCGGGGATCGAACCTGCAATCTTTTGGTGTACAGGATGACATTCCAACCAACTGAGCCACCCAGCCAGGGCAAAAACACCAGAGCTTTCTTCTTGAGTCAGTTGGCACCTACAACAGTGACTGTCTCAGGAACAGCCCGCAGGACTCCCCTGCACATTCTGTGATGCCAGCCGTCTCGGCGGCCTTTGCTTTAGCTGGAATCAGCCCCTCCTGTCACCAAGGGGACTCTACTCCAACACTGATAGATGATGGCAAATGTGGATGCTTGAGGGTTCATTACAGTAATTGCTAAATTTCTCTCAGTGTCTCTCTGGGAAAAAAAATAGCTGTATATACAGGTGGAAAACCCGGCCTTCCCAAAGAAAATTATATGTCCCATTAGCAATGCTTGAAGTAGTAAACACGGCTAGTAGTCCCAATGTTCACCTGGCCTTCACGCGTAGGTGTGGCCTGAACTCCCGTGGGAAGTGCAGTAGAGCCCCTCGCTGAAGAATGCAGACCCCCTCCTCGGGGAGGGAGGGACCCCTGGCGGGAGAGTGGGCCACCGGACCCGTACCTTTACATGCCATGGCGTCAGGGTCTTAGCTCTCAAGTTTCAGAAACCAACTTAAACTAGTTTGAATAAGATGCAAAATACAGTATCTCATCGAGAAACAGGAGCGTCTTCTTTAATCGAAGTGGGAGATGCCTTCAGAACTCCGGAGGAGAAGAAAGTCTCTTGTCAGCTGTTGCTTCTTGTCTCTTTGCGCCCTGCCTCCCCCCTGCATTCCCCTCGGTCTGCAAACCTGCTGCATCTTCTCCTGAGCCCCGGCATCTGCTGTGGGGGGAGGGCGCCCCTCTGCCACCCTCCCTCTTCCTCCTGTGCTTCGTGATGACGGTCAGGAGTCCGTTGGAATAGTTGAAGTCCCCAGGTTGGTCCCATTACTCCAGGCTGGGGGGGAGCAGAGACTACTGGCAGGCTGGAAGTGTGGCCACTGGCACCCACGGGTGGGGGAGGAGGGCAGAGGGTGCCACGCTGGAGGGTGGGAGCGGGGCGGCACACCCTTTGGAAACTTGGAGCTCGAATTCTGTTCATCTCTGCCGTGAAATCGCTGGTGGTTCTCGCCTTTGAGAGTTGTTTGTTGGCTTCTTAATCTTTACGGAGAGCCCAAGGGGGTTTCTGACGCTGACGAGCATGGGTGGGGCTTGCCAGAGAGCCGCCCAGTCTCAGACCCGCTGGTGGGTCTCCGTGCAGGTGTGAAAAGACACCCATCCTGCCACCATGGTCTTCAGCGACGGCTGCCACCAGCCGCCACGCAGGAGGTACCCGTGCTCCGTGTTCCGTTCTGCCACTTATCTGCATGGCCTGTTTCCACGGAACGGATTTCTCAGGGCGAGATGCGTTACGGAACGTCTTCTGACCAGGGCGCACTGCTTTTGTGACTTGTGGAACCACGTGGTGTCTTTGACACATGCCATTAACATAGATCCGCATCAGACTGAGCTCCGCAGGGAAGAGCGGCTTTGGTTTTGAATTAATTTCATCCAGCAGCTCTCAGGCAGTGTCTGTGAAACTGAAGACCTTCAAGTAATGTCAGGTCTGGGGTTGGACTCGTAGGTAATACATAGCGAAGAAGAAATTTTAAAATATATATATATATAGTTACGGCTGGTAATTTGCCCATTTTTTCTAGAAGGACGGATAGGGCGGGTGCTGACTGGGCCAACGCAAGCGTGCCTCGTGGGCAGGGGGCTCACAGCCCTCGGGACCCGGAGGTGGGCGTGGTTTCAAAGGGCGTGCCCCGGGCTGGAGCAGAAGGCCCTGTGACGTAAGAGTCCACTTCAGAAGTCTCCGAGTTCATAGACACGGAGCTTGGATCTGGGTCCAGCCCCTCGGGCAAAAACAGAGGGGGTGGTGGAGAGCCCCCGGGGAACCCGAGTGGGGACAGCCATCGGAGATGGAAGGGAGCATCGAGCGAAGAGGGACACCCGAGAGTGTGCCCGTCACAACGGGGAATGCCAGCCCCTCTCTGTCACGAAGAGAGAGAGGCCTCCTGATTAATCACCAGGCCGCCAAAGCACAGCCTGTCAGCCGAACTTAATTTCTAATTAGTGACATCAGCGGAGGGTCTCCGAGGGGTCAGATTCCATCCCCCGCCACCCGCGCCACCTGCCACGCACTCAGCGGCGCTGGCTGCCCTGCCGAGCCCCACCCCGCATGACTTCCAGTCGCTGAGGTGCCGTCACACTAAACAGGGTCCTGTGGCTTCAGCTGTCATCTACTCCTCACACGCACAGCCAGCAAAGGCACCCCAAAGTCCTGAGGAGACCAAACAGCATTGACGGGGGGCAGGGAAATCTCCCAGCTCCGACTGTGCGCTCTGCTGGCCGACAAGCACCAGCTCCGCCAGGAGGCCCGGCTAGTTCCCATGTATCTTCTGGACATTTATAAACTACCAATTACCTAAACTCGGGTCTAATTATGCCCAAGAAAAGGCCTCTTTCAGTTTGGGGAGCCAGACTAGGCCTCCCGTCTCATCCTTCCGAGAGGTTGCCTGATGGAAGAGACGGACTGGGCAGATGAGGGAATATTGGGAGAAAAATAATTGAATTCACAGCCTCCTTCCCAAGCGAGGGGGCCATCTGGTCGACCCCTCTGCCATTAGCGAAGGGAAATAATATGCACAGTTGCCAGCTGTCCCCGCGGTGGCTGGCAAGGCCTGGACCTTTGCTGCTGCTGCAGTGCAGCCCCTCCCGCCACCCCGGGCACGCCCCTCTCTGCAGCTTCCCGGGCTCCGAGCTCCCTTAGCAGCTTCCATGGGGAAGGGGGGGGCTTCCTTTCCCGCAGAACTCGTCTTGTGCTCTAGCTTCTGTGAAGCTCACCCTGTGCTGCACCCCTTCCGTGTCGTCAGCCGTGTGGGGCCGTATTTTCATGACGTGAGACAAACCCGCCATGTGCTGTGTGCCCGAAACATTCCAGGGGGCTATTTACTGCCAGAGGAGAGCCCCTCCTCACTGCGGAGTCACCTACCCGCGCCCCGGGCCACCCCACTTTGGGAACCCGGCTAAGGCTCAAACTCCATTTCCCCGCAGGAGAGCTCCGATGCAGCAGTGACAAGTGACAGAAGGCGTGCGGTGCCGCCGTGTTCTTTACTTGCTTTAAATAGAGCAGGCAGTCGGATGTGCTTGGGAGCCCTCCCCGCGCTGCACAGCAGACGTTGCTGAAGCCTCGGGGCGCAGCGAGAGCAGTAAACAGTGAAGCGGCAGCTTACATTGCTACAGTTGTTATAAATTTTGATGTGCTCCCAAACACACATCTGCACGTAGTCCTAACACCTGAGCAAATGGATGCCTTTTGTCTCCCAGGCTTCTTGCACTGTTTTAAAAAGTGCGTCGTTATTTTTTCAAATCCTCACCGAGGACATGTTTATTGATCTTAGAGAGAGAGAGGAAGAGATGGGAGCAGAGAGAGAGAGAGAGATATCAGTTGCTTCGTGCCCTGACCGGGAATCGAACCTGCAACCTCTTGGTGCACAGAACAGCGCTCCAACCAGCTGAGCCACCTGGCCAAGGCCAGCCTTCCTTTCTTCTTTCCACTTCTCTAGCTTTCAGTTTCTTTAATCTTTAAACTCAGCACCTTGGAGCTTTCATTGCAATCTTTGCTCCTGATTATAGATATAAGGTAGCAGGAGAAATCCTGGGGTATGTCGGAAGCTCGGGCCAAGATAAGGTGCACCATTAACCAAGGGGGAGAGGACATGCCTGGGTGGCCCAGTGTAAGGGCGTGGGTGGGCAGAGACAGCAGGCCCGGGTCGGTCACACTGGCTCCCAAACACTGTGCTGCCCTCGTTAGTTCACTTGGTGTTTCTCTGATCCCCCTTGCACACCCCCACACCCAATACCAAGCTCTGGTCACACATTACTGAGATAACAGCCTTCCGCAAAGAAGAATTTAATATTTCAAACGTCAACAACCTCAGCAAAAGGTTGCGTCTGTTTTTAGTTCACTGTTTGCTTTCTTTTTCGCCCGTGTTAAAAATACACATGAGCATCTACCGCGTCGCTAGGGACAAAGCGGTCGCCGACTCTGGATGTCAGCTGGCATTACCTCGTCCGGGACCAACTGCTCCCTGCGACCTCGTTAGTGCAGCCGGGCTGCCAGTGACGCTCGGATCTCTGTGCCAGCCACACGACTGCTTTTCTGCCAGACGGGCCAGCAAATCACAGCTCCTTGCTAGGAAGGCATTCACAGACTCGGTCGTTCTGCAGACAGTCCCCGAGCACGGCCGAGACCCCGGGTTTGCCCCAGACACTGGGAACAGATGCGTCCAGGCAACTGTCATTAAGTAGCTTGCAGTCTGGTGATGACACAGGCGTTGGATACATCCTTTAATGGTGCCGTAATGTTGCCGAAAAGCGTTTACAAAGCATCGCCCTTGTGTCCAGATGACAGAATAATGAACTCTGCCTGTGAAACCAGGCTGGGCTCCGTAACTAAAGACGGCAGATGCGTTTGCCCGACCAGATGAGGACGGAGAAGAATGCCAGGGAGCAGAGGTGGAGTGTTCCCCGTGGGGAGGGGCGGGGGTCTGGGAGGGGCCGCTTGCTGCAGGAGCCCTGAACTGAGAGCGGAGGGTGAGGGGGGCTCAGGCGGGGCTCAGGCGCAGACCGCAGGGGCCCAGACTTCCATGCAGTGAAGGGCAAAGGGCTTTGTCCTTGAGGACAGGAGCCAAGAGCCTCAGAGAGGGCCCTGAGTGCACTTGTGTCTCCCTGGCACTGGGTGTGTGTGGTTCGTCCCAAGGAGCACCATGGACTAGCTTTTTCCACAGTGTGTGTGCCCAGGATCAGCCACTTCTCACCGCCTGCACCTGGGGCAGACCCCCGTCCTCTGCCCGGCCTCCTCACGGTCCCCCCTCTTGCTGCCCTCACTCTCCTGCTCGGTGGTCTCCACGTAGCCGCCCCCACCGGGCGATCCTTCTGAACGAGAGACCCAGCCGTGCGCTGCCATGCCAACGCGCCCGCACTCAGAGGAAAAGCTGGAGCCGGCACCGTGGCCTCCGGGCCACCCCCGCTCCCTGGCTCCCGCTCCAGCCCTGCCTCCGCGCTCCGCTGGGTCCCCTCACTCACGCCCCCTCTCCACGCCGGCCCCGCCCCCTCTCTGTCCCCTGCTGCACTCCCACCTGGGCGTGTGCCCTCAGGGGGCAGCCCGGGCCGTACTGTGTTTGGGCTGGGCCGGCGAACGGCCACAGATGGGCAGCTTGGACGGCAGCGATGGACTTCTCGCAGGTCCGGAGCCTGCAAGTCCAAGGCCCAAGTGCAGGCTGTGGCGTCTGGGGACGTCCTCTCCTTGGGGTGAAGATGCGGCTCCTCACAGAGCCCTCCCTCGATGCCTGTGGATGGGGAGAGGGAAGAACACCTGCTCTCCAGCATCTTGTCTTACAAGGGCACCGACTATCTCCCGAGGGCCCCACCCTCTGGCCTCACCGAACCCTAATCCCCTCCCCAGAGCACAGGCTCCCACTGCCGTCACACTGGGGGGCGGAGCTTCAGTGCTTGGATTCAGGGGACGCAGCTCCATCCTGACATGTCGCCGCCCAGCCGCGTCTCAGTTTCTGGTCAAAGGTCACTCTGTTGGGAGAGCTGCCTGGCCTGCTGACATGCAGACAGCTCCCAGCACCCCTCGTCTTGCTCTTCCCTCCTTCTCTTCGTGGGTGTATTGGTTTATTCTCTGCCCCCTCCTCCCTGCACTAGAATAAAAGCCATTCGACTTGTCAGGTTGATAACAGTGTCATTACCTTTTTTTTTTTTCTGTGACACCCAAGGGTCTCAGAACAGGGTCTGGCAGAGCAAGCCCTAGATAACTATGGGAAAGAAGGAAAGAGGGAAGGAAGGAAGGAAGGAAGGAAGGAAGGAAGGGAAGAAGGAAGGAAGGAAGGAAGGAAGGAAGGAAGGAGGGAAGGAAGGAAGGAAGGAAGGAAGGAAGGAAGGAAGGAAGGAGAGAAGGAAGGGAGGGAGGGAGGGAGGGTAGATGAAGGAGGGATGAACAGATAAATGGATGGAAGATTTGTCTACCTTCCTGGAGCACAGGGTTGATCGTGACCAGACCTTTCCCTGTTCTTGGCCTGCTAAGGCACGTATGTACCAACCAGAACAGGGAATCTGTCACAGCCTCATTGCTACCATCCTAGACAAAAATCTATAATTCTCCTGAGAAATGCATTACTGAAGCTCAACATTTCAGGGGATAATTTATTAACTTCCTTCGCCCTTCATGGGAAGCAGGGTCATTTTCTGACTCAAATTTTTAATAATTCAGCTCCTGCGGGTTAAGAGGAGGAAGTCTGAGTGCATGAAACCACATAAGACGTTCGAAGACACACCCACGAACCCGCATCCGGTCCCTAGAGCCCCACCCGTGCTCTGGCCCCACCCGCTGAAAATGGAATGTGCCTAGAGAGAAAGTCAGAGAAAATGAAAAATTGTGTTTTCTGGGATTAGCAAGATAGCCTGTGATGTTTTTCTTTTTAAATTGTTTTCCTATTATTATTGTTGTTCGAATATTGCTTGTGGGGAAAAAAAATTACCTGCACTCTGAAAAATGAAATTTGGCAAATGCAAATGCAGTCTAGTAAGGAAGTTCTGCTTGCCTGTGGGTACGGAGACCCTGCTTTTTAGTGCGAGAACTCGCCTGGACCGCAGCTCGCGGAGATGGCATACATGAGCCAGGACTGTGCCGCTCTGCTCTCCCGTCTGCTGGGGTTACCGTGCTGCACCCCCAACCCCCGTGCAGTCGTCAGAGCTGAGTTGGCTCTGCCCGAACTTCTCTTCTCAGCCCAGGGAGCGCGGGGGAGCCGTCTCTTTCCCGCTCACGTTCCCACCCACGGGAGCAGCTTCCGTCTCACGGCTCTCCCTCCCATCCTGCGTGTGTCCGCAGGATGTGACTGGGTTGCTCCTTTTTAAGATGATTCCCTCCCACCTTCCCCGCTGGGGGGCTGACCCTCCAGGGTCCCCGCCAGGCGTCCCGCATCCTGCCAGCCCCCCGGTGAGGCCGCCCTGGTCCTGCGGGGCAGTCCTGTGCTAACGGTTAGAAAGAAGGAGGATTTATCGATACACACAGCTGTGTCCCGTCCTCACTCTACCGTCAGGAGTCGAACAGTGCAAGTCCCCTCTCTCTTCTACGTGACCTTCCCAATAGACGGAAACTGAGTATTTGGTTTTTGAGGCTGAACGCTCCCTTCAGCCATGCATCACGTGATGTGTTCTGCAACCCTCTGTCTTCTGGTCGCCCGAGTGGGGCAGGAGTGGGTTTGCCGTCGTGAGTGTGTGAAACACAGCATTCACTCTGGCGTGACTATGTATCAGTGAGTGTGCTGTTGTCCATACGGACGCCTGCAAACACACTCTCCTTGCCTCGCCCTGTGTCTGTGGGCTCTCTCCCCGTCTCGTCGTCTCCGGCCTTGTCCCGGCCATCGGTCCTGGGCGTGGTGGGCCAGGCAGGGGCACCCGGTGACATCGGAGGGCCGCCTCGCTGTGCGTTTACAAGCCCATCAGCTATACTGTTGCAGAGTCACCTCTCCAAGTTCAGGTTCGTGTGCCTCGCGCACGGGCGACACCAAAGCATTGATGGACACACTGGTGTTTGGCGGTGGAGAAAGGTTCCTTCGATTGGCCGAGACGAGAAGAGAGGGGAGCAAGATCTCTCAAGCCCGACTCCCCCCAGAGCAACAGGAGGGCGTTTTCACGCAGCTGAGGAGCGAGAGAGGGGGCGTGTCGGGGAACAGAGAGGGGTCTGATGCTTTGGTCACATTTTTTCCCACCGAGCGCCTTGGGACCCTGGAACTGCCTCCTCCTGCTTGTGAGTGTGTATACTTGTGTCCCCACCAACTCGATTGTGAGAACAGGGGGGCAGGTGGGAAAAAGACAGGATTCTGCAAAATACCTCATCGTTGTGCGTCAGCGACGTTGTCTTCCCAGCAACAAGCAGAAGGTAGACCCCTGCTGACCGATGTTAACGTGGCGTCGCTTTGCGCTTCCCCACGGGACCGTCCTCTCCTCGCCAGCCAAGTGTGCGTGTGAGCATTGCTCCTGGGGCCGGCCGCCCAGGCCTGCAGGGCACACAAACACACCCTCTTCCCCTCTGACTGTAAGCTACGTGACAAAGGCAATGGAGACATTTAAAGTCCACATGTATGCCCTAATTAAGAATCCCAGTACTTCTAGCTGCCAGAAACAAAACAGGACAGGGGTGTTAAAATCTCGGGGGGTTCGGCTGCGGCACTCCCCGCTGGTGAAGAGAGTGAGAGAAAGTGAGAGTCCTGGGCTGTTTTGTATCCAAACGTCTGACAGACGGGTTTGAAATAGAATGTAGAATTCCAGATTTCCTTGTTAGAAACAAAATTCAAAACACATCACTTGTTGGAGCTGATGGAAACAATAATATGAACTGTGTCCTTCCAGATCTGGAAGAAGATTTGGTGTTGAGTACTGATTGATATATTCCGTTCTGGGGACTGTTGCGTGTTGATACATGTGGTTTGGGATGGGATTGAGTATTGACATGTTCAGTTTTGGAGACTATTGAGTACTGATGTGTTAGGCTTCGGATGGTGACCCTGGCGTTCAACCCGATGAGTGTTCAAGGAATGCGTGCAAGAGGTTGTCCACACTACGTTGGTTTAGGGATAGGACTGCTTTGAGGTTTATGCTATTCACGAATTTGAGGAAAAGGGCTTATTTTCTTCGTCATCGCGGGTCAAGTGAAAAGCTGTCAAATCAGCAAGATCCTATCACTTCCGGGTATTGCCGTTCTCATGGGAAAACCCAATCCAACAGGAAATGAGATTGTCTCAGTATAACATTTTGTGAGGATTCCATGCCTACATCTAGTCTTATCTTTTAAAAAATGTTATGTGTTTATTTTTAGAGAGAGGGGGAGGGAGGGAGAAAGAGAAGGAGAGAAACATTGATGCGAGAGAGAAACATCTATCAGCTGCCTCTCACGCGCCCCCTACTGGGGACCTGGCCCACAACCCGGGCACGTGCCCTGACCTGGAATGGAACCAGCGACCTTTCAGTTTGAGGGATGATGGCCAACCCACTGAGCCACATGAGCCAGGGCTAGCCTTATTTTTAAGTGCTAAAAAGTCCCTCTGTAATAGATAAATTAAATTCTGGGTGGTGAATAAGAATACTGCTAGGGATTTCTACACAGTTGCAGAACTATTTCCTGCTCAGGCTACAATGGTTCTCAAAACCTTTACTTAATAACCTACGTAGCAAATGTTTGTTGTTTTGAGCTGACTTTTTCTTAATCCTCTAACCTAGTTAAGCCAGTGTCGTTTGGAGTCTAATTTTTCTTAATTTGATAACCTGGACAATCAATCTTAAATATTTAGATGTCAGGTATTAATTATTTGCCATCCCATAGCTGAGTATCACCTTTATTTTGATTTTTAGCCATGTGGTACGGTCTAAGAATGTGCAGTCTTCGATAAAGAAGTATTTATGCGTCGCATCATCTGGTTTCGAGGTCGTCGCCATTCTATTTCGCCCTGACCTGGAGTTACCGTGTGTTGGGGTGCTGGGCTGTGGCGGAACATTCTGGGGTCTGTGTGCAGGCAGAAGTGGCGGAACTCTATTTGCAGCGTGACCATCTGTCTCTCTGCACCCCGGGGAGCCCCAGTGGCCCTTGTCTCATTAATAACTATAATTATGAATACATCAGTATTATGTGTCTAACTTACTATTAATTCCCAATATCACTTCCTTGGTCTCTTGCAGGATCCCAGCTCGAACTGTAAGTTACGTAATCCCAATAATTGGAAAAGAACTAAAGTTTTGGTTCAGCAGGCGGCATGCCTGATTAAATTCCTAGATTGATTCCACCTTTAGCATTGTCTCCAGATGTCACCTCCCACCCCCAGCCCCTGCTCCGATGCAAATGGGGTTCCCCGCAGGGGACGAAGTCCCAGCATAGGGACAGGTGTGTCACCCCGTGAAGACGGTCCTGGGGTGCCCGGGAGCCTTGTCTGGGGAGCTGTAGAAGGAAGACAAGGCTCGAGTTAACACACCATGGGCCATAAACCAAGACAGACGAAAGACGACTTAGGGCTGGAGAATGGAGCCTGCGTGGCTTTGGCTCTGGGGGTCACAGGTGGGCCGTGATGGGGAGAAAGCCCTACCATCCTTACCCTGCGCTGTGCGACCGAACTTGTTCAGTGGAGAAGCGCTAAGTTCCCACAAAAGCTGTGAGCATAACAGAATATGAGATTCTCTCTTAAGGTTTGGCCACGGGGCAGGGAAGGCAGGGAATCGAGGACAGAGCTTGTCACGCTTAAGGATGAGGAGAACATGCCTCGTCCCGCGGTTCCGTGTCTCGGGTCCTGGCTTCGACGGAAGACGTGGAGTGGGCGTGTCTCGTTTCTTCATCCCGCTCACCCAGTGTCTCCTTCCTGTTGTCGCTTCCAGGAGCTGGTGGGGAGCAACCCTCCCCAGAGGAACTGGAAAGGGATCGCCATCGCGCTGCTGGTCATCCTGGTCATCTGCTCCCTCATCGTCACCTCGGTCATCCTGCTGACACCAGGTACTTCCGTCTGTTCTCAGGGCAGCTCGTGCCTGCCGGGGGGGCGGGGGGGGGGCGGGGAGAGCATCGTTTCCCCTGCCGGTTGTTTAAGCAACTACGTATGACACAGAGTCCATTCCCCAGGTTCCAGTTCTCCCTGCGGCCCGTGGTAAAGTGGCGTTGAGTGCTGTCAGCGAGCACGGGCCACCTTCTAGTCTCTGGGTTTGTTTATACATGTAACTGCTGACCAGGGCGGAAGGCTTCGATGAAAATTCACACCCACTTATTCACGTTTGATGAGCTGAGAGCCAGCAGCCTGACACATCTAATCATTGTAGATACTGCACAGCATTCTGAGTATTGTATCAAGGACGCAGTGAGAAAATTATTAAAACAACGCTACAGGAGTGTGGGCTAAGACTAACATACATATTAGATGCTCCTGATGAAATAAAAGAAGGGTAAACACAGTCGGAAAAACTTTAACAGGTACAAAAAGTGAAAATCATGGTGTATGATTAAACCATCATCCCAAAACTTCAGTGGAAAGACAGCAACCTTCACCCTGAACCCAACTGGATACAGTTACCGCAGGAGAGGGCCGCTGTGGGCTAGCGTTTCTCGAGAATTTGGACGCCAACGTCCGTCTCACCCAGATCCTAGGAAGCTGAACCCAGTGCCACCTGTAAAAAGGGCCAGAAGGATTCGCCCCAGGAGGAGAAAGTCGGTTTCCCACCTACAAAGGCACGGGTGGCACACCTGTGTCCGTGGCACAAAGGGGGGATGGTCATCTCCATGGAGGCGGGGGAGGATTTGGCAGGAACACAGAAGCTTGTCCACGGGCGTCCACAGCGGCGCCCTTCCCAGGAGCCAGGAAGTGGAAACAACCCAAGCGCCCCTGGCCCGCTGAGCAGACGAACAGACGCAGTCTCCCCGCGCCCGGCTGCGGAAAGGGACGAAAGGCTGCCATACACCGCGACACGGGCGGCCCTGGGCGGCGTTATGCCCTGTGGAAGGTGGTAGACATTTGGATTCCGAAAGAGGCCAATCCATACGGGCGGAAGGCCGATCGGTGGTCACCAGCCAACAGAGGCTGCAGGCGGGGGCCACAGAAGTGACCGCTAATAGGTGTGAGCTTTCCTTTTTGCACATAATACTTTTAGAGAAGTTTTAGGTTCCCAGCAACTCTGAGAGAGAGGACAATGCAGAGATTTCCCACATGTGCCCCGCCCCCTCTCAGAGGCACAGCCTCCCCTGTCACCGACGTCCCCACCAGATGGCACGTTTTGTTACAATCCACGAGCCCATGCTGACATGCCAAAGGAGGCTTCTTTGGGGAGTGATGAAAGCACTCTGGACTCGGGTCGTGGGGGAGGGACACACACGTCTTCCCGAAACGTGAATTTTACCTCTGTGAACCCGTGAGTGTAAGCAACGCTGAGAAAGTGGTAAAGAGAATTTAAAGGGGTGATGGTCACTTCTAGACGAAGGCGCCCCCAAAACTCGCCTGATATTGGAACCACCTCAAGGGCAAATCTGAAAAAAGCCTGTGGCCGCACCCAGTGCGGGGTTGGTGAGGAAGCCGGGGTCGCCTGAGACGTTTGGGCGCAGGATTCTGTACGCTGTGGAACACACCTGCCGGTCGGGAAAGTGTGGGCGCACCTGCTGAGAGGCACAGGACCGAGCCGCGAGGAAGGGGGAAGCATGGAGGCGAGCGCAGGGAGGGGCAGAGCAGGCCGTGAAAGTCATCCAACCGCTAACGAGGAACCATACAAGGAGAAACTCGGTTTTGCACACTCACGCAGCCGCCCACCGCCCTGGGACCCACGGGGGACGTGTCCTAGTTCGTGCCGCAGCTGCTGGGGATTTAGGTCAGCTGGGAACCCCAGCAGCTCCGAGTTTTCCGTGACTAGGATGGTGGCCTGTGTCCCTTGGTATGGGCGGAGGGTGCCCTGTGTGCCTCTGCTGCCCTCGGAACCCAGCCGTGCTCTCCATGACAAAGTGACCGGTGCAGATTGGACTCTGTCATTGTCCCTGACTCACACGGGGACTTGGAAAAGAAGGAGGCATTAGGAAGTGTGGCGCGACCCACCCTCCCGAGTCCCCGGGAGCATTTGTGGCCTCTGGCTGTGGTCACTTTAAGGGAGAAGAGCTAGATGGCCGCAGCTGCTTCCGTGGTGTCCCAGGGTGGCGGGGCTGGGTGGGACCGTCTGGCCCAAGGGACGGGGCTGGGGACCACATCCGGGACCCTTCCCCCCACGTGCCCAACTCCGAGTCACAGGGGGCTGTCGCTCTGTCTTCTCGGCGGTCTGGGGGCCCGTGTCAGCGGCCGTCTCCCGAGGGCAGCCCCTAGTCCCGGGAGTGTTTGGCATGCCGTCCGGGCCCTGCAGGAGCGGCCTTCCGCCCGCAGTGAACGGAGAATACAGTCGTCGTAAACCGCTATCTCCGGATGCCGACAGCCCGCTGTCAGGGCGACAATGAGCCAGAGCGGCGGGGCGGGGAGGCGGGGCGGCAGGGCTCTGGGGGATTCCCTCGGTTCCAGAAGAGGCCGGGAAGACCGCCATTCCTTCATCTATTCTGTTGACACTCAAGGCGGCTCCGCCTTGGCACCGTAACCCTTCAGTTCTGCCGGGGTTTTGCAGCTTCTGTTTCTTTGTCCGGGACGCTCTGCTCTGGGGCCGTGTCCCACCCACCGCGGGCTTTCCGCGTCCTCCCTCCTTTCTGGATAGAGCAGTGGCCGTGGTTCGGGATCCAAGACGCTGGGAGGCAGAGGAGAAAGCCGGGTCATCCCCGGTCCCGCGCGGCAGAGCCCCCTCACGTGGCACAGTAGTGCCCGTCCATCTGATCAAATATTCACGGTCCCTGGTAGGGGCCCGCAGCACATGCAGCTCCGTGCCGGCGCACTGTGGGGAAGGAAGAGACACAGGCCCCCCGGGAGGGCGAGTACGGGTCCCAAGGAGAATTGCACAGAGTGTCACCACCAACCACGTCGTGCCAATAACAGAATCGTTGACCTTCGGACTGGGAGTGGACCTCAGGGCGGGAGTGGCCTCCACAGGGGCAGGAGGGCTGAAGTTCAGCCTGGAAGATGGACGGTCCTCGGGGTCACAACCCCTGGGCGCATGCGCGCCACCATGGGTGCCTTCCCGCCACATCGGGCTCCCTCCACCCGGGCTGGCTTCCGTTTTCCTTACAACAACTTGGAAAGCAAATCATCCCACTTCTTAAAACCTAGTCCTTCTCCAGGGCTACCCATTTGTCGTCTTGTGTTCCGGTTTATTGAAATTCAGATCGTAGTATTTGCCTTCCCCTGGTCCCCAGAAGTCTGTTCTGAGCGCAGTGGCTTCTGTCTTTGGGTGACAATGTTTCCGATTACCTGCGGGCTCCCGTCTCCGCGCTGGTGCGTGGCGTCATGCGGGGTTGTGCCCCTGATGGGCCCCGCGGCCATGGTTCTGAGCAACCACCGCCTTGTCCCGAGGTTCCGTCTGAGTATCTCCCCCCTTACGCACGACTGAGGTCGCAAAGATCAAACTAAAAGCGTCCGAGGCCCTCTTTGCTGCAGACGGACAGTCCCGATGAGGGCGTGCCCTTTCCGGCGTTCTCGCGCACTTCTCCCTTGCAGGTCGGCGCTCTTTCCTGGGTTCCGCTTTGCAATAACACAGTCCGAGTTCCCTTTTTGTTTTCAGAGAGGCGGCACGAGCCTCCACCAGGTCCCAGGCAGCCCGGGCCCGCCGGGCCGGCTCCCGAGCGGGCCTCCTGGGGAAAGGACTCCGCTGGGCCGTCTCCGGAGCCACAGTCACTGGGGCGGGAGCTGGGGAACCAGCAGGGTGGTGTTTGTGTGAGCCCAGCCCTGGCGTTCAATTTTCCGTGGGTTTTCACGTTCGAGATGGGTCAGGGTGTGCGATGGAAAACACTAGAACACCCTGGGCGGGTATATCTGTGAAAGGCCTTGGACGTCATCCGGAAGGCAGATTGGGGTGAGGGCCGAGCAGAGGTCAGAGGCGATGATGGGTCCCTAATCTTTCGGGGAGCAGCCTGACGCAGAGGTTATTTCTATGCCATTGAAACGGCATTCCTGTTTGATTGAGAGGTCTCGCGTCTCTAACGGCACGGCTCACTCTCGGCTTATCTTTTAAAGAAACAATCAGTTCAATGGGACTCAATAGGCTTTACTGAGAAGACAAATCCGGCAAACTGGCAGTTGCGGCTCGCCAGTCAGACTCTGCTGCAGGGCAGCTCCTGCTCCGCTCGCGAGGCCGGGCTCCGTGGAGTGCTCCGAGCTTCTGCTGGAGTCAGAGCCGCGGCCTAATGGGTTTTGTCGGGGGGAGGGGGGGCTCCATTATAATTACACGTGAGCGACTCCCCCCACTTCAGAGTGGTTGCTGCCGGTTCATAGAGCGTGCTCTGCAATAACACTCTCACGGGTTTATAAACCGGCCGTTGTCTCGTAGAGCAACTCCAGGTTCACGGCGACGTGGAATGGGAGGGAGACGCTTCCCAAGTAAACCCTGCCCCCAGACACGTGCCCAGGCCCCAGGGTCCTGGTCGTGAGTGTCCCTCCCCAAAGCAGTGCGCTTGATACAGTGACGGGCCGCCCCGGCCGGTCCTGGTCTCCGGAGTGCGCGGTCGGCCTGGGGGGTGGGGCAGTCAGTCACTCGTGGTGTCAGGTCGTCTGTGTGTCCGGCCGGACGCAATGCAAGGCTTGTCTTATCCATCATCACAGAGCAGCGTCCCTGCCCTAAACATCCTCTGGTCTCTGTTGATCCAGCCTCCTTTCCCGCAACCCCTGACAACCCCTGGTCTCGGTGCTGGCCTACTGGTGTCGCCTTTGGCCGCAGTGTCTGCGGCGGCAACCCTATGATGATGTGTCACCTTCCCGGATGGGGTTCTTCTCCCAGTGACCTGCATGCAAGGCTCCCCCATGTCTGTTTGAGGCTCCAGACCTCATTTCTTGTTAGCCGAATAATGTTCCGTTATCTGGAGGAGCCACAGCTTATTTCTCCGCCACCCGCTGAAGGACACCCGGGTGACTGCAAGGTCACAGTGGGATTGAAGAGAACTGCTAACCATCCGGGTGCAGGTTTTCGTGGGGACGTAAGGCTTCCCCTCCTCCGGGTGGAGACCAAGGAGCTGAACTTCTGGGTCCCGTGGGGAGAGTGGGTTCAGTTTTATACCGAACCGCAGAGCCGTCGTCCGTGGTGTCTGCACCGTGTGGCATCCCCACGGCCACGAGTGGGCGCTCCTGCTGCTCCACCTCCTCGTCTGCACTTGGTGTTGTCGGGGCCTGGATTTTGGCCATTCTCACAGGTGTACGGTGGCATCTCATTGTTTTAAGCTTATCTTTTTAAAACTCTGGAGCAAATGATTTTTGAAACATGTATTACTATATATTATGTATACTATAGATGCATTTTTAATAAATACATGTATAAATTATTGCTTGATGAAATTTCACACTGAACAGCCTCCTAGAGCCAGCTCCCTCATCAGCAAACAGCAGGTAGTCGAGAGTAACCAACTTGCTGACCTGGGTGGATAGTTTTATACTTTTTACATTTACAGTGTAAATGTAATCATATACTATGCATACTTTCCCACCTGCTTCTATTGCTCAATATCATGTTTGTGGCATTTGTTGTTGTATTTGATTTTATTTGATTTTTGATTTTTGAGAGAGAGAAACATCGATTTGTTGGCCCATGTATTTATGCTCTCATTGGTTGGTTCTTGCATGTGCCCTGACCGGGGATCAAACCTGCAACCTTGGCGTACCCAGACGGTGCTCTAACCGACTGAGCTACCCGGCCGGGGCTTGTTGCTGTGTTCCAGATGGTACCGGTGCCCAGGTTCTAACCGGTGACGGGCTGGGTCATGTGAGGCCTTGCAGAGTCCCTGTGAAAACCGCCAAGTGGTTTCACAGTGATTCGATGAGATCGTAGCATGACAAGCAATGTGCACCTTCTCTTGCCGAGAGACACGGCTTGCCCTGTTTCTTCTAGGTGTCGTCCCTCTGGTCACCTTCCAACGTGAAATCCCTCCGCCCCCTCAGACCCAGCCTTGTCACGGGCCTCCTGTGACCGACCAGCATGGCCGGCTCGGCTGTCCGAGGAGGCACGGCCTGCCCGACAGCTCTCCCTCCGCCGGGGCTCCCCTGCCCCTCGGCACCCGCGGTTGTGCCTCCAGGCCCCGGGGCATCTGCTCACACACCCCTGCCGGCTGCTTCCGGGCGCACGGCATCCCCTCTGGTTAGGAGATAGCTCTGAGTGTTTGCGGACCGACGTCAGCTGGCGGATGCTTGCGGAGACCGTGTACGTGCTGCCGATGGACAGATGGAAAGTGTATGTTCTGTGTGACAGATTGTGACGATTTCGGAAATTCAGTCACCCCTTAAAGGGCGTTTGAGAGGCGTTGGCACTCGTGACACAGGCATTTGGGGTCTCGCACGCCCACCCGAGGTTCACTGGGGGAGGGTGGTCTCCCCCCACGTCTCTGTGGGGGCACCGAACACCCTTGTCCACACAGCAAGGGCCACTGTCGTTTGGGGCAATGAAAGCAGCTGACCGGGACGCTGGTGCCTCGTGAGGACCCGTAGGCTGGTTCAGACACTAAGTTTTGGGGTGACTATGTGCTTAGGGTCAGAACATGACTTTATTCTTATGTACTGCCCAAGTGACATATGTATAAACAGTAGGAAAGACATTAAATCAACAACCCAAGTCAAATAACATAATAATGTTCACAAACTCTCAGTTCCACGGCCGGCGCCTGGATACCACCCCTTCCCCACCAGGTCTGATTTTGGTTTTTCCGGTGAGTTCCCGGTAATTCCTCGCACTGCACACAGATGCCCGCGTGCACAGAGCTACCTGCCCAACGCCTTTTAAACAGGCCGTGTTGGAGGGTTTAGTGACGGCCAGCAAAGTGGGTCCGTGACGGTGTATGCTTGTAAAGAGTCTTCTGCGACTTGACCAGGGTGGCCCGGTGGGTTGGGCATCATCCTGCAAAGCCAGAGGTCGCTGGTTCGATTCCTGGTCAGGGCAGATGCCTGGGTTGTGGGTTCCGTCCCCGGCTGGGGGCGCGCGAGAGGCAGCCGATCAGTGTTGCTCTCTCGCATGGATGTTTCTCTCCCTCCCTTCCCCTCTCCCTAAATATAATAAATAAAAATTTTTAAATGGATAATCCCTTTAAAGTATTCCCAGTTTCAGACGCAAATGCACATTTCTGTTGTAGAGCCTGACACTGGCTAAAGCCAGAGACCAAACTGTGAAACTGTGTCACCACATGATTATCTGGGGAATTTGGGTCAAGCCGACTCTCTCTGCTTAAAACCCATCCAGAGCTACAACGAGTTCCTTGTTATTCGGGCCCTGGCTGTCTCAGACCAACGAGCTTTCTTAGCCATTCCACCCGGGGGCTGCAGTCCCAGAAGCACCTTCGGCGATTCCACTCCGAGATTACTTATGCTCGTGTTGTTAGCTGATCCCACAGACATCGGCATCCATTCCCAACAACCAGCCACAGATTTTGACATAAAATGTTCCAACACGCCCTGCGTCCGCCCAGGCAGCGGGAGCTGGCTCGGCCACCAGGCGTTACAGAGAGAAGCAGACACCACAGAGCACCCCAATGTGAAGCCGCGCCGACCCGGACCCCCTCCCTGCAGGGCGCACAGGGCCCCACACACCTCCCGCAGCACCGAGGGTCGCCAGGCACAGCAGCACAGCCCAGAGCTGGGGCACAAGGACCCCGAGTCTCCCAGGACAGCAGGGTGCCTGCCTCTGCCTTCCGTCCGAGAGGACAGGGTCATCGCCAGGCACCTGGGCGCACGCTCTGCACCTGAAACGGTGAAAATCAAGAGTCTCTCATTGACAACGTGACCGGCGGGGCTGGCTGGAGGCACTGCCTCGCGGCTTTAGTCCATGAGTGCAGGCTCACGGGCAGATGCACGGGTGGCCCTTCGCCCTTGAAGAGGAGGCGGGTGGGTGTCTGTGCCGTGCATGGGTGCAGCCTCGTCAGAGGCAGGTCTGGGAGCCCTCCAGGTGTCCAGGTCAGGACGTCGGAAGACAGCTGCCCGGTTTCTCGGGTCCCCCAGGCCCGTGCCGTTCACGACTCATCTCCCCCCACCTGGGGTGGCTGCAGGCCATGCGCCATCAGGGCTCAGGCCCGGGGCTCACTCCCGAGCACTGCGGTCCAGGGCACTTGGGGCGGCATCTATCTGGCCCCCTGCCTGTGGACATCTGGGGTGCGGCTCCCCCTGAACAAGGACTAACACCCCCCCCACCCGCCTGCCATAGACAGCCGGGGACAAGGGGGCGGACGGAGAATAAACAAACACCCAGGAAACACATCTGTGGTGTCCTAACCCCCAGCAGCCCCGGGGCGGCCGGTGGTGGGCGCTGAACAGCTGCTGAGTGGACTGCGCAGGGTGCGGCCGAGACTCTTTCTGGACATTTGCTCCCTCCTCTTTCGACATGCCCCCCTGCCCCCCGCCCCCCCCCCCCCGCTGCTCCTCGGGCGGCCGCCCTCAGACCTAGAAGACGGGCTCGTCGGCGTCTGGCGCGGGGAGGGCGTGACGCGGGGCCTTTCGCAGAATCCCAGTCCCCTGGCCGTCCTTTTTGATGCTTCAATTAAAAAAAAAAAAAAGGAAAAGTGTGGCTGACTTTTTCGTTCAGCGTGTGTCTGTGGAAATTACATTGTCACCATCCATCTCGGTTCGGAATGGTGACTGAATGTTTGTGTCCCTCTCTTACCAGGGAAGAAAAAGTGTAACTCTTTGCCTCGTTTTTTCCCCCACCCCCAGCGGAAGATAACAGTCTGTCTCAGAAGAAGAAGGTCACAGTGGAGGATCTCTTCAGTGACGAGTTCAAGGTTCACGACCCCGAGGCAAAGTGGATCAGTGGTGAGTCCTGCCAGCCCCCCGGGGGGACAGGAGAGCCTCCCGCCCCCCTCCGCCCGGCCCCTGGGGACAGCCTGGCCTTTCTGGCTGCCTCCTGTGTCTCCCCATCTCCCTCTGGCCACAGAAGCAGGTCCCCCAGCCACTGCGGCGATAATCTCATTATCGCTCTGAGAAAACACGCGTCTGGTGAAATGGGGCTGCTCCTTCCTGAGAAATGAGTCCTCCCTGTGGCCTCCCGGAGTCATCCTGTCTCCCACGGAGATGGGGGCGTTGCTAAGCAACCAGCCCTGGGAGAGACACAGCCGGGCGTGCCTTCCTTCCCTGGTCTCATGCTCCATGGTCCCCCGCACCCCAACCCCGCCGGACAGAGGGGCCAAGGAAGGAGCTGAAAGGTGCTTCTAGAATGTGGCCAGATCACCGGGACAGTGCAGCCCCATCCGTCTCCTGCAATGCGGACGGCGTCTGTTGTTCTTGTTTAGGGGTTTTTGAGACGACAAAGCAGAGTGGACCTGGAGGCAAAGGGGGGCGTGGTCCTGAGACAGGTTCTGGTGCAGGGGCCGTGGCCCGTGGCCCGTGTCCTGTCGCTGGTCTGGGTCGGCTGCAGGCGCGGTCACAGCGCAGAGACACGAGCCACGGCACGGCCGGCCCTCCAGACTGCTGCTGTCTCCAGGGATGACGTTTGTGTCTGGTCTGAGCCTCCGGGGGCTCATCTCGAAGTGCTTCCCGGGTCAGAGAATCCTGTCCAGAAACGCTCGAGATCCAACTTGTGTAGGAGACACAGCCCAGAGGGGCCCCGTGACGTCCCTGCGGTCGCGGGGCTGCGAGGCCATCCCCAGCTTCCTGTTCAGTTCTCGGCCAGCGGCTGCCCTGCCTCGGGACGCGCCGGCGCACTGCTCCCGAAACGCCCCCGACACTTCAGCACGCACGCACGGTCTTAGACCAGCTCACCGCCCCATCGCCCTCCCCCCGGCTTCCGAGTCGGCTCCTGACGCTGGGGTGAGCTGACTCAAAACTGGGAGAGAGAGGGGGGTCTCGGGGAGCACGGGTTTTATCGAGGGAGACCAGAGGCGGGAGGACTGAGGAGAGAGCCGAGGGCTCCAGGGTGGGACTGGGGAGGCGACTGTCCCTCTGATCGGAGGGAGACAGGGCATCTGTGCCCCCCACACGGGCCGGGGTGGCCGGGGAAGGTGGCACTCACAGGAAGGAGTATGGTGAGTGAGGTGGAGATGGGGGGGCTTTGGAGACCATCCGAACCCTCGTTCATTCAGCTCCTCTTCACTGGGGACCCGGCGCCGCGGGTTCCTGGGAGACGGGGAGACCCGCGAGGGTGGGGCGGAGGTAAGAAAAGGGGGTGTTCGTCTGCACCTGTTGGGACGGAAGGTGTCGGAGCGGCGCGTTGGCACGGTGAAAGCTCAGGCTTGTGCCGTAGGCGACATGTTTGTTATCTGCGTGTTACGTGTTTACGAGAGCGGGTTAGGAGACGGAGTTGAAGGCGGTTTACAAGGTCATGGAAACCACCTGGAATCCTGCCAACCGGGAACAGCCCGCATTCGGCGCGTGTGCACTCGCCTTCCAGGCGGTGTGATCTGTGAGAGCGCACTCGGGGCTGGGGGGGGGGGGGGGCAGTGTCCACAGCCCGGGCCCGAACTCGCTCCCAGGGGACGCGGTGACCATGCCCACGGAGCATTTCGGCGTCTCCCGAGGGTCTCAGCGCACCCGTGCGCCCCAGTCTGGCCGGCCTTCGGGTGCTGCGAGTTCAGGCAGCGAGTGGGGACGGGGCGGCAGGTCTAAAAGCCACCATGACTGAGCGGGGAACGAGACGGGCCGGCCGTGCAGTTGGGGGGGCGGGGGAGCCCGGTGGGGGGTGGCTTGGGGCCCTCGGCCTGGTTAGCCGGACCAGCAACGCCATCCCCGAGGCGTTGGTCCTGTGAGTAGGTAATGAGTCCGCAGTAGGAGCCAGTAAAAAGTAAATAAGCGGAAATGTTCTTAGAGTCTCAGAACTGGGCATGAGGCTCGGCGGGAGGTCAGAGCCCCTCGGAGAATCGTGGACGGTGGGCTCCTGGGCGTTCTGGCAGGGGGAGGGAGAGGGCAGGTCCTCGGGGCCCTGGGGGTCCTGAGGGTCCTGAGGGGTCTGGGGAGGCAGGGGAGGCCCCGGGAGAAAGTGACTTAGCATTTTGTAGTGGCGGATGAAGAATTAATTCATCGAAGAGAACTTGCCCCTTGGTGACCACACGCCCCACAAGATCCCACAGCCCTGGGGCATGTCTTGTCTGGACGCTCCGACTCACACCTGGGCTGTGGACTCTGCCCAGACACCCCAGCATAAATACCAAACACCCCCTTCCTAACCCTAACCCTCGGACGACAAGGCGGGAAGGTGCGTCCCGGAGGACCGTTTATATAGGGACCGCTGTCTGCCTTCCACGCATTGCACTGGCTGACGACGAACCAGCCCGCTCTGTGTCTGTGGGGGGGCGGGGGGTGCTCTGCACAGGGGGACTGATGCCCCAGGCTCCAGCGACACCCCCGGGGGACCCCTCTTACCAAGGCAGCCTGAACCAAACCGTGGAGATGGTCTGATGAGTCCCCACACACCCTTTGGGGAGCCCACTGTCCCCTCCCAGGGTCACTGCGGTGCAGGCAGACCGGATTAGCTCACCCGCTGGCCCCGGGCGGGAGACCCGGGGTGGGGGTGGGGGGGTGGGGCCCCAGGACCCAGGCATCTGTGTTTGTTGATGCTGGTTTCCGTGAATCCCGCCTCTCCTGAGCCGGGAGCCCTCTGTGCCCCCCCCACGAAACACCGGAGAGACGGGAAAACTGGAGACAATCACTTCCTCTGGATGCAGGACACTGTCAGCTGGCTGGTGATCTTTCCCGGGAAGGCACACGTCGGAGGAGATTAAATGGGCGATGGGGCCGAGAGCTCAGAACCACTCGATCTCCACGTCTGCTCTGTGCTCCTCCCCTTTGTGGCTCCGACCCACGGGGTGGGGGTCTGCGTGGAGCTGGAGGGTTAGGTGCAGGGGGCGTCGGGGTGTGACACGGCGCAGTGTTTCTGCTGCCGTCTGAAGGCCACGTTTTGCACAGTCGGGACCACTGGGTGTTAGGATCGCAGAGAAGGAGAAGGTTCCCCAGGGGCCGTTTCTGCAGCCCGCCGCCACTGGCCGCAGGGAGCTGCAGGGAGCCGCCCGAGAGGACAGGTTTCGAAGAGTAAAAACATTCCCCGACGGCCCGGTGGGTCATCGGGCCACGCGACAGGCATCATGGGAAGTCACGGCACCGACTACACGCCGGTGACCGTCACCGTGCCGCACCAGAGTGCCCCGGAAGGGGACGGGGTGGAATATTACATTACACGTTGGTGTGAACCGCTGACGTGTCCCCCTCTCTCTCTCCGTGTAGTTCTCAGGACCCCTGTGCTCAGGAGCAGGGGAGCCCTGGGGTCTGTCTGGCCCCAGGAGGCCAGCTGCGTCTCGGGCTGCCGTCAGGACCGCCACCCGCCCCCACCCCCTGCCGCGGCACTCAGAGACCGAGGCTGCTTTGTCAGCACCCACTGGCTCTGCTCCGTCCGTGTCTCGGGGCACCGTCCCCCTCCCCGGGGTCTGAGCTCCAGTGTCCCCCGGCTGACGTGCTCCTGACGTCTCCGGTCGGAGTTGCCCGCAGGAGGTGTGAGAAAGCCTTAATCTGCAGTGACCACGTGAGGGACAGCAGCCGCCGCGCCCCCTCGGTGACTTTGTTTGAACCTGCACTAAAACCCAGGGGGGTCGGCGCTTTGAGTCTTGGCCTTAGAGACGAGGCAACTCCGACTCCGAGGAACCAATCGCTTTGCCAGGGGCCGCAGGACGGCTGCGGACACAGGCCTGTCCAGCCCTGTGGCGTCTCTGGGCCGCCCTGGAAGAAGAAGAGGTGTCTTGGGCCACCCATTCAATACAGTGTGACATGTAATCACACACAAAAGAACACCTCATCATGTTTTAAGTACATTTACGACTTTGTGTTGGGCCGCACTCCCAGCCACCCTGGCCTGCACGCGGCCCTCGGGGGCAAGTCGGACGCCCCATCCCCGGTGTCCCACCCCAGCCTCGCGCAGCCTGCCCCGTTTGCTCCAATCCTCACCTCCCGCTCCCTGGACCGCAGCCTTCCCGGGCGTGTCCCCGGGCCGGTCAGCGTGCTGGCTGGCCCAGAGCCTGCCTTCTCTCTTCCTGCAAACGTGTTTCCTCCACATTTCTCTGCATCGGTAGCCTGGACGCGGCCTTGATGGCTGATCCCAACCCGATTCCCCCCAGGGGTTCCCTGGCAGAGCCAGGGCCTCGCTGCCCAGGCTGCTGCAGAACTCGGTGCTGCCGGCATTGGGGCGGCGGGCAGAGCCTCGGCTGCTAGGCCCAGCCTTGGGGACACCTCTGGGGCAGAGATGGTGGCCCGCCATGGGCTTCCCCCCTCCCCCTGACATCAGGCACTGCCCCATCCCCCTAACTGGCGGCAGGATGTGGGGGTCGTCTAGTGAAGGATCTGGGGTGTCCCATCGCTGCAGGCTCAGCAAGGCCCGTGCTCCCCTGGGAAAGAGAGACGTGTCCTGCGCCTTGTCATCACTGTCCCTTGGGCAGGCGCCCCTCCACCTCCCTGGGAAATACACCGTCTGTCGTTGCTGGACCCGATTCAGACCCAGACCGTGGGGGGGGGACCCCATCTCTGCCTGCTTGTCTGCAGGACGGGGGGACGGGCTCCTGCATCCCCTCTTGGGTCTGGAGAACGTCTGTATCCACTTCCCAATCCAGGCTGGAGGGCGCGGCCCGTCTGTAATTTTTGTCTGGAAGCTCAGATCTTCAACTAGCACCATCGGTACGACTGTGTGATGTTTATCGCGGGCACCATGGAGCCGTGCTGGGTGGAAGTGGGGGACGGCCGTCTGGGCCCCCACAGAGAATTCGGGAAGCTCCCTCTCTGCTCACTCGTGACCGTGGCGAATCTGCCACAACAGTGTCTCCCCAGGACGCCCCTTCTGGGGCCTCGGCTCAGTCTCCTTAGAGATTGGTCTCCAGCCTCGGCAGCTCAAGGGTCGCCCGTAGCCCCAGACAAGACCATGTCTCCGCAGGCCTTACCCGGCATCGCCAGGCGCTGGAGCTCCGGTTTGCGGGGCGATTCGGGGTCCCGAGGAGACAGAAGTGGCGTTGGCGCCGTGTGTGCAGAACCAGAGGTGTCGTGCACGTGTCCACCTAGAACTCACCCGTGTCTTTTCCCTCGCCGGTGAGCCCTCCGCCCAGCGCCGTGCCCAGGGAAGGTGACTTACGTGCATGCGCGGGTTCCAGAAAGGACCGGGGGAAAGCCAGTACAAATGTCAGGTGGAGACAGAGTGTCCCAACGACGGTGACAGAAGGGACGTCGTGGAAGAGACGAGACCAGGTGCACAGTGAACGTCAGTTCCATAGCAATTGCTCGTGTCCGGAGGGGCCACCTGCTTCCCACCCCCGCCGCGGCTCTCCTCCAGGCCCTCGTCCTGGTTCTGGTCCTCCCCGCCCACCTGTCCCCTCTCCGCTCACACGTCACACAGTCACACAGCAGTGAAGTGTGCCTGCGCCCCTGGGACACTCATAGCCGTCCTGGGGGGCTGGCGGTGCCCTCCTTTCCCAGACGGGGAAACGGAGTCTTGGGGAGGCAGCCTGTCTTCCCAGTCACAGGGCTGGTGTCGTAGCCGAGGAGACATGGCTCCAGGACTGTCCCTCCGAAGCCCACGAGGGGGGCCCTACACCCCCCGACCCGGCGACACGCTTCAGAGCAGGGAGAACATCGCCTTGCTCTCCCTTCTGCTTCCCACCGGAGGCTGCGGGTCGGCTGTGAAACCCCACGGGGCGGGGGCGGGGGGGGCGGAGGCTCATTCCCGACCAGCCCGGAGATAAGATGTGGCCCGGAAACGGCCTTTCGCCCGGCAGCTGAAATCCACCACCTCCCCCCTGCGTGTGCTTCCCCCAGCCCCAGGGCCCCGGTTTGCACGTGAACCTGAGGTTCCTTTAGGAGAGGGCGCACCCCTTCGTCGCTGGGGTTGTTAGCACATGGCCTGGAGCTCCGTGCGGCGTCGAACAGGGGACCTTCCGGAAAACGCCTTCCGCCCCGGGGACAGTGGCCCCGGACCGACGCAGGACCCGGAGCCCAGGGGCACCCAGACCTTCCAGAGGCTCAGCCGCAGTAACATCTTCAGCCCCGGGATGGCGCTGGGGCAAGCGTGACTCGAGGAAATAAATTACAGCTTGGGCGGGGGGTCCTTTCACAAGAACACAAAGTGAAGACACGAAGCGCATCCTCAGTTCGCCCCGTGGTGTCGGCCGTAAGCACAGACAGACCTGTGACCTCTCCAGGGTCCGCAAGGGACCGCGGGCGCTGGGCTCCGCTGGCCCTTGTCAGGGAACCCAGGGGGAGAGACGCCCGCTGCCGCCGAGTGTGAGCCCGCGGTGACTGACACCGATTCCCGGCCGGCAGCTCACGGGCCGAGTCTTCCGTTTCCCTAAGGAAGGGCCCGTCCGGGTTTGGGGAGGCTGCAGACACACAGACCTTCGTGGGTAACGACATCCCCGCGGCGACGTGTGTGGAAGATACGTTTCTCCCTGGGACAAACCCTGGAAAGCGCAATTTACCGCTGGAAAAACACAAGTGTAAGCGGACCCCGTGGAGGCTCTGAACAGAACCCCTTTCCTGAGAATCAGAGCCCACGCGTCTCCCGTCTGGAAGGACTGCGTTAATTTCTGAAAAGCGGCACGCAGATGTTACGAGCATTAAAAAGCTCTGAGAACTCATTTAACGTAATGAATCTGACCCACGGGCGGGGTCGGGGGGCCTGGAGACCGAGGGTTCTCGCTGTCGGAGAGCAGCATGTCCAGGTGCCCCATGTTCACCCCGCAATCTCTGGCGCTGCGACTGGGGGCCCCCCAGCGGCGGGACTGGCAGGCACAGGGGACCGACCCCCGGGAAAGGCACGCTCTCGTAGACTTGCGGCAGCAAGGGGGTCTGTGACTCCATTAGGAGCTTCGTGAGGGGGGCTCTTGAACAAAAGCCAGCAAGGGTCGTGTAGACCCCACCATCACTACCCGGTGGCAGTCTGAGCCAGCAGGATGGGCTAGCATGTGCTCTTCCAGAGGACCCCCAAGTGCAGGCCGGAGAGTGGGCTTCTCTGGCATCACTCAGAGCTGGGAGTGGAGCCCTGGCCGGGCGGCTCGGTGGTCGGCAGCAGTGACCCTGCACCGAGAGGCTGCAGGTTCGAGCCCCGGTCAGGACACGCACCCAGGTTGTGGGTTCGATCCCCAATCGGGATGTGTGTGGGAGGCAACCGATCCGTGTTTCTCTTTCCCATTGATGTTTCTCCCTTTCTCTCCCTCCTCCTCCTCCTCCTTCTCCCTCTCAAATCAATAATAAGATGTCCTAGAGTGAGGACTGAGAAAACTGGAGAAATGTGCGCAGGGATCCCCCCAACGTCCTTCACACCCCGGCGCCAGTCTCCCCGCCACGATCGCGGCCACAGAACGCCGGGCACGCTTCCACGGCGAGCCTGTCTCCCACTGAAGGAGCGCCGACCGGGAGTGCATTCCCGGTCTTCCATCACTCCCGCCCTCGGCCTTGGGCGGAGGGCCTGCCGGGGGGCCGGCACTGTCCTAGGTGCTGGGGGCGAAGGAAGAGAGGCGAACCCCCCTCCCCACACCCCGGTGCAGCTGACCTTGTCGGTAGGCCAAATGGCCTCTCTCCCAGCGCCCAGCCTGGGACAGCTGGGAAGCACCTTTGGGATCCTGCAGCTCAACTCCTCCTTTGGCACATTGAACTACTAAGAGGCCAGGGTGACCCGTCCGCTTAGAGTCCCTTCTGCCCTCTTCTGAGGCCGGGGCCACGCTGAGTGAGGGCAGGGGGTGCTCCGTGGCGGGAGCAGGAGTGGGCGCTGGCTGTCTGAGACCGTCCCCACGGAGAGAGCTGTCCGCGGCGGAGTGCCGAGTGAAAGAAACGGAAGGACCATAAAGTCTGCCCATCGTCTCCTGGAAAGGACCTACATTTTCCACACAACCTGGGGGTGGGGGCGGGGTGCGCAGGAGGGGATACTGGGGGAGAATAAAAGACTGGGAGAGAATTTGTCTCCTGGGATTAGGATTGTGTGTGCGCTTTCTTTTCCATTACTACTCCAACGGGACCCTCCCCCCGCATCTAATCTTTCTGCCAGAGAGCAGCCAGCTTCCTGCTCCGCAGGGCGGTGGGGGGAGGCCTGCTGCGTCTCTCGTCAGTCACTCACTCCCCCCACCCCCCGTGGTGACCAGGAGCAGGCGCAGGTGCCCTGGGCCAGGAGCGCTGAGCCCGGGGGAAGGTGAGAGAAATACAGGTGCGGGACAGTGGTGGGCGAGGGTGCTGGAGTTCACGTGCCGCTCACGTGGCACGTCACGTGGCACTGGCTGACCCCGACCCCCGCAGAGCCCTCTGCAAACTCGAGGGTCCCGAAGAGTGGGGAACCCAGATGCACGGAGAGCAGAGCGAGTCGCCTGGATGGACCTGGGCTGAAGGTAACAGAAACCCAAGTGGCTTAGCCAACAGAGAAATTAATTTTCCTGCCCTGGCTGGCGTAGCTCAGTGGATTGAGCACGGGCTGCGAACCAAAGCGTCGTAGGTTCGATTCCCAGTCAGGGCACATGCCTGGGTTGCAGGCCACAGCCCCCAGCAACCGCACATTGATGTTTCTCTCTCTCTCTCTCCCTCCCTTCCCTCTCTAAAAATAAATAAGTAAAATCTTAAAAAAAAAAAAGAAATTAATTCTCCTCACATGCAGGACACAGAGACAGACCATCACGGCTCTGTTCCGGCCCGAGCCTGTCATCCGGGGTCTGCTCCCTCGGGGGTGGGGCTGCTCAGCCCCGCCCTCGGGGCACTGGCACCAGGCAGCTCTCTGCATGGGTGGTCCTGGGTGGTCCCTGGCCTCCACCCACACGTCAGAGACACCCACCACCAACGCCATGAAAACGTCAGGCATCGTCTAACATGCCTTGGGCCGCAAACCCCCCCGGGTCCAGACCCTCTGTCCTAGGTCCCCACTCTGACGCTCCTGACCTGCGGCTTGGGTCTGTAGGTGCTTTCAAAATAAAAGCGGGCGAGTCCCGTTTTTCGGAGAGAGACGGTTTCCCAGATGACAGCTTTCTGTGTCCACCTCTCTCGTCGTTGCCCTGGATGGGACCACGTGGCTGTCCGATCTTTCTTTTCTTTTTTTAATGTCTTCTATTTTTTCAGTTACAACTGACATTCGCTATGAGATCCATTTCGGGTGCACAGCTTAGTGGTTAGACAATCATGTACTTTGCACAGCAACCCCCCCCGATATTTCCAGGGCCCACCTGGCCCCATCCGTGGTTATCACAGTGTCACTGACTGTCCTCCCTGTGCTGGTCTTTCTGTCCCCGTGACTGTTCTATAACCGCCAGTCTGTGCTTCTCAGCCCCTCCCCCTTCCTCGCCCCGCCCCCAACCCCCTCCCCCACCGAGCATCTGTAGGTTTGTTCTCTGCATCTATGAGTCTGTTCTTCTTTTCTGTGTGTGTGTTTGTTTTGTTCCTTCCACCCCACACATCGCTGAACACGGTACCTGTCTTTCTCTGTCTGCCCCATCTTCCTGCACACAGGTAAGGGGGGACAGCAGCATTTTTAACTGGACATGTTGAATCCTTAAGGAAAAGTTTGGGGTTTGGGTAGCGAAGAGGAAGCCGAATGGATTCTGGGCACGTGGCGCCCACTGTAGGAGGTCAGAGGGGAGAGGCGCAACTGCAGGGACGTAACACATTTCATTCGCGGGGACGGAGCAGGTGGCCCTCACGGTGACCACACACTGGGAACCGCAGGGGGTCGGTGAGCTCCACGGCGACCCACCCCCTAAAGGAACCTGGCTCTTTTCACGTTGACCATCCAGATAACCTCCCGCAGCGACGGGAGACCCCTCGTCCAGGCGCACCTTGTGGACACGACCTTCACCATTATCTTCCTTGTTTCCTCCTGAAAATATTTCTCAGTTCACTTTTGGGGGACGGTTGACACGCAGTATTGCACCGGTTTCGGGGGCACAGCAGAGAAGTGAGTGACCTGTGTAACGAACAAAGCGCTCCCCCTGGTATTTCCGCCCACGGTGGTCACAGCACTGCTGACGCCCTTCCCCGCGCTGGACTGCTCCTCCCGGGACGGTCTGTACCTGCCAGTTCCCGCTGCTTCTCCGTCCCCGCCCCCCACCCCGACACCCCCCACCCCTTCCGAAAGGGGCACGGCTCTTGCTTTGGAACCTGATGTGGCCACTCGATGTCGGCCTAAAGCCTGTGGTCAACTCCAGCGACAGAAAGTTCCCAGTGACGGAACAGCTCAAGGAACCTGCGGAGCGAAGGGACACCCCCACCCCACGCACGACCCGAGTCGTGTGTTTTGGGAAAGCAGTCCCATGTGTTATGAAACAGGCCCACGAATGTGTGCTTTTCTGGTAGGGCGAGTAAGGCTTTCGGATGTTTACACGAACTCACTAAGTCTACAGGTCCGTGCCCCAGGGGCTGGGATTTAAACCCGATGGCCCTGATGGATGGACTGATAACACGGACAATAAAATGTTAACGTTTATGAATTATCCCTGCTTAGCAGCACGGGTGAGTTCAGAACTGGGTCCTAGGTCGCTGTTATTTCTCTTTTTTTCTTTTTCTTTTCTCCCTTTCTTTTTCCTTTTTTTTTTCTTTTCTTCTTCTTCTTCTTTTTTTATTTTTTTTTTTGGTTGCTCAAGTGCAATTGTTTCCATTCCGTTTTAAAAGCCCCAACAGTGTTTAGAGGAGTGTGGGAAACAGCGCCCCCCAGTGCCTAAGGATACGCATGGCCGTCGCAGTAACTGCCGTTTTCAGTCCCACAGAGCGGGAGGTGCACTTGTAAGGCCCACGATAGACGCGTACACTGATGCTCCCGCCGCCGCGGCCGCGCGCACTCGGTGGGCATGGCAAACGAGCCTGCAGACAGATTCGATGAGGCTGGCTAACCGGGTGTGTGATTTCCTCATCACCGGCCTATTGGCGTGCTGCGCAATGGAACTCATTCCCCGGAATGTAGATTTACCTGCCTCCCATCTGCGACAGCCGGAGCAAGGTGGCCAGTGGTCATCCGAGCACGAACCCTGCCTCCTGCCAGAGCCCGGAGCCGCCAGAATTCTTTTTTTGCCTTCAATGCAGCGAGGTGGGGTGTGGAAGAGCCACGCGTCCAGGAATAGATGAGTCGGAGGATCGACACTCGGGCCCTCATTTTAATGAAATGTCACCGGACTCTCATCCGTCTCTCCTCCGCCGCCCCACAGATCGTGACAGCCCAGAGCCTCCGTCCCGCGCTTCCGAAAGTGGAAATTAAATACTGCCTCTAAAAATAGCCTTCCCGGGCCTAGAATGTCGGAGCTTTATCTTTAAGAATTTAGGTTGCGTCAGGTGGCAAAGGCAAAACAGGAACTGGGAAATGGGCAATATTGATTTTTTTTTGGCTTGCTGGGAAATGCTATTAAAATGAGATGAGGTTTTGACACGTGCCCTTTGTGGATTGAAACCCTCCACCGCGCATGGCCTGGGGTGCGGGACCTGCGTCTGTGGGACCGCGTGAGGTTAACGTGCCGAAAGAGGCTTTGTAATTTGGGAAGCAAGGGTCACACGTGCTCGGTGAACTGAGTTGGGAAAAACTGTTGCATGTTGTCATCGCAGAATGAGAACCAGAGGAGTGACCAGGAATGTGCAAGTTTTCTTGGTTGTTGCTGTTTAGGGAGGAAGGGGGGGCGCGGAGAGAGAGAGATAGAGAGAGAGAGAGAGAGAGAAATAGAAACATGGATTTGTTGCCCCCCATATGCGCCCCCACCAGGGTTTGAACCTGCAGCCTAGTTATGCGCCCTGACTGGGAATCGAACCTGCAACCTTTTGGTGCGTGGGGCGATGACCCAACCCACTGAGCCACGTGGCCAGGGCAGGGACATGGATTTTTTCCTCTTCGTTCTGGATCGTGGCATCTGAAGAGTCTCCACATCAGAGTCTTAGGAGACTTGCAGCCCAGACGTCCCCATCATCACAGGGGGACGGCACCTTTGTCCCGATTAATCGACCAATGCCGAGACGTCCTGATGAGGTCACGCCCTCTCCTAATTCAGATTCCCTCCGTGTCGAAGTCCTTTCTGGCTTCCGGATCTCAGCCCGGCGCACGCAGCGGCCAGGGCTCCTCGCTCCTCTCGCAGGGACCACTCCTCAGACCTTCCGGGCTTTGATGGCCTTGGTAGGGGTCGGCGTCGGGCGTTCTGAGGAGTAGCGATCAGCCAGGTCTCTTGCAGCATTTTCTCACACTGCACTTCTTCTGACTCATCGGTGGGCTGCGGTCACAGGGCTTGGAATAGAAGGCCACTGGGGGGCCGGGGGGAGTGCACTTTTCGTGAAAGGGCCACGCCGTCTCCACGAGCACCCAGGCTGCTGGCGGAGTCCTCGACGCTCACCAAGGTCACGTTTGCCAGTCTGTCGAGTTTCTCTTGTCCCCACCGTTCCGTCCTGTGCGTTCCTGGAGGAGGGCGCTGCCACGGGCCCACCCCCGAGGAGTATCGTGGTCCACCTGCCCGAGAGCAGAGCGTAAATTATTTAGAACCCGTCTGCATGGGAGACATGTCTGTTCTCCGCCGCTTCTGTGTTTGTATCAATATAGACCCCTGGATATTTAGTTTCTACTGTATTATAAATCAGTGCTACTTTTTTCCCTTCAAATGTTCCTGTAGCAGTAGGCATGCTCCGCCATAGTGGGGAGGGTCTTTTTCTCGCCCTGTCTCCCTTCCCCTCCCTTTTTTCTTTCCTTCCCTCCTCCCTCTCTTCCTCCCTCCCTTTCTTTCCGAAACGACACTAAGGTACCCTAGGCTGGTCTTCTGTGTTCCCTGCCCCAGCCCGAGAATTAGCCATTTCCCTGAGGGGCCCCAGTTCCTCCCATTTGCGGTGAGAAACCACACCTGCGCTCGCTCGCCGGTCCCGGGGCATCGCGGCTTCCAGGCCGTCTCCGCGGGCGACGGAGCGAGGAAGTGCATTTGCGTGCACACGCGTCTCGACCTCTGTGTCCGTCTGTACGGTAAGCGAAATGTGAGTTCATAATGACATTTCTGCACCGGACACTCTAGCAGCCACATGCCAGATACACACGTGTTTACGAGGTCTGTCCAGAAGGTGTCCAGCCATGGACTAGGGAAAATGGAGACATTTACTGAAGAACATGCAAGATACAGGAAACATGGCACACAGGACAATGACGCCTCAGTCCCCTTCAAAGCAGGCACCTGGGGACCTCACACGGTTCTCCCAGTCGCCATCGGCTGCCCCGTTGTAGTTTCCTGAATCTCATCAGCTGCCTGAAATCTCTTCCCCTTCAAAGGTGTCTTTAGTTTTGGGAAAAGCCAGAAGTCACAGGGCACCACATCTGGGCTGTAGGGGGGCTGTCACCTGGGTGATGTGATGTTTCTCTAAAATACTGTGCACTCGACGTGATGCATGAGCGGGCGTGTTGTCGTGACGAAGCTGCCAATCACCAGCTGCCTGCAGCTGCAGCCTTCTGAATCACCTGAATACAGGAATGTTCAAGCTTAATCCTAAATCTGATGCAGATTCGCTGCTCTGCTCGCTCACTCATTTTGAATGTGACGACCACACAGTACACACGCTCACTCAACAGCATCTACCGCCCCCACTGACCAGTGCAGTGAAGTCGTCATTGTTCACGCATGTGCATTCCAGTCCACGCGCCTCGGCTGCCAGGTCACATCGGTGTTGCGCAAACCATTCTCGTTATATTAACAGTGGCTGGACTTTTTCTGGAGATATATATATATATATATATATGACATTGTTCATAACAGTCAAAATGCGGAAACAGCCCCAGTGTTCATCAACAGAAAATGGATGAACAACATATGCCGCACACACACGAATCGGACTGTTATTACTGAGCCCTGAAAGAGGAACGGCACTCCGACCTGCGCCGCAGCTTGGGCGGGTCCTGACAAGGTCACACGAGGTGAAGGGAGCAAGGCACGAAAGGGCGAATATTCCGTCACACTGACTGAGTGTGTATTGAACCAGCCTGGTCGTTTGGGGGTAAATTCCCCTTTGCTGTGGTGTGTAATTCTCTTTAACCTGCTGGATTTGGTTGGCTGGTATTTCGTTGAGGGTTTTTGCATCTGTGTTTATGAGAGATATTTGTCTGTACTGTTCTTGTGATGTCTTTGTTGTTGTTTCTTTCTTTGTCTCAGTGTAATGCTGGCCTCCTAGAATGGACTGAAAAGCGTTCCCGTCTCTTCTGTTTTTGCCATTATTTCTCCAGATGCAATCTCTGCTCTTTTCTCTCCGTTCTCCTTGGAGGCCACCAGGAGGCAGGTCTCTGAAATTAATTTTTCTTCGTCCCTTTTTCTTGCTGCTCCTCGGACTCGATGATCTTGGTTATCATCGAGTTCACTGCTTCTTCCTCCCGCCCGAACAAACACTATCTGTACACCCTCCAGTGGCCTTTTCGTTTCCATTATTGTGCTTTCCTCTCCCGAATTTCTGTGTGGCTCATTTCAAATCATGTCCGTTTCCTGGCTGATATTTTCTCCACCCAGTGATGCATAGTTCTCATTTGTTTCCGTTCTTTAGCCGTGGTGCGTCTTTAGTGCTTTGGGCATATTTGCAATAGCTAATTTATTTGTTCATTTTTATTGAATTGACTGGGGTGACACTGGTTAATAAAATTGTATCGGTTTCAGGGGTACGATTCTACAATACATCACCTGTGTGTTGTACTGTGTGTTCACCACGCCAAGTCACGTCTCCTTCCGTCACCGTTTATTCCGCTATCCCCTCCCCCCCCTTCCCTCTGGTAATCACCACACTGTTGTCTGTGTCTGTGAGGTTTTGTGTGTGTGTGTGTGTTTTTTTGTTTGGGGGTTTTTTTTTTTTTGCTTAATCTTTTTACCTTTTCCACTTAGTCCTCCTGCCCCCTCTGACAGCTGTCAGCCTGGTCTCTGCATCCGTGAGTCCGTCTCCACATTGTTAGTTCCCTTTGTTCATCCGACTCCACAGAAAAGCGAAACCGTGTGGTATTTGTCCTTCTCTGACTGGCGTATTTCACTTACATAATAGCTAATTTAAAGAGTTGTTTTTCTGATATGTCTAGTGTCTGAACATCCCCGAGGAGCAGTTTTTATTAACTGCTGAGAGGTTTTTTTTTCCCTGTGTATGGACCACACTGTCCTATTTCTGAGCGTGTCTCATGATTTTTGTTAAACCCCAGGTATTTTAAAGAATCTCATGTGGCAACTCTGGAAATGAGATCATCCTTCTCCTTCTGTCTTGTTGCTGTTCTTTTGTGGTTTGTTGCTGTTGACATGCAACAATGTAAACATTGCCTACAAACAACAAACGATGTAAACAATGTTCACAGCTCCCTGAACTAATGTAACAAAGTCTGCGTTCTCTTCCTGCGCGCGGACCCTAAACTCTCTGGGGCGTCAGCGTAGCGCTACGTCTCCCAGCTTCGGCCACTGAGCTCTGCGTGCGCCGCCTGGCACGGCGTCAGCACTCAGCAGGCAGGGTGCGAGCCTGCCAGCCCTTCCTTTGCTGCCTGCGCAGAGTCTCAAGGTCAGCCCGGTGGCGACAAGGGCATTCCCACAGCCTCCCGGGCTGCAGGCGGCACACGCACACACGCACGCAGCCTGCCAGAGTGCCAGAGACGCGCTGGAGGTTTTCAAAGCCCTCAGGGCCCTCTTGTTCCCTCCCCAGCTTTCCCTTTGAAGTGTTTGGTCAACTTCCCTCGGCAGCAAGGAGGCTGTTATCATCCCCTCCAGCAGCTGCTGTTGAAAACAATTGTCACCGATTGTTTCTGACAAATGCCCCAGGGAAAAGGTTCTTGTGAGGAGCGAGCTCTGAGCTCCTCGGGAATGAAGACGAAAACCCCAGAGTGCCGGCTGCAGGCAGAAGAAAAGGCAGTCCTCTGGAAATGGGGCTTGGGGGAGGGGGGCTCTACCGCTGTCCTTTCCCTTCCGGGAGCTTCTCCCCCGATGAATGCCTGCCTGGATTGCAGAGCCCTCGGTGTTCAAGGCTGCCGCCCCGAAGCTGGGGGCAGGGAGATGGAAATACGACCACACGGGTCAAAAGGCCACCCAGGTCACGGTCCTGGCCGACATTCAGCCTTTTAAAAAAACATAACTGCCCCTCCGATGGTTGGAAGTCGTTGGCTAATTGCCGAAGTCTGAACAAAGTTGATTTTGATGATTCACGCAGCCTCCTGGCTTTTGTAAAGGAGCGGTTTTGCGGAGGTCCGCGGTCTGCCGCCCGGCAAGTGGTTCCGCCGCCTTCTGTCGGATTTTGTGTGTGGCTCTTCCGCTGGTGGTCAGGACCACCTGCTTCTCAGCTCCGACACAGATGCTCCAAAGGATGCCTGTGGCCCCTTAACGCTTCCAAGAATGTCCAGGGAAGATTCCGGATGTCTCCTAGGAGCAGGGTGTTTCTGTAGGGGTGAGGGCTGGAGTAGGCTGAAACCCATCTTCCTGACAGGCTTAGTGTTTAATAACATATTTTATAAAAATACGATTACCTAGCCCTGGCTGGCGTAGCTCAGTGGATTGAGTGCGGGCTGCGAACCAAAGTGTCACAGGTTTGATTCCCACTCAGGGTACATGCCAGGGTTGCAGGCCACGGTCCCCAGCAACCGCACACTGATGTTTCTCTCTCTCTCTATCTCCCTCCCTTTCCTCTCTAAAAATAAATAAATAAAATTTAAAAAAATACGATGACCTGAAAAAGGTAGCCCCGCTGACAGACCGGCTCTGCGGAGCCCGAATGGCGAACGTTGTCAGAGGGAACGTTCTTTGCCTGGTGAAACGCACGCCGTCTTGGCTGCAGCGGATGAACATGACACTCAGTAGTTAGCTAAATTCCTCCCTCAAAGGCAATTTCTCTTCATTCGTTTCTGCAAGGAAGGCTAAAACCACGTAACACCTGAGGACCCACAACAACTCCTGAGAGGGAAAAGCGGCTTTCTTTCTTTTCTCTCCTGAAATTAAGATCTGTGTTTATTTTTTTTTAAGATTTTATTTATTTATTTTTAGAGAGAGGGGAAAAGAGGGACAAAGAGAGGGAGAGAAACATCACTGTGTGGTTGCCTCTCGCACGCCCCCTGCTGGGGACCCAGCCCGCAACCCAGGCCTGGGCCCTGACTGGGAATCGAACTGATAGCACTTCGGATCGCAGGCCGGCACTCAGCCCACTGAGCCGCACCAGCCAGGGCCAGATCTGTGTTTAGAGTAGACGTGCCGCGCTCCCTACGTCCTCCCAGATGTGGCCTGGTGGCATCCTGACACCCCCTTCTGCACTCTCAGTGTGTGTGTGTGGGGGGGGGGGGTGATCCTTGTGTCCCCGTACGGTCTCCCGTCTCTAGCAGACCGTGACTGCAGGAATGGGGGCGGCCCCCTCGGGAGACTTCCCGGCAGCCGGGACCTGTGAGCCCGCGCTTTCCTAGTCCCGGGGCCCGAGGGTCTCCGGAGTCTCCCGCAGGTGCAGAAACTGGTTTTCAAGCGAACAAAGCTCATCATCTAATCTGTCCCGGCACCTTCTTCTTCGATGGCCACTGAGGGTATTAAGCGCCGACTGTATGCCCTCCGTAATGCAAAGCGCTTCAGGTTGCATGATCAAAGGCCCTCGGTACTCATGGAACGACGCGGAAGGGCCCCAAATGAACTCGGCTCACCCGGGGAGTATTCAGGAAGCGTACCGAGGTGCAGAGGTGCTCGAAGGCGTGGCCGGCGGAGACTGTCAGTCCTCAAGGGCCTTGCAGGGGAGGAGGGGCGTCCGTCAGGCCTTCGAGGAGTTGATGGGCACGCGTCCGCAGGGGCGTGGGGGCGTCTGCAGCAAGGCTTCGCGGTGGGTGTTAGTCCACCACACGCGGGGACAGCCAGCAGAAGCAGGACAGGAAGGGGTGGATGTCGTGTTATTACTGGACACGGGGGACTGTGCCCAGGAGCGGGGGTGCCCGGGGCCGGCGGTGCGAGGGTCCCTGACTTCTTGTGGGAAAGATGTCCCAGCACCAGTCCCGATGGCTGTGAGGGTGGGTTTGTTACAGCTGGGACGGTGACGCGAGGACCGGCCCAGCACAGAAGCAGCAACAGGCAGTGCTGCCTTAGCCCACGGGGAGGTCAGAGAAAGGGGGCCTTGGGGACAGGTGCAGGGGACAGCCCGGGATGAGCTGCTGCCCTGGTCGCCAGGTGTCGTGGGGACCCTGAGAGCTCAGGAGCCGCCTCGCCTGCCTGTGGCGGAAGGAGAGAGAGGGGGCAGAAAACGGCCTGGGCTGCCCCCGAGAGAGGGAGCTCATGCTGGCTCCTGGGTCCTGAGGCCGTTACTTTCTCTCTCTCGCCCTCTCTCCCTCCTCTCTCCCTCTCAAATCAATAAACATATCCTCTGGTGAGGATTTTAAAAACCTGAAAACTTAATACCCTTGACTGCGCCGTGACCACCAACCTTCACCTTTCCCCCTTGGCCCCCCAGCCTGCTCCCCTTGGCCACTGTCAGCTGCTCTCGGCGTCTGTGAGTCTGTCTCTGTTTTATTTATTTATTTTGTTCCTTAGATTCTGCATAGCAGTGAAATCACATGGCATTTGTCTTTCTCTGATGGGCTGAGCTCAGCATAAGACCCTCTCAGTGTAAATAAATTGTAAAATAAAACAACGATGCAATATGCAAGGGATGCATTCTAGAACTGTACATTTGAAGCCTGTCTGATTTTATTAACCAATGTCACCCCAATAAGTTTAATAAATTTTTTAAAATCCCAGTTCTCCAGACCAATGTGTTTCCTCCCTTAGCCCCACAAGCTTGCGGTTGATGAGGTTAAACACTCAAGAAAGTGTGTTGCTGTTTCTCGGTGAGCTTCCCGCCCAGCGAGCTGTTGAAAAGTCTCAACGTGACTCCATGGCGCACATAAAAATTGTTCCCATAAATAAGGGCGGAAATGTAAAAGCCGTTAAAGGCGATGGGGCAGTCCATTCATCAAAGACAAAAACGGAGCTGTCTCGGGCCTCACGGTGAAAACGGAGTGAAATTTAAAGCCACACGCGTCATCTTTGAAATGTAGCTACTTCCCGAGTAACTTCCAAGCTGAGACGGACCTGCTATTAGTCTGCAGGTCCTTGTCGACGCAATTACCCCCGCTGGAAGAGTGAGTGGGGCGGCATCATTTTACCGTAATCCGAAGCCGCACAATCGCACGGCCCGTCACCCTCCTTCCACCCCCATTTCCGCCCAGGGGCTCGGCCCTTTGTTTGCGAGAATCAAAGAGAGGCTTTTCCGGACTCAGTGCCTCTCCCACCGTCAGGCTCCCCGAGCACAATACCCTGTCTGGCTCTTGAAGGACAGAAAAGGTCGTTTGCAGGTTGTCCTCATTCATTCTGCTTCTCGCTTCTCGAGCTCCCGCAGGAAAGTCAGACACAGCGACTTTCCGGTCGGGTCACCCTGACCCGCGTGCAAAGCAAAGGAAACAGCCGGGGATTCTCCCACGACACCTCCCTGATAGAGGGTGTGAGGATGGGCGGGGCCTCGACCTGGGGGGCCATCACCCTGGCTTCCTCTCCATCAAGTACTTGCAGGCAGGGCCCCGGGCCCAGGGGTGCCGCTTGCCTTTAAAGAATGTAATTGAAAAGCTTGTTCTTCTGAAAGATGAGAACCGTTGTATGTCTTTTTTTAATATTTCATTCATTTACTTTTATTTTTTAATCTTTTATTGATTATGCTATTACAGTTGTCTCATTCCCCCCCCTTTATTCCCCTCTGCCCTGCACCGCCCTTCCACCTGCATTCCCCCGCCTTAACTCCCGACAACTTTTGTGATGTAAGCCGGGGGGGAAAAAAGAACCCAGAGCTGAAGACACATGTTTGCAGACACCTGCTCAAAATCTCAGCGTCGGTGCCATGAACCGGCTGGGTGCACGTGGGGCCTCTGGGGGTCTCTCATTTCCTGCACTCATGGGGGGGGCGCTGCTCCCTCTGAGCCCCTGCTCCCAGCCAGCTCTCCGCCCTAATGCGGCTCCGCTCACGCTCCACGGCCGCAGCGCCTCTGCCCATCCAGCTCTCTTCCCAGAAGTCAGGGGCTGCGTCATTTTCTCTCTTTATTCAAAAGGACAGCACGGGGAACGATAAATAAGCACCAGCTGATTTCAAGTCTTCCATCATGTCTGTGTCCTCGGCCAATATCTTTGCAGGAAATATTTAAACGTCAGTTATGCCGCATTCTCCCATCCACGGGTGCCTGCAGAGGCACGCTCTCCCACAACCCACGGACGGCAGCCCCGCGTCTGCAACAATAGCTGTGATTCCCTGGTGCCCTTCAGTTCCCCGGGCACGTTAGGGTTTTCTCCCTTGTTCTCAGCGTATCTTCTGTGGCGTCTCCCTCCCAGTGTGGATGAAGGGACGGATCCTATTTGTGGCAGTTAGTTCTGTCTCTGGGGTTGCTGGGCATGGAGAGCCACTTGTCTTCTCCCTGCGACCTGGAGTTATTTCCCTGCATTAGGCCAGGCGTGTTGTAGGGTTTCCCACACCTGGGTCTGTCTTACTGCTTCCTCATGGAGCAGCCGCAATGCCCGGCGGTCCCACTGTGAGGGACGCCACCATTGATTCGTGGGCTGTAGTCACGGCCAACACGCCCCTCCATTATAAACATGCTTCGCCCATTCGGACTGGCAGGGGCTTCCTGGGGTGCTGCCTGGGGACCGGGAAAACATCCCTTCCGCTTTGAGCCCGGCCCGCACGGGGGAGTCCCGTGAGGGCCGTGAAATGACGATGTTCTCCCCCGCGGTCGCTCTTCCTGCTCTGATGAGTTGGCTGTCTTCTGACGGGGGGGGGGGGGGCACGCCCCCTCATCAGGACTGTCCCCGGACTGCCAAAATCACAGGAAAAACCCAGAATGACTCATTTTTAGTGACCACGTTCCCAACACGAAGTTGGTGTAATAGTTGCCTCCCCCAGTAGACAAGGGAGGTTTTGTGTGTGTGTGTGTGTGTGTGTGTGTGTGTGTGTGTGTGTGTGACTACCGTTATAGATTGCTGAGTCGTTTTCTACACTCGATTAGTCTGATTAGTTTTAATCAATGGTAACATGCTTTCGACGCTCAGATGCTCCCAACTTGGCCCACCGGAGGCCGGCCCGCTGGCTGTCCGGTGCCTGTACCGGGTACCTGTGGCCCCCGGAGTGATGAGCCACCACACGGCTTCGAGGACACACAGAGTGTCCGTCACAATCTGGTGGCCAGCCCGTGCGTGGCTCCCACTCTGCCTGTCTGTTGACTGGTTGGCTCACAGGACGGGGCCACCGGCTGGCCGTCGGCTGATCTGGCCCAGCCCGGACACAGTCAACGGACTTGCGCTGTCCCTGCCGTGTCCCGCCCAGCACCCACTGCTGGGTGCGCCTGTCGAGGGCTTGAGATGTGTCTCCCGCAAACAAGAATTTTTAAATTTTATTTAATTTTAACTAATTTCAATATTCATAGGAGCATGTGGCTAGTAGCTACCTACTGGCAACACAGTGCTAGGTTATTAATATGACCCAACTAAAAACACTTGCTTTTGGCATATACTTCCCTCAATAATTAGTATAATTTCTGATATCAGCTTTCTAATGATCGTGGTGTTGGGAAGCCAGAGGAGCACTCCCTCTCGGCCGGAAGCAACGTACCCACACCTGGACCGAAAATGCACCCTTCCTCACCGCCAGTTCACACCCCCGCTGCTGGCTTGGGCGGGGAGGGTTTCAGAACTGTAATTTATGGGCCGGCGGTGATTGGAGAAACACGACGGAACCGCCGCCGCCGCTCGCTGCCTGCGCCCAGAACGCGAGAGGAGTCCTGAACGCACAAATCCGTGCAAAGCTGAGGACGAGAGAAAATGGGGGAAGGAGCCGACGGAGCTGTCTTCTTAGGAGAGCTGCTTGAGTTTCTCAGACCACTCGAGCTTTACCATCAGCCCCTAACGTTTCCTCCTAGGGCATGTGGAGCCTAAACGAAAGCAGGAGGCACAGGAAATGCCCCGCACGTGTCCACAACTGGACTTGAACACGCGCCGCCGTTGGCAGCGGGGCCTCATCTGCATGCCGGCTTGTTCTTGGTCCCCACTGTTGTCTGAAGGCACAGTCCAGACGCCGCGTCCTCCTATCCTCCCGTGCCTCCCCGCGCGCCTCTGAAACAGAAGGACTTGCCTTGTTGCATAGAAAAGAACGCGGCGATTGTATCACCCTAAAAAAAATAGACCCCAAAACAAAAGCAGTACTTTCTCCAAGCACTAGTTGTCCTGTCAATCCTACTTATGATCATACTTATCCTATGAGTGTTCAAATTTCCTGTTGTCATATAAATGCCATTATTTCTTGGGGGAGAAAAAAAAACAGGTCGTTTTCTGTGCTACAGTTTCTCTGAGATTTGTACTTACGGTATTGGCTAGAACATTCCTCTGATCTCTGCATTTCCTGTCATCGCTAATGGGTGGATTGGATTAGAGCTCTGGGTTTTGTGTGGGGGTGGGGTGGGTGTGGGTAGTGCTTCATCATCAGTGTTGCCTCTCCCCTCGGGAGGCATGAGTGGAACTGCCTCTGACCCTGACCCCCCTGACCCGTAGCCTTGGCCGACCGACATCTCCGCTCGCTAGGAGCAGCAGGACGGAGGTGCTCTGACCCCGTCGGCCTTTCTGCTGGATACCTGGTTTTCAACAGGGAACTCCCCTCACCGGATCCACTGTGAACGGCAACGAGGGGACATTCTCTTGATGTTCCCCCTTTTCCGTACCAGTTTTTACACCGCACGCTGACTTGCAAGCACCCTCCGACCGTGGTTTATGTAATTCGTTGTCTCTTTTGTCAGCATCCTTTTACGTTCGTGAACTTGGGCATAGTTAATGAGCGTTCCTCTATCGCCATCATCCCGATGGAGGCTCCGAATGCCCCCTTGTCGGCCAGGGAGAGCCTCTTCCACTTGGTTTTGGAGTCGTTTTGACTGTAACGCCTTCCGTAGTGTCTGACCCCCGTCCCGGTTCTGGACCGGAGTCAGCTGTTTACAGCGGGAATCCTGAGTTCGCCTGCTGGGCAGGGGCCTCGCTGGACCACACCGTGGGCACCAGGGACCCCACAGCAGGCTCTCCATTTTCTGACCGCCGCGCAGGTGTGGATGGGTCTTAGGGAACGTGCCGTAGACTGTGTGTTATCACGGGCAAGTGAGTTGTGTCAGAGGAGAAGATAAAGTAAGCGACAATAGAACATCGCTCCTAATGAGCAGTAATTAAAAGAGGAGATAATCACGAGAGCAATCAAATTTACTCCGTTTATTATGTGCGCTCTTTGTTTCCAAAATTAAAATCTGTTCTTCACACGCAGAGGTGCTCTGTGATATTGGTGTAGTGAAGGATTAATACACCCCTCAAGACCAACCAGCTTACACAAATCACACTTGTCAATAAGAACCGAATGACCGGGATCGCGAAGAAATCAATAGTTCCACGAAATGCCACAGTGCTTTTAAAGTGTTTATCTTGGACAAGACCTTTGAACAAGCTTACGGAAAAGTACATTATTGTCAGGCAAAAATAAACCGCATGTAAAGCCCACTGATACGTACAACTCAGAGTAAGTGACTGGAATTTTGTCTTACTTTTGGGAGAGCAAGAAAAGATTGTGCTGCTCCGCTATCTATTTTGGCATTACAATGTGAGGAGACAGCCTAAAGATGAGAAGTAACCACTTTCGCTGCTAACGAACAGGGCAGCTTATTTCTGGCTCTTTAATACTTTCAGCTCGGAAGGGTCACTCAAGGACACCGAACAGCGAACCCAGCCATGTGCGCGCACGCAGGGCACCGCGTCCCTGGCCTGGGGGACGTGACCGCCGGCAGGCGGCGACGGGTGAGGTTGTCTGCAGGAAGTCTCTTCCTGGACGCACCCCACACTTGGTACTTCTGAGAGTCCGCAGCGCGGGCGGCTTTTCGGTTCATCGTCCCCGGTCCCAGGGGCCCCTCACACCGTGCCGCATCACGGCGCAAGCTGAACAGCGGCGGCAGACGTGACCCGCGTGCTCTGAGAAAGCCGACCTGACCCCAAAAAATGGACATCACTTTGATTCCTTCACACTGGACAGCCCTGGTGTTGGCTGTTGTCATGTCTCTTATCAGACAGTCTGAGGGGAAAGAGGTCTGTGCCCCTGACTCAACAGCCAGGTGTGGCGTGTTTTAAACATTCTTACGGCACACGGTAGAAAACCGTGGCTCTAATACATTTGCTGCAAAAAATGCCCTGGCTGGCGTAGCTCAGTGGATTGAGCGCGAGCTGTGAACCAAAGCATCGCAGGTTTGATTCCCAGTCAGGGCACATGCCTGGGTTGCAGGCCATAACCCCCAGCAACCGCACATGGATGTTTCTCTCCCTCTCTCTTTCTTTCTCCCTCCCTTCCCTCTCTAAAAATAAATAAATAAAATCTTTTAAAAATTTTTGCCGCAAAATATATAAAACAAAATTGCAAGGATCCCTGGGAGAGAATTAATCCATCGTGATGGATTTCAACGCAAAGTTCTTGATTTGTCTTTGACTTTGGAATTTCCACATCGTGTTCTTACTGAAGGACAGGTCAACAGGCAAAGCGTCAGCTACGTACGAAAGAGGCAGTTTAACGATACGGCCAATCTGACGAACGTGCACTTGGGATGCCAGAGGGAGAAGGCATAGATAAAGGAGAAGAAAACACATTTGGCTGAAGATCTGGGGACAAGGGGAAGTTGCAGGGACATGGCGCTCAGGAGACGTCGGACAGACACAGCGCGGCCGGGTCTGAAGGCATCGGAGTCAAACTGTCGAAAACGAAAGACAGCAAACAAACGTCAAAAGCAGCAGGAGAACAATGCAGGGGAGAAACACGCAAGGAAAGAACAATGGAGCTAGCGGCTGGCTGGTGGTTCCATCGGAAACCACGGTGGCCAGGAGAGAGCAGGACGAAATTTCAAAATGCTAAAAGGAAAGGAAAAAAGAACCTATTGACCTGGAATTCTCTGTGAAGAGATAATGTCCTTCAAGGGCGAAGGGTCGCTGAGGACATTTTCGGATGAAACCAGCATAAAGGGCCGCGGCCCCGGCCGACGCACACAGCCGGGAACCCTACGGACAGTCCTTCGTGCAGCAGGAAAAGGGCGTCTGGCGGAAACTCAGATCTCGAGAAAGAATAGAAAGCATCGGAATGGTAAACAGTGGGTAAATGCAAAAGACCCTTTCGGCATCCCCTTCTTGATTCCTGCACAAGCCCTGTTCTGTTCCAGGCAAGCATCACAGCATCGTCTTGCGGAATACACGCGCCCTGTTCATGTCACACACATAATTACAAAGTCATGGGGCTGGACAGGGGCCTGCAGACCTGGCCGATTTCTGTGTGTCTGAGAAGTAATATTGTTAACCCTTCACAGACCGCACGGCAGTGAGAAGTATATATTAGAATCCCCAGGACAACCGCTAAAAATAAAGGCAAAGAAATACAGCTAAAAATACGGAAATTAAAACTCTAAAAATATTCAACAACAAACTGAAAGCCGAGAAACAAAAAAAAGGGGGGGAAAGAAGTTGACAGACAAGTAGAAAATAAGCCAAAAAAATGAAAAAGACCAAACCAAACTGTATCAGCACTTCATTAAATATGCATATGGCACATGTAGCAAGACAGCCCACGTTATGGGCCACAGCAATGTCCTGATGAGTTGTAAAAAGGCTGAAGTCATCTACAGGGTAATCTTTGATCCGACGAATTTAAATTAAACATCTATAAAAATAAGAGGGCCAGAGTAACTCTATATATTTAGGAATTAAACAACACATTTCTAAATAATCATTGGGCCAGACAGACATTACAGGGGAAATTAGAAATAATTCAAACTGAATAGTAATGTAGTTCAGCCTATAAAGTCTGTGAGATGTAGCTAACACCATCCAGGGAGGGAAATTTTTAGCCTTAATAGTTTTATTGGCAAAGATGGAAAGCGAAACCAAAGACCTAAGCTTGCACCTCAACCAACCAGAAGAAGGAGAGAAAATTAAAGCAAGCAGAAGAAAGGAAGGAAGAGGAAAAGAGTGTGATTGTCTCAGGCAGGACGAAGAAACACTAGGAAGGACACCGCCGTCAGAACTGACCCAGCCTGCACACGGCGTTTCTGAAGACTGTGCCCAATGCCTTCGCCCTCACACTGGTTCCGTGGGACCCCCTTCACCCAGAAAGATACTCTTCCTTCTCCCCTTCGTGTGGCCTGCCCATCACCAGCAGGCCTATCGGCCGAAAGCTCCCCCTTCAGTGACAGTGTGTGGCGCTGCGGGCACACACGGCTGCTAACCCCCTGCAGGCGCCCTAGCCTGCACACCTGTTTTGTTAGTTTTCAAGGCGGTGGCGGATTGTGCAAAGCATCACGGTCGCTAGAGATACAGGGTAGATACTCAGAGATCTCAGAGGAACAGCCGGTTCCGGACGGAGCATCAAGGGAAACTTGTGGACAAAGTGGAGACGATTCCACAGGCTGTGGAGGGGGGGGCGGTATATGTGTGTGTGCGTGTATACAGACTTCACCCCAACGTTTCAGATACAGGAAATTGGTCTGGCCTCGGCCAGGTGGCACCACTGGTTGGAGCGCCATCCTGTGCACCGAAAGGTCGCAGGTTCTGCTCCCGATCAGGGCACACAGCTAGATCGTGGGTTCGCATACAGGAGGCCACTGACCAATGCTTCTCTCTCTCTCTCTCTCTCTCTCTCTCTCTCTCTCTCTCTCTCTCTCCTCCGCTCCCTGTCTCTCTCAAAGCAATAAACGTGTCCTCCGGTGGGGATTAAAAAACAGAAATTGGTGCATTCAGTGCCAATTACCCTCCATCCCCTATGGTAGCAGGCTTCTCAAGCTGCCGTCTGTGTCCACTCCGTGTGTCCTGCCCAAACAGACCTAGAGTGTTCTAAAAATCTTGTGAGCACACGCGCCCGTGCTTGCTCTGCCGGGGTGCAGAACAGGAGCGGGAGATGAGAGTCTGAGAAGAGCTGCCTGTGGGGTTATGTTAGGAGGAACTAAATACATTTCCCCACGTTGAAAGGGCCCTCTGACGAAACGCCGGCTGTGTTTTCTCACAAGCAACCCATTCATTGTACTAAGTGTCCGTCAAAGGCGCGGTGAGTTCCTGGATGGCTCATGGTTCTCTTTTAATTTCCTCCCTCGCAGACAAAGAATTCATCTACCGAGAGCAGAAGGGAAGCGTGATCCTGCGGGATGTTGAGTCCAATACGTCTACCGTGCTGATAGAAGGCAAGAAAATTGTAAGTACCCTCTGTGATGACCAGGATAAGTTCCGTGGTGGCTCCTGCAGGAAATGACTCTCGGCTTCGACTCGCAGCCCAGCCACGCAGAAGCGAGGAACGTGGAATGCTGCAGGCTGAGCCACGGCAGATAATCAGAAATCAAAAGCACGCTAATTTAGTAAGATCAAAGCCCAGTCTCTGCCAGGGTGTGGGACGTTTCTCTGCGGTTTTGAAAACAAGTGTTACAGATCACAGATAACTGAAAGATAAAGTCCCCAGACTTCCCACATTTGCGGGACAACGGCGGTCATGCGTAGAAACTAGTTCAGGAGGACTTGCCGGATCTCATCGTAAGAAACAAACTAACCTCGCCCTGGCCGGGGTGCTCAGTGGGTTAGAGCGCCGTCCTGATACACCAAGGTGGCGGGTTTGATCCCCGGTCAGGGCACTTATGAGAATCAACCAATGAATGTTGAATCAGTGCAACAACACATTCTCTCTCTCTCTCTCTCTCTCTCTCTCCTCTCTCTCTCTCTCTCTCTCTCTCTTCTCTCTTCTCCTCTCTCTCCTCTCTCTCTCTCTCCTCTCTCTCTCTCTCTCTCTCTCTCTCTCTCTCTCTCTCTCTCTCTCTCTCTCTCTTCTCTCTCTCCTCTCTCTCTCCTCTCTCTCTCTCTCTCTCTCTCTCTCTCTCTCTCTCTCTCTTCTCTCTTCTCCTCTCTCTCTCCTCTCTCTCTCTCCTCTCTCTCTCTCTCTCTCTCTCTCTCTCTCTCTCTCTCTCTCTCTCTCTCTCTCTCTCTCTCTCTCTCTCTCTCCCTCCCCCTCTCTCCTCTCTCTCCCTCTCTCTCATCAGTATAAAAATGAAAAAAATGAGTCCCTGCCTGCACAGGGGCCCTGCGTGCAGGTGCCGACTGTACTCACACTCACAGCAGTGAATGGTGTTGGCGCCTGAAAACCCGCGTGCTCAGCCGTGTGACGGCCACTGCCGTGAAACCTGGGAACGCCTGCCTTCCCAAAGATCCAAGTGGCATTTTGCGATGGGGCGTTCCTGTGCCGTTAAAGGGGTTTCTCCAACACGGGGAAGAAGCTGTATACCCAAAATCGATCTAAAGAGAATTAATTTTTTTCCACAAGAAGTTCATTCTCCTCGTTAGAACAGCTGCATCTCCGAGTCGGTGGGGGGGCGGGGGTGTCCTACTCTAGTCCAAGGCAGTGAGGGAACTGGAGGAAGAAACTAAGGCAGATCCCAGGTCAGAATGATGGGGACGCATCTCTGGTGTGGATGGGGAACCCAGAAGTCCTGGGATTCCACTACCTGGGGTTCGGGGGTTCACAGACGAGCACCCTGAGCCCAGAGCTGCAGCAGAGCCCCCGGGTGACTGCTGAGGGTCTGGCAGGTGCCCAGAGCCTCTGTTCCAGGGACAAGAAGAGGTGGCTGCGCCGTGGCCCCACCCCACCCCCAGACTCGTTCAAGGGCCGCTCAACCTTCTTTTTCCTCCTCGAGAGCGTCCTGCTTGCTGTTTAAGTACCTTTCACGTCTTGCTGGGGTGACGGTCGCTGTTTCTTTAAAACGTGAAGCGTGTGTGAGGTTCAGGATGCAGCGGGTCCCGCCGTGTACACGGACAGGGCGCGGGTGCGAGGAGAGCCGGGGGGCGGGGGGGTGGGCGGCCTGGACAAGACCTTCTTGCAGCCAAGCTGGGCTCTGCCAAGCGAGACTCGGGAAGGATGGAGGTGCCTGCATTTTGCATTTAAACAACAACAACAAAATCATCGTCTTTGGTCGAGCCACCCCCCCCACCACCCCGTGGAACTCTGTCCCAGCCGCTACAAAGCACTGCCGTGGCAGAAATGGATTTCTGATAGGGATGCAGAGGGGCAGACCGGCAGGCGGTGGCCTGCGGGGTAAGTGCGTCTTAGTGTCACCGCGATGTCGATATTTCCTGCGAGGACGTCGGTTTAGTAAAAGCAGCGCCCCCCCGCACGCACGGCCGCACTCAGCCGTGAAATGCGAGCCGAGAACGGCCCGTCCCCTCTCGGATCGATGGCCGGTGACACGTCGTTTATTTCCCCAGACGTTGTTTTAGCCCAGTAACAAGGGGACCTCAGAGACCGCGTTCGGGAAGGAGAAAGGGAAGGACTTCCTCCATCTCGGAGATCGGCAGGCTGGCTCCGCAGAAGGCAGGCTGTGTCCCCTTAAAATGCCACTGAGTCCCTCGCGTGACAAACGGGTCCTGAGCGCCGCACGTCGACGGCCCAGTCAGCCCGGCCCCCATCCCGCCCAGTTTGTTCTGGTCTCCAGGCTGCGCTTGCCCGCTCCTGCGGGCAGACCCCAGCGGAGAGGAGAAGGGGGAGCGGGTGGAGGGGCCGCATCCTACTTAGATGGCAGAGGCCCCCGGCTGGAGTGCCACTGAGCCAGGGTGCCCCCCCCCCGAGGGCGGGTCTTCTTCCCTGGGGTCCGGCCAAGGACGTCGTCTCCTCTCTGCGGCCTCACACGCCGGTGCCGAGAAAGCGAGGCCCAGGGTCGTGGGTCCCTCTCGCCCTTCCGAGGACCCGCCGGGTGCTCTCTGCTTGTTTGTCGTCCGGAGGCTTTGGGCTCGTGTGGCACAAGCAGCCTGAACAGAGGGGCTGTGGTCGCGGGGAGGCCGCCCGTCCTTCTGGGGGGGGGGGCGTCTGTGGGCCGGTCGAGCCACCTGGAGCGAGTGGGGCGGGGGAAGCAACAGAGGCAGAACAGAGGAAGGGCCCGAGGCAGGAGAGGCCAGGCCGCAGCCGCAGGAGTGGGTCCCGGCGGCCGAGCCGCCTTGGCCCTCGCGGGGGAAGTGAGCCAGCCGGGCCGCGTGCGCCCAGGAAACCAGCCCCCGAGGCGGCCGAGGAGGGGCCCTTGGGGAAAGGAAGCCAAGGTGTGCGCCTTCGAAAAGAAGGGCGACACAGGTATGGGCGTGTTCTAGAGAGAGAGAGAGAGCGCCCTGGGTCCTTTGCCTTAAGGGTTTTTTATCAGTTTTCCAAAGGCAGGAGTTTGAGGGGGGGGATCTCAAAAGAATATTCACCAGCTTTCCTGGTGTGTCCATTCAGGGTCCAGGTCTCTGCGGATTGGTCGGTGCCAGGGCAGGGGGGTCGTTAGTCTTTGTAGCTGTTCCTGAGGTGGCCATGGCATCCCTCTGTCTGTCCTGCTGTCCTGGGTCTGCAGCTGCAACGCAGCTGAGGCCTAGGTGTCCCCTCTGGTTTGACCAAGACCGTCTCTGTGGTCAGCAGACCTGAGGCTTTGTCCCTAAGGATACGTGACGCGGGCCAGAACCGCATTGTCCTGAAGACTTCGTGCTCAAGGGGGTGGATGCACATGGGAGAAGGCAGGTGAGCCGGGGTGCTGGACGGGGCCCACGGGCGTCAGCTCCCTGCCTCGGTTTCCTCATGCCACTTGCCGGGAATTTCCCCCATTTCTTACTCTCCTGCCTCGTTTCCAGTAGAAGCGCATTTAAAACAGACCTCGACCACCTTCCCGGGCATCCTGAGGTCTCCCGGGGGGCTGTCACTCTTACGGAAGCTTGGTGCCACCCCCCAACTCGTCTACGACACACCAGCACGGAGATTCTCAGAAGCGCGGAGCGACTGGCTTGCACTGGAGGTTTGGGCATTTAAACCAGCATGGTCTCTGGGGACGACACCACTCACGCCCTTCTTCCCTCGGACGAGGAAACTGAGCTCGTCCACAAACAGAGCTGCGGCTTGCCCGCCACTGGGTGGGCCTCGACCTCACAGACCTGCTCGGAACGGTCCACGGGGCTGACCTGTGGGTGCCAGTCACGCTCCATGCGCCCTTTTTAATTGCTTGCGCCAGTGGTGACGGGAAGTGGTAAGGCCGACGCTGTCATTCATGGAATCATTTAAATCATCCCAGGTGTTTGGAAAGCAACCAGCAATTCCTTTTGAGCTGGATAAGAATACTGATGTGCCCTGGCTGGTGTGGCTCAGTGGATTAAGGCCTTGCCTGTGAACCAAAGGGTTACCAGTTCGATTCCCAGTCAGGGCACAGGCCTGGGTTGCGGGCCAGGTCCCCCGTAGGGGGCGCAGGAGAGGCAACCACACATTGATATTTCTCTCCCTCTCTTTCTCCCTCCCTTCCCCTCTTTCTCTAAAAACAAATAAAAATTCTTTTAAAAAAGAATACTGATGCATTTCGACTCATCCCAGGGAATTTTTCATAAGTAAATCATCTACAAAGTACAGGAAAAAAAAGCCCCCAAATTTACAGAAATAAGGTAAATAAAAATAGATGCAATGCGATGTCGCCATTACGATAAAGAAGGCGTCGTAGTAACGTGAAAAACAGTTACGACGTTATACCGACCGAGCGCAGGAGATTACAATATTGGACCCTCACCTCCATTCCCCCATTGTGAACAGTTGCCAAGTGCATCCGTGTGTCCTCAAAAGGCTACAAAGTGCGCGTGGCACTGTGAGCCTTGTCCTTCTCGGCGGGCGGTGAGATTTTGTGTTCCATTTTCCAGTGCGCTGATTTCCATAACGGCTGTCTGAATGCCGCTTGTTCGATCATTTTAATCACGTTTGTAAAAATTCAGCGCCCTGTTCCAGAGAGATTAGGCTTCCGCCCGTGATGAACGGGTCAGAGCTGTAGGCAGTCAGTGTCCGGAAAACTTCGAAGGGAAAACCAGTAAATTAAAAAATAAGAAAGAGCCGCCTGTTGTTGGGCTTCTGTGAGTTTTTCTCACTTTTCATGTCTGTACTTGTTTTAATTACTAATCTCCTTGTTTTAATTACTTATTGAAACGACTAAATTAACATTTAAATAAAGTGTTTTTGTTTCTCTGGTGTATGTTCCTGTCTGATTTTACACAATCATTACGCTGCAGAGCTTGAATTTTTATCTCCGTCTCTCAAAATTAATGAACTCTGCCTGCTCGGAGAGGGACGTAATTACCAGAATTATGAGACGCGTCCCAGACTCCGGGGGAAAATAACGGGCCGACTGTGCTGGGAAGGCAGGAAGGCCAGGATGTGGCCGGGCTATGAACTGGAGGCGACCCCCCCACCACCACTTCATCCAGTGACCTTGACCCCATCTGCTCATTGTCACCTCGCTCCCTTGGACTTCATCTACTTCGCATCCCATGTTCCACGTCTCACGGTGCGGGGGAGGAAGCCTGCCTTCCCAGACACGCATGTCCTCGGGGCCAATGTGGGATCCATCGCCCAGGACGGGGGTCCCCCAGGGCCCTCCCCCCTTGGCGGCGGGAACCAGTCCGGCCTCCCACCTTGTGGGCTCTGCGTCTGGTTTCACTCCCAAGTGGACGCTTGATGGGATGGGGGCTGGGACGGCCGGCCCGGGGCCAACTGCCTGCGGCACTTGAGTCACCCACGAAGGGGGAGTCGCCCTGTTTGGGTCCGGAGCCGAGCAGGCAGTCCCGGAGCCACGGTGCCCGCTGGGCTGGCTGCTCCGTGGGCTTTTACAAGCTCAAGGCCAGATCTCTGGTGTCTCCTGGGGAAGAAAAACAGGACGACCTGGCGGGGGCAGGCCCTCATCTCCTCGCAGACAGCAACGCTGGCCGGCGGTGGAGTGGGCAGCAGCCGGCGCGCCCCTGCGGTGACTGGCCACACGCGGACGTCCCGCCGGACGGAGCTCCGAGTCTCCGGGCCCGCAGCCCCGGACCGGAAGGGTGGCACGAAGGGGGCACGTCTCCTGCAGGACTGTCGTCCCTGTTTGTTTCGTTCCTCTCTCCTCCCTTCGTCTCTGATTAGGACAACGGAGGACAAAAGCGTCCACACCCACCGCCAGTCCGGGTCCTCTCTCACAGGCTGGTCTGGCTGTCCTCGTTACGGAGGCGAGGAGACCCTGGTCGGCCTGTGTCTTTCGAACACCAGGAAAGTGCCAAGTAGCAGCTTACCCTTCCGGGACCCAAACTGGCGGCTCTCAGTGGAGTACGGGAGGCCCAGTGTCATTCTTCTGTCACTGCTGTCCGGGCCTCTGTCACTTGACGTTAAATGAGCGCCTTCCCCGCGCGAGGCCCTGGGCTGGACCACGTAGGTGGGTGGGTGCCAGGACCCGCGAAGCACAGACTTCGCTTTCGGCGCACTTCCCGCCTCCACCTGAAGGCGTCGCTGTCTGAACAGAACGCGTTCTGCAGTGAAGGCGCCGCAGGTGATGCGAGCAAGGTGGGGGGAGGGGGGAGGGGGGAGGGGGGGAGGGGGGGAGGGGAGATGTCCAGCAGACTTGAGGGTCCGGGGAGCGGGGCCGTCCTCCGTCCCCTGCATCAGGGGGCACGCGGCGTCCCCGGCAGAGTGACCGAGCTGCGGGACGGGTGGTTCACGGGCAGACGGGGCGGCGAGTTGGTGCGCCCCTGGGCGTAGGTTGTCGGGAGGTCAGGTCGCGGCAGAAAGGCCCTGGGCAGAGAGCGCGCGGGCGGGGGGACTCGCAGGACTGTTGACTCCGGGGGAGCTCGCAGGGGGCGGGGCTTCCGAGGACCGGTCTGTGCGCTCTAGGGAAACAGCTCTGGACACCTGTCACGGCGGGGCTGGGCGAGGGAGAGGTCACAGGACGGAGCCAGGGGCTGCCTCGGGCCCCGGGCGAAGGTGGACCAGGACGCCCCGAGCGGAGGCGGTGACGGGGAGACCGGGAGGGGGAGGGGTTTCAGTCACGTCGTGGAGGCAGAACCGAGACCTCCGGCCGCGTGCCGGCCACAGCCAGGCAGTGCGCTGCGCCTCTGGGGCGTGGAGCCCTGGTAGGGGAAGGGCGGCGGCCTCAGAGAGCCGCAGTGGGAAGGTGGGGAGTCCTGGGGGAAACTGAGGCTGCTGCGCTGTGCCGGCGGCGTGAAGGAAGGAGAGCCGAGAGCTGGGTGCGGGGGACGAGACCAGCGCTGCACCGAACTCTGCACCCAGACCTCGCTTAACCCAGATCCTTGGGAGCCCCGTGAGTGGCAGTAGCCTAGAGTTCTTATGTTGCAAACGAGACAAGTTTGCGGAGGCTAAATGGCTTTTTCTGAGTCCACTGGTGCCTCGAGGGCAGCTGAGAGCCTCGAGGGCGGAACTCAGCTTTGACTAATTCCAAACGAAATCACATCCAGATTTGCATAAGGGAGCCAGCTGCGGCCTCCGTCCCTGGGGTGGCCCGGACGGAGGGGAGGCCGGCGTTCCACACCCGGGAAGGACACTGCAGCTGCCCGCGTGCGGCTCACACCTGCGGCCCCCGCGCTGCACGGCCCAGGGCTGCTCCTGGGTGCCACGGCATGCTGCCTGTGCCCCCACGGTACCGACCGGAGCTGCCAGACTCGGGGTCCGGTCAGCCTCACACACACACACACACACACACACACACACACACTGCTGATGCAGCCGAAGTGCAGCATTGTCTGTCCTCACACTGAGAGAGATCTGGGCTTCTGAAACCACCCGGAAACTTCCATCACCCCCCATTCTTTCGTACAGCAACAGCGTTTTCAGCTTTTCTCCGGCTGTCCCAGCTAGAGCGGGGTGCGGCACTGGGGTCACGTATGGTGTGATCTTTAGTGCGTTAAGGGCCGGGCACCGGCTGGGGCTCTGTCCTCCATGGCCCAGCCAGGCCCCCGAGATCCTTCCTCCTTGCTGACCGGGAAAGGGGAGAGTTCGAGCATCCCTTTATTTTCAGCGTGAGGCGTTTTCCCATCGAGCGGCACACAGAGTCTTCTTGTGACTCCATCTTTCCGGTGGCTTAATTTTATCACTACTAATCCTGTCCAGCCGGTTCTTTTCCCTCCGTCCCAGGATGCAGTTTTCATAAAACAGCCTGCGGATGTAGGTTCGCTTCCTACTCTTCATTTTGTTTCTCTTACGCGCTACGTTGGGACGTTCTGTCGTTTTGTATCTCTCTCCCCCACCGACGGCTGCCTCTGCCCCTCTGCAGTTCAGTCATGTGCCTACGTATCTAGTGCCGGCAAGGAAGACACCAACCCTTCAGACACGGGTGTGTCTCACCAGAAACGTGGCTACGATTGTAGATGTATACTTGGCTTGGGAAATGTATCTTTCATGCAGACGGTCCTGGGGAAAGTGTTTAGTCGTGCGTTAGTGATGTCTGCATCCATCCTTTGCCCCTGGCGACAGTGTGGACCGACAGCCCATGACGTCCACGACCATGGGGGCATGGGGACGGGGCTGACGGGAAGTGCGTGGAACTGGACCCAGGAGTGGCGGTGACGGAGCCTCATGCAATTCCCACCTGCCAGTCTCGGGTGCTGCGTGGCGCAGTGGGCCCCCCCACCCAGGAATGCGATCCGCGACGATTTGAGTGCCGGAAGTTGCCTCTTTGCTGGTTCCTCTGGGTGTTGTCTTTATATCAGAACCATCACGGTAACAGCTGAGGGTGTGGCCCTTCATTCACTCAGCAGACACTCCTATAGCCCCGATGACAGGCCGGTCACGCTTGGGCACTAGGCCTGGAGACGAGACAGGACAAGTTAACGTTCTCTGTTTGACATTCGGTCCTGGCCATGAGAGTAGAGGGTGATCCTCCTCCTCCTCCTCCTCCTCCTAACATACACAACTATGAACGGCACAAAATTAGGGGGCAAAACAGTGTCTGTGCATTGGAAAACTGGCCGCGCCTACTGGGGACCCCCGAACAAAGGAGAATTCCAGAGCCCAGCCGGCCCCTGAGCTTTCTGCCCGGAGGTTATTGCTGGACTCCAGCGCCGGGAGGGAAACCCCAGCCTCTTTGTCTTGCCGAGTTAAGAAGACGTCTGATTTTCTAAGGGAAAAATTGTGGCTACAATTTACGAGCCAGAGGACGACAGAGGAGGAAGCTAACTAACTGGACAGGACTTGAGAAAGGCGTAGAGCTCCCCTGGGGCTTGGGTTCATTGTTGATCTTTATAGGTGCGGAGAGTAAACCACCACAGGGCAGGAGGAAATAAAGTTCCAAGCAAAGAACAATTCCAGGAGCGTCTGCAAGGAAGGATTTCCAAGGCTGATGAACGGCCAGGAATCATTTAAGTTTCTTTGAGCCATGAGACATTAAGTAGGGACTCTAATTAGCTCGGCAATAATGGCCATTGAAGAGAAGCCTGTAAAATGTCTTTAAAACAAACCTTGAAAGAATCTAATTAATCCACAAGTAATTAACTGCCTGTCATAAAAGCCCAACATTTTCTGAAGGGATACAAAAAGACTTCAGGATTCAATAAGAAAAAAATCCAGAATCTCTGGTGCTTGGTGTTTTTTTTTAAATCACTGCATACATGAAGAAGCAGGGAGTATGTGACCCCTAATGTGGATAAAAATCGGTCAGTACAAGCAAACCCACAAATAACTGAAATAACAGGATCAGCAGAAAATACATGAAAACTTCTAATACATGTACCGTATGTCCCAAATGCGCAATGACATAAAATCACGAGCACGTGAAAAAAGAAATTGAAGGTTGTGAAGTACCCAAGTAAAATTTCTAGAGGTGAAAAATAAAATATAAAAATTTTAAACTCAAGATTAATAGCAGATTCGACACCACAGAAGAAAAAAAAAACTTTAATGAATAGCAGTACTAACTATCCAAAATAAAAGCACAGGAAGAAAAAAATACTTAAAACAAAACAAAACAAAAAACGTGAACCAAGCCTCCGTGACTTGGGGGACAGTATAAAGTGCATGAATATACTTCTCGTTGAAGTCCCAGAAAGAGAGCAAAGGAAAGACAAGAAACACATTTGAGGAAATAACGACTGGACTTTGACCAGCTACGGCACCAGAACTCAAACCCCAGCCATAACAAGAGAGAGGAAAAAACACACACACCGAAGGAGACTGTAGTCACGTTTTGAAAGGCAGTGAAAAATACAACACTTGAATTGCAGCCACGGGAAGGGACCTGCCATCGGCAGAAGGGTGACAGGGAACTCTTCACCAGACACCGCAATCCAGAAGACGGTGGGGCGACATCTTTCAGACACTGGGAGAAAAATAAAGCTGAATTCTATAGGCGTCACAAATATCTGCCTTTAAAAAGTAGGTGCATTTATTGTGGGGAGAAGGGAAGGGAGGGAGGGAGGGAGAGAGGGAGAGAAACCTCGATGTGGGAGAGACACACGGGTCGGTGGCCTCTCACACACGCCCCCACCCCCCCACCCCCCGCGCCACGCCAAATGAAGTTGAAATAAAGAGCTTTGAAATCTTAGAGCATGCGTCGGCCGCTCCGTCCATCAGCAAGCCCGCCCTTGGAGATCTATCCTGTAAAAAACTAAGTGCACACACACACACACACACACAGCAAAGAGACGTGGGGGAGGATCCTTACTGCAACATTGTGTCGAGGAACGGCAGACTGGGAACCCACCACCGCCCGTCCTCATCCCTGACGGCTTCCCCGTTCGCTAATTCGCCCACGTGCTGGAATGTTTCTGCGCCCTCACACGGGCACCCCTGGCGCCGTGGCAGCCACTCCCGGCCACGTGCAGGGTGGCAGAAAGTGTGACTTGCCCAGTGCCTTCAGCTTTCAGCGCTTGTACTGTCAACAAGCCTCCGTCTTGTGATCCACGGGCCGCGGCGTTTTTCACACCTTTCTTGTCTGTGTGTAACTGTGCTGATTAGAATGCACACACACACACACACACACACACTCCCCAGCCCCCGGAAATAACGCTCAGCATTGTCTTACGTTTCCAAAGTGTACGTAGGCTGTGCTGTGCCTTCTGGAGAAAACACATGTGTTCCATGAGCCTCATGTGGACACAAGTTACACTGCTGTTCGCCGTGGTGCGTTCGTGCTAGCAAACCGACAGTGTATATATTCTGTAAGCTGTCTTTACACGGAAACGCACCTCAGACGAGGTTGTGTGTGGGGGTCGGCTGACAACCGTATTGTGACCAGAGGCTCGTAGGAACCGAGCCTTGAATTTGCCTCGGGAGCAGCATTCCCGAGTTCAGTGTTTTTGGAGACGCTGCCGATCACAACAGCTATGAATAGCAAGAAGTATAAGCACCCGTTAGCAGGACCGAGGGCGCAACTTCAGATGTGACCACACTCCGGAGCATGACGCGATGCTGAGCGGTCTCTGATTCCAGCAAACACCGTTGCTTTAGAGCTGCTCCCCCAAGTTACCGTCGCCTGAGAAAGAAGCCGCGGTGAGACGCGGAACAGAGGTCACGGTCAGCCGTGGTCGCACACCCGCATGTTGCTGGTGGCCGCACCCTCATTTCTGGAGCGACGCACACTCGACCCAGAACCGAAGGCTCTTTCTGCTGGGCGTGGAGGTCTGCGCGGCAGTGCCAGCACGGCAGACAAGGGGGCGCAAAGTCCGAGGGAAACGACGTTTTCGACCGGCTGATCTGTGTGAAAGCACCTGCGCCCAGGTAGTCCTCTGTACACTGACTGGTGGGGCCGTCACCCATCCTGGTGAAGAAGCCAGTCGCCAAAACGTGGGTAGAATGTGATTCAGTTTTCGGGAGAGATTCGCCTCCTTTAAACTCCGAACTATGAGAGTGAGCAAAGGAAAGTGTGTTTATAGGTAGAGAGAGATGGGGAGCCTTGTGAGCAAAGGTGATCTGTTTCTATATGTGTTTCTAATGGATTTGTTTCAATAGCTACCGTCAGGATTGTCTTGCTGAAGTTTGAAAAAAATACAAGTAAGATGGGAAGCATCAAGTTACGGGATACGATGCCGTTAGCAAAGGGTTACGGCCACTTTGAACAGACACTAGGGACTTGGCTGCCTGTTCGTCCTGTGAGCAGATTTTGGAAACGGCCCCAGCCAGCGGAGTGTCCCCACGAAACTTGGAGTTATATTCTATGTGATACGTTAAAGTCCTCTGCTCTTTTTTCTTTCAGGAGTCCTTGAGAGCCATCAGATACGAAATATCTCCAGACAAAGAATATGCGCTTTTCTCCTATAACGTGGAACCCGTGAGTACGCCGCCCTTCCGCCCAGAAAAGGGTTGTTTCTCTGTTCTGACGCGTGATCCAGTGTGTTCCCTGGAATCCTCACTCTTGGTCATCATCTGTGCACCCTGAAATAGCGGGTCCCGGAGTCATCTCCTTCTACGCCACACTGCCACCTAGAGGAGGGAGAGGGTATAAACATTCCTTGGACAGAAAAAAAAAAATGGCCTTCCTTTTTGGGTCTTGTTACAGGATTTTCTTGGCGAGATAGTGAGGCATTGTATTTCTGCAGAGAGTTATCTTAACCTGTTTTGCAGGGCGGTTGGGTTTGTTGGTTTGTTTTTTTCTTCCTCAATCACGTCATAAATTATATCCCAGGAACAAAAAAGCAGCCGGCAGCTTCCCCTGAAACCAAACGAAGGTGCTCACTCTGTCCTCCTCGTCGTCACCGTCTCCTGGAGGAGAGGTGACGCGCCGCTGTCACCATATAAATCCCTGTTTGGGGCACGTCACCTGTGCGCCTCCCGTAAAACGTCACCGACGTTTTCCATAAACTCTCGTCCTGGGCTTTCGCGGCTGCCTGCGCCTGGGTCTCTCTCCCTTCTCTTCTCTCTTTCAACCGGCTCATGCTTTAAACTTAACGTGGGCTGTTTCATCTCACACGAGCCAGACGGTGAAACGTACTGGCATCCACGCAGCAGACGGTTCGCTCACGAGAGATTAGCGACTTTGGAAATGCGCCTGAGTGGAACTTTATTTTCTGGCAAATCACACGTGGATTTTCACGGCCATTCGCCTTCCTCTGAGACGGTTCTGGTCGGACTCCCGCGGCGTCTCCGAGATGGGCAGGTGCCTGCCCTGCGGGTCAGGCTGGGCGGCCCCGGGACGGGTCAGGGAGTGAGGCCCCAGGCACCGGAGGGGCCAGGTGAGCTCCACCCCCTTCGGGAGCCCGGAGGGGCGGCAGGTATGGGGGTGCAAGCCCAATTCTAGTGTTTTTAGAACTTCTTTTAAAAGTATGTGACACCTGGATTCTCTTTATTGGAGATTTCAACTTCATTCTTCTCAATGTGGGTCTTTTCTCTAGCTTTAGTTTTCCATTGTCCAGGGGGGAGGGGGTTGTTAATATTCACTATGGAAAAGTTTTCATTCCCTCCATCCAAGTTCTTTGGGATGACTGTTCGTCTCCGCCTGATTGTGGGGAGTCAGGGGACGTGATCAGCTAAGGGGGTCCGGCCTTTGGGCGTCTCTGGGCCACGCTCAGGAGAAGTAAAGTTGTCTTGGGCCACACATTCAATACCCAAACACTAATGAAAACTGATGAGCAATAAAAGAGGTTTCGGGTAAATTTATGATTTCATGTGGGGCCGCATTCCTAGCCATCCTGGGCCGCATGCAGCCCACCGGCCTCAGAGAGAGAGGGGCCCCGGCGGACCCTCCGCGCACACAGGCCCCGGTCACCAAGGCCAGGCCGCCCTCCGCTGCCCTCGGCCACTGGAGTGTGTCCCGGCCGTGAGCGCGGCCGGGGACAGGACGCCGGCCCCGCTGTGTGTGTCCGGGAAGCCCCTGGCCGCGCCGCCTCAGCCCCCCCGAATGGCGTTTCTGAAGTCACACGCCCTCGTGTTAAGCCGAGGGTGTAAGAGGTGCCTTCTGCTAAATAATCTTCTAGAGCCTTCCGCGCTGAGGAGGCTTTGGACGCTGGAGACGCGAAAGGACGCCTCCGGCAGCTTGTCCTCGCTCAGCCTGGGGCGCGCACGGAGGGCTGGCTGGTGGGCTGGCGGGCTGGACGGTCGTCACGGTCCCCCCAGCCCGTCGTATGTCCTCCTCGACTTCAGTGTGAGAGCACATCACATACGGCGTGATGAAAAGCTGAATTTTCCTTCACAGGAAAGGGGAAGTTTCCCATTTGTAGCGTGTGTGTGTGTGTGTGTGTGTGTGTGTGTGTGTGGAGATCTCCGGGTTGTAAGACCTGCACAGGCTTGTGAAGCCGTCGCCACCAATCACCCCAGACAATCGCTTCCTGCCGCCCCCTCATGGTCAGGCCTCCCCCGAGCCCCAGGCCCCAGTGACCGCAGGTCCGTTTTCTGTCCCCATAGTCTGGCCTTTTCTAGAACGTCATGGAAATGGCGAGAAACAGCGGGCGGCCTTCCGAGAGTGGTTTCAGAAAGGAGACTATATTTTTTTACCCCTAAGGAGGGAGCCCGAGGCTCCTCTGGAACGTGGTCGCTCTCCCCGGGCACGCATTGGGGGTGCTTCTGCTACAAAACCTTCACGGTGTGTTGCCGTGTCTCCCGTGACTCCTGCTGGGGAGTCCAGGCCGCGCCCACCCCTGTGCCCCAGGGCCGCTCTCCCACCAGCCCCCTGCCTCCCTCACCTGCTCGGTGGGGGTGGGGGGGGCCCCAGGAGCCAGGGCCTGGCAGCGCTGCACGGCCTCCCTCACCTGCTCCTCGCGGGGAGCTGGCCGAGGCTCGGAGTGGACACTAAGGAGAGGATCTCACACACACACACACACACACACACCCCGCCCTGCCAGGCAGCTGTCCTCAGCTGGAATGTGGGGGGTGGGGGGCGGGCGGCGGGGGCAGGCTCTGGTCAGTAATTTTCCTGCAGCCGCATCTGCTCCCCGAGATGATAATGGGGAGCAGCTGCAGGCGGACCTGAGGTCAGGGGAGCTCCGGGCAGCGCCTGCTTCTGCTGCGGCCCAGGCCGCGTGCCCTCCTCCGGGCTCAGTCAGTGCCAGCTCTCTGTCCCCGGGGGTCCCACCGAGGACTCGGGGGGGGGGGGTCTGTCGCTGGTTAGATTGGCTCCGGGAGGTGCTGGCAGAGTCCTGACCCCAGGAAGGCCCTGCTCCTCCTGGGTCCCAGCGCCCTCCCTCCGAGGGTGGGTGACCCCGGGCAGGGGTACTTCCCTCGGGCCCCCCCCACACACCCACCCCCGGGCCCCCAGAGCCCCCAGGGAACTCCCGGTCCAGTTAATGCGCAGAATTCCAGCGAGACGCGGCCCTAGGCCCGGGGGTGGGGGGGTCTGTCCTCACCGAGACGACTCCTGCCTTGCTCGTGGGCACACGGCCATCCAGGGCCCCTCCCACCAAGGCACTCCTGGCCGCCCCCTCGGACGCGGGATGCGGGGCACGCAGATCACATTCAGCCCGAGAGACAGGCAGCTGTTCTCCCGCAGCCGCCGCCGCGTCCCCCTGGGCCTGGCCGCCTCCGGGATGTGCGCGTTCCCAGCACCGAGAGGTTTCATGCGTGACGTGCGATGGGGTCGTAATGTTCAAAAACCGCAGGCACTTTGGCTCTCCGCGTCTGCTGCGGCTTGCCTTCGCCTCGGGTTTGCTGCGGTGTGGGACAGACGGACGGACGGACAGACGCTTGCTCCACTCGCGAGCAGGAGGCTGGTTCAATGGTGATTGGTTCGTGGAGGCTCACGGAGCCATTTGTCCGTGGGAAACGGAATCCGGGCGTAGCCACCGCCCAGGTGAATCGCTTCACCGGATCTGTGTCTTACCTGTCCCCTGCGTCTGTCTGTCCCCGGGCGTGCTGGCTGCTCTGTCTGGTGTTTGTTCGGCTTTCACTGCCCGGCGGGGCGCTGGGCGGGGCGTGGGTGCCAGTTCTGCGCTGTCGGGAAGACCACTTAGGAGCTCCGATGGCCCCCGCCCTCCCTCAGCGTGCGGCGCGGCTTGTTTGCCGAGTGCATGTAGGGCAGGGGTCTCCTGACGCCCCTCGTCCCCACCTCCCTCCTCACGCGAGTCTACTTGCCGTGGGTCACAGGAGGCTGAGGGATGCGGGCAGGTGTGTGCGACCTGTGCAGACAGCTTCCCCTGGGGACAGTCCTTCCCGTTACGTCACTGCCCAGTTCTGCTGATGCAGGGTCCTTTCCTGGGAGACCCCTCTCGCCCGAGGCTGGACAGCTCTGATTGGGGCAAACTCCTTCTCTAGACCGATTTACGTCTGCTTTCTAAATGATTGATCTGAGAGAGAGCGAGAGAGGGGAGGAAACATCGACCTGTTCTACTTAGTGGTGCTCTCATTGGTTGATTCTGGCTCGTGCCGTGATCGGGGACTGAACCCGTAACCTTGGCGCATCGGGATGACACGCTAACTAACTGAGGTACCTGGCCAGGGCCCAGTCTCCTTTCTGAAACGTCCTGTCTGCTGACCCTTGTGTGGCCCGTGGGACGTCTCACCGTGGCGAGAATGCTCTGTGTCTGCGTGGCCAAGACAGTGGCGAGGAGCACCAGCAATGTGGCCGGCGTGGCCGAGAGACTCGGTCTGCAATCTCATTTCACTGCACGTGACCTGAATCTAAACAGCCGCGCGGAGCTGGTGGCTGCTGGGCGGGACACTCCAGCCGCAGAGCGACGCTGAGTGGCGTGGCTTCCCCGGGTCCCTCGACGGCCGGCAGGTGCGGGAGGGTGGCCCTCACCTCACACACCCTGAGTCTGCCCTTTGCCCGGCGGGACACGCCCCCTCAGGACAAAGGGGCAGACCCCCCACGGCTCGGCCACCCGGGCTCACCTGGCCTAGAACCTGGATCAGCGCTGACGTGGTGCACGATAGACAGAGAAGCAGCAGTCGGTAACCAAAGGAGTTTCCGTTCTTCCTGTAACGAGTGTCCCCTCTGGTCCCCTGGTCCCCCTACGTACACGGAGGTGTCCGGCCCCCTGACCAAGGGTGCCGGGGGGGGACGTGCTCAGGGGGAGGTCAGCGTCAAAGAGGGTCCTGTTCCCTTAGGCACCTCCCCCAGACCTCCAGCTCGCAGGGGTCCTCGGCTCAGTAAAGCAGGGCGTGGGGGGCAATGCCGCCAGCCCCCCAGGGACAGCTGGACTGTCTTGTTGGGCGAAAACCGTCCGTGTCCAGGGGGCGCCTCCAGCCACTACCATTCTCAGAGGGCATAGAGGGGTAGAAACGGGGCAAAAACACACGCCCCCCCCCGTGGAGCAGCACCGCCCTGGGACGGGCAGGCCCCGCAGACCAGAAGCCCACGCCAGAGGTGGAGGTTCAATTCTAGTTTTAGTGATCAAACATTGCATCCTTCCCAATTTCCAGAGCTTTTTTTTTTTTTTGTCTTTTTCCATCTTGTGCAAACGCAAACATCCTTTTCTAGGGACTTTTTAGAGCTCCCCGGTACCCCAGCATCAGACTGGTCGGAGTAAACGGCGTGTCCCACGGCGCGATGCCTGCGGGAAGGGAGGGGCCCCGCCTGGCCGAGAGGCCGCCGTGTCCCAACGAGGCAGGCACCGCGCTTTGCTCAAACCCACGAGCCCTCCCAGCCAGCGCGTATCGGCCACCAGCACAACCGGACGCTGGCAGCTGCCCTTCCCTCGGGAAGCGTCTTGGCCCTGGTCGGCCTCGTGGTGACTGGCCAGAGAAGCCAGGACTGCCACGGCAGAGACCACGGGGACAGGGGGCAGACACGGTGACAGTGGGGGCCGGAGGGGCAGCCACATGCTCCCCCTGGTGCGACTTCATGCCCAGGTGGGTCTTTACCTTTCAGAAAGGCTTTTGGTGAAAACAGAAAGGGGCTGTTGCTACTACAGATTAGGGTTCAGGCTGAGGGTGGAATCACGGGCATCGCCATCACGGTGGCCTCTGAGGACGGCGATGACTGTCGTGCCGGTGATGATGGTGAAGGTGGTGAAGGAGAGGAGGAGGGGCAGGAACAGGAGAAGAGGAAAAAGAGGAGGAGGAAGGAGGAGGGGGAAGAAGAGGAAGGAAGGAGGGTGAGGAAGGAGGGGGAGGCCATAACAAGGACGGTGCTGGCGACCCTGCTGGCAGCAGTGGTACCAGCGTGGAAGGTAATGGCGGCGGGGACGATGACAACATCGTGGTGACGATGAGGACATCGCAGGAGGCGCCATCCTCATTTCTCGGGGCCTCTCTCGGGAAGAGCGTCTGAGATAAGGAGAAGTCTGGAAGGAGCCGGGAAACAGGGCGTCCACGGGGGGTGAGCAGATCGCACCATGTGCCCCGCTGCATGCTGGGAGCAGACCCCCCCCCCGCCCCCAGATGAAGGGCGTGCGGCTCCCCGGGCAGCCCCACCGTCTAAGCAGAAACGGCCCCGGGCCGGGTCCAGCGGACGGGATCACAGCGGCCGGACCCGTGGACAAGCTGCAGGGCACACTCGGCTGGCTGCAGGTGGACAGACTCTGGGAACCTGGGCGGGCTGCGGTCCCGGGTTCGAGGAGTAGACCTGGACCCATGCCGAGTCAAGGGCGGCCCTCAGGGCGGGGGGTGAGAAGGAGGGTGCCCTGGTCTGCGCTCTCCGCGGGGGAAGGAGGCCCTGATGACGGGGCAGGGGAGGCGCCGGCCGCCTGCGGAGAGAGAGGTGGACAGTGGTCACTCCCGCCCTCCTGGAGGCCCCTGGCCCCCTGGCCCCAGACGGACTCTCCACCCCCAGACCAGGACCCGCTCCCATCCCCCCACCTGCTGGGCCCCTGGACGGCCCAGGGGGCGCTCGCACCGGCTGGCCGAGACAGAGTGACCAGAGGAATGTGTACATGCCGGTTCCTGTTGCAAACACCGCTTGTCGGGGCCAGGAGGGGAGGAGGAGGAGGAGAGGAGTGGCCGAGGAGGAAAGCACGGGTTGGGAACATGTTACCAAAAATAACGCAGAGAAGAAGCAAACCCTCCGCCCCTTGGACGCACTTCACACCCTTCCCAGCGCCACGCCCGTGTCCGAGGACGGCCGAGGAAGCCCGGAGCCCGTGCCAGCACCGGCCACCAGCCCAGCCGGCTGGCCAAGTCCTCACCCCCACGGGCCCTACTCTCCGCTGGGAAGACGCCGTCGGGAAGTTAGCGTCGTGTCCGGCGGGGATAACAAGGAAGGCAGACGGTGGGGCGCAAAAGCGGGGCTCCCGGCGGCAGGGGGGCCAGTCCCGAGGAGGCAGGGGCAGGAGGCAGTGCGGTGGGCCCCAGGGATCTGAGGGTGGGCCCTGGGGGGCGGGCGGGGGGGCAGCGGCGCCCAGGCTGCAGTGCTGGAGGGGTGGGGGGGCCAGCGTGGCCCCAGGACACGGGTTCCAGAGGGAGTGCACAGAGTGGCCTCTGCGCCTTTACAAACACACGGTGGCGTACACGACCGTCTTCCTGGCGACCTTCACCCCATGGGCCACCCGAGACCCAGCTTCCCCACGTGAACAGGACAGCCGGAACCACCCCCAGTCCAGGCAGGGGTGGCTGGCTCCCGAGTCCGTGCCCGCCTCAGACAGGCTGGCCGCAGGTGCCGAAATAAGGGGGCACCGTCTCCTGCGAACGGACGGCATCCAGGCCCCAGGCTGAGCTGCACCCTGGGCGGCGTCGGGGCCGGCAATCAGCTGCTTGAACCGGGAGCTTTGCGGCCTTGTCATTAGTCCTGTGAGGTCATCGTGGGCAGGACGTGATGCCCGCGGCCGGGGCACCTGACGGGTGTGACGGGCGCTGCCGATGAACCACCGCTCCTCGCTGGGGGCTACGTGCACCTGGGGCATGGATGTCGGTCACTGCACTCCCTGGGGATCCGGTGTGAATAGCCCCAGTCCAGCCGGACGCCGGGCACCATCTTGTTTGAATGATGATGCGTTGAGAATTGTTAGCGATTCCTGGTGCCCGCCGGTACGTCCCCCGGATCCCGGGGCCTGGGGGCTTTTCCATGAATCGTTGAAAGAAGCAGGTACTGCCCTGGCTGGTGTGGCTCAGTGGGTTGTTTGCAGGCCTGTGAACCAAAGGGTCACCAGTTCGATTCCCAGTCGGGGCACATGCCTGGGTTGTGGGTCAGGGTCCCCAGTAGGGGGCGCATGAGAGGCAACCACACACTGATGTTTCTCTCTTCTCTTTCTCCCTCCCTTCCCCTCTCTCTAAAAATAAATAAAATATTTAAAAGGAAAAAGAAGAAACACACGCGGTTTCGCCGTGAAACTCGGGTTGTGCTCCTTGGCTGTGCCGACCCAACCGTGAGCTGGTCTCAGACATTGGACCCGCCGTCGTCAGCTCTGGCGAACTTGAGAATCTTAGGGCAAGCGCATTTCAAAAAACGATGCCGTGTGCTGTGTCTCGGGTCCTGGTGACCGCTGACATGCATCTAGCGGGAAAACCAAAATAAATAAACACACCCTTTGCCCACAAGAAGGGGCTTTGCCTCCAGGCCCCACCCTCAGGCCGGCTCCAGAGGGCTGCCCCTGACCGCCCTCAGGACGCAGCCAGAGAGACTTGAGCACTGTCTGGGGCTCTGGGCACGGGGGTGGGGGGCCGGGGAGGCAACAGCCCTGCCGTGTCACCGTGGACCCGAGCGCTACCCAGAGCGATGCTGCCCGTGGCTTGGGCAGCACCGTCCACAGCCGTCACCTGCAGGCCCTGCAGTGAGGACACGTGACCGGCCCAGAGCCTGTCACCAGGGGACGCGTGGGACCTGCAGTCTCGAAGCCTCGTCACCGAGACGGAGGAACTGCAAGGTGCCCTCTGCAAGGACACGAGCTGTTTGTCAGTCGCCTGGCGGGGAAAGTGCAGAAATGACAGCGTGCCCCGCACCTGCCGAGACAGTTCTGACAGGTTCCGATTCTTTCTCTAAACGGCAGACCCGGGGACACGTCATCCGCATGGGCTCCCCGGTGTAGGGGACGCTCTGGCAGATCACGGTGCGCCTGTGAGTTTGTGCGTGGGCACCCACATCCCTTGCTGTCCCCGTGGTCCTGCAGGGGAGGGGCCATGTCCTATTCACTGCTTGTGACTCGTAATTCCCAAGGTGCTCACCGCTTCTGACGGAGTCACGCCCTCCCTTGCGTTTTTCTGTTGCCTTCCTCGGTGCCCTCGGTGCCTCCTTGTTCCCGGTGATCGGGGTCCTAGAGGAGTAGTGTGGTTTGGTGATTGGACACACCCGAACCTGGCTGTGGGGAGACTGGGACCCGAGAGGCTGCAGGGAGTGGCCCTGAGGGTCCAGGTGGGTTCTGCCCTGAGCTGTGCCGAGTGGCCCTCTGCCTGCATGTCAGACCTTCCCGGAGTCTGCGGAGGCAGCCCCGCTGCACCCAGACCCCTGGGGGCTGCTCAGGCCGGCTCCCAGACCCAGGACAAGTGCAGGGCGGGCTTGCAAAGACCCCTTTCAACCCCTCATTGCGTGACTGATTTCTTGCGATGGCAACAGTCCCGTGCTCACGGGACGCTGACTTTGAAAACAGTGGAGCAGTGTGGGAAGTCACTGGAGAGCAGCGAAGGGTTCCTGACACTGCCCCAACCCCCCGCCCCCCCGCCCCCGCTGTCTCTCATCAGCTCCTTCCCCACCTGCCCCTCCTTCCTGGTGTCTCCTGTCCCCGAAGTCACCGTGCCGTGGGGACAGGGTCCTGGACCAGGACCCCACCCCCCACCCCACGCCCCTCATTGCCCGTCACCCGCCCCAGCACCCACAGCTCTGCACTCTTTCCATAAGGGTAGGATAGAGTGGTCGGTGCCGGCCAGCGGCCTTCTTTCCCACCGTGAGAGGGGGGTCCACAAACTCTCTGCACTGCACCCCTGCCTGCGTGCCCCCCCGCCCGCACCCCTGCAGAGGAGACGCCCCGTCCCCGCTCCGTCCCTCGAGTCTGCAGAGCGAGTGGGGGGGCAGGTCCCGCTGCGGGTTCCCTCCCACGCCAGACCCACTGTGCGCGGTCTCCTCCTGCACGCACACCCTCCCTCCCGTCCAGAGTGGCGCGGGCCTCGCTTTCCCAGGCTCCGGCGTTCCTTTCAGTCTCAGACGGACAGGAAAGGGCGTCTGACCCGAATTACGAGAATCGGTGAAGCAAAGCCGGCCCATTTTTCTCCGCGCTGGGAGGGAGGGCTGCTGGGGCCTCTCCCATTTGCTGGGAGCTCAGCTGGGAGCTCAGACAGGTGCTCGGAGGGGGCTCAGCCAGGTGCTCGGAGGGTGTGTCAGCTGGGTGCTCAGTGGGTGCTCAGCCAGGTGCTCTGTCGGTGCTCAGCTGGGTGCTCTGAGCGTGCTCTGAGGGTGTGTCAGCTGGGTGCTCAGCCGGGTGCTTGGAGGGTGCAGGAGAGGGACTGGAATTTGCATTTGAGCTGAAGGCACGGTGCCTGGTGGCCACCTGGCTGTCACCCCCGAGTCACGGTGACCAGACGCAGGCACAGCTTTGAGGAAACCTCCGAGGTGCCCCGACGTCTTTACGTCCGCCGCGTGTGACGATGCCAACGGCGTGGAAAGTAAGAGAAAGCCTGGCATCGCGAACCTTCTAGAAGGAAAACGAAGTGCAGGTGGCTGACGCAGGCGGAACCTGGAGAAAACCACGTCAGGCGCGAGCTGTTTTCTGAAGTGGGACCGCCCACGCCCACCCTCGGACCTCCACAGACAGACACTCGGGGCGCGCTGGAGCCGCTTTTGGGGGGAAGTCATAGAATCCAGCTTTATTGCAGACAAAGTGCGTTTCTTCGGATTTCTGGCAGCACAAGAAATTACCTCCACGGCCCATTTGCTTTAGTGGAGGGCACGTCGGCGTGGAAGGTGAAGGAGGCTGTGAATGGCAGTTCTCGTGGCGGCATTAGCGGCGCCGGCTGTCCGGTGACGCGCGTGTGAACCACTCACTGTGCTTAACCCCCCCCAAGGGGGCGGTGGGGGGGCCAGCATGTCCCAGGACTCAGAGGCAGCAGTGGGGGTGGGGCTGGCAAAGGCAGGCACCCCGGGGCCTTCCTGGGTGCGACAGCTGGAGGGACAGGGACACGTATGAGAGACACGGATGGACAGACGGGGGTGCCCGTCTCGTGGCTGACCGCCCCGTGAGTCACGCACAACCCCAGCAGTTCCTTCGTTTGCTGGGACGGCCGTCACAGGGTCCCCCGCTGGGTTTGTGCACCACAGAAGGGCGCGTCTCCCGCTCTGGAGGCTGGGTGTCCCCCGTCAGGGCGGGGGCTGGGTGTCCCCCGTCAGGGCGGGGGCGCGTGGCTCCTTCTGAGGCCGTGGGGGACGGGGTGCCGGGTCGCTGCCCCCAGCCGCACGCGGCGTCTCCCTGTCCCAAATCTCTGGGTCTGAATGTCCCGTTCTCATCAGGACACCACCCGAGGGACCTCGTTTTAACGTGATTGCTTCCTTCTGTGAGTCAAGCCACGGTGGGCGGTCCCGGAGGTGAGGACGCCGATGCATCTTTCTGGAGGACACCACAGCTCAACCTGTCACCAACAGTTAGGAGGGAGCAGCCCCCTTGGGTCCTTGCTTTATGCTTAGATTCTTTCAAACCCAGAAGCCATCACAGACCCACACGGTCTGTTGGCCCACGCGACGGTGCTTGCATTTCACAAGCACACCGGACTCCCAAGCCCTGGATTGTATACCAAGAGACGGTGGTCGGTCACTCAACACCTCGCCCCGAGGTCCGACCCTCTTTCTAAGGTGAAGCGGACACGCACCGATGGAAACGCTGTAACGCTGAACTTGCAGGCGCGCAGAGCAGACACTTTTGTCAGCGGGGGCTATTGATGGCACCCCTCCCCCTGGAGCCGTGGCTCGCATCCCGGACACGGTGACACGGGCACCCTGACTATCGCCTGCGTTCCAACTGGCCACCCAGGGGCATTGTCACTGTCGCTGATTCCGAGAGCAAAACACTAGTGCATGAAATTAGCAGCATTATAAATAGATTGTCGCCGCCATGGCAGACAAAGGCTGCAGTTACGCCTTGGCAACCACAGAACACGGTTCCAGGCGAGACTTGCCAACCCCCCCCACCCCGTGTTACTCGGGCGCCGGCCGGCGGGTCAGGCGCCCGCTGCCTCGGGTGCATCCTGGTGCCCGGCTCAGCGTGCGGTGCCTAGAGCGAGCCAGAGGAATCTGCGTGCTTCTTAAAGCAAAGGAGGACGCCCAGAACTTAGGGGGTCTTTATCGTGTATCGGGCTTTGTCTGAGAACAAAAGTTGGATCGGAGACAGAATTGCTGTCAGCAACAATAGAGGCTTAGGAGAGAAACAGATTATCATCTTCGAAACGGAAGACAAAGAAACCTGGTATTGTAGCTCAGCTAGTATCCATCTGGTGAGGGCCGAATAACAACAACAAAAAAAACCCTGAAGTGCCCGTATGTTCGTTACGGCGTTACTTACGATCGCCAAGACTGGGAAGCAGCCCCAGTGCCTGTCAGAAGACGAGTGGGTGAAAAAGTGTGGTGCGTTTACAGAGTGGAATAGTACGCAGCTGTGTAAAAAAAAAAAAAAAAAGGAAATCTCACCCTTTGCAACAGCACGGACGGACCTGGAGAACACTGTGCCAAGAGAAATGAGCCAGTCAGAGACAGACGAAATCACGCGTGTGATTTCACTCACGCGTGGGACCTGACGAATGAAAGGAACTAACGGGCAAAGCAGAAACAGAGTCAGAGACACGGGACAGACGGACAGCGGTCAGAGGGCGGGGCTTGGGGGCGGTGAGCAGGGTGAGGGGATTAAGCAAAGAAAAGAGAAAGACTCGGGGACACGGACGACAGTGTGGCGGCCGCCGGAGGGGGAGGGGTGGGGGAGGAGAAGAGAGTAAGGGGGTGGGGAACGGGGCGGGAAGAGACTTGACTTGCGGTGGGGAACACACGGTAGGCAGACAGACGATGGGTCACGGAACTGCACCCCTGGCACCGGCGTGATTTTATGAACCGAAGTCACCCCAATAAACTCGACAAAAAAGGAAAAACGCCGACGTCGTCTGTCGTCGCCAACAGTCTCCAGGGTGGCTGGCCGAGGAGACGGCGCCCCGCCGTCTGTTACCAACCCCCACAGTTGTGTCATTTCCAGAACGTCACCTAAACGGAGCCAGAGAGCACGTAACCTCTTAGTGATGCAAGGGGGTCACGCATGCAACCGGTGGCGGCCTCCGCAGCGGAGGGCTTCAAAAACGGCAAAGTGGAACTTCAGCTTTATGACGTGGGGATCCCACCTCTGGGGGTTTACCCGAAGAAACCCAAAACACTGATGTGAAAAGAGGCCTGCACTCCGGTGCTCACTGCAGCGTTGTTTACAGCGGCCAAGGCGTGCGGGCAGCCCCAGCGCCCGCCAGCAGTGGGGGGGTGGGGGGCAGCGAAGCAGATGAGGAGTCTGTGCACAGCGAGCCTGGCTCAGCCACGAGGGGTAAACGACACGACACCTCACCCGCGGTGACAGCACGGTGGCCCTGGCTCGACGGCAGGTCCCGCCCTGCTGGGAAGGAAAGTCGTCCGACCGTGGGGGCGGGGAGACCAACAATGTTCCTCTTCCGTTGAGTCTTCTCCTAATAGTTCTCTTACATCTTGACTCTTTACCAAAAATTTCCACGCGTGCCCAGTTAGTTACTCGGGGTCCTCTGGAAAAACCGTTTTAAAAGCCATTACAACAAGGGGTCTGACTCCATGGAAAGGATATGAGAGAAGTTGGCAGGCTCCGCAGGTGCGCGTGCCAAGTTCAGTGACGGAGCGCGAGGGTGGCCATGGCCTTCCGCCTGAGAGAGGAGGACCCGTCCCCGGGAAGGACCGGCTGGCTCCCCCAGATTTTCCCCCGTCACTCAGCCTCCCTGTCGGGACTTAGATTTCATCACCGGACCACCCGCCGTGGGAGCGAGGACCGAGACAGGGCGGGAAGCTACGCTGTGTGGGCAACGCGTCGGCTCACGGGGGCAGTGCCCAGGGACACCCAGGGGTGGCTCAGGAGATGAAGACCCAGGCAGGGTCTGGCTGTGCCGCGAGCTGGGATCTCAGTGGTTCATTTCCCGGGGAACCCGCTGGTGTGGGAAGAAACCAAAGTAACTCACGAACTCTCGAAAACACACTCTTAGAACAGCAACCGTTCTGCGAACGCGCCAACGCGTAGCTTCCCCCCCCAACCCCCCCACGATCAGAAGCGCTCGGGGCCTGTTTTAAAGACAGACACGCAGACACAATAGATGCAGAGAGGCCACAAAGGAAAGACGTCGGGCTTTCTCAGGAGCGAACCCTTTCCGGGCAGAGCAGCTTTTCCAGAGCCTTCCGAGAGGAGGCGTCGTGAAATGCAAGTGCAAATGCGAGTGCAAATGCAAGTGCAAACGTGTGCACCTCCAAGTCTGGCTGCCTCTCTGCGCGTCTGGGCCTTTGGGCTCCGGGGGGAGGGGCTGCTCTGTGGGAGAGGCTGTTAGATTGTTTCATCCTGGAAACGAGGACATTGTTTCCTCTTCCTTCCATGTCCCCATTTTTGTAGGAGGCGCGAGCCGGTCATAGCGGCGCTTTCATTCTTAAGGTTTTCCTCTTGCACGGAGTTTCTTTCTGGAAGGCTCTGGGCACACCCACGCCCTGCAGATCCGGCCTCTCGGGTGTCCTCTCGGTCTCTCTGCTTCTTGACGCTTTCTCGTTTTCCTTTGAATCCGGGCAGTTAGTGGTTCTGTTTTCCAGATATTGTAACACTCTCCCCATCCTCTCGGGCCTCCTTTCCTCTTTGCCTGACCACAGACAGACCGAGAACTAGAAATGGATACTTCGTTCTTCTTCCCGCCATCCCGTACGAGGTTGTTTTAGTTTGTGTCCCTGCTTCTCCTCGGCTCCCCTCGGAAGACACCCACGGGGCCAACTCGGAGGGTCGCTTGGGGGCCCTAAAGGGGACGCAGGGGGATGAGTGTGGGAGTGGGTTTGCGAATGGCATGACCAGAGGATGAGTGGAGATCGCCGCATCTGGATAAATCACAGAAATGAGCCTTTCACCAGGAAAGACAGCGGGTGTTGCTGGCTTTGCCTGTGTATCGCATCTGTCGGTATCCCGGGTCTTTCGGTCCACAGCCATCAGCTTGGACTTGCCACTCGAGAGCTAGGAGATACGCCCTTCCGTCAGGCCATGGCCAGTGCGTCTAGACAGAGACGGACCCCGGATCACATCTCGCTTGGGCTGCACTTCCATCCCCGAAGACTCGGTTGTCCGGGCACCAGACGCGTCCCCTCTCCGACACGCGCTTTGCGTGGGATCTCTCTTCTCTGGTGCCCTGTGTGTCAGCCCCTGTCCTTAGAAGGGGGGGGGCCCCCAGTGCGTGCCCCTGAGCCCCCACTCACCCTCGGTGCCAACTGGCAGGAGTTACACCGGGAAAGGGAGGAGGAACGTGGCCTTCGAGGGGTCCCCAGGGGCAGCCAAGATTGGGGTGGGGGGGATGACGGGACTCAGGGAAACACTCTTCTGGCTACTTTGTTACCTTCGTTTTGGAAGCCACGCCCCCGCCCCCGCCCACGGCCTCGCCCTGAGCTGTCCGTTTAGATACAACTCCCATCCGACTGCACAGAGGCACAGCCGCAGCCCCAGGCATCCCGTGTCGGTCCATTCCTGCCACTCACCAAGGACACGCCGGGAATTTGCTGTTGTTTACAGAAAACTCCCCGAGTGCACGGGTTTCCGTCAACCTCCGACGGCCACCGTGTCCTCATTAGTTCTGAACCACACGGCACGGAGCTGGACTGTGGGCCCCTGATGTAATTAGCCAGGTCGCCATGGAGACAAACAGTGCCCAGCACACGGTGGGCAAAGGCAGAAAGCGGAATAGGGCGAGCAGATTAACTTCCCAGTAAATAAACGGTTCTGCCCCCCGAGCTCCGGCGCAGCTGCCTGCTGCTGGCCCACCGCAAGTGTGTTCCCGTCCCCCGCCCCCCGATCCGAGAAGTCCCGTCGCGCCCCCGGCCCCCCGCCCCCGCTCTGTCCCAACGCTTCTTCATTCCGCTCTGTTTTCTGTCTGTTTCAGATCCATCAGCACTCCTACACTGGCTACTATGTCCTGAGCAAAATTCCTCACGGGTAAGATGGTCTTTTCTGTTTCTGTCTTTTCCGTTTTTTCTTTTCACGAGAAGCCTGCAGGACAGCGCCCACGGCGGAACGCTTGACTGCTTGCTCAGTTGTTAGGAAGTTTAAGGGCGGGAAGCAGGCACCTTGACTTTGACGGCTCGGGGTGGGGCCTCCGGGACTCCTCCCCAGGGCCCCTTGAGTCCCCCGCACTTGGCCCCCCGAGAAGCCCCTTCCTTGCTCCGCCAGCCCCTCCCAGCCCCACTCCGGTCCGGGCCGCTGGGCTTGGTCAGCAGCTGCGGGAGTGCAGGGGGGACTGGCCCTGAGACCCCCCCATGTGTAGTAAACAGGGTGGCGCCCCGAGCTCACGCAGCCTCTCTGAAAGGCGTGACCAGGGGCCTGTCCCCGGGGAGGTCCTCTCTGGAGCCCAAAGACCGTCAGACCTGGCTCAGCTCCGGGGAAGCCGTGTGGTGAGTGGGACACACGGAGAGAGAGACAGTCACAGAACCAGGGACGCGGGGCAGGATGGCTCTTTCTTGTTTGTGTTTCTGTTATGTTTCTCCCCTCCTCCTCCTCCTCCTTCCTCCTTCCCCCTCACCACCCTCCCGTCACCCCACCCCCACCTTCTTCTTCCTCGGCCCATCTTCCTCCCTCAGACCTCCCGCGGTTCCTCTCCGTGTCCTGGGAAAGGGGGGGCGCTCAGGGATTGCCTGCAGCACCAGGCAGAGGCCTCCAAGTTCTCCCCGCAAACACTTGGCACCACCAGCCGGGGTCCCAACCCGTATCACCCCACGGGAGAGTGTTGGCCCCTCGTAAATGTCTGCAGCCGCCCCGCCCCCACTCGGTCCAGGCAGCGTGTGGGCGGGGCTCCGGAAAACCGACGCGGAGAAAACCGTTTCCCCGGGCTCCGAATGAAGAGGAATCCCGGCAGAGGCGAGGCGAAACGCGGCCCCCGGGTTCCCGGCTCCGTTGTCCACGGGCATCGCTCATCTAGAGCGTGTTTCACGCCGACACTCCAGTGTTCTCCGCGCAGGGGCGGCCGGCCCTTCTGTTACTGCTCAAGCAGATGCGCGTCACGGTGCCCCGAGATTTATCTACCTCCCCTGGGAACGGCACGATTTACGGCGGATGCCGGCTCTCCCGTGCCGCCTCATGTAAATCCCTGGGACGCCAGACTCGACCAGCACGTCACGCTTCCCATCCTCACGGCGCTAGTGTTCGGCTGCCCCGCCGGGACTTGGGAGAAACAGATTCCGAGAACTTGGCCCAAGAGGTTGCCAAAGCAGGGGAGCACCCGAGGACAAAAGGGCCTGTCGGGGGGCGGGACGTGGTGACGGTCTCACGGTCACCGTCCCCCATGCAGGATGCCCACAGATAATACGCCTTTTGGGGTGTTTCTAAAATAATCACCGTGATCGTGGTTGCCACCGTTTTTATTGGTTGACACTCATGTACCTTCACCCCTGTACCCCGAAAGAACAGCGTCCTCATCTCCGGCGACAGCGAGGGCACCGGGCGGTGAACTGCCCCCCGACCCCTCCTAGCGGGCGCCCCGCAGAGCTGCACCCCAGCCCGGGCCTGGCTGGCTCGGGCCCTGCGCTCCCAAAGCAGCCCCTGGGGTCATATCGGGGCCGGTCGGCTGGGGTGCCGCAAGCATGCTTCAAACACGCAATGCCAGGCTGTTTAGGCAGGGGCACTGGCCTCTCCTCCCTTAGACTGTCCAGTAAAAAACAAATGACACCAGCCAACACAGTAGCAGCCGCCCAGTGTGAACAAATCAAAAGGATACCTATTTTTTTGTCAGATCGGCAAATACAGAATACTTTTTTTTGAGGGGGGCACACGCCACAGAATGCTAGAGACTGGTGTATGTGTGCCCTGCGATGAGAGGGGTGGGAGACCGCTGGGGCACATTGTAGCCGCGAAGAGCAGACGTATCCTTGCGCTCACGTGCTTTCTTCCCAAGCCCTGGGCCGGGTGAAAGGTGTAGCGGACGACTTGCTACATGGACCGACCGGGAACACTGTCTGGTGGGCGAGGGAGTCGGCCAGCCTTGCTGTCACCGTGTCACTGATGCTGTGTCTCCAGAAACGGCCTCGCTCCGCACCCCCTCTCCCTCTTCATCCCAAAATCACTTTTGGAAGATGAGTTATTGAATCATTTCCCAACATTGGCAAAATCTTTCCTTTGATAAGGCAAAGGGTTTCTGACCTGGGGGAGCCACTAGGCCTCAGGTGTTTTTCACCGACCCCTGTGATGTCAGTCGGCAGGTGCTAAAGCAGGTGGTGGGGGGAGGGACCGGTCAGCGTGGGGTACGAGAGGGGGAGAGAGAGAGAGAGAGAGACAGAGAGAGACATCAATCAGTTGCATTCTGTATGCACCTCGACCAGGGATCGAACCTGCAACCTAGGCATGTGCCCTGACTGGGAATTGAACCCCCAACATTTTGGTGTATTGAGATGACACTCCAACCAACTGGGCCACCCAGCCAGGGCTCCATATTTTAAGAAAAATGACAACGATGCCCACATTATAGGCACATTTTAAAAATTAAGTGGAATGATATATACCAAAGACACAGCAGAGAACTTTGCTTCTAGCAAACAAACGGGAATGTTAATTTCTAACACTGCAGCGTGTAGCCAAGGTGTATTTGTGGTCTCACGATGAAACATTGCCTGGCGTTACTTTCCAGGCAGCTGAAATCCTTCCTGTCACCAGGAAAGGCGTGATATACTGCGTAATAAATCCCCCTTCCCAGTTCCTCAGAGCGAAGGGTTGTTCCACGACACACAGGTAATTAGATGTGATTTTTCACTCCCCTCTTAAGAGAGCCACCTGCGGCCTCCACGATCCGCAATTCTCAGTATTCGCTATTTCTTGTCTCGGTCGGACCTGCTGCAATTAGGTTGCAGGCTTTCCTGCCGGGCCCGCGGCGGAAGCACGAAAGGCAACGTAAGCCAACAGATACTGGCCGAGGTGCTGTGCTGGGAGTGGCAAAAGCAAGGGTTGCCGTCCTTCAGAAGTTCACACTCTGGTTGGAAAGAGAAGACACAGGTGTGTGCGCGCACGTCGGTTCGAGCCTCAGACGAGTGTCTGGAACCCTGGACGCAGGAGAGGAGAGGGCTGCGGGCACCAGAGGTCTCCTGAAGGCGGTCTGGGGCATGCCCTGAGCCTTAGAGGAAGTTCCCTTAGATCAAGTGTATTTGTTGCTGATTGTTGAATAGACGGAGGCCGAGAGGAGATAGTTCGGGTCGAGGGAATCATCCGACAGGCTTGGCCTTTTCTAGGAGCCGGCATCTTCCAGGAATCCCTGGGGGGCCGGGCGGGAGCCAGGGGTGTGCAGCCGGGCCTCTGCCTGGGCAGGGTGAGGTTGGCGACCCTGAGGACAGAGCATGTAGCTGCCACCCCAGCGTGACCTGTCTTTGCGGGAAGAGCGTGCTGAGCGCTTGGAGCAGAGGAAACAGCAGGCTCACATTAGTCTGACGCCCGTGTGCAGAGCGGGCAGAAGGGAAGGGGCCCTTAGCAGTTAGGGTTCAATTAGGAGACCCGGTGGGGGGTCGTGACCCCATGGGTCTGGGCGCCCCGTCAGCGTGGAAGCCACGCGTGACCACGGGTAGCTGGTGTGGTCTTGGAAAATGCAGGCTGACCCCAGGTGTTTGTATGGCACTTCCCTGTAATTAAATCTCGGGCCATGTGCGCCCGGCCGTGAGCTGCTCCCGGTGCAGGAGGAGATCCAAAGCGGCGAGTTCACGGGGAGGGCAGGGTGAGAGCTCTCGGGCCCAGGGACGGCGCCTCTGCGGCAGAGCGCAGGTCCTCCCGGCCCCTTCTCCCTGCGTGACCCCCCCCACCCCCCACCCCCGCCGCCCGTGGGACCCTGCCTCTGGGCCTTGCACGCAGACAGGCACGCCTGGCCTCCACGGAGCATGCACCCCGCCCGGCAGAGGCTGCGTGGACACGATGGTGTGCACACCCTGGGGACGTGCCAGCGTGAAGCCAGGACGCGGAAGGAAGATGTTCTGAAAAGGGCAGCTCGTGCGTCTGTGGCTGCCGCCAGCGCGCCCGGGTTTTCAGCACTCCGGACAGCGCCCGCGCCGCGGGCTCAGTCTCACCGGCTTCCCTCCCTCTCCGCCCTTCCCCGCCCGGCCCCCCCTTTCTGCCTCTTTGCGGGGTGGGGGACGGGGACTCCTGTCCAGCGTTACCATGGGAACACAGGCTTTAGAATCCAACAGATCCTGGAATAAGTCCCCAGTCCGCCGCTCTGCGGGTGCCATCGTGGGAAAGTCCCGTGGCTTCCCTGGACAAAGTCACCGTGTGTGTGTGTGTGTGTGTGTGTGTGTGTGTGTGTGTGTGTGTGTGTGGTGGAAACGCAGTGCCCGGCCCGTGGGGTCCGCACGGAGCCTATAGGGAACGCTGCGCAACACAGAGCTGGTGCATTCGAGCACCCGCGGCGGTGACTCCATCTGGGGTGTCACCGAGACCGTCCGTCACGCGGCCAGACCGGACCCATCGCCCCTCCCCACGCTCTCCTTGCCTTTGGATGGAAAATGCATTTCAACCCCGAGGTCAGCTCAGATGGATGGTGATGGCTTCCTGGGGCTCAGAGAGGGTCCCGAGCCCGGCTCCGTGGGAGAAGCTACTCTCCACGCCTGCAGCCGGAGAGGAGGAAGACGCCCACCAGGTGTCCGACCAACGCCCCCAAGCGGAACGGGCTCCTGGGCGTCCACGCCTCTGCTCACTCCATTCCTCTCTGCACCCCGCCGCCACACAGCCCAGAAACTCCCTGCGTCCTGCATCACGTGCCCAAACCCTCCCGAGCCTCCAGCCCCCCGCGCTGAAGCCCCGTCCTCCGCGCCCTCCTCCCACGACCTGACTCCCAGGGGGCCGTCCTGCTCCCTTCACCTTGTCACTTACTCTCGTGCTAAACTGCAGGTGACCTCGTGGCCGATGCACCGCTCTTCTGGACAGAATGTGCAGAAGTGGGTTTTTTTAAAGATTTTATTTATTTATTTTTAGAGAGGGAAGGGAGGGAGAAAGGGAGGGAGGAGAGAAGCATCCATGTGCAGTTGCTGGGGGCCGTGGCCTGCAACCCAGGCATGTGCCCTGACTGGGAATCGAACCTGCGACACTTTGGTTCGCAGCCCGCGCTCCATCCACTGAGCTACGCCAGCCAGGGCTGCAGAAGTGTTTTTGAGACGCATTTGCCGGGCACGCGCCCCTCTCCCTCACTCACGGCGTCAGAGCGAGGGGTCTGGCTGGGAGGGGCTTGGACAGGGTGGCGGGCGGCGTGACTGCACAAACCCCAGAGGGGGCCGCGCCTCAGGCCCTGCTCTGCCTCCCGCGGGACAGTCGTCTGTCGGCAGGAGAAACACCGTCAGCCACGGGCACGGGGAGCTGTTCCCGCCGCCCAAGCCCCGTGAATCGCTTGCTGTCCTCCAGGACTCCTGGTGCACCGGGACGGTTCCCGCATTAACGAGCCCATTTGAACTTGAGGCGAAAGCCTGCATGACACGTCAGGACCCTCAAAGGCCGACTCCTGTCCCCGGAATGGCCTGCCGCCCAGGGGACTTCCCTTGGCGGGGCGGTGGTGGGCAGGTGGAGGAAGCGAATGAAGGAACGAGGCAGTGCTGGCCTTAAGGAAGCTCCCGCCTGCGCCTCGCCCGGGATCAACCGCGGGAGACCTCGAGGGAGGGGCTCCGCGGGGTGCTGGCGGGGGGGGGGGTCCTGGCCGGGTGGCTCAGCGGGTCAGAGCACTGTTCTTCTGCAGCCGAAAGCTTGAGGGTTCGATTCCCGCTCGGGGCACATCCCTAAGTTGTGAGTTTGAGTCCCAGTTTGGGCATGTACAGGAGGCAGCCGGTCGATGTTTCTCTCTCTCCCTTCCTCTGCCTGAAGGCAATAGGGGGAAAAAATTAAAATAAAAATAAAAATACAAAACAAGCATATCCTCTGGTGAGGAGAAAAGAGAAGGAAAGGAAAGGAAAGGAAAGGAAGAAAAAAAGAAAAGAAAAGAAAAGGGAAGAAAAGACAAGAAAAGACAAGAAAAGACAAGAGAAGAAAAGGGAAAAATGAAAAGAGAAAAAAGAGAAGAGAAAGTCAGCGCTGGTGTGCAGCCGCGGGCGGCTGGCCCCGCCCCTCCTTGACTGCCCCCGTCGCTGAGTGACCCCCTGGCCTGTCCTGGGAGCCCAGCAACAACCCTTCTGCCTCTGGGAGCCAGTGACAGGACTGTCCCCGACACATGCATTTCCCAGCCCTGTCGACAGACGCAGGGAGGTGGAGGCAGGCGTCCGCTCCCCGGTGCCCTCGGAGACGAACGTCACGACCTCCAGTGCAGGTCGGTGGTCCGGAACGAAGTCTGCAGCGAGGCGCCCCGCTGGGGCCTGCTCCTCCGTCGTGGTCACCCCAGCCAGCGCCCCCGGGAAGGGCAGCGCAGAGGGTCCCTCTCGGCTCCGAGTTGGTCCCGTCCGCCCGGACTGCAGCTGGACGTGGGCGCCACCTAGTGGGCCCGGCGGGGAAGTCGCCCGTGTCTGTGCCTTCTCAGACACTTCGGCGGAGGCGTCACAGAATTAGACCCGTGTTTGCGGAGCCCTTTCCGCCGGGCCTGTCTGCATCCCGGAGGTTGGCGCTCACCTGCTCGGAGGAGACCCTTTGCTGCAGAGCAGCGCCCGTGCGCGCTGGCCAGCACCCTGGGGCGCTGGACCGCCTGGATGCCCGCGGCGTGGGCCATGACTCCGTGCCCACCCGCTGCGAGATCGCCGAGCAGCCGGAGTGCGTCCGGACCCCGCTGGCCACGGGGTGGACGGCGGGAAGGCCACTGGGCTCCTTCCCTTCCCGTTTCCGTCACCTGCTCTCTTCTCTGCGCCCCGGACTGTCCTTGCAGAAAGCTCCACAGAAGACCCCCAGCCTTACTGACGCGGGGGACATCGGCTTAGACTGAGCACCGGGGCGGCCGTGACGAGGACACGGGGATTTAGACACGGGGTGGGCGCAGAGGCCGGCACGCACATGCGGATCACAGGTGTGCGATCGCAGGGACCTCGAGCACCGCCGCCGCCTCGTCACGCGACCCCGGCTCTTTCCCGGACACGGCTTCGGTCAGTGCCCAGCGGCGGGGGCCGGCCAGAAGCACTGTCACAACCAAGTGTGGACGCCACTTCCGTCCCCCCATATACTCCACCGTGCCCCTGCTTCGCCCCGTGGTTGTCCCTGGCAACCGAGGACGTGTCCGGCCGGCAGTTTTGCATTTTCTGGGGTGTCTTCTAACGGAGTCATGCTCACACAGACTCAGGTGTGAGCACAGCTTCTTCGTTAGCGGGACTGCTTTGTGTGTGGGCCCACGCGGCTGCATCTGTCTGCGGGTCGTCCTGGCGGCCGAGGAGTCGGTCTGCACTTCCCATGTGCCGTCGGGGCTGTTTCCGGCGTGGGGCTGCTAGGGAGCAAGGCGCCGTGAGTGTCCGTGTGCAGGATCTTGTGCAGCACGTGTGGTCGTTTGGGGGTAGAGCACCTACCAGTGGAACTGCCGAGTGGCACAGAGGTGGGCATGCAACTCAACAAACTGCTAGATCCCTAGCCACCATGGTGGTTCTGTTCAGACCCCCTTTTTATTTTTTTTAAGATTGTTCATTTGTTTTCTTTTTAAAGAGCGGGCAAGGGAAGGAGAAAGGGAGGAGAGAAACACTGATGTGTGGTTGCCTCTCCTGGGCCCCCTACTGGGGACCCGGCCTGCAACGCAGGCCTGTGCCCCGACTAGAAATCGAACCAGCGACCCTTTGGTTTGCAGGCCGGCGCTCAATGCACTGAGCCACACCAGCCAGGGCTAGACCCCCTTTTTTAAAAGTGATCATGTTTAAATGCTGTATGAGCGTCAGGTTTTACTGGCCCTAACCAACTATCCATTGGCAGTTAGACTGGACCCCATAGAGCAGGGGTGTCAAACTCATTCTCACCGGGGGCTGCATCAGCCTCGTGGTTGCCTTCAAAGGGCCGAAATAATTTGAGGACTGTAAAATGTGACTACTCCTCAACTGTTAAGGAGCTGAAATTATATTCAGCCCCTTGAAGGCAACTGAGAGGCTGATGTGGCCCCCGGTGAAAATGAGTTTGATACCCCTGCCGTATACGCATCCATCATCCATCCATCATCCATCCATCATCCATCCACCATCCATCCATCCACCATCCATCATCCACCATCCATCCATCCAACTGTCCGCCATCCTCCATCCGTCCACCCTCTCTCCAGCACCCACCCAATATGCATGCACACCTGCCATGCTTCAGATACTCTGCCAGGACGGGCAGGGCCTTCCACATTTTCGTGTTATCCGCCATTCTGAGCCTATGAGAAGATTCAGGACGCACGTATTGTTTGACATTGAAAATGCTATTTTTTATGCCTTTAGCCATGAAAGGGTAGGAGCCAGAAAAGCAACGTTGAGTTTTTCTTTTCCAAAGGCTATTTTTGTTGGGAGACTTTTCAATCCCTTACCCCAGCTTAGGAAGATAAATGAGAAAACTTCCCAACACTCATTTACTCTTCAAAATGCAACATGATTTATGCCCTGTGTGTTTATTGCTCAAATAAGCAAAATCCGACCGGATTGCATGATTATCTTGAGATAGAGTTAAGCCCAGATAATTGTGTTTGTCCTTAATCATTTTTTTACCAATTCATCTCTTCCCCAAGATGATTCAGATGGAGCCTGGCATGGATTCTTTAAAGTAACTGAATGAATAAAGAGAAAGACAGAGGGGAGAGAGGACAAACCAACACCCAAATAAACAAATACACACTTTCATGCACTCTCTCTCTCTGTCACACTCTCTCTCTCTCTCACACACACACACACACACACTGAAAATTTCAATCTGTTTGAGGACAAAGAACCACGTTTTGGGCGCAGGGCCAAGAGCAGTCCTGGTGGTCTTCCTGGAGGAGGCCACTCCCAGGGTTTCTTTTCTGATGGGAGCACATGCTCCACAGGAAACACTAGGGAAGCTCGGTGAGTGGCAGCAGATAGAACCCCCACAGGCTTACTCTCACTGCCCTTTCTGTCCTAACTTGACTCTCCAGCCGTGAGAAACCGGGCCCTCTCTTTCCAGCGTATGTACTCACCTGTGTGTTAGTTCACTCCGGTGCACGCCTGAAGCCGTTTCAGAACGAATGGCTCGCCCAGCCCTGGGAGAAACTCACGGACCCCCCAGACACCAGCAGTTCCCCCCTCTGCAGCTTTGCGGGACCCCGCCAAAAGGCTGTTTCCAGAAATTTCTTACGTTCGTTCTTTTCTTCCCCCGACCCCCCATGTAATAGGCTTTCTTTGTAATAGGGTTCTGTCCTGTTGTTAGGGTTTCGACTCCATGTTGAGTTCCCCCACACCCTGGTTGTCTTTCGTTGTTTCTCTCACTTGGGGGGATGTTTTAAGAGTATGCAAAACCCTACTACAGTCTAAGACCAGATGTCGTACCAAAAAAACCCACCCAGAGAAATGTGACTCCTCCCCCCTCTTTCCAGGGACCTCGGTCCCCACCCCCCTGCTCTCCACTCTCCCCTGCGCATGACCAATCTCAGGTTTCTGGGTGGCACTTCCTGTCATGCTTTCACTCACAAACGAGGAGATGGGTGCATCGTTTCCTATATCCCTTTCTTGCATGATGGGTCTCACACTAGGGGGTTTTGCACAGCTCCAGCGTGGGAACCACTGCCGCCCATTCATAGAGACCCCCTTCCTGTTCACGGCTGTATAGTATTCCACTGCGTGGCCACACCGTGGTTTCCTCAACGCGCATTGTTCCTGATGCTTTGTAGTTACAGAGCTGCGATGAACACAGCTTTCTGCCTGTGCGTTTTTGTATCTTGAGAGGTGGATCTCCTAGGGTTTGGTCTGGGCCCAAAGTTAAGTGTGTATTGAATCAGGTGTCGCCAAATTTCCATCTGAAAGGATCCTACCGATTAGCATCCCAGCCAGCAAAGCTTGAGAATGCCCAGCCCCCACGGCCTCACCCCCCACGATGTCACACTGTTTCTTGTTTATTCACTTGAGAGAGGCGGACAGACAGACAGACAGACACAGTGATGTGTTGTTCCACTTGTTCATGCTCTCATTGGTGGATACTTGTAGGTGCCCTGACTGGGGATCGAACCCACAACCTTGGTGTCTTGGGACGACGCTCCAACCAACTGAGCGGTATACCCAGCTGTGGCCTCTGTCACCCTTTCCTTGCTGTCTTTTGTGTGCTTGTTTTTGGCAAGTTTCGTAGATAAGCAATAAGCTGGTACAGTTTCGATTTGCATTTCTCCAATTTTGCCTGTCTCCCGGACTTTTTCATGGGGTCAGGAGCTATTTTAATACCCTTTTAGAGACGTGTCTGTTCGCACCTTCTCCTCACGTGTCTGTCAGTGTTTGGCCTTTTGTAGCATTGATTTTGGAGTTCCTTCTTTGATGGAGACATTAGCCGCTTGTCCTTGGGATGTGCTGTGAATACGTTCACTCTGTCCCTCAGTTGTCTTTTGTTTGTGAGGTCTGATCATGCCATTTCTTTAAAAAAATGTGTGTTCAGATTTATCGCTCTTTCATGCCCTCACCCCTGCATCTCGAGTCACCCTCAGGAAACCCCCACACATACACACACACACACACACACACAAAATCAGGGAGGACCTCAGACACCATGAGACAGTGAAATCGCATGTGTGGTGGAGTTTGCTCCAGTTCCGCAGGAACCTGGAGTGTTAAGACGCCCCACTACTCCCCCACACTGCCGGGGCTCTCAGCTGGCCCCATCCTCGCCACCCCGTCCTCGGCGCTGCCCCCCACCCCCGTCTCCCGGTTTCCCCGGTCTCAGCACGCCCAGGGCACCCCCATCTGAAACTGCTGGGCGATGCGGGCGGTCTGCCCTCCCCGGGGCTTCCGACTCCGAGGCGGACTCCCTGTCGTCCGAGCAGGGCCGTGAACCGCGTGCTTCAGAACTTCCGGCTGACCCGAGCCCTCCGTCCGCATGTCCTTGCCCCCCTCCCCCCCCTCCCTCTCGCCTTGTCTCTCTCTCGTTCAGCGTCGCCTCCCCCAAAGCCGCCAACCACAGTCTCTCTGCAGGTGAAGAAGCACGTTCGTAGCTGCGTCTCCTGCTTAAGAAGCCTCGTGGCCCCGAGGCGGGGGGCTCCCCAGGTGGGGGCTGGCCTGTCCCCAGAACACGGGCAGAGCCCTCCATGGGGATCCCGTCTTCGAAAGCAATGGGAACAGGGTCTCCTCTGTGCATTGCAGACGGGCGTGGCTACAAAGTACCTGCATAGTCGGCACCTACAAAGGTGTTGGTTGTATCTTCCTTGTTTTTCCGTTATGACCCTTAAAGGACAGAGGAAGGATTTTGCTGGCTTGGCCTTTTCCTTATAATAAATTAAGGGTTAAAAATGTAAGCGATGTTTGAAAGGAAAAATATTTCTCTTAATTCTCTCTCCCTATATATGTCTATAATATAGATACCTGTCCAACACATCTATATGCACACATACTATAGATATATATAGAGAGAGAGAGAAAGAGAGATCATTATTACTCTCTCCCTGGAGAGTTATGTCTGTCAACACACAAACCAAAAGATGGCATCTGTCCTGGACGCCGCTCACTGTGGAGGGTCACCAGGGCCTGGCATCGCGCTCACAAAAGCAGAATGAAAACCTACCTTCCAGGGAAGCCACGGCCGGAGACCTAACCTGTGAAGACTGGCTGCTGCAGAGCCGTGCATTTCCACTGCTGATTTGGACCGTCCCGAATGTTCTAAAAACTGACCCGGAGACTCCCCTGCCCGTCCCCTCCGTGGGTGTGGACCGTGCGGGGTCGGTGGGCCTGGGGCGCCGGCCCGTGAATCGCACGCACCGAGGAGACCTGGCGGAGTGGAGACGGACTATTTAATGACAGCCCTGGAGCCTGCCGCGGAGGAAGGGGACGGGAGCGGCGCTCAGCGGGAGGGGAAAGTTACGGCCCCTTGAATTCCTGTCTCCCACCGTTTCCCTTTGTCTGCTCTGTTTTCCAGGGACCCTCAAAGCCTAGACCCCCCGGAGGTCAGCAACGCGAAGCTCCAGTACGCCGGGTGGGGGCCCAAGGGGCAGCAGCTGGTAAGCGGACCGCGGTCGGGGCACGTGTGTTCGCGTCGGGCGCCGCTGTGGCTTTACAGCCCGAGTGTGTCTCACGCTCGCCGGCCTGTGTGTGCGAAGGACGTGCGGACGAGCACGCCAGGGCATCACTGATGCACACGTCTGTTTCACTTTGGGGGGAGAATCCTCTTACAGCTGGAATCGCCTCTGCTTTGGGGTCCATACCCTCTCTTCCCCAACCAACAGCCCCTGGCTGTGGCCGTGGGCGCGGCGGACCGGTTTCCTGGGAGGTCTGAGCACCCGCTCATCAGACGCCCTACAGAGGGGGGTTGGCAGGCTCGTGGGGCCCTTGGAAGGGTCTCGTGTTGCTCTTGGAACGCGGGTGCTTTCCTGCGGAGGGTGGGGGGCTGACGAAGCAGGCAGCTGCGTGTCCCCGGGAGCACGGCCTCCTGAAGCGGCAGCCCCAGCGTGCAGCGTCGCCGCAGCTGCGAGGCCCCTGGGTGCCACACCCCACATCTCCGCGGAGTCCTACCCAGACGGGCAAACCTGGGGTGTTCGGAGGTTCTGGGTGATGGGATGGTGCAGGGTGCCAGCCTTGTGGGCATCTCTGGGGGGCCACCCTGGAAGGAGAAGAGGTGTCTTGGGCCACACATTCAATGCATTGCGACACGTGATCAGGTTTTAGGTAAATTTACGGTTTTGTGTTGGGCTGCATCCGTGGGTGGGACACCCGTGGTGGCGGAAGGCCTCTGAGGGAGGCGTCAGAGGCTGCTGGTTCTGGTCCCGATGTGGACTGACTACTGGGGGAGGGGGGACTTGGCTCCCTCAGGGTTGAGGCTGCCGCCCACGACCCCGCTTCTGAGAGAGAGACTGGGGAAGGGGTCCGCCCGCGCCTGTGTCCACTCCAGCCTGGCGCCGTCTGAGACCAGACGGCACCGTCCCATCCGCCCTGTGCCGCTGGCTTTGTTTTAACTGTACCACCGCCGCCCCCCCCCCCCCGCAGCAAGTCCGGGCCGTGGACTCGCCTCTTTCAGCCGACTGACCGAAGCTGAGTTTGAAAAACGCCTCCTCCTAGAGTAGCACCGGCACGGTCGCTTCTCTGACCTCGGCGTGAGACCGTCCGCCCCAGGGCGTCCTCACCGTTCGCCTGGACCTGCTTCCCTCAGTGGAACGGCTCTGCTCCTCGGCTGCCCGTGAATTCCAGGGGCTCGAGCCGATGGAAAGGAGCAGGAGTACGGGGGCCACCGAACTCCGGTAGCGGTCCCCACGTTGTCCCCGCTGCTAAAAACTCTGGGATCGGACTTGGAAAAGCCCGTCTAGCTGCACGAACGCAGAGGGCCTGGGGGGCCGGGAGGCCAGTGGAAGGGGGTTGTTTTTCCCTCTGACGCGTCAGCAGCGGAGAGGGCGGGGGTCGCGCCAGCCCCTGCGTGGCACCGGCGTGCCCGCCCGCCCCCCCACGCACACCCAGGACAGGGCTTCGCCGTGTTGTATGTGAGTCGTGAAGGGTCCGGACACTCCACGCTGAAGGGTTTCTGTGCTCACACTGGCTCACTCAATTTTCTCTCTTAAAGAAAGAGAAAATGCTTTTTCTTTAAAGCCTTTGGGGTTCTGCCTTGCAGAAAAAAGTAATTTTCTTAAATAGCCTGTTAATGTGGTAAAAGTTCATGCTGCCAAAATGCCCACCGTTCAACCGGAGATATGAGATGAAAAGACTGTTCTGGAAACGCCAACATGCTTTGCTCGGTGCATCCGAGGGCAGAGGCCACGGACGTCAGGAGAGCCTTTGTCTCCCGTCCCTGCCGCGCACCCTGCAGCACCGAGCCAGCCCAGGGTGGGGAGGCGGGGGCAGGGAGGCCGGTGCAGCCAGGCCCCCTGCCGCCGTGTGGGAGCGGGGCAGCAGAAACTGGGAACCAACCCGACTCTGAACCCCGAATCCGGTCCTTAAACACCATGCCGCCTGCAGCCACATCACTGGTCTCAGAATCCAAAGGCCCTGACTTTGAACTTTAGAAGAAGGACGTTGTGTTGCGTTGGGTTCTGTTTCTCAACGGCCGTTAATGACCACAGATTTGGGGTCCAAGGGGAACATTCAGATCTTGGTTCCAGCAGGGGCCACCGCATGGATTAAGTTCATCTGTTCCGATTGCATGCCACGGAGCCACGCATAAAAAAGTACTTGGTAAACGGTGGCTTTTACTGTTGTCGCTGCTAGGGTTGTCACTTGGCTGAAGCAACATGTGGAGAATGAGGAGGACAATGGGAATTGTATCCAGTGACAGTCGGCGAGGGCCTGAAGGTGACCGAGGCTGCCCTGGGCGGAGCGGGTCACGCAGGACACGCGGTGGGGGCTGGGAGAGCGTCCGAGGGGCCCGGCCTCTGCTCCGAATCCCCCCCACCGTGGAGGGGTGCTGTTCGCAAGGTGCACCACCAGGTCCTATTCTTCCAGGTCCCCAGCCTTACGTGGGTCTGCCAGCGTCTGTCCCTTTGGGTGACAGCGGTGTCCCCCTGCTCCGTGGCCAGCCCCGAGAGACCGTGTTTCTCCTCATCCTCCTGGACACCAAACCCCAGAACGCGCTCATCAGTCTTCCGCCCGCGGAAGCTCCGCCCTTGGGCCAGCACTACCCCCTCCCCCTTCCTCTGCGCCGCCCCTGCCCCTCCCCCCACCCCAGCGACCGCCGTCCTGCCCGGCTTCTGCCGGTCTGGCTTTTCAGACTCCGCCTGTCCGTGAGACCACACGGTGTCTGTCTTTCCCCGGCTGACTTATGAAACGGTGATGGCGTATGGGAGGGGAGTGTCAGCGGGTGCTGTGGTGGTCATGGTTTGGTCACTCTTGCAACGTACACACTGTTACACGTGCACCACGTCTCATCGCAGCTGGGGCAGGGGGGGGCCTCCTGCGAGGCAGAGCACCCAGCCCCAGACCCCGCCGGGCGGCCTCCCCTCCCCGGGAAAGCCCCCAGGGGACTGAGCCGAAATGCGGCGGCCGCTGAGCTTCCCTTGGTCACAGCCGTCCCCGAGGGCACAGCCGTCCCCGAGGGCACAGCCGCGCGGCCCGCCGGGAGCAGCACGGGGGCGCAGGGGGCATCTGGGCAGCATTGGCAAACCCAGCGACGGGAGCAAGATTGGTCCTTCCAGCAAGAAGAGATCATCTCACGAAACGCCGCCTGCACAGCGGGGCCTGGGCGGAGGTGGCATCCCATTAATAACGTATAAAAGCCTCTAATCAGCTTGGGTTAATTTGGTATTCACTGTAAAAACATTCATCACGGGCACTGAAGTCCGTGACAGCGGCCACGGAATTAATTCCCAGGGATGGAGACCGCCGTGCGGTCCCCCGGTGACTGATGGAGTCGGGCGAGGGGGTGGGGGGTGCGTGAGCTGCTGGCACGGCCAGGGTGCCCTTCAGCGTGGACACGGCACGGTGCCAGCTCCAGGCCCCTTGGGGGTCAGTGGCATCCACGTTCCCCCACACTCAAGTAAATGCTCCGTTTTGGGGATTAACCTGGTCGTACGGACTGGCCAGCTTGGCCCAGCCCCACGCCGCTCGTAGGTACGTAACAAGTGGAATTAGGGTGGACGATGGGGCTTTCTCCTTCTGCCCAAAGGCGCCTTGAAGAGCAGGAATATCAAAACACAGAAGAGCAGCCCAGGCTGGTGTGGCTCAGTGGATTGAGAGCCGGCCTGCTAACCAAAGGGTCACCGGTTCAATTCCCAGTCAGGGCACAGGCCTGGGTTGCAGGCCAGGTCCCCAGTAGGGGGCGCTCGAGAGGCAACCACACATGGATGTTTCTCTCCCTCTCTTTCCCCCTCCCTTCCCCTCTGTCTAAAAATAAATAAAATCTTTTTTTAAAAAATGATGCAAATATGCAGTAAGAGTCAGGAAGACATTCCTACACGGAAACAGACAAAATGACGTCAGCAAAGACATGAGCAGAAGTCACCTGTGATGATTCTGGAGGCTGGAAATGCCCTCGGTGTGCCTAGGGAGCAGTCTGGGGAAGTATTGCACAACCACGGGATGAGCTCTCGCGCAGCCGTCCAATGTAGTAGGTGGGCTGCCCGGGCCGGGTGGCTCAGTGGGTTGGAGCATCGCCCAGGGCGCAGAAAAAGGTCACGTGTTCGATCCTCAGTTGGGGCGGGCATGGAAGGCAACGGATGGATGCTTCTCTCCCCGCCTCTTCCTCTCTGCCTAAAATCAGTAAAACCCTCAGGTGAGGATTTGGAGAATAGACAGGCTGCATAAACACAGGGGGACATGTCATCCTGTCAGCCCCACTCACACTAAAAATGCGCTGTCTGGGGCGTGCTGGCATGCGGGGAAAGGTCACTGTTCTGGCCAGGCTGGACGTGTGGGCCTTTCACCCACCTCCAAAAGTGCCTTGAATCCAGCCACCCTAGAGTTTCATTAAAAGTGAAAAAGAAAAGGAAATTTGCCATCAGCGATGAGTTTTAGGAATTCCACTCAACAGACATGGGCTCCAGCCGTGTGAGGGGGAGGGCAGGCTTTGGGGGGGAGGGGGATCCGAGGCAAACAGTCCTCAGAGACGCCAGTGTCTTTGATCCCCTCGATTTCAAAGCACCTTGCAAATGCGACCTTTCTCCCCGCCTGGGCTGCAGCCCCTAAGAGCTATTTCCCAGAACTCACTCAGAAGCCAAAGCCACGCTGAGAAGCAGGTGGACTTAGGGCCCTGACCCCGTCGGAAACATGGGTCTGAGGGTGAGCTGTGCTCTCCGCCGCCCAGCACCCCTAATCCGATTGTGGTGGAGCAGTGTATTATTTCTTAGGAAGAATCTAATTTCAGAGGGTGCTCACATCAGCCCGGGGTGATATTAAGTTAGCGAATTTCAAGCTAATCTATCAAAGGCGATTTAAAAGCAGGACCGAGTTCTGTGCATTAAGGAGCAGTGCCTTCCGTGATAGATTACTGAGACAATGTAACAAGGCAGTCATAAATTAAAGTAACCTCTTTAGACTTGGGGGCGGAGGGTGGAGGCCGCAGTTACAGTGTAGCCCTGGGCGAAGCCGACCCTCCCACCGGCCACCAGAGCCGGTTCCGGACGTCCCCCAGGTTTCCCCTGGCAGGCTCGGGGTGTGCGGCTTGGAATTCTCGGCAGTGGGCTCTGAGGGGCTATTTTGTGCCCCTCTCCCAGGTGGGTGGGGGGAACCCCTCTTTGTCGTAATCCTGACAACGTTTCACAGCTGGAACATATCACAGCCAGGGCCCCGTCCCCTCGTCTGTGTGGGATAACCGTGACTTTTTCTGCCTCGGAACCGCTGTCCGGCTGTGGGTCCCCGCCTCTGTGGCAGCTCATCCCAGGCCGCTGTTTCATCCTCCGGCCAGTTCGCCTCCGAGTGACTTTCCTTCCCAGACCCAGCGGGGACTGTCCGAGGAAGGGGAACGGCTTTCATTACCCTCGGCTTTTCCGTGGCCCGGGGCTACATGTTGAGCAGGGCACAGGTTCGAGGCAAGGAGTCGTGACATGGAGGCTGTCCAAGAGGAAAAATAAAATTAAGTGTCGGATTTATGGGCGCCAGGTCCAGACGTCATGGAGATTGGAAAAACTTGATGTTCTCGCCCAGAAGATGTGAGATTAGACAACGTGCCTGGTGCCTAAGTAACCTGGCCGTTCGGATCACAAGCCCCGCCATGGGGGGGTTGGGGGGTCTGGGTTTTGGAGTCCAGCGGTTTTTCCTGCAGTGTCTGCTGGACTATGGACGGTCTCAGAGTGGAGCTGTGCGGTTCTCCAGTAAAGCCTGTCGGGAAGAGCGAGCCGGGCTGAGCCTCCTCCTGGCCGAACAGTGGGGACCCCGTGCCTTTCCTTTCCCTCGGAGTCTCAGGGGACAAAGGTGCCCCTCCCTCCTCCAGCCCCCTCCCCCGGTTACTGTGTCTGGGTTGGCAAACATCCCAGAGAGGGTGGGGGACCGGCACGAACTGTTTAGCTCCCTGGAAACACGGTGCAACCGGGAGCTTTTGGCAACAGGTTAGCAACATCTAAGTCCATTGTTGGCGAATGGTTCCTCCTGCCTTCCCTTTCCGGCGGACTTTCCAGGCGGGACCTAGCCCTCAGCAGGGTTGGGGCTGTCAGCACAGTAATTCTCCCCCGTTCAAGCAACCCTTCCTGACCAGGGTGTCTCTCTGCCCTCGAGCTCGGTGATCCCTGCCGTCCGGGAGGGTTCTCTGTACTCATACGACCCCCGCCCCGGGGACCCCCGGGTCTGCGTGTGATAAGACAGCACTACACGTGAGCCGAGGAAAGCAGTGAAGGAGATTAAAAAAAAAAAAAAAACCGACACGGTTTTATTTGTTTTAAACCGCGTTTATTCTTATGTGCGTCACGGCGGCACTCTAATTCAGCTATTTCCATTTCTAACGAGCAATCAGCAAATTAGCGCATCGATTTTTCTGTTTGTTCTTCGGGGTGGAAACCTAATCACTTATCTGCATGGTTTTAGCCTAATGGCTGCGACGGCTTGTAAGGAATTATTACGTTTTACAGCGTCCCCAGCCGGGCCTGATGGGAGAGTGTGTGTGCGTCAGGGTGTCTGGGCCAGCTCGCCAGTCCGGCGCGGCCCCCTGGGGTGCCCGCCTGAGCCCCCGGCCCCGGCGTGTCCTGCGTCTGCCCGGCCCTCCGCCCAGCTCCTCCGCAGCACCCGAACTCATCACTGCCCCCCCATGGAGAGTCCCCGTCTCTGCAGGGGCCCGAGTCACCAAGCTGGCGTTCTTGACCCCTCGCCCCCAACTTGACACACAGTCTTGGGGTCACAGACTCATCTCCTCCTCGCCACGCCCCCCAGCCCCTCCCACCCGGATTCCCGCTTCCTCCCCCTCCCGGAATCTGCCCCTGCGCCAGAATGTTCTCTGTTCGGCCCCTGGAGGGTCCTGTCCCTGCTCCTGTGTGAAATCTTCCCTGGAAGCACTGCCTGGCGCTGGACGGAGTCTGAACTCCTTAACCCTTCCCGGGGGGGGGGCCCTCCCTGCCGTCTCCCCTTCCCTGGCTGAGGACCCCAATGCCCCAGACCCTCTGCCACCTCCATGCCTCTGTATTCTCTGTCCCTTCCTCCAGAGCACCCTCGGTTCCACCCCCCGCCCCCAGCCCCAGCCTGTTTTGCCTGGTGGAAGCCCCCCTGCCTTCCCTTGGAGGAAGGGTCCCGCCCATCCTCCCTGCGTTCCGGAAATGCGCCCAGGTCCTCGCCTTGTGGCCAGGACCGGCCGGCAGGCCCTGCAGGCCCCCCGCTGTGGGCACGGGCACGGTGACGGCCGGTGCACTCTGACTCGTCTTCCCCAGGAGACTGGCGTCTCCTGAGAGCCTCCCTGTCACTAATGTATTCGCAGCCCGTAGTGCGACCTTGACCGCCAGGGACCACAGAGGGAGTACCAGCGGCTGCACGGGGGGCTCGTTAACAGCGACTCGCTGACCCACCGTGACAACCCGCCGCCTTTTCGAATGGAAGCGCAAACCCCAGGCGCGCACACCTGTCTGCTGCAGAAGCCGGCTGACCGGCCGCTCGCCGCCCCGGCTCGCGCCCGCCCTCCCTCAGACCCCACCCTCTCAGACACCGAGAGTGGGCCCTGACCGCCGGCCACGCCCGCCCTGTGCCAGCGCAGGCCCCGCGCAGTTCCCAGGCACGTCCAGGGTTTAGAAAAAATTACCGTCGCACGCGCGTGCGTGTGCGTGAGCAGCCTCCTTTTCCCCGCAGCCGCAGCTCACCTTCCTTCAGACCGACCGAGAGACGGGAGCAGCGAGTGGCCCGCGAGGCACCGACGTGTCCTCTGAAGTCCCTGCCCTGTCCCACAACTCCAACCCCCGGGACCAGCCGCCCGGTGGGCCTGCTCAGGGGGTCCCGTCCTCTAAGTGTCCCGGGTCCCTGCGTGACCAGATTGGTTGACTCCAAAACGTTCCCGCCAAAAGGCACGGCATCGTAAGAGCATACATAACCCTTCCCTGGGGTGGCGAGGTGGCTGCTCCAGACAGACAGGTCGCAGACCCTCCTCTGTGGCCACGCGGCCGTCACCACCACCCACGTCCCCGTCCAGTCGGATCTGAACAGGAAATGGGCGTCGGCCCGAAGCCGGCCCGGCGAGCAGCTGGCCGCCCTGCCTCCCCCGTCCCGTGACATAAAGCTCACGCACGGCAGCATTATTTGTGACGTCCCCAGAAGGGACAAAGTCTGCAAACCCCTCCCCCCAGGAACCCGACCAGGACGCTGGCCCAGGGTTCAGACGAACACGGTCCGAACTCAGCGGCACAGGCTTGTGGGAGGACCACGGCCCGGGGCCCCCCGAGGCGGGTCCCTGTCCTTGGGCGTCCGTGTAAGTCAACCCGCGGGGACGGCCAGAGTGGGGCGGGCAGGACGGGCTGGGCGGCCTTTGCGATTCACTCCCGAGCCTCGTGCTCACGGTTCCAGCTTCGCACGGCAAAGGAGGGGACGCTCGGTGTTCAGTCGCCAGGCCTGTGACAAAGGACTGTGCCACGTGCAAAGTTGCCGGTCACTAGAATGCTGCCGGTGAAAGTGTCACTTCCCAGAGGCAGTCGTGCCCCGAGAGGCCCACAGGCGAGACTGGGCAGCGACAGTCAGCACGCCGGGTCCCGGCCGGGCAGCTCCATGCAAAGTCAAGTTCAGGATGCGCCTTGGCCGGGTGGCTCAGTTGGTTGGAGCCTCACCGCATGCACCAAAAGGTTGCAAGTTCGATTCCCAGTCAGCGCACATGCCTAGGTCTCGGGTTCAGTCCCTGGTTGGGGCATGTATAGGAGGCAACCGATCAGTGCTTTTCTCCCACACGCCATGCTTCTCTGTCTCTCAAATCCATCAACATGTCCTTGGGTGAGGATTTTAAAAAATACAGATTAAGATGTTAGAAGTTGTTTATCTTCTCCGCCTCCTAGCCCTGGGGGAGGGGCCGCTGCCCACACTGATATATGTCGTGTACAATATTAATCGCTCTTGTGTGATTTTCTCCCACCGGCCCTGTGAATAATGGAAGGACAGCCCGAACCGACAGGTGCTGGAGTTCAAACCGCGAGGCGTCCCCCATGTGGCCGCGTCGGCTGGGACATCACAGCCGACAGCAAAGTGGGCCTTAATTCGAGGTCACGATGCGCAGGTCTCTGCACCCACACGAGGCGTTTCGCGTATACTGTCTCTTTTTGTTCCCCGTGTCCCCATTCAGCAGCGAGAGACCGGGAGTTCCGATGATGCAAACAACTCGCCCAAGCGCGGGTGCTGGCCACGGCGTCAGAGCCGAAGGCCGGGTCCCGGCCACCCACCCGCCCACCTGCCTGCCGCCCGGCGCGTGTGAGCCCAGCCTCGGCGGAAACGCCAGGAGGCCGTAGCTCACGAGCAGATGGGTTGGTGTCTGTGGGAAGTGTTTGAAAAACCTCTCAAACAGAGCGTGCTGTTTTATTCCTGTGAACGGCGGTGTTTGCATGCAAGGCCACCCGGAAGGGACTGTTTTTTTTTTTCCCTTCCCTGCAGTATCTAGACACTTTATCAGGAAAGATCTCCAGGGGTAATTAATCCAATCCCCTTATCTCTCCCCCTCCTAGCATCCCAAATGGAAAGGAGACAGTGACCTCACTGTGATATTTCTGTCTGATTCTCTGCAGGGCCCTTAAATGAACCTCAGATAAGACGCTAAATGCCCCCCCCACCATCGGAATAAAACACTGCGCCCCAGGAGACGGAAGGGCCTGGAGTCCCGCATGACGGCCCCTCCCCACATCCCCCGTGCGTGACCTAAGCATTTCTTTGAGTTTCCTACATTTAAACTATCTTCTGTTTCAAATGTACATTATATGATCCGAAATACTAAGATAATATACAGGGTCCAGCACAAATAATGCCCCCCCTTTTTCTTAATTTTTAAAAAGACTTTATTTACTTATTTATTTTTACAGAGAGGGAAAGGGAATGAGAGAAAAAGACTTTATTTATTTATTTATTTTTACAGAGAGGGAAAGGGAATGAGAGAGGGAGAGAAACATCCATGTGTGGTTGCCTCTAGCACGCCCCCTACTGGGGACCTGGCCCACAGCCCAGCCATGTGCCCTGACTGGGAATCGAACCGGCAACCCTTTTGGTTCGAAGGCCGGCGCTCAAACCACTGAGCCACACCAGCAGGGGTGTATTTTCTTTACATATACACATTTTGCTGCATTTTAAAAACTAATGTTTGTTAGGATTTTTGCATCTATGTTCCTGAGTAAAACTGACCTACTAATGTGGCAAATCACATTATTGAATTTGACTTAAGCCACTTTATTAAAATGTCACCTAAATGGAAACAAACCCAAAACTCAGTATACATCTGTATGCCTTAGAAAAACAAGTATAATTACCTTCAGTGATTCTACAAACCCAACGACTGAGGAGCAGCTCCGCCCACGTGCAGCGCTGGGCGAGCGGCACGGACACCGTGGCGGTCACAGCCCATCGAGGGCGCTGCAGCCGCTGCCTATGCCTGGTGCTGACTGCACTGCCCACCTTGACCTCCCGAGAAGCCTTCTGTGGACTAACACAGAGGCCTGGTCTCACTGTCACTCCGCCAGGCCGGAGGGTACTGTCTCCACTATCAAACTCGCCGTCCGGTCTCACTGGCCCGCAGACACCTACGTGGGACCTCCTGGCACCAAGGCCCTTGTCCGAGTAAACTCGGGAAGTACAACTGGGTGACAGGGCTCGGGTATGAGGCGGTCACCCGGACGGTGTAGAATGCGTCGTGTTCAGTGCATCAGACATCCATCGAAATGAACACTGAGCCCTGGCCGGGTGGCTCAGTTGGTTGGAGCATCGTTCTGTACACCAACAAGTTATGGGTTCGATTCCCAGCCAGAGCACGTGCCTAGGCTGCAGGTTCGATCCCCAGTCTGGGCGCCTATGGGAAGCAACCGACGGATGCTTCTCTCTTCCATCCGTGTTTCTCTCGCGTGCATCTGGGGTTCCTCCCCAGAAGGGGCCACCAGTACGGCTCTGATGCACAGGTGATAAACCCTCACATAGACACGCGCCTCCTGCCCTGGGCGAATTCACGCCACACTGGACCTGTGGGCGTCACAGGTCTTCACCCTGACTCTCAGGAACTGTTCTCCGCCAGGAACAGAGGACAAAGGCGGAGGGTGTCCGAGGGACCAGGGCGCCATCACGACCCCATGTGGAGCCAGCCCAACCTCTGGGGAGGCGGGAAAGGGTCCTACCAGCCGGGACTAGTTGCCTCCGACCGCCCCCACCCCCGTCAGAGAGGCGCGCCGGAGGCGGACTGGCCTCCCTCCCTGCCTGCCACCCTGCAGGAAGCCCCTGTGCGCATTTCTCCCGCGCGGCTGCCTTGGGGCTCCTTACACCCCCTGGTTTGCAAACAGGGGCGGTGTTGGGGATGGAAGAAAACCTGCTTTCACGTTCTCCGGACTCTTCCCCGAGGTGAGGGTCGTTCGAAGCCGGATTCACTCAGCAGCGTTTGCACGCCTTGTGTCCGCCGGCCGCCGCTGCCTCGACCCACGCCCCATGCAGGGAAAAAGGGGGCAGTTTGCGGCCACTACTAAAAACCGAATGCTGTAAATGGAGGGATGTCATCTGTTCCCAAGGACGACCCATACACCAGCGCGATGCGAAAAGAATAATAATAGAGAGAGAGAGAGAGGGCGAGCTCGGTCCGTGCGCCCGGGCAGGTGGTTCGCACGGAGAGGAACTGAAGGACGCAGTCCCGAAAGTCCCCCGCGTCCGGCTCTCCTTCAGGCCGCTCTGGTGCCCGGGCCGCGGGACAGTCTGACGGCCCCTGACCCCGCCCCTCTCCCTCCGCCACAGAGAGCAGGAGGAGCGCGAGTGTCGGCCCAGAAAGGCCATGGACCTGGCGGGATGGCTGACGGTGGTTGCGTTTCACGGCTGCCGGCTCTGTGCCCGCCGCCCGGGCCGGGCCCGGGCAGCGGGAGTTCCATTGAGACCAGCGATACCCATGTCCCTCCTCAGTGACCCCTGTTTATGTGAAAAGGGATACCTTTTATCTAAAAGCGTCCTTACCCAAGGATGTGTTTGTTGATGGGGGAGAGAGAGAGAAACATCAATCAGCTGGTTGCCTCACCAATGCACCCCGGCAGGGGAATGACCCCAGACACTTTTGGTGCATGGGCTGACACTCCAACCAGCTGGGCCACCCGGCCAGGGAAGAAGGGAATTGTTTGGGGGGTTTTGTTTCTGTTTTGTTTTGTTTTTAGTGAAATAAAAGGAGCAGTGATGCTCTAGCTCCGCAGCCAACCCTGCAGGCGGGGACGGCCGGCAGCCCTTTCCCCCGCGGGGGAGAACGCACCCCAGTGGGCACACCCGGGCCTGTGCCCCGTGGGACCGCACACGCTAATGAGGCCTGAGCCTCGGTCCCCGCCCCCCCGGCTGCACACAGAGTGGCAGGGCCTCCGGGACGCGGCCGAGGTCCCTGAAACAACCACCCACCCCGCCCCCCCCCCCCGGCAGCCGGCTCTCCTTCCTGCCACCAGCATCGGCGCCCGTCCTTGGCTGCTGACAAGGAAGGAGAAAGCTAATAATATCTTGAGTCTGGGCCAAGAGATCGTACTTTCTGCTCACACGGTGAGAAAAATTACAAAATGGAAACCCATAGATTTCTGGAGCCAGACAACCCCCGGTAGCTTTCCTGACCTTGAACCTTCCGAGTCAACACCCCCATCCGTAACGCGGCCGTGACTGAGCAAGTCCTGTTCTGCATGCCGACCGGGAGAACCGGAGGGAGCAGGCACAACCAAACCACGTCGGAGTGCCCACGTAAGAAGTAACGGGGACGTGTCAGTTTGGGAGTCTCCACGGTTTCCCTTCCTCCTCCCTTTTCTCGCAGGTTTTGCCCTCCTGGGGGGAACCCATCTGCAGTGTCCGGGGAGAAGTCGCTTAGTAACAGTCTGGGGTGAAGGAGGACCGACATCGAGATCCTTGGGCGGGGGATGGGGGGGGCTTTGAGAATCCGGGCTTTCCGATCGTGACGCCCGTGACTTCAGGAAGAGCTGCAGATCCTCAGGAGACGCACTCGCCTGTGGATTCGGGGCTCGTTTGGGGCGCCGAAAGCTCGTTAACCCACCCTCCTCCTCTCCTTCTCTCGGGTGGAGTGGCCCTTGCATTCAAGAACTCTCCTGCCTCCTCCTGCTTTCCCACTCACGGCTACTGTCTGCCTCTCAGGAGGTCCCTCTCAAGGACTCGAGGCGGCAACTTGGCTCCGAAGGAGACTTCTGGAAGGCAACCGCTCCTCCGTCGAGTGGGAATTGTGGTCCCGCTGTTTGGGAGCAGCCAGTCCCCTGAGGGCAAGGAGCGCCCAGGGCCTGGAAGGAAGTCCCCCCCCACCCCCACCCCCAAGGTCTCCTCTCCTAGGTCTCTCCAAGCCACACTTCCATGACACAAGGTGACCTCACGCAGCTAGAAGTCTCCTGACACGGTGAGGAGTTCGAGCCTTTGCCTTCTTAATTAACGCTGTTAGTTTGCTGAAATTGTGGAGGGCGCTGATTTTCCAGAAGTGCTAATTACCCAGCGCAGCAGAAGGTCTGGCTGCACACTGAACCGTTCCATCACACGCTCCCTGCCGAGCCAAAGGTGTCCTCACTTGGCCCAGCCGGCCGGGCAGATGGGGGGCGGCGCCCACTGTGGCTCACAGAGTCAGGCCCTCGGCCGCAGAGCATGCTGGGCGGGGCCGGGGCCCAGGCCCGAGCCGCCCCGGCGGGCAGATGGCTCACCGCCTCTGCGCCTCAGCCTCCTCCGGCCTGGGGTGGGAGCGGCGCCCCCGGCGGGCTCCCCGGAGGATCAAAGTGGTGTTTGCGAGGCCGTGTCGACATCGTTGAATGACGGGACGGTGGCCGTGCCCGGGTGTGGGCAGGCAGGACGCGCACCCTGACGACCGTGGAGGAAGAGGGGGCCTGGGGTCAGGGGTCTGCTCGTCCACGGGGCCGAGCCAGCAGTGGCTCTGGTGGCGTCTCAGACACGGCGGGGGGCACGGCAGGGAGAAGGGGCCCGGGCAGGGTGCCACCCTTGGGGCCTGCAGGGAGAATGGAACACCGGGTTCCAGAAGGTTCCTGACGCTCTGGTCACTGAGCCTCATGGGGTGAGGGCTGGAGTGGGTGGCCCCCGAAGGCTCCGGCTGTGGTGTTCAGGGACAAAAGCGAACTGGACTGGACATGGGGTGCCTGTCCCCCGAGAACCGAGCTCTTCCCGAGGGCATCCCCCAGGCCACACTCAGTCCCCAGTGGACAAGGGTGTCAGTCTCGGGAACGCCCTGAGGGCTGCTCAGGGTTGCATTAGGTCCAGGCTGCCCGAGCCCCAGGCCGCCTCCCTGGGGAGGTTCAAGTGACCCGACATTCGGGACGTGCGACTGGCAGTGGCCAGGGCTGTGCCCGAGGGCCAGGGCCAGACCACGTGTCCCCAGCTGGCCCCACGCCCCAGCGCCACGTGGAGGGCCATGCTGCCCACTCTGGCGCCCTCACTTCCCATCTGGCCCCTCCGGCCCCGGCCCTGGGACGCAGGGCGGCACCCGGGGTCCCCAGGCTTCCTCCCGCAGGGAGGCGGTGGGGGAACGTGGGGCCACTCCGGCAGAGGGGACACGGGGCCGGGCTGGGGCCCTTCACCGTGGAGGACCCCTCGATGCCCCAGGGCTGGGTGCCCTTGTGTCTTCTCCACGTCTAGGGACTGTGGGCTGTCGCTTTGGAGAGGAGTTACCGTCGACCCGGGGACCTGCCTGCAGACAGAGGCAGCGATGGAGAGACCATAAGGCTGCCAACCACAACAGGGGGCGTGTCTGAGTCAGACACCCCTCCGGGGCTCCCAGGTTGGGACCCACACCTTCCGTGGCCGCGCCCCGTGGCTCTGTGGGCACCGGTCTGGTGTGGTCCATGCCGGCTGGCTTCCAGGTCCCCTCCCACGCCACGTGGCGCCCCACCGGGCAGGACGGAGGCGTGTTCAGTACCTCATCCCCAATCCCCAATACAGGCGCCAGGCTCACTTTAGATGTCTGATTTCTTTTTCTCTTTGAATGGTTTCTCATGGTAGAACTACTACAGAACATAGAAAGTAAAAAAAACAAACAAACAAAAAAAAACAGGAAACAGGAAAGGAAACTTCTTACGATCGCACCGGCACCCCCAGTATGCGGAGACGGTTACCCCCGGTGTTCGAGTTTGCCCTTTTTTATCGTGTTAACGATGAGCTTCGTATCCCAACCTCCCTGCCTACTGACACGACTAGCGTCTCAGGCCATTAAACTCTTGTTGTGCGCATGCTTCTTGAGTGGTTACCTAACCTTTCGTGGACTGGATTCTCGAATATCGAGCTCACCATTTTCCTGTCGGACCTCCACACTATTTAGAATGTTCCAGCCTCGGCCCTAAACGGTTCCTCTTGTGGAAGCGTTGGGCCAAAAAACCTGAACACGCCTTCCGTTCTCTTGAGCCACCTGAGCACACTGTGGTCCGTCCTCTATCCCTCGTTCTGACGGCTTCCTCCCCAGCACCAGGCTTGATCAGTTAAAAAAAAATACATAGGTTTCTAATGCCACGGTGAAAATTTTTTTTGCTGATATAATTCAATTGCCTCGTTACTTAAATCAGCATCAATTTAATTACATCCCACGGTTGATTAAATTAACATGTATTTAACAGTACATCTATTCTTTTCCGTGAATTAATAAGGCCCATGATGTCTTTCCCGTGAATGCCCCGGTTTTGTTCTGGGTCCGCTGACCGCGTGTCGGCTCGGTGCGGACATTTCAGGAAAGGGCAGGGCACGGAGGGGGAGCGGACGGTAGCGGGAATAACCTCGGAGCTTCACAGTCTAGCCTGCATGCGGCCACGGCCTCAGGACGCAAGTGCCAAAGGTCGCAGGCCTCCGAGCTGGACGCCCCCTTATTTCTCCGCTCACCCTCCGGCGAGGTGCTAATGAGAGCAGCCGGCTCAGAGGGAAAGAGAGGAAGAGCCCAAGGAGACAGAAGCTTCAAAGGCCTGGAATAAGCTGCAGACCAGGTCATGCGTCCCCAGTGACCCCAGAGACAGGGGCTGTTTGACCTGTCACCTTGGAGACGGACGGAGTCCGAGACCTGGAGTCTGAGACCACCCCCCCCCGCCCCGCACGTGTCCCCGGCAGCGCGCCTGCGTGGGATGAGCGGGCTGGTCCCGGGAGGGCATCGCTGGCTTTGATGAACCCGGACCGAGCCCCGGGACACATCGCATACCGGATGCCACCCTGGAGACTCGGCCGCTGGGAGCGAGTCTGCCTCCAGGGAGGGGGGGGGGGGGCCCAAAGATCTCCTGGTTCGGACTTCCTGCAGCGACGCCCAGAAACTCCCACGGTGGTGGGGGGCACCGAGGGAGGACACTGGGAAGTCCGTTCGCCCCTTTGGCGTGGGCAGGGCTGGGCGTTCGCCACAGCGGGAGGGGGTGTGCGGCGGCGGCGGGCACACCCCGGGCAGACGGCGTCTGTCTACCAGGCGGCGACCGTTCTGACGGCCTCGGCGCTTTTAGGGGGTTTTCCAGCCCGAGTCCGCGCGTCGTGTTCAGACCGTCCCTCCCTCCGGTGAAGGCCCAGCCGCGGCTGTTCCCGCCGGTCGGCCTGCTGAATGCCGCTTCTGGTCCTGCAGCGGGTGTTCGCGAGTCTCCGTGTGTGTCGGACTTGCGGGGGGCTCTGCTCGCGCCCAGCCCGGCGTGGGACCTGGGAATGCGCCTCTCTCGCCACGCCCCGGGGCCGCCACGGCTGTGGGCCTCCTTGGGCAGTCACTGCCCCCGTGGGATAAGCCACATGGTGTGTCCCCCACCTCCCAGCTGCTCTGTGACCTCGGGTCAAAGCTCGGCTTTTCTGAGCCTGCGTTTCACTGTGATAAAACAGGGCTAACACCTCCCTTTTCGTGGTGCCAGGACAGTGAGGGGCCACAGGCCGCGGGCTCTGGAACTCACGAGGTGCCTCGCCGTGGCAAGTGTGACCTTTGAGAGCCCTGGTTTCCCCGCCACTGGAGTGGGGTAACAATTCCTAGTCACACTCATCCCAGCGGGCTGAGGAAATCAGCATGTGGAAAGTGCTCAGCCCCGGCTCAGCGGATTGAGCGCCGGCCTGCAAACCCAAGGGTCGCCGGTTCAATTCCCAGTCAGGGCACATGCCTCGGTGGCAGGCCATGTCCCCAGTAGGGGGCGCTCAAGAGGCAACCACACATTGATGTTTCTCTCCCTCCCTTCCTCTCTCTAAAAATAAATAAAACATTTATTTATAAAAAAGAAAGAAAAGAAAGTACCCGGAACAGCCTTTGGCCACCGTCAAATAACATTTGAGTAGGAACCCGCAACCGGAACATACAAAGCATCTATCCATGCCTGGGAAGCCAGTGCACCCTCAACAGGCCGTCTTTATTTTTGCAGCCATGGGTGCGAGTGTGCGAACCAACCGGTGCTCACAGTGCGTGTCCTCGAGGCTCCAGTGGGGCGCAGAGGGGAACCCAAGGGCGGGTCTCCGCTTTCTAGGAGACTGTCCCTTGGGGGGGCGGGCAGCGGACGCAGAGCCTGCCTGTTCAGGTCCTTCGCTCGTTGCTGCCGTGGACTTTTTAATCGCACTGATTGCGGCGACGGTGGCTAATCAAACCACGTGGGTTTCCAGGGTAGAATTCCACTGCACAGTGGACATGACGCGGGGTGTCCACTCATGGGCCTGTCCCGGGCAGACGTCGGAGGTGCAGGCCAAGATCGCTGTCCGAAGGTGCACGGAGGAGCTTTCACGGCCGAGAAAGCGGCAAGGGGTTTGTTGTCAAGCGGGAGCCCGGTGAGTAAGTGAACGCTGTCCCGGCTCCTGAAAGGGCGGTCTCAGATGCGTGGAAAAGCACTTCTGGTGTGGACTTTAAAACCGTGCGCGCAACTGTGTCGGTCTGATGACCCCAGTGTATCAAGAACTAGGTTGTGTACCTTACCAACAACACGCAAGCGCCCACACACCTGGAAGGAAATAGAATACAACGAAGGTTGTTTTACTGGTTGTATTTTGTGCATTGTGTGGTCTGTGGGGTTGTGGCATTTTTTTTTTTTTGTCCTCGTCTGAGGATACATTTATCGGTCTTAGGGAGAGACAGAGAGAGAAAACTTGATGTTGAGAGAGAAACATCGATGGGCTGCCTCCTGCATGTGCCCTGACCGGGGATTGAACTCACAGCCTTTCAGTGCACAGGAGGACGCTCCAACCCACTGACCCACCCGCCCACGGCAGGTGGTGGCATTTTTACTTTTTCCACTGCTACTCTGTAGCGACGGCAATGACACAGAGTCAGAGCGAGGGGCCTCCTGCCATCCTGCCCCCGACTCAGGGTCGGCCAAACGGCTTGTGCGATCTCAAGCCGCCCCTTTGTTTTTCCGGCACCCGAAGCTTTTCGCTGCATCCTCCCCTCGGTGTGGGGATGCATCTCTTTCCGTAGTTACTCTGCAGCAGCTTCACTCCGGTGAGATTCGGAATCCCCAGTGTTGTCGTCCGTCAGCACTTTGCTCCTCCACCTGTCTCCTGAAAGATGCGTTGACCAGGTTGCGAGGTTCGGCCGCGGGATTTCCGTGTTCCGCTGACGTTCTGTCGGCACGTTCGCTCCGCGCACCAGGCGCGTCCCACCCGCGGCCTGCTCGCCTCCCGGGGTGGCTGGGGATGCGGCCCAGCACAAAATCGTGCATTGACTTAAGACATTATGAGATTGTTTGGGGGGATTCTGCGTCGCAATGTATTGAATGTGTATCCCAAGATAGTTCTTCCTCTGCCAGTGTGGCCCAGAGACGCCAGACGTTGGGACACCCCGGGTCGTCTTTCCTGTAGGATTAGAATGGCCTAGAACAAGCGTGCTCCCATTTGCCTTGGGAATACATGACTTCTGACGACCGTGGGACCTCTGGTCGGGGACAGGCTCCCCCGTGATCCTCCCTTTCCATTAACTTGAGTGCAATATGTGACAAGATCTGTCATTCTTACTTGCTACAAAGTGTCAGTCCAGTCGTGCCTGGGCAGGACACGGGTCATTCCACAGAAGCGGCAGAGAACGAAGGAATAGCGATAGTAATGAACAGTCCCTGCCACCCAGCTGTGTCTGCGAGATGAGGAAGAGCCAGAAGCCAGGACAGCGTGATAACTGAAGAATCTATTTTCTCCTCGAGAGCCACGTGCTGGGCCCACGGTGGATGCTCCGTTTCCGCCTCGTGACCCACAGTCTTTCTTCTGAAGACAAGTGTGTTCACAGCACCAGTAGTTAATTCACGGAAGGTCACTTCCTGATCTAAATATTCATGAGACGTTCGGACGCCAGGACGTGGAGGGCAGAGGAAATCCGGGAGATCGGCCCGCCGGCCCGGTGTTGCCGGGAGAAGGGGGTGCAGGGCAGCCAGGCCCGCTCCAGCCTGGGCAGCTAGCTGCTCGTCGCAACTAGAATTTCGGCTTCCGCTGCCAGTCCCGTGTCCCTGCCGTGTCACCCTTCCGCCCTGAGCCGTGTGCCCGGCTTTTTGTCAGGCACTGAGCTATCCCATGGGCCTCCCTGGCGGCCCTGATTTTGCAGAAGGAGAAGCAGAGTTGCCCCCTACGGTAGCAACGGTCCCCCCTCTGGCTCCTGAGAAGAGGGGACCCCGCTTTGCCAGGCGTGCCTTGGAGCCTCGCTGTGACCCCCTGCCTGCGAGCACATAGTAGGTGCTCTGTCATCTGCTCTGAACCAGTTCTAGAAATACTGAGGGTGCAAATGAGCACACAATTCACACACACACACACACGCACACACGCACACACACACGTCGGGGCCACAAACATGGATTCCTACTAGTTCGTTGAACTTGTATTAGCTTTTCAGATTCCCAGAAGAGTCGAAGAAAGCCTCAGTCGGTCCTACCCCAGCTACGTGGTATGTTACATATCGGTCCAGTCTTTCTCCACCCTACCTAGGGGAAGAGAGGGATACAGTCTTTCTCCATCCTACCTAGGGGAGGGGAGGGATACAGTCTTTCTCCATCCTACCTAGGGGAAGGGAGGGATGCAGTCTTTCTCCACCCTACCTAGGGGAAGGGAGGGATGCAGTCTTTCTCCACCCTACCTAGGGGAAGGGAGGGATGCAGTCTTTCTCCACCCTACCTAAGGGAAGGGAGGGATACGGTCTTTCTCCACCCTACCTAGGGGAAGGGAGGGATGCAGTCTTTCTCCACCCTACCTAGGGGAAGGGAGGGACCCTCAGAAACACACGTCAAACATCGAGGAAGACGGCCGTGCAGAACGGGGCGGACTTGACCCGGCCCCCTTTCCGGCGAGTACACGGATCATCCCGGGCGAGAAGAGGAGGCGGCGCAAGGCCCTCCGCCGGCACGCACTGCGTGTGGCGTGTGCCGTTCCGGTTAATAAGTCAGCAGAGGAGCCCCCAAACACAGATTGAAGTTGAAAAGGATCTTTTCCTTAATTAGACAACTAACCCAGAAAAGCCTGTTTAACTGCAAGTTCGCATTTCTCCAAAGAATTGCGATTAACTGAACTTTCACAGAACGCACTGTATCCATGAGTGTGTGCGCGTGTTTAGTCACGGTGCTCATAAAAAAACCAGACTAATGGGGGTGGGGTGTGTTTGGTAAAAACGGCGAAGCAGACATCGCCGCATAGTGCCGGGGCCCTTGGTTTGCGGTTCACGGAATCTCCGCTCGGCATCGGCGTGCGGCTGGGGCCAGGGGTGCGCTGACACTGCTCTCCGCAGGTGCCGGCCCCGCCTCCTGCTGCGAGGAGATGAGGCCGGGCGACCGCACCTGCGGGTGAGGGACAGGGGTCGTCGTGGTGAACCAAGAAAAGGTGCGATACGCCAGCCAGAGAAAGACACGTTCCACATGATTCCCCTCAAATGGGGAATCTAATGAACAAACAAACTGAGAAACAAAATGGAAACAGACCCGCAGAGCTGGAGGACGGACTGACTGCTGCGGGGAGGGGCTGGGCGAGTGAGGGGATTGGGCGAAGAAACATGACTCCTAGACCCAGACCACAGCGTGGTGAGGACCGGAGGGAAAGGCGGGGGGGGGGGACAAACGGTGGCGGAAGGAGACGTGACTCGGGGGGCAAACACGCAGTATGGTATTCAGACGATGTGTTGCGGAATGGCACACCCGAAACCCGCATAATGTCGTTACCCACGGCCACCCCGACCAGCTCAGTGAGAAAAGAAGTTCATGACGCGAGAGGAGCCGCCGTCCTCACACTCCAGGTCAGCAGGACAAGGGACGGGGCGGGGCGCGGTCTCCTCCAGAGGCCGCCCGCCTCACCCTCACCTGGGCAGGTGAAGGCTCCTGCACTGACCAGATGCCGCGCCACCTGTGTGCACAGCCGCGGATAAAACCCAGCCACTCGCCCCGATACCGGAGCCGGCCGAGGCCCAGCCCCCCGGGACTTCTTCCCTCCGGGGCTTGGCGTTGTGGGACCACAGAACACAGTAGCTTCCAGCACCTTCTACCCAGACCGAAGGGAAACGTAAAACGGCTTCAAAGCAAACACAGTCCTCACAGCGCCCCCTCCCCGCCTTCCGTTCCCTCCCGCTAGCGAGAAAGCCAAGGTGAGGACGGAGGTGGCATCCGTCACAGCGTGCTTTACTCCTCGCTAGATTAATTGCTCCTGCCTCATTGGATTCAAAAATTTATTGCAGGCTTAGAGCACATGAAAGAAGTTCAAGTTTTGTCAGACATCTTCCCCTTAGGCAAACTCACAAGAACAGCTACTAGAATCAAATTAGGAGCTGTCCTGGCGCCCGGAGGGGTTCCGGCTCATCACTTCGGGGTGACGCGAGCACGTTACGCTCCGGGAGGCCTGAGCGGAACCGGGCACCCGGCGGCCCCTTCGGGTCCAGCCAGCCGACAGCGCGGCCTGGGGACACCGCCTCCTTCGCCCCTTCAGTAAGAAGTGCCGACATCCCGCCGCTTCCTGGACCGTGCGACACCCCGCTCCCGGGGCGGGGAGAACGGGGAGCCCTCGGCACGGGCGGGGGGGTGCAGACTGCTGCAGCCACTGGGGGAAGCAGTGCGGAGATAGCTCAGAAAATTAAAAATGGACCCGCTTTACGAGCCAGCGCTTTCCCTTCTGGGAACCCAGCTGAAGAAACCCGGAACACGACTCCAGAGAACATAAGCTCCCCTGTGTTCGTTGCAGTGTTAGTTATAATGGCCGAGATCTGGAACCCGCCCACGGGCCTGTCAGTCGGTGAGTGGATAAAAAGGCTGTGGCCATTTCTACAGTGGAATACTACGCGGCCATAAAAAAGGGCTGTTTACCTTTTGTGACAGTGTGGATGGACCTGGAGGCTATTGTGCTGAGTGAGATGAGCCGGTCAGAGGAAGACAAGCACCCCGTGATCCCGTGGGAGGTAACCTGACCGCCGTCCTGGCTGGCGGTCCAGCTCGGCCTTCTGAGGATGGGGCCTGGCAGACACCTGCCGGGTCCTCCCTCTGCAGACTCGCGCCTCACCCGCCGGCGCCCCTTCCCGAGCCTCTGGCGAGGGCTCCTCGCTGCTCCTGGAGACGGGTACTACCCAACTTCTGTTCCAGCCCCTTCCTCTCACCCCGGTCAGGGTGTCCCTGCCTCCGCCCTTCCCTCCAGATCTTCCTTCTGCGGGTCCCGGTGTCCCAGCCCCCCTCTGGGCCCCGCCCCTCACTCAGCACCCAGCTTAGAATCACCTTCTCCGAACTCTGGCACCTGCCGCAGTGGGGAGGCCCCCTGCGGACATGAAGGGAAAGGAGCCAGTCACAGACAGACCAGCGGTGGGTGGGGTTCCCCATACAGGAGGTCCCCGCCGTCGTGACCTTTGTAGAGGCGGGGGCAGAGCGGCGGTTGCCGGGAGCTGAGGAGGCGGAGAGGGGAGTGAACGTTTCATGGGGACAGGGTTGCGTTTGGGGACGGGGACCCAGGTCTGGGGACGGCAGTGGGGGTGGCCGCGTGGCCAGGTGCACCGTGCACTTAGAAGTGGTTCGGGGGACACATTTGCATCAGGTCTGTTTCTGCACAAGGAAACCCTCTTTTCTCCATCATGCTCTCAGGGAACCCCTCGGCCTGAGCCGGGGAGACCCAGCCCACATTCCCGGAGCCCCCACCCGTCCCCACGGGGCCATTCTCCTGCTCGTTTGTCCTTGTTGCAAGTGGAATAAAAGCGTGGGACGTGTCTCACCTCCTTTGTCACTGTGCACACAGCAGGGGCCTCTAAATAAACTGTAATGAGCATTGAATGAACGAACCTCGGGCCTCCCGTCCCCCAGCCCACCGCTCTTAACTGCTAAGAGGAGACAGGGTTGCTAAGATGGTCAATGCATTTGACGTGGAAGCACTCAAGATCGCCCCGTCCTGGTAAATGATGACGTGGGGCGAACTGCCTGGAGTCCGACGTGGGGTTCGAGTCTCTGACGAGCCTGAAATAATGCGGGTTCTGGCCACCGTGGGCGAGCCCACAGCACCCCCGCCCCCCCGCCCCGCCCGGTCCTATCAAATACGCGCGCCCGGAAAACGCAGGGCGCTCGCGGCCGGTTTTGGACTCCGAAGCGCCCCCTGCAGGTAGCCACGCTCTCGGTTAACACGGCGCGTTTTCTCTTCCCGAACCAGATATTCATCTTCGAGAACAACATCTACTACTGCGCCCACGTCGGGAAGCAGGCCATCCGCGTGGTCTCCACGGGCAAGGAGGGCGTCATCTACAACGGCCTCAGCGACTGGCTGTACGAAGGTGAGCCGCGGCGGGCGGCCGGGCGCCAGGGGCGGGGCCGCGTGGTCGCCAGGGTCACCGCGACCCCTGCTGGGCGGTGCTGGGTGGTGTCGCCTCTTCCCGTCACTGCCACATCGGCTCCGCTCCGGCTTCCCGAGGTGCTGCTCCTGCTGGGGCCTCACCTGGCGGCCAGGTGCGCCGGGCCCTGCAGCGCCGAGCCCTCGCACTCAGGGGCTCGAGGTGCTGCCCGGGGAGGCGCACTGGACCAGGAGGTGACTCGTGGGGACACTAGACTGTGCCCAGGTGTGGGACTCTCACACCAGGAGCTGGGACGCCTGGTTCTGGCTCCAGGTGGGAGGGCTGGGAAAGGAAGGACAGGTTACAGCTCCGGAGGGAGCCAGTCCCAGTGAGTTGAGTCCCAAGTCCTCGCCCTGGTGGGCACTCCCTGCTCTGCAGTGTCCTGCGGCGCCCGTGGGCGCCGGCTGTGGGCACTATTAAATATTAAACATCCGAGGGAGGTTCTCTGCTCTTAACGTTTCTTTTCTTTTTAACTTTTTTTAAAGGTTTTATTTATTTTATTTTTAGAGAGAGGGGAAGGGAGGGAGGAAGAAAGGGAGAGAAACATCCATGTGTGGTTGACTCTTCAGCGCCCCCTACTGGGGACCTGGCCTGCAACCCAGGCCTGTGCCCTGACGGGGAATCGATCCAGCGACCCTCTGGTTCACAGGCCGGTGCTCCATCCACCGAGCCACACCGGCCAGGGCTGCTCTTAACATTTCTAACACACCTCCACGCCGGTGAGACACCATCACCGTCACGTGGCGCTGGCTGTGCCGGGCCAGGCTCCGTGCTGAGCGCCGGGCCTGGGTGTCCGTCCCCTCACGTGAGTGCCTGTCTCGGTCCCCGTGCAGCACACGGGCGCTGCAACAGGCCGGGTGGCCTTCACCACACACAAGCGCACACACACACACACACACACACACACACACGACTTCTCATCATCCCGCCGGCCGTGGGGGTCTGGGGAGCGCTCTCTCCCGGCCCGAGGACCTGTGCCCTCACAGGGTGGGGTGGGGGGAGAGAGCGAGAGAGCCCATCACAGTCTCATGCACCCTCGTAGACGCTCTCATCCCCCCTGCAGAGGCCCCACCTCCAGACACCGGCCTCGCGGGGACTGAGGGTTCCGCGTGGGTTCTGGGTGACGCCGACCTTCAGTCCCCCCCCTACCCCCAGGACAGCGTTCTGGGAGGTGGGCATCATGGGCGTGAGCTGGGGGAGGCACTGGGAGCTCGGGGGTCCCCCCCACGTTCACGCAAGGCTAGGGGGCATGTCCCAGGGACCGGTGCTGGTCAGGTCCGGGGCTATGCCCTTCCCAGGGGTCCCGACGTGAACCCGCCAGCCTGTGCTCCTCGCCGGCGGCCTCAGCCCGGCCCGCCTGGGACCGCGCAGTCACCGGGCCAGCCTGGGCCGAGGGCGGCCAGGGGGCGACGCTCCGGGCATTCTCAGCCCAGAAAGTGCCCTTCGACCCCACGCAGTGCACCCCGCAGTGTGGGATCCCCCAGCACGGGCACCTGCTGGGGCCCCTGAGCCTTATCCCCCACTGGGGGTGCCACTGGACACACCGAGACACGGGGTCCCCCGACGGGGCCTCCAGTTTCAGCGACCGGATGGTGGTGGCACCGGCCAGGACGCGCGGCTGCAGGGACACGATCCCAGGAGCCCCGGCCCCGTCAGACACGGGGCAGCCAGCACCCCCGCACACCGCCCAGGGCCCCTTTCCCGTCAGCCCACCCCCACCCGCGGCCCCTTCCCGAGGCCACCCCCGTCCTGACCTCCGACGGGCTTGTCTCCCGGCAGACACGCCGGCCCCTTCCAGGCTGCCCCCCCCCCACAGGGGGTCCGCTGAGAGTGCCAGGTCTGTCCTGATGTGGCCGCTGCGGCTCAGCACGTGCGCCCAGGGTTCCAGCCCCAGAGTTGTTTGCTGGGCCCCGGAGGCTCGACCTTGAGACCTGCCTGCCCATAACCCCAGGCCCCTCGGGAGGGCATCCCTGGGTCGCCGGAATGAAGGGGACACTGACCACTGTCCGCTGTGGCCTCACCGCCCCGTGAGTGGCGGCCCCGAGTGCCCGAGCGGTCGGTGGCAGACACTGCCCCCCTGCCCAACCCAATGCCCCTCAGAGAAAGGGCTGGGAGTCCCGGCTGCAGGATCCTGGCCCCACGCTGGGACTGATCTCCTTTAACAACTCCGTAAGCCGGAGATTTAAAATATCTTTTCTAGTATCTCCCTCGTAAAATACAAAGCGCATTGCTTGGCAAGGCACATCAAGCTTTAGCTTTAGCTTTAGCTTTAGCTTTAGCTTTAACTTTAGCTTTAAAGATCCGTTGAAAGGAAATTTCTCCAGGAGACGTGTACGCGAAATCGTGCGGGGGTGAGAGCGGCCCCCGAATGGTTACATCGACCACAGCCCACGTGGCCGCTTCACGGACTCAGCGCCGGTTCCCGGGAGGCCCCGTGCACCGCCGGCACCTGGACTTCTGTGGCCGGGGGCCCCGGGGAAACTTGGTTCCTTCCTCACTCCTGGGCAGGAAAACTTTAAAGATGGCCTGTCTCTCGTCTGTGGCTTAGTTTCATTTCCAGACACTCCCTTTAAAAAAACAAAAAGGAAAAGGCAGGAAAAAGGATGGGGGGGGGGGAAGAACAGCCCGGAGGGCGTGCGCAGGGCCTGGCTCGCGGGGAGGGGGAGGGGCTCGTTCCGAGCAGAAACTCCGGGACGGACGCGGGAAACGCCACTGTGGTCACTCTATCGCTTTGTTCCGTGTCCCAGAAAGGACCTTAAACGTACCGAACGTCTCGGAAGACCGAGGGCCGAGGGAGAGAAAGCGGTAGGCGGCGTCGGGCTGCCCGAGGGTCCAGCCTGTGACCAGGTTCCCACGCAGGAAAATCCCCCCAGGTACCACCGAGGCCGCCGGCGCCGGCGGAAAGGCACCCCGGACGCACTGGCGGCGGCGGCGGCGGCCCCAGCCTGCGGGTCTCTGGTCCCCCGGGCTCAGGGCGACCGCACGCCGATGTTATCCGGCTAAAAAATGCTTCATCCTCACTGGCGTCCTCCGGGCGAGCGCCGTGCCATCACATAGAATGTTGGTTGTAATATCGGCGCGTAAAGACTGTTGGGTGAGCGCCGACCCCTGTTTCGGGGTTTCCCGGAATCTACAGGCAGCCGGCACGGGGGGCTCTGAGGACTCCGAGGACCCTGCCCAGGGTGCGCGCGCGCGCTCGCAGGAGGGGCCGCGCGTCTGCCAGGCCCCTGATCTGCCGGGCGCGGGGGCAGAGAGGCAGAGCCGCCCGCGTTCCCGCGGAAGGGCCGTGGTGACCGACCGGGGTCGCGGAGTCGGCGACATGCTCCTGCTGCCGCCCGCGGCCTGCGCTCTCTCCGCCGCCGGCCGTCCTCCTCCGCGTGCGGAGCAGAGCGGGAGAGCCCGGAATCTGGGGCCTACATTTTCTGGCCGTGAGACCGTCCTTAATGTTTCCGCGCCGAGCCACCTGCCAGCTGCACCTCTCTGGCCAGAGCAGTGAAGTGAAGTGTGTGACCCAAAATGCGTCTGGTCACCCAGGGATGCGTCATGACGGCCGGAGACCGGTGGGGTCCCTTGGGAAGCAGGTCCTTCCCCGAGTGTGGACGTGCAGCGTCCCCGGGTCCCCACCCCCCGAGAGGGCGGGCGCGACCTTGGGAGGGTGTTTGTGGGGCCCGGAGCCCTCGGGGCTGGAGACAGCCGCTCGACACCTGTTTCCTGGGTATCTGGTTCCGGGCAGACGCGACCCCAGGGCCGGCCTCCCACCTGGGCTGGTCCAGAGACCAGAGCCACTTGGAAAGGCTGGGGGGCCCCGGGGGCGATGATCAGCTGGGAATGGGCAGCGGCGGTGGTCACCCAGGCTCTCGGGTGCCTGGCCGCCCAGGCGGGCGGCATCTATGCACCGTGACCAGAGGGTTGAGCCCGTGAGGACAGACCCATTCTGCGGGGCCCCGGCCAGTCCCCTTGTACGCCGGCCCCATCTTCCCAGCACCCCTCCCGTTCCCTGCAGCGCCCCCCCACACCACCGCCACGATCCCAAGTGCCCTCTGCACCCCGGGGTCCCTGCCCCAGGCCTCTCTGTCCTCTGTCCACCGTCCCTGCTGCTGACGGCCGTCATTCCTCCTGGAGCTGCTGTGCAGGACGGGGTAAGGGCTGCAGACCTCGGGGCCGGGTGCTGAGAGGTTGGTTAGCACCGAGGGAGGGAGGGAGGGAGGGAGGGAGGGAGGGTTGGTTCTTGCCTGAGCGAAGGGGGACCGGTTTCCTTGGAGACTCAGACACTCACCCCAGCCTTTGCCTTTGGGCCCCCAACCCTGCCTGCCCCCTCTTTGGGCCCTGCCCCTGCCCCCCTCTCCTTCTGGAACGCTGGCCTGCAGGAACTAGGTCACTCGGAGTCCCCTCCTTCTTCCCTGACCTTTCCGTGCTTAAATGTCAGGGCGCTGAGCACACAGAGACTGCGGGGAGTCGGAACCCACGCTGACGACTCTATAATGGAGTCTTTCCTGGTCCTCACATTTACCTAGCGGGTGGGCAGGAGGAAAGGGCCCCAGCTGCACCCCCCGGCAGGGGATCTGGGGGGCACAGCACGTGGTGTCGCTTCATCTCCTCCCCCCCTTAAACACACGCACCCAGGGGGTGTGCGCTGGGAAGGAGTTGGCCTGGGGTGCCGGCGCCCCTGCTCTGCGCCCCCTGCTGGCCCTCTCTGCGTCTCCCTCTGTCACCCCCTTTCCCTTCCTTTCTCTGCCATGCGGGGGGGTGGGTGAGCCCGGCTGTGCTCTGGGCTGAGGGCGGCCGGGGAGGTGCAGGGGGCGCAGAGAGAGCTTGGCCCCTTCCTGGCCTCGGCCACAGCGGCTGGGACTTGGAACCACAGAGACCGGGCCCCACATTGCTTCTGGGAACCAGGACCGTGAGGGGATGACGATTCATGGAGCTAGGTTTCAGGCTCTCGGCTCACCGTGGGGGCGCCTGCCGGGGGAAGGGCAAGGGGATGCTGCCGGGTTGGGGGGTCCTGACGGGACTCCCGCGCTGGCCAAGGTCAGACTCGACCACACGGGCGTGTGGCTGGGCCCCTAGGCGCGTCCCAGAGCCCAGGCCTTGCGCCCGCTGCTCCATCTGCAAGTCTGTTCTCCCCACGCCCAGCCACCCGCCTGAGGCCCAGAGAGGTCGGCCGCCCAACACGCACCAGACTCGTGGGCCCGGGAGCTGCCCAGTGGCTGCCAGTGCCCCAAACAGAGGTGACCGTCCAGCTCTGGTCAGGAGAAGCTCCCCCTGGCACCCTGCTGTTCTGGCGGGAATCAGTGAGCCTGGCGCTGGGTTTAGGGAAAAAACCCAAACAGCCATGTGGGCCCAGAGCTGTAAAGCGTTGGGGTTTTAAGCAGAGCTTCCCGTGAAGGCGCCCAGCCAAGGGGGGGTCGCTGAGGGTCACTGCTGGGCAGACGTGGGCTGTTTCCACCCTCAGGACGAGACCAGCGGGACTCCCGGGAACTTCAGGGGCGCCCCACCTTGTAGCATCTCTGGGCCACACTGGAAGAGGAGTTGTCTTGGGCCACCCATTCAATACATGGCGACACATAATCACAAAAAATCTCATAATGTTTTCAAAGAACCCCACCCATGACCCCAGGGCGCGCCCTCCTGGCCAGCAGTGCGGGGCGGATGCTGCCCCCTGGTGGCCGCCACGGGGTTGCGAGCTTCAAGCGCTCAGGTGAGGGTCTGCAGACACCGGCGGGTCTCCGATGAAAATGAGATGCAAATCACAGCGCGCTGATTGGCCAGCGGGCTGCCGGCGTCACCAGCGAGCAGCTCCACGTGCCCCCGGCGGCACGCGCGCCCCGTTCTTTTTCTAGCGCCACCTCACCCCCTCCGTTTAATTCTGTTCTCGGCACCTCGGGGAAAATAGGTAGCGGCAGGAAAAAGGCAGCAGATGCAACTGAGAATAAATCGGATTTTCCGTATTTAGAAGGAGGCCATTTATTTCTGAATGCAGATCTATCCAGCACGTTGTTTATGCCTTTTGCGATATTCGGGGATGTGACTTCTCGGGTGCTTTGCCCGTCAGTAGGCCCAGCACGGGGGCGCGGGGGGCAGGCTCTTGTCTGCAGGCAGCAGCCATGGGGCCGCCGTGTCCCACACTCACCGCGGCCGGTCTCCCCGCCTGCGTTCTGTTTTGACGAGTGTCTGGCCTCGTTACAAGACGACAGTTGGCGACACTGGTGTGACTCAGGCAGAGGGAGCCGTCAACAGCCGCCTGGGCTGCCAGACTGTGCGAAGCGTCACGGGAAACCGGCTGAGGTCTGGGTTGTGGTTGGCCACTCCCTCCCTGTCCTGGGCGCGGCCTCGAACCCGGAGTCCGGAGACTGCACCTGGCTCTGCCCCTCCGGCCTGGGCTTCCCCGTCAGGGACCGGCCTCCTGGCGAGGGCGTCCAGTCCACCGCTCCTCAAAGCCGGGGTGGGCGGGACGTCACACCTGGAGTCAGGGCAAGGCTCCGACACTTCCTGCGAGCCAGTGTCCAGCGCCCTGGGCCTCCGCTCCTGGCTCTGCTCCTGGGCACGCTGACCTCTCCAGGATCGGTGTGACGATTCCATGCGACAGCCAGGGCCTGTACAAGCGGCAAAAAACCCCGGATTGGCATGGTCGGTGGGGCTATTTCGCAATGGCTGGACCACCCGTGGTGGTTCTGACGTGTCCGCTGGCCTTGGAAACATTGGGGGAGCACTTCCAGCTGGAAGTTGAAGGGCGGCATGTGGTCAAGGGCGCCCCTCTGTTCCTCGGCCGACCTGGGACAGGGATGGGCCGTCTGGGCCGAGCCAGCCGGGGCGTCTGAGGGACCACAGGTGAATCGTGAGACCTGTCGGCTACCACGTATGTCCCAGGTGAGGGAGAGACGTGGGGGACAGGAGTGTCCCCGGCCCCAAGGGACTTCCACCTTGGCTGTTGTTCATCTCAGTGTGGTTCAGCTCAAGCCACGGACTGAGCGCCTGCTGTATACCATGCTGCACTGTGCCAGGTGGCGTGCCTTCCCCCGGGGCCATGTTTCCCGATGGGTGGGGGCGGCTCCTGGCTCACAGGGACTGACTGTGTCCCGTGGGGCTGGAGGCCTCTGGGGTGCATCGCCCCTGGAAACGGCCCCGCTCCCCTTCCCATCCAGGGGTGCCCCTCTGCCTCCTGCAGCCCCGCCCAGACGCCGAACCTTGCATCCTCCTCTCGTAAACACACCTGGGGAACTGAAGTGTCATCCTACAGTGTCAGGTTGCTAAAGCCACACGGCAGGAACACGTGGGTGGCTTAGGGGCCTTTGTCACTGCTCAGTATTCTAATGTCCACCTAGGCACCGGTGCGCAGAGTGGCACCAGTGTTCCCTCTCCATCTGTTTCTTGTGTAAAAGCCAAGACCACGCCCTGTGCCGGGGAGGGGCCGGGCGTGTGAGGCCCAGCAGATAGAGCCTCTCACTGTGTCACGGGTCCCCACGTTAATTCCACGAGTTCCCACCTCAGGCAGTAGACAGCCACCAGGGCGGCTGTCCTCAGAGGAAGGGCGGGGTGACATCTAATGAGTCATCACCTGTCACCCCCTGTTCTCTCGGCTTCACGGGTGCAGCCGTGTTAGAGAAAGTGCTACCCAGCTCGGGCGCACGGGCCCCAGCGGGGACCAGGTAAAGCTGGTGTCCTGGGCACGGCCACCTCGCCCCTGTGCCCTGATACTCAGTCCACGGAGCTCGTCCAGCTCCAGGTGACGGCCACCGGCCCGGGAATTCAGAGGGTGGAGCCACTAGAGACGACCATCAGGCCTGAACGCAGGGATCGCCTGGGCTCTGCCCTTTCTGTTTTTTCTGCGTCTCCGTCCGCAGCCCCCAAACAGCACGGCAGCCTGTGGCTCCCCCACCTCCCCCACCCCACGGTGCCTCCTCCTTCACGCAGAACTGTGGTGCTGCCCCCTGCTGTCAGGACGGGGCTGTACAAGTGGAACAACAGAGCAAACAAAAATTAACAATGTGACACAGTCGAGAATAGAAACTGTTCCAAAGGTTGTTCTTAGTTGATAGTCAATTAACCTTCCTCTTAGAAAAGCACCAATAACAACCTGCCCTGGCCGGGTGGCTCAGTTGGTCGGAGCGTCGTCCCGTGCACCAAAAGATTGAGGGTTTGATCCCCAGTCCCGGTGCATACCTAGGTTGTGGGTTCGATCCCTGACTGGGGCACACACAGGAGGCAACTGCTCCAAGTTTCTCTCTGTCTCTCTCTGTCTCCCTTCCTTCCTCTCTCTCTAAAATCAATAAACACAAAACCTCAGGCGAGGATTTTAAAAAAAAAAAAAAAACCTAAAGCCTAATTGTCCATTTGATACACATGGTTTCTGATACCCATTATTTTTAAAATATGTTTTCCCTGATATTAAGAAGTAATTGTGCAGAACAGCTCTGGCTGATCACGAAGACGACTGCTCCGTCAGGGTTCCCTGCTGAAAACACGCATGACGACGACCTTTCCCGTAATGCGTCCTAAGGGGAAATAAAAATGTTAAAATGAAACCACGGTATAAAGGAAATGTTACCTATCACTTGAAGGCTATAATTTTGCTTTCTGGTGAAAAATTCTGACTTTCAGAAGAGGGCAAAATAAAGTCAGCACTTTAAGAAGAAAAAAAACCTTCATAAATACAAACCACGGTATCTCTCAGTTGGTAGTTAAGTGATTCTTCAATTAAAATTCTAATTTTAGAATCTCAATCATTTTAACTTTCCTGTGACTATCATCAGGCTGATCAGCTTTGGCCAAATACCAGGAAGAAAGTATAACTGTCTAAGGAAATTAAAAATCATTATAGGGTTGATAATACATTTTGCCTCAGACACTAAACCCATCTCTGTGCGGATTATTAAATTAATACCAAGGTCAGAGTAGAATGGTGGATTTTCCCCTCTTTGTACATTGGACACGTTTCGGGAGCTGAATTGAAAACAATGTTTGGTTGGTCCCACGACACCAGGGCAGGCTGCTGCCGGGCCGCGGGAGCCGGGGCCACGGGCATGTAGGGGGTGGTGTCGGACGGGGTGATTTGCTGTGGAAAAGGCTGTCCCCGTGGCCCCGCCCCTGTTCCTGGCCACGCCCACTGGCTCTCACAGCAGAGGCGGCCATTGGCGCAGTGGTGGACGGAGAGACAAGCAAAACGGAACCCCGACAGGAAGAAACCAAAGACAGGCGTCACCTTTCCCGGCGTTTTGCGTAGGCCCGCCCCTTTCACGCGCTAGCTCTGCCTCTTGCGCAAATCATTTCACCTTTCCTGCCCTTTCATTTCTTTTCGGAGAGCACCTGCTGGGGGCGACCCTTTTCGGGAGGAGGGAGGAAGTCACGGACACAGGGACGCACACACTGCGCCCGCGAGTTTTGGGAGGAGGGGGGGCAGTCCCGCTGCTCCCAGCCTGCGTGGAGGAAGGCCCACCGGGAGGTGCTTTTTTGATCACCAGGGAGGGGCACCTTAGTTTTGCAGACCGTCTGTCTGGGGTCGGCCCTGCCCTCCCATTACCACCCCGGCCAACTCTCTTTCACTGTCAAAAAGGAAGGAGCCCTGGCTGGTGGTCCAGTGGGTTGCAGCGTCATCCTGTTCACCAAAAGGCCATGGGTTCGATCCCCCGTCCAGGTGCATACGAGAGGCAACCGATCGATGTCGCTCTCTCACATAGATGTATCTCTTTCTGTCTCTCCTCTCTCAAAAAAAAAATCCATAAACATGTCCTCGGGTGAAGATTTAAAAAGAAAAGAAAGTGATGAGGACTTGAGTGTGGGTTGTTTGTTTGGGCTGTTTTGCTGCAGAAGAAGCAGAACTTTTGCCATCGCTTCCCAAAATGACCCGTGGACCGGCAGTGCTTCTTGGCTCCGTCATCCGTGTGCCCCCCAACCGGGGCCCTGGGGGGAGGGGAGGGCCATTGGCTCCTCCTCCCTTCCCCGGTCCCCTGGACCAGTGAGGGCGGCCGGTTACAAGGTCCCCCGATGGCAGGGTCATTCTGTGAGCAACCCCCCAGGCTCACCGGCGTGAGGCCAGACGGCCCCGTAGTTAACTCCCTCCTGGCCGCCACGTCACTCGGGTCCAAGTTCATTACTGTTTGAGCCTCTCTGCTCCTGCAGCCCGGCCCCCGACTGTGCCCCTGCGTAGCCCCCCGCCGACACGCGTGCTGTGATGATAAGTGACGGCGGAAGGCACTTAGGGAGAGGAGGAGGCGCTGGTGCACTTGTGGGTCGCGACTAATGCCGTCCTCCCAACCACACCCCAGCGAGGTGTGCATGTGGTGCGCACACATGATGTGCACAGTGCACACGCAGAACACACACGGCACCTACTCAGGATGCATGCGGTGTGCACATGGTATACACATGGCATACATGTGACACACACGATATGTGCAGTATGCACACAGTACACACATGATACATGCACAGTGAGCACACAGTCTACACAAATACACATTGTATACACACAGGATACACACAGTATGCACACCGTAGGCACACAGGGTATACACAGTAGGCACACAGCACACATATGGAACACACATGATAGGCACTCCGGATACACACAGTATGCACGTGGCGCACACAGTGTACATGCAGTAGACACTCAGTGTACACATAGTGTGCACACATGATACACACAGTGTGCACACAGTAGACACACAGGGTGCACACAGTATGCACACACGGTATACACCCAGTGCTCGCACAGTGAGCTCACAGCAGGCACGCGCCCCCAGGCGCCCCCTGCTGGCTGAGCGGGGTTCCGGGACTGCGCCTCCAGCCCAGCGGGCTCTGCCCCGGGCCGGCCGGGCAGTGGCGGCTTCAGCGTGAGTGGATTTGCTGATCAGGTCACCTCCCAGTAAGAGCCCTCGACAGCACGGTGTCGACTCACTGCAGAGCGCACTTGGGAGGTTCACGCTGCTCAAATTCGTGTCCGAAACAGAAACGGTTTCCAGAAAATCGACCCCCATTCTGTCGGGCCCCAATCGATCACGTGTGAGGGTGCTGAGCTTGGTGTCAGCGCCGGGCGGTCCCCGAGCCCCCTGGCGGGAGGGCAGGGGCAGAGGCGCCGTGTCCCCGGGAGTCCCCTGCGGCTGTGCATTGACCAGTCACATCTCTCTGCTCTGCTTGCCCCCAGAGGAGGTCCTGAAGACCTACATCGCGCACTGGTGGTCCCCGGACGGCACGCGGCTCGCCTACGCCACCATCAACGACTCCCGCGTGCCCGTGATGGAGCTCCCGACCTACACGGGCGCCGTGTACCCCACCGTGAAGTCCTACCACTACCCCAAGGTAGGCGCCGCCCCACCGTCCCCCCGCATGGAGGGCTGTCACCCTCTCAGACCTGTCAAGAGCCACTCCGTCACCAGGGGCAGGCGAATTACTTCCCATTACGTCACACTCAGCCCCCGTCACCCGAGTTCAACTCCTGGGCCCAGTTGCCCTGTTTTAAACAACTGACCTGCTTGTTCCTCTTCGGTCTGAGCTTCATCTCAGTCAAGACAAGCACCTCCCCCCCCACTCGCGACTCTGGGAGACAAGCACTCACACGCCCACCCTCGGGACACTCTGTCCTCGCTCCGAGTTTGGGATTTGGCCCTGGGGGGGCCCAGGGTCCTGCCTGCCCCTGGCCCCTGGGTCCGCACCGGGCTGTTCTGTGCTTGGTCATTTGTATGGCCAGCAGTGTGTCTAACGGCCCCCCAGACCACCATGCTGACACAAGGTGCCGGCAAGGACACACAGCAGTGGGCAGGACAGGGGACAGGGGCCAGTGTCCGACCCCATTCTGTCAGCAAACTAGAGCAACACCGTGCCAGGGGAGGGCCAGACACCAGACCCCTGCTGCCCGCTCACCTGGAGAGAGCTGATGTCCTCAGGAGCGACACGGCTCCCGTGCACACTCGCAGCTGCCGTAGGCAGCCCCCGGCCCCTGCACCTGCCTGGTGACAGCACACACTTCCCGACACGGGGGTCCCCCTGAAGGGCCACTCCGGCCTCTGCCAGAGGGCACTGAGCCCCCTCCCCGAGTGTCAGACAGCAGCTGGGGCCTGCCAGCCTGCAGGCGGCAGCAGGAGGGACCACAGCGCGCAGGTGTGGCCAGCCAGGTGCAGCGGGGGAGACACCTGGTGTCCCAGTCGGCTAGGGCGGCTGGAACGAACCCAGCAGCAAACCCAGGGGTGTGGAGAGAACAGACTCACTGCTCACAGGTCTGGGGGCCGGGAGGCCACGGCCAGGCTGCTGGGCAGCGCCCTCCCCCGGGCCACAGGTGGCCCGTCTCTCCTGTGCCCTCACGGGGCGGAGGGGCAGCTCTGGCCCCCTCCTCTTCCTGTAAGGGCACTGACCCCATCATGGGGCCAACTGTCACGACCGAACAGAACCCCAGCGACCCCCCCGTTAGGCATCGGGGTGTCACATGCTGACTTGGGAGGGACCAGACCGTGGTCCCCAACAGCTGGCGTGACCCATTTCCCGCTGCCCTTCGGTCCGGGTGGCCCCAGGGGGAGGAGCCTCTGTCTCTGCCTCTTTCCGTCCCAGCGGCACCCAGGTGTCACCGGGACGCGGGTTTGCCTCGGGACGGGGCCCCTCTCTCTGCCCCAGCTCGTCGTTAGCAGGAACCCCGGGGACGGGCCCGGGCGACAGGGCGCCGGGCGGACGGCACCAGTCTCTCGGCCCGCCTGGTGCCTCCACACGCTCACACTCACACACTCACACCCCTCACACACACGCACACACCAGGCACTTACACACACCACACCAGACACGGCCACATAACCCCACACACCACACACATGCATATTCACACACACACCCAATACAAACACATACACACTCATACCACACACTATGCTCACACACTCAGGAACACATGCACATACATCCACACTCACTCATACACACTCATACACTCACACTCACACACTCACACTCACACACTCATACACTCACATACCACACACATACACACGCCACACATGTACCACACACACAGTACACACACACTATGCTCGCTCACACACTAACACTACAAACACACACTCACATACTCACTCACATATACACACTCACACACTCACACTCACACACTGCTGTCATCACCCGGGACGGTTTCCCAGGGGAACTGCTATACCAGGGTCCCTTCCGTCCAGGGCCAACGTCCTTGACCCGGCGGTCAGCCCTGGGACCGGGGGGAACTCACGCAGGACTGGAGGCTTTGTGTGTTGGCAGAGAGCCGCCCCAGTCTAGCCAACAGAGTTTAGACCTTGGCCCCCTAACGCCTTCTCCCTAGTCAGAGCCCCGAGCTGGCGGGCCGCCTGACTCCGCCCGCTGGTGGGGCACGTCTGCCTCCCCGGAGCAGAGGAATGGAAGGCGGCAGTCTGGCCGCCCCGCCCCGCCGACCAGGCCGGTGCACCCCGCCCCAGGGCCGAGGGAGCAGGGAGCGAACAGGGAGGGGGTTCCGTTCCTTCCGGAGGAACTTGTTGTCCGGCCTCCAGGCCACGGCTGCATCAGTAACGCTCCCCACTTCTGGAAGCGCCCCTCCTTCTCCGTGCCCAGTTCCTCTGCCGCCCCCGGTGGCTCATCGCGTGGAGTGGTGCTCGCCTGGCACTGACAGACGGTGTGGGGGGGCGGGGTTTGGGGGGAGCAGTGAGCACGGGGTGGGATCCCCGGGCAGAGCAGGGCTTGGCCGCCTCGGTCACCTCGGGTCCTCACGACCTCGCGGCAACCACGTGCCCTCAGCAGGCCCCGCCCCTTGCGCGGGGCTCCGGGGCCCCCGGGCCTGTGTCCGCCCTGGGATGGATGACCTCGCGGGGCTCAGCTTTGTCCAGACGGCAGGTGGCTTCCTCACGTCCCCGTCCTTCTGTCCCTCGCAGGCTGGCTGTGAAAACCCCACCATCTCCCTGCACGTCATCGGCTTGAACGGACCCACCCACGACCTGGAGATGACGCCGCCCGACGACCCGCGCATGAGGTTGGCTCCCCCTGTGTCCGCGGTGGCACAAAACAGTAACAACTAGATGAGCTATCAGGGTCGCGTTTGCACGGTCTCCGATGTGTTTTGTGGCCAGTGTTAGCGTCCAAGGAGCAGGTAAGGGTCTGGAGCCTTCCTTACGTGGTGCGTGTCGGTTTCCTGGAACCAGAACGCCGGCCAGACCCGTCCTGCCACGTCCCACCAACGCTAGGGGTCCGGTCTCCCACCCGCCCCGGGAAGGGGCCCCGGACCACCGCACGTCTCCAGCAGGGGGCGCACGACACGGCCTTTCCCGGGAAAACCCGCGCCAGCGGACTTTCGGTCTCTGGCGCCCCGTTTTCGGAGCGGGCTTTCAGCGCCTCGCGGTCCCCTGCTGGCGCCGGGGTCCGAGCAGAGACGCCCGTTGCGGGAGCCAGACCTCGCAGCTGGCGAGGCGGCCGCCGCGTGGCTGGGGGAACATTCTGGCACAGATAACTCTCCCGCCGTGGGGCTCGCCTGGTTTAGACGGATTGTTTTCTCACCAGAGCCGCGGAGGGGCCCCTCCAAGTGAAGTGGTCTGAGGGTCCGTCTCGTCTGGTCCCAGGCTCACGCCGCCGGGGGGCGCAGTCGCTCCCAGAGCCCGCCTCCGACCTCCTGCGCCCCCCCTGGCGGGAGTATGGATGGGGAGGCGCGCAAGCGGAGGGTGTCTGGCCGGTACCCGGGTCCGTGCGTTCAGAGATCCCCGTTCACCCAGAAACGGGCCCGGGAAGCCCAGAATGACTCCTTCTGAGGTTCGGCAAATAGCCCAGATTTTGCCCCAGCTCCAGCCTGGGTCTTTGCTATCCAGTTACAAAAAACCCCCCATGATTAGCAGCTTCCGGCAGCGCGTCTGGAAGGGCAGGCGCCGTGGCCCCGCCCCTCGGGCTGCTCCGGGGGCCCAGCTCAGACCGGAGCAGGGAGCCCGCGCGGTTCTGCTGGTCTGTGCTGTCACCTCCCGCAGTGGCGTCCGTCTGCAGGCAGACCATCTGCCCGCGTCCCTGGAGCCGGAGGTCCCTGCGGAATCTCCTGGGGCGTGTTCAGCCCTCCCTCCCTCCCTCCCTCCGCAAGATGTCCGATGCGCTCAGGCCCTCGGGTGGGCAAGACCAGCCCTCCGTGGAGGGCGGCCCGAGACCCCGCCCCTGCCCTCAGCCGGTGCCCCCTCCCGCAGCCGGTCCCCAGGCCTGACTCCCTTGTGGCCCCTCCCTGGGGACGGGCCTTTTGTGGGCACCGGCCAGGGGACCCAGTCGACCGGGCTGGCGGTGTTTGCACCGGGGCGGAAGGAGCCTTTGGCATGATGCTCTGCCTCCCCTCCCAGCGACCCGCAGATGCCGTCTCCTCCTTGCGCACCCCCTCCCCTGGCCCCGTCCGGCTCGCTCTTGGAATTAATGTGGAAAGTCACCTGGAAAATCTGAGCCATCTGTGCGAGCTAATTGAAAACTTCATTTAGTCCATTTGGTGGGGCCGTTTCCGCAGGCCTGGTTAGCTTCAAGGACAAGGAAAGATTGGCCTCCCCGGACCTCGCGGGTCCGTCCACTCGCTCCCCCTCCCGAGCCCATGGTAGCGGCGCCCTCTCTCCACCATCGAGGGCCCCGCAGGCAGCGGTCACACTCGGTCAGCCCCCTTCTCTGCGACACGCCCCAGGGGCTTTTTCAGGGTGAGCGCAGACGCATCAGAAGTCGTAGACCTCCCGGGAGCGGAAGTATATTGAGTATCGATCACTGGCCGACCCCGGGATGTGTATTGAGTATCGATCACTGGCCGACCCCGGGATGTGTATTGAGTATCGATCACTGGCCGACCCCGGGATGTGTATTGAGTATCAATCACTGGCCGACCCCGGCCGGAGGATTCCGAGGGGCAGGAAGCAGGGAGGTTAGGATGCACGGGGCAGTAGACTGGAAGAAATGCCGGCGGGCGAACAACTGCAGGTGTGAGCTGGGCCGTGGGAAGCGTAGGGGGTGCGTGGGAGAGGGGGCCGACCTCAGCTGCGGGGTGCCAGCACCGTGGCTCAGAGCGGTGGCGCGCCAGCGGCACCTCGGGCCTGGAGACGCTGCTGGGGGCACAGCCGTGCATCAGAGCGGCATCCCGGCCTCTGGCCCTGGACGTGGGCAGGGCCCTTCCCCGAGTTGTGACCGTCACAGATGTCCCCAGCCATCACCCCATGTGCCTGGACTGAGGACGGCTGGTTGGCAATGGCGGGTCTCAGGGCAGCCGCCTGGGTTCGGAGCCCGGTCTGGTCTCAGCCCGGCTTCCGTGCCTTCACCCACTAAATGGTGACGAGTAACAGTAATGAGCGTGGATCCCCTCACGGCTGGTGGTGGTGGAGACTAAACGAGACAATGCGCTCAGCACGGGGCCGGCTCGTGGGAGCGGGCCATCTCATGGCCGTGGAGGCCCCCCCGCTTGGCTGGCACCTCTCCACTCGGGGTCTCCGCCCCACCCTGTCCTCAGAGCCTCTGGGTCCCCCACCGACCTGCCCACCCACCAGGCCCCCTTGCACTGGGCAGGCTGACCCCCAGGCGAGCGTGGGCCGAAGACCGTGTGACCCCCACCGGCTCATAAGGGTGCCAGCGAGGTGTCAGAACCAGTCCGCAGGGCGTCTGAGGAGCTGGCCTATGGGGACAGCCTGGCAGGGAAAAGTCAGCGGAAGTTTGCTGGGCAGTGGATGCATCCGGGCCCCTCAACTGCGAGCTCTGGGGGCGTCCGCCCCCTGCCCCCCTCCCCCGGACATAGACACCTGGCGCTGGAAGTGACCTCTTCTGCCTCCGTGCAGGTGGAGGATGAATTTTCTGACCATCTCAAAACGGCGCCCCAAACAGAGTCCCCAGCAAACCCTCTACACCGGGCCAGAGCCCGTGCTCCCTCCACTCAGAAACGCCCCGTGGTTTCCCGTTCCCTCAGGGTGAAGCCGAACCTCCCAGCGCAGCCTGAGGCCCCGCCTGCCCACTCCCTGCCCCCCCCCCGCCCTCGGACCCCTGCACTGAGCCCGCCCTTTCTCAGGTGTTTTCTCCGGGGCTACCGCGGCACATGGGGCCCCATCAGTGCGCTCACAGCTTCAGTCTTCTCCTGGGGACGCCCCCAGCAGGGGGGCCTGCGCCCTCGCTACCTGAGTCCCGTCCCCTCCCTCCGCCCCTGGAAGGGAAAGGCTAGGGGGGGGCAGGCGGAGACGAGCGGAGCCCACCTTCTCAGGATGGGCAGACTGGCTTCACACGTGGCCGCCCGAAAACCCGATGTCACTGGATTCTCGGAGACCGAGACGTCTCGGTTGTCCTGGTCCAGCTCTGGGACGCAAACCCCAAACACTTGCAGCCCCCGGTGCCGTCCTGCCACCCACCGGATGTGGGAAGCTGGGGCGGGGCGGGGCGGCAAACCCTTCTCCCCACCCACCCCCGCGTCCAGCCGAGACGCTGAGAAAGACAAGAGGGAGGCAGAAACAGGGGGCTGAGTAGCCCCTCCCCCCCAAGTCTGGGGGCCGGGGATGATCGCAGTGAGAAGAAGCTGGAGCAGCTCAAACAGCGTCTCCGAGAGGAGAGACACATCCGCGGAGAATTAACGGGACGAGAGGACGCAGCTCTCGGTTTCCCAGGGCGAGGACTGCGGGGAGGTCGCGCTCCATGCGGAGGGGACTCGGGGAGGCTGCATGCAGGGTCCCGGGGCGCAGCCCGGGGCTCCAGGAGCAGGAGAACGAGAACTTGCCTCCGGGCCGTGGATGGAAAAGGGGGAGCTGCTTGCCCCTGGACTTGGGCGCAGCTCTGCCGCCGTGTCCGAGGGCGTCTCCGGGGGTGACGGAGTCTGGTTTCCTCCAGTGCCGATATGGGGAAGACGGAAAGCAGGCGCCTGCTCCACACAGGGATATAAACAGGACGGAGACAGATCCGGAGCCCTCGCAGACCTGGCCAGGGGCAGGCAGGCGGCAGGCAAAGAAATACATAATATTAAAAAAAATAAAAAACCTCAGTGTTGGCTGCTGTGGCTCAGTGGACTGAGCACCAGCCTGTGAACCAAAAGGTCACCAGTTCGATCCCCAACCAGGGCAGGTGCCTGGGTTGCGGGCTGGGTCCCCAGCTGAGGACCTGGGAGAGTCCACCAGTCAAAGTCTCTCTTGCACATGGATGTTTCTCTCCTTCTCTTTCTCCCTCCCTCCCCCCCTCTCTAAAAATAACCAAATAAATACAAACATCAGTGCCCAAAGCTGTATCCTTCTTTTAAGGCGTGCGGACGGGGGAGCAGTCGCTTCCTGGGAGCGGCGGCGGGCAGAGGAGGGTCCGCCGGCTCGCACAGGGCTGGGCACGCGGAGCCTTCTTGAAGCCCCTCGCGTGACCCTGCAGCGTGGCCATGGCGGGCAAGCCCTTCTCGGCGCGACAGACCCCCCGGCTGGAAGGACTCCCGCATTTTCGGATGTCCGCGCCTCCGCCCCTGCGTCTGTCTCCTGCCAGCGTGTTCCTGGTCTCTCGTCTCTTGTGCTCACATCACTGGCTCTGGGAAGGCGGCGGTTGCCTCTGGACAGGGTTCCCGAGTTTTCCTGAGAGTGTCCTGGGGGTGAATTACTTACTCGCGCAGGGATGCCCCCTGTGCCCTCGGAGTGCGCCCCATCGCTGCTGCTACCTCCTGCGTCCCGGTGAGGGCCGTACTGATCACTGGGGTTTGTTCCAGGAGATTGGTTCGACCAGACAGTGGCTGTGGGCGGTCACAGCGTCCGCTCGGGGGTGGGCTTCGTTCCCCCCCGCCCCCACCAGGGCGAGAAGCCGTGCGTGCTGCCGTAGAGCTGGGCTTGATCCTGTTGATCACGGACAAGGGCATTCTCCACCTTCCCGTCGGTCTCGGGTTCCGATGCTGACACCAGTACGCAGGTCCGGTGCTTTAGGCGCCTGGGAATCGGGGCCTTGGACGCCTGCGTGCGTGGGCGTCTGATGAAGAAGGCAGGCGCGACGCAGCTGCGGCCCGCGGTTGAGAAGGCCGCCAGGTGGTCCTGGGGACGGGGACGCTGTGGACAGATCCACGGGCCGCGCTGTGCTCCCTGGCAGGCTCGCGCGTCGCAGAAAAACAAAGCGTGGTTCCGCCTCCCCCAGCCCCATCAGTAAGCCAGCCACCTCTGTGGGCCAACAAGCTCTTCCGGCCAGAAACGCCGTGTCGGCATTGGAAGATGTCGGCGACGCCCTGGACAAGGGTTTTCAAGGCTGCGTCACAAGGCTGGGTGACCCGGGGGAGATGTGAACTCCAAGGGTGCAAGTGGCAGGCGGAGTCTGCCCCGTGGGCCCCGCTGGCCCACCCGGGACGTGACGTGATGGTGTGTGCAGGAGGGTGGGAGCCGTCCACACGGCTGAGCTGTCGTGGTTGTGGCTGCGCTGGGCGTGCACCCGCGTGTGAGCAGACGGGGCCCACGGCTGCCGCCCGCACGCACTTCTGCCCCTCGCCCCTGTCCTCTTGTTGGCTTCCTGTTTGCAGGGCCCTGCTTACGGAAGGGGTCCGCAGGGGTCCCCAGCTCCCTTGCACGTCCCGCACCCTCTGTCCAGGAGAAGGAGGGGGCCACGGGGGCAGGCGACGTGTGCAGGGTCACCGCTGACGCATTGCTGGGGTCCTCGGGGCAGCGTCTGTGTCCGCCGTGTCCAGCCCAGCTGCCCCAGCCGAGCAGACCGCCTGCCCCCCCCCCCACTGCCCGTCACCATCAGCATTCCGGGCAGCCTCTCGGGCTGAAGTTAGGGTTGGGGTTAGGGTTAGGGGTTAGGGTTAGGGTTTGGGGTTAGGGTTTGGGGTTAGGGTTAGGGGTTAGGGTTAGAGTTTAGGGTTAGGGTTTTGGGTGTGGGGTTAGGGTTAGGGTTTGGGGTTAGGGTTTGGGGTTAGGGTTTGGGGTTAGGGTTAGAGTTTAGGGTTAGGGTTTTGGGTGTGGGGTTAGGGTTGGGGGTTATGGTCTGGGTTAGTGTTAGGGCTAGAGTTAAGGTTTTGGGTTAGGGGTTAGGGTTAGGGTTAGGGCTAGGGTTAGGGTGTGGGGTTAGGACTAGGGGTTAGGTGTAGGGTCTGGGTTAGTGTTAGGACTAGGGTCAGGGTTTTGGGTGTGGGGTTAGGGGTAGGGGTTAAGGTTTGGGTTGGGGTTAGTGTTAGGGCTAGGGGTTAGGGTTTGGGGTTAGGGTTAGGGTTTTGGGCGTGGGGTTAGGGGTTAGGGTTAGGGTTAGGGTCTGGGTTAGTGTTAAGGCTAGAGTTAGGATTTTGGGTTAGGGTTTTTGGTGTGGGGTTAGGGTTAGGGTTTTGGGTGAGGGGTTAGGGTTAGGGGTTAAGGTCCGGATTGGGGTTAATTAAACGCTGTTTCTGATGCCGCCTTTCTCCTCTGGTGACATAAGCCTTGGTGGACAGCACCACGGGCACCCAGCACCGTCACTGCTGGTTGTGGCTCTTCGGGTGGCCCCTGTCTGTCTGGGTGACGGTGACAGCACACGGCCACACCCCCGGGGGGCGGGGGCAAGCGTGTCACCCGTGGAAAGGCTCCGGTCCCCATGTCCGCACGTCCTCCGAGGCGGGTGGGGAGTGACAGGACAATCACAGCCACGTCGCTGTGCGACCCGGGGGTCTATCCCCTGCACTGGTGGCACAGGCCCCGAGGGGGAGGCCGCAGGGCAGCGGGGCCCCGTCACCACGTCTGGTCACGTTGGATGCTCTGCGTCCCCTCCCTGTTGGCGACATCAGCACCTCCCCGTGGGGCGACCTCCTCTGACTGCCGTTCCCTTTATTGGCAGCGCGATCTTTCTCATCCCCTGTCCCTCTCTCCCCCGTCTGCTCAGTGCTGCCCCCTGTCGCCCTCAGACAGGAGATTCCTTCCGTCCTGACTGTTGGGTGGATTTCTCTCCGCGTCCCCGGCCTGGGCACTGGGTGGGGACGGTAAGAGTCCGGCCCTTTGCGCATTGCCCCAGGGAGCTCCCCCCGCCCTGCCACCAGGGGGTTGTCGAGGACGGGGAAGCACCAGGGGTGAGGGGGCTGGCGTCACAGGTCACAGGGGCGGGGAAAGGTCGAAGGAGGGAAAGGTGACCGTGGCCGTGGAGGACACCGGGCCTGGGGAGTCTCTTCCACGCCCACTGTCACTGTCCTCGGGTGGGTCAGGGACGCCCGAGCCCTCCACAGGGGAAGCAGGCTGTCGGCGCGCCCCGCCTACTCAGCAGGAGGAGGTGGGCATGGGGGGTCCGCAGGCTCCGTTGCCTGTGAGCTGCCCCCCAGCACACAGCGCGCACCCAGCCCCCACAGCGCCCTGCGGAGGGGTCCAGCTGGGACTCGCGGGAGCGCCGCTGTCCTCGGGAAACAGGGCCCAGACCCAGGACGCAGGCCCCCGCCGCGCGGGAGGGGCACCCGCCTGGGGAGGGGCTTCCAAAGGCCCCGTTCCGGAAAGTTCAGGAACCACGGAAGCTCCCCCGGGCGAAGCCCCCGTGACGCCTGCGCCCCCCAGAGCCATCAGCAGCTGAGTGCGGTTTCTACGGGAAGGAGAGCTTCGCGGGGCTCGGTCGGACACACCGGATCCGTTTCTCCGGGGTCCAAAGCACAGGGGACATACTCCGTGCGTGCAGGCGCGTTCTCTGCGGAAGCGGTCTCTGCTCGGTTCGGTGCAAGTTCCGCTCAGACCTGGGTCGGCCTTGAGGACTTGCGGGCAGCCCTTCCCGGCCCCCCGGGGGGTGACCGCTGGGGGGCCCTCGCCTCCGTGACCAGCGTCCTCGGCTAAAGGACAAGAGTCTCAGTTCAAGTGCAAACATTTTATCCCCTTCCCCCGGTGCAGCCCGCACAGGCCGTCTGCCGTCTGCCGCCTGGGCGGGGGTACTTACTCTGTTGACTTATCAAGGTAGTGGGGGGATACCATTAAGGAAGTATCCTTTGGCTCACCTGCCTTCCCCTGTTTTCTTTGCCGGCAACGGTTCGCTTCTGGAGGAGCCTGGAAAGACCGCCCTGTTCTCATTAACCCGGTCTGGCCAGGGGCACCCAGAGGGCGGCCGCCTGTCCCTGCGTGACCGCGTGCCGACCCACACGCCTGGCTTCCTCCAGGGCCACTGGATGTCTCTCCGGAGGGGGGGGGCACACGTTTTCTTCTTCTTCTTCTTCTTCTTGTCCATTGTCATTTGCGTTTACCTTCCTGTGCCCTCTGCACCACGGTACTGCATATTCCTGCCTAAATTAGAATCATACGGAAGGGGCTACAGTGAAAACAGTGGTCCTTTTCTCTCCCCCCCCACAACCATCCTGACCCCTGAGGGAGACAGCCTTAACTCTCTCATCCCCTTGCTCCTGAGAGTAATGTCATATCACTTTTTAAAAAATGCTCGTTTCACTGATTTCTACTCATTAATGTATTCCTTTTTGTTGTCTTTTTAAAAATTCATTTGACGGAGAGAGAGAGAAAGAGAAACATCAATTGGTTGTTCGGCTCATTTATGCCTTCACACTGGTCTATTCTTGTATGTGCCTTGACTGGGGATCGAACCCACAACCTTGGGGTGTTGGGACAATGCTCTAACCCACTGAGTTACCCATCCAGGGCTGTTACTGTCTTTCTTTATGATAGAAAAGAAGTCGGCACACTTACCTCTACAGCCCTCTACCTTCTCCCTCTATGTGCATTTTGTTGTCTCTCTGGGTTACCCTCATAAACTCAAACAATGCTCCCACAAACTCCCTCCATGTTGCATTACGACAAACCAAAACTCTTAACTCCCCAGTTTGCAAGAGGAAAATAGTAGTCCTGCCTTTTCCTGCAGGGCCTGTCCCTGTCCCTGCCACTGAGAAACAAACTTCTGTCTTTGGATTTGATGGTATATCATTGAACGTGACAGCATTTGCATTCTTTTCCGGTAACCGTAATTAAGCCTTACTTATCTGTAGGCTGATTCTAAAACATGAAAATTGATGAATAGCATGGACTTTATTATGAGTGATTATCTTTCATGGCAGAGCTCAGGAGTAGTCTGTGACTGTCTCTTTTCCGTTCAGCCTTTTGTTTTTCCTGGAGTTCTAAGTTGCCTTTCTTTTTCACTTGGACCCTTGGGTTTCATCCCACTCTATCGGGTACTGCGCTGCAATGCCCTTCCCCCAGACCGATCTCTCCAAGTACCTGCCACTGTCCTCCTCTGCCCTGGATGGGTCATTCATTGTCCCATCGGCACGGATGCCATCCTGGGACGTATGTCCCTTTCCACTCTCCACGTGGGAGCCAGTGCGTCATCTTCTCCCTCGACTTCCGCCCACTTTTGTCTGGGCACGTCCTCAAGGTGCTCTCCTAGCACAGGACTGTGAGAAGTAAACTGTCTGAATGCTTGAATATCTTTTTTTAAAGATGCATTTTTCTCACATTCGTTGAAAATCTCAGCTGTACACGGATTTGTCATTTGAAAACCATGGTCCCTTCAGTTTGGGGATCTAGTCCCCCAGCTTCCGGACCTCAGCCTGGCTGGTGACAGCCCTGGTGTTGCTCTGATACCTGCTTCCCTGTGGATCACGTGCTTTCTTCCTCCTGAAAGCTTTCTGGATGCTGAAATAACTTATCAAAATGTGTTTTCTTTTGTCATCTCTGTCATTCAGAGACCCTCCCATGAAATTCCTGCTCAGCTGCAGTTCTCTGTCACGTATCATGTCATTGCAATTTGACCTCCAGTCCCCAAAGTTCCCTCGGGGTCCACACCGTGGGCATTTTAGGTCACCGATTTTTCCAACCAGCCTCAGCCCTTAGAGCTCTCCTCTCTGCTTCCCGTTTCCCAGAAAAGGGGCAAAATCTAGCCCCTTTCCCGTTGTCCTTCTCAGTGTGGAAATATGCCTGTTTTATTCCTTCATGCTCACCGCGGCTGGGTTTCTGGAGAGAGGAGACCTAACCAAATGGGGGAAACTGCCGACTGAAGGTGGAACCCTCCCATGCATCCTTCGTGACCTTCTTATTTAAAGAGTGACCTCTGCTCACAGGAACCAATCATCGCCTGCCATCCCCCCAGCTGTGGCGAGCATTTCGGTCCATTTTCCTTTGAGATTTTTTTTTCCCAGAAGGCATCCTCGTTCCGTGTTTGCTTGTCTGCCTTTTAATAATTAAGCCGTGGTCCCAGCGGCGTGGACCATGTCCATCATCCCTTCCCCACTGGTTCGGGACGACACCATTGCAAAACATTCATCATTACATGAGCCGTGCTGTTCCGTGCAGACCGTAGTGGTGTCAGGCCGTCCGCCCACCTGCAGGCCCACTGGCTCCTGCGTCAGCCAGAGTCTGGGGTCAGGCTGTCGCATTAGCCCCTTTTTCTTTCCATCCCTCTCGGTGGGGTCAGACTCTTTTTAAAAAAAAAAAAAACATCTGGGCCATTACTGTTCATGTCTTCTTTTAGATGAACTTTAGAATTATTTTGTTAGCCGCTCTCTGCCAGCAGAGGAACTCCTGGCTCTTTGTCTTAGAGGCAGATTGCTTCCCTGAACAAATCTTTAGTCTGCATCACGTGCGAAGCCCTGCGTGCACGGTGCGAAGACACAGAAATGAACAAGGCGGACACGGTTCCTGCCCCCTGACGCTTCAGTGTCCTCGATTCCGTGCTTGCAGACTGACTATTACTTTGAAAATGTTCCCCCCCATCGAGCTTCTGACTCTGGGAACATAGCCTGTTCGTGTTCCTATTTTCTTCAGTGGTATCTTTCTCTTTCACCATCTGGGTTTCTGTCAGGAATCTTGTAGTTCCTCAGTGCGAATAATTCTATGAAATACCCACCCAGTATTTCTTTTACTTGACGCCATTTTTATCACTTCACAGTGACTTGTAATATTTGCATTCAAATGTGTCATCAAATTGAAAGTGGCTTAGGACCAGACAGGGAAGAGTTGATTGTGGAGATGATCTTCACGCATGTTAAACTTACAACTCTGTGCCTTCCGTGTTGACGTTCATGCCTTTGGCATGCGGCATATTCAGGAGGACACGCTGTGAACAAGAGGTTGCTCGTTAAAAACACACCGAAGTGTTAAATACCACTCGACCTGGAACCGTGGAGAAAGTTGACAGCAGCCAAAATGTGTTGATCCTGTGTCGAAACTTGTTACTGAGTTGTTTTCCTTGGAACTCGAGGGTCCTGTCAGGACATATGGGGGCGTCTCATTCATCTGCCCAGAACGTGGGCAACCCCCTCAATCTGCACAGTGGGATCCTTCTGCCCCACACCCCCCCGTGGGCATGTCTTCCTCTGTCCTTGGTGACCCCTTCTCCTCTGCCACCCACCCTGGTTTCTCCATGGGAAGCCCCCACCTTCCCAGAGGAGACCCCTTGCCCTGGGTCCTGGGAGGGCTTCCCAAACATCCCCCATTTCCCTGACTCCGACTTCTCTCATGTTCAGTTGCAGTTTCCTTGTGACCCCGGGCACCCTGTGTGAGTGACCTTGTGTTTTCTGCCCCCGAGAGGACAGAGCCCAAACTCTGTGGTGTGTCCGGGGTTGGGTGACAGCCAGCTGCGACCTCTAGGCTATTAAACCGGGGATGCCCCAAGCCTGGGTCCAGTCCCTGGTCAGCTAGAGGTCAAAGAGGGCAAAGGGGAGCTGAGCTTGGCACAGGCGGGGCCCCCTTTGGAGCCTGTGACGCCCCCCAGATGCGCCCCAGCGGAAGCCCTGGTGTCCAGAGGTCTGGGGGGCGCCCGTCCCTGGGCCCCGTGGTCCCCCGAGGTCACCGCACAGCCGCTCACCCCGTACGTGTGTGCATTAACAGGGAATACTACATCACCATGGTGAAGTGGGCCACCAGCACCAAGGTCGCCGTGAACTGGCTGAGCCGCGCGCAGAACGTGTCCATCCTCACCCTCTGCGACGCCACCACGGGCGTCTGCACCAAGGTAGGCCAGGGGGCGGGGCCCCTGCCAGCGGGCGCTGAGCTCTTGTTGTACCTGCGCGTCCAGGTGGCAGCCGGCGTGCAGGTCTGCGCTCTGCTGCCACCTGGTGGTCGACGCAAGGACTGCTGCAAGCCCGGGGCTCGGCCCTTCCGTGCCTCCCAGCAGTGCGCGCTCCCGTTTGGCCCCGAATTTTCACTTCCCGCCTGAAGAGGAAAAAAAAAGGCTTGTTGTGACTTGGGCGCCCTGACGCCGCCGCTGTCACTGTGCTGCCTGAGTGAGTCGCGGTCTGCGACGCACCTGGTTGCGCCAGGGCACACCCAGAGCACACCCAGAGCACACCCAGGTTATCCCCGGGGGCGGGGGCTCGCTGCGGGGGGGGCGGGAGGAAAGGTGAGCACGCAGCTGGGAAGCTGGGGGGTCTCCCCGCAACCTCTGGCCGGGGCCCCCGATGTCGTGCGTCGCCCCAGGGGCAGGTCCACGGCACCTCGGGGTGCCCTGCTGGTGCCGAGCAGCTGTTCCTTGGGGTTTCGGGGTTTGTTTTGTCTCATCTTCTACGATGCCCTATCCCACACGGTTTTGTGAGATCTACTTTGTATACATTTTGTAATCTATAAAGCCGACGGATGTCCACGCACGCACGCACGCACTCACACACGCGGAAATCCCTAAAACGAAGCGGCCCCGAGGTGTGCCTTTAGTGGGCACGCGCCCGCCTGGTCGGCGACGGCCCTCGGGCGGTAAGAGCACCCCATCCCCCAGAGGCCTCCCACCTGCCGTGGGGTGTCCCCGTCGCTGGGGAGAGTGACATTTCCCTTGCTCGGGGACTCTCAGGGGGCTGGGCTCTGAGGCACACACCGTGGGACGAAGCAGAGAGCCCGGACCGCGCCCTCCCGAGCGGCCACAGAGCTGCCCGCTGCCCGAGCCGACGCCGCTGCCGTGCGGGGGGTGGGGGGGCGCACCGTTTCTGCGCCGGGGGCCGCGGGCAGGCGGCTCGCCCCGAGTCCCCCCCACCCCCACCCCCCACTGACGCTCTCGTCTCCTTGCAGAAACACGAGGACGAAAGTGAGGCCTGGCTGCACAGACAGGTAACTGCTCCGCCGCGAGTCCCCACGCGTTTCGCTGCGCCGCGCCCTCCCCGCCCCTGAGTGAGGGCGTTTGCCGCGGAGACTGGCATCTCACAGCGCGTCCTGCGGGGACCCCGAGGAGATGCACAGAGCGCGTGGCTCTGGTGAGCGGGGTTGCCCAGGCACCGCCCTGCTCCCTGCGTGGCCCTCGGCACCCGTGACCATGGCTGGAAAGTCCCAGCTCCCGAGGACCCGAGCCTGGTGTTTGGTGAGCGCCGAGGCCTCAGGGAGATGCAGTCTCCGGGTGGGTTAGAAATGGCGCGTCCATCCAGGCGCCTCCGTAGGAGGCTCCCGCTCCGGGAGAAGAAAGTGAAAAAGTGGGTGACGTCTCTGTTTCCCCCACGTGGTTTCGTGGGGGACTCGTGTGCCGTGGATGCCGCCCGGGTTCGGCACGACCCTGCTGTCCCGGGGACCGGTCACCAAACCGGTGTCCAGCCCAGACTCCGCTGAGAGAGGCCGGTTCTGGGAAATTGGAGGTTAGAAGTCGGGGGCGGGGCGTCAAACAATAAAGCCCCAGACACTGGTATCATTTCTCCCTTTTCCCTTCCCACGCCTGGCCGTGGAAAGAACAGGTGCGGGCGTTTTGGAAGCTTGCTTCCTCCCCGTCCTCCCTAGTGGGGTGGAACCTGTCTGAAAATGCTGTGGGGAGAACCCAACCAGGTCTGAGTCTCCAGATCGCGTGAGCAGGGCCCAGGCGTGCGTCTCGGCCGATGGGATGGGCCCCGTGTGTGGAGAGCCCCCAGGCCGGGCAACGGGACTGCCACCGCGGCTCTGGCAGAGTAATCCAGCAGCTGACTGGTCTGTGCGTCTCTTATCTGGGAGTTAGCGACCCGTCCCAGCCTTCCAGCTCTTCTCTCGGGGGCGGTGGCCTCGGAAATGGACACTGTTACTTTTAAATGTATCCGGTTCTGCTTCGCACCGGACATCCCCAAAAGAGGAATGGCCGCTGGGGCCTCTTTTGGTTCCCCGTATCCAAGTTTGAGGCCAAGTCCAAGCTCGGGGAAGCAGAATGAGCAACGTTGGGAGCCCTGAGATATTAGTGGGGGGATTACGCTGGGAGGGGGCTGGGGTGTCCCCGACGGCCGCCTGGGCCAGTGACGCCCAAGCACAGACGGCCACAGCGATGTACGTGACGACGGTGTTCGCTGTAGGTCAGGCAAGACGGCAGGGAGGAGGGAGGGGAGGGCCAGAGAAAGTCCGTCGTCTGTACAGGCTGCCGTTCGCCCGCGGTGGGTGGGTCGTGCCGGGCATCGTGGGCGTCAGAGATGAGGCGGCTGCTCCCGCTGAGCACGCGACGGCGAAGAGCCTTCCGCCACGAGGATGCTCCGCACGCTGCTTCTCTGCGGCTGGACCTTGGATTGGCCCCACCTTCTCGCCGCGCGAGAACACCGCGCCCCCAGCGAGAGCAGCCAGGTGCAGCAGCCCCGCCCCCGGAGCGGCCCCGCTGCCGCGTGCGGAACGCACACACGGTCGCAGCGGACACGGGAAGCCGGGAGTGGCTGGCAGCAGCTTCACGGAGAGAGGTTTCTACTTGGGGCGCTGGGCGCGTTTTGGAGCCGGCTGTAGAGGGTGGTTTACAGTGTTGCGAATGTGCTACAACGCCGCCACCGTTATTAAAATGTTTCATTTTGTGTCATGTGAATTTCACCTCGACTTTTTTTTTTTTTTAAATGAGCCAGCTGGAGCCCCGACCAGTGTGGCTCAGTGGGTTTGAGCATCGTCCCATGCACCGAAAGGTCGCAGGTTCTATTCCCAATCAGGGCACGTGCAGGAGGCAACCTCTCTCTCCCTCCCTCTCTCTCTCTCTCTCTCTCTCTCTCTCTCTCTCTCTCTGTCTCTCTCTCTCTCTCTCAAATTAATAAAAACATATCCTTGTGTGAGGATGTAAAAAATGAAATAAATGAATCAGCTGCAGCCTTCCCTCAAGACGTCGCAGTGTAGAAAGGGAGGAGAAAGGGACTCACACATTTCTAAGTGCAGCAAACTCGAGTCACCTTAACATGTATGTTCCGGAAACTTCAGCGTTGAGCTCCTGGTGGGCGGGGACCAGGGAGAGCGGAGTGGGACCCTGCCTCCCCGTGACGTGCGTGCAGAACTTGCGCCCGCGTAGGAGGAGGTGAGGGACGGACTCACTGAAGCACCTGACAGTGTTTCTTGCTGGGAGGCGGGGGCAGCTGGAAGGCCAGGTCAAGGGGCCCCTGCTTCCCTGTCAGGCAGTCCCCCCAGCCAGCGTCCCAGGGGGTCGTCCCAGTTTGGGGCCCATGGAGCCGCCCCCACTCCCGTTGCTCACCCCTGCGTCGGCTCCTCCACGGAGGGGCCGCGGAGACTCCGCCACCAGGAGACCGTTCTGCGTTTATCCGCCCGTATTTCTTGCCCGTGTGGGAACACCCACCGAGCCCCGCCCCCCCGTAGGCAGCCCGGGTGTGGTGTGAGAGGCTGGACCTCCCACACAGAATCAAGGCAGCCCTTAAAAAGGGGCAGAGAGTGCGATTGCTACAGTTTTAAAGTGTAGACTGTAAAGCCCATAGGAAGCACATGGCATGTGTCTCTGGACAGCTGTGGAAAGCCGAGCAGGGGTGTTGGGGGGGCGGGGTGAGACGGCAGGTCCTCAGAAGGAGCCCTCCCCTGCCAGCAGGACGGTGCTTCTGTGGCATCAGTTTCACAGCATCGGAAAACCCAGTTTCCGCGATTTCTCATGACGCTCCTTTCAAAGGCATTCTTCATAAATGAATCCACAGATGCACTTTTTCAAAACTAATCTGTAGTTTTCCACATCCTTCAAGACACCGGGAGGTCCTAGAAGGCGAATCAGGAACTGACTTGGAGTTGGACCTGCCACCTGCTGCCAGGGAGGCTGCTGACCACCAGCCATCACGAAGGCGTCCCAGATGCTCAGCCCCACTGGCCCAGGCGCAGTGCCGTTTGGGGAGAAGACTGGAGTCTGGGACGTGGTCCCAACAGCCTGGATTATCCTCCATTTTCCTCCGATCTCTGTCCAGAGGCAGTGAGACCCCCACGGAGACTCCCAAGGGCCAGCAAGAAGAGGCAAAGGTGAACCTGTGTCCCGTGGTGGAGACCCGCCAAGTGCCCTCTCCTCGGAGAATATTCCAGAGAGGGAGGCAGTCCCCCCACACCGACACACGCACGCCCCATCGCCGCTGCCGGGGGCCTTCAGCGCAGGTCCTGGTGCGGACGCACTGGCACCGGCACCGGCCCATCCTGCTTCCGCTGAAGACTCCATCCTGTCGGTGCGTTTCTGACCGTCTCTCTCCGGCTGGGATTTCGTTGTGTGATGGCACGGTCTGGCCGAGACGACCGGGTCTGGGAGTCCCCCCATCGCTCACGAAGCACCTCACCGAGAAAAGGCGGTCATTCTGCCACGATGTGCCGTGAACGGAGGGCGAGAGGCTGGGCGTCACGCGTGACCAGCCATCTGTGTGACCCAGCGAGGCGAGAAGCGCTTCCCCCCAAATCCACGAGGGTGGGGACCAGAGTTAACATCCAGGTTTCTGCCCCGGCCGGGTGGCTCAGTGGGTTGGAGCGTCGCCCCGGCACACAGAAAGGTTGCGGGTTCGAGCCATGGCTGGGGAGCCCGCTAGAGGCAACCGATAGATGTTTCTCTGTCATATCAATGTTTTTTTTCTCTCTCCCTTCCTGTCTCTAAAAAGCAATGAAGAGTCCTGGCTGGTGTGTCTCAGTAGATTGAGCGCCAGCCTGTGAACCAAAGGGTCACCGGTTCGATTCCCAGTCAGGGCACAGGCCTGGGTTACGGGCCAGATCCCCAGTAGGGGGCGCACAAGAGGCAACCACACATTGATGTTTCTCTCCTCTTTCTCCATCCCTTGCCCTCTCTCTAAAAATAAATAAGTAAAATCTTTAAATAGTAATTTTAAAAAGCAATGAAGAAATGTCCTCGGGTGAGGATAAAACAATACCTGGCTCTCCTAGCCACTGCACTCTCTCACGAAAACCCATTTACTGCCCGAGACACAGAGCCTCAGGGAAGCTCCAAGGCTGGCCTTTCTCCCGCCCACCATGGAACGTTCCAGGGATTAGTGTCAAGATGATGTCCCCCCAATCCATGCCTTCTCAGTCTAAAAAAACGACGCTTCTGGCCAGAATTAATTCTTTCTTCCATTTATCGAGAGCACTTTTTTCTCTGCCGAAAGTGCCAGCCCTCCCCCAGAAAGCCGGGGCACCGCGGGGGTGTCCGCCCTGCATTCGGCAAACAGAAGCACAAGGAATAATGCCAATTCCTCCGCTTGGAAATGCCGCGCTCCCCACCCCAAATGGGGGAATAAATATTTGCAGATTAAGGGTTTCATTTCACTGCAAATGTTCCTGGAGATTAAGTGCCGTTTTAATCACGTTAGTTTATTTCTCCGGGCGCGTCACATTTGCATGTGCGTGTCCGCGGCGGGGAGGCGAGGCCCCGCGTGCCAGCTGGGGCCCGCTTCCCGTCCCGCCCTCCCGTCCCCGTGTGAGCGCGGCTCCGTGGGTCAGAAAATGTGTACCGCGGCCGACTCACTGGTGTTCTCGAGGGAAACTTTCAAACTGGAGCTTGGAGAGGCTGAGATGATGCTACGCCAAAACCTCTTTGTGCCCCGTCAGGGTGACAGCCGCCCACAGGGGGCCGGCAGGGGGCTGAGCAGCGGCTGCTCAGATCTGGGGGGGACCAGGCAGAAGCAGTGGCCACTGGCGGGGAGTCCAGCCTGGGGCTCCCTCCCTCAGGGAAAACTGGGGGTGTTCGTTTTTTTCTCATCAACTTTCCTCGGGTTCCAAGCTCACCTCAGCGCAGTGAGGTCCAGGGGGAGGTTTCCTCCACCCGGCCTACAGCGGATACATTGTATCCTCAGAATGCATGCAGTGTGTCCTTAGAGTGGATACACTGTATCCTTGTTTGCTGGTCCTTGTTCTCCTCTCCTGGGTGGGCTAAGGAAAAAACAGACAGCAAGGAGGGAATAAAATTTATTTTCAGGTGGAATCGTGTTTGGCGCTGTTCAGAATTCTGTTCTTGGTGATGGATCGTTAGTGCCCCCGGAGGAACCCTGCAAAGTGCCCCGGTTTCAACAAGCCCCCCCCCCACACGTGCAAGGGGGACGCACGGCCCCCGGGGCTCCCCGAGCACCGGGCTCTCTGCGGTGGCACCCACGTCCCCTCTGTGGTGGCACCGCGTGGGTTCCCTGTGAATTCTTCATGGTTCCCCTTGCCTCACGCAACTGGGGGCTGGACTCCCGGTTCCACGGAGGAAAGGCACCCCCCACCGACAGTTGGAGACGGCGTAGCAGACGCCCCTCCAGACGCGTCCGTCCGTCCGTCCGTCCGCCCTCGCCCAGCCCCTTGCAAGCACAGGGGGCCCCGCCCGTCTCACCGGCTCCCTGTCGCCCACAGAACGAAGAGCCGCTGTTCTCCGGGGACGGGCGCAAGTTCTTCTTCGTGAGGGCGATCCCGCAGGGCGGGCAGGGCAAGTTCTACCACATCGCCGTGTCCTCCTCCCAGGTGAGTGCCCGGCTGGCGTGCTGCTCGGGGGCCGCCCCCCAGAGCGCGCTTGCCCCCTCCGAGTCCCCGAGGCGGATAACCCTGGGCACCGAGACTGGGAGGGGCGGGAGGGGCGCTGGTCCCGGTGAGAGGCTCCAGTGGGGTCGTTGTGGGTCACGCTGGGACCTCTAATGTCACCAAACCCGAGTGACACTTCCGACAGCATCCGAGGGGACTCTGGCATCCACGGGGCGTGAGTGAGCCCGAGGACCTGTGTCCACTACTTGTTTCGAGGACCCTGCCCCGTCAGCCTGCCCTCTCCGCCTGCGGGGTGTCCCCTGCACTCTGTCCTGGAGGCCGGGGGCCCCGTGCACGATGGGCCCCCTGGTGCAGCCTCCCAAGGGGCCCCACCGCACGCTCAGCCAAACTCGGGTGTTTGTCCGCCCTGCGTCCGGGGTCTGGTTCGGAGGAGGGCAGCTCACGGCCGAGCTGAACACGCGTGGACAGCCTTGGGACCGTGTGCCCTGCAGAGCGGTCCCCCGGGACCCCGCCCACCTCCTCCAGGGCACTCCCTGGAGCCGAAAGGTCAGGGACTCGGTCCTCGGGAAAAGGTGGGGGGGTGGCATTTTCAGGAACCTCCTCCTTGGTGTGTTTTCCATTTGGGAAAGAGTCTCAGTGACCGGGGACCGGGCAGGTGAGTGAAACCGGATTTAAAATAAGGTTCTCAGAGCCCTGGCCGGGGGGCGGGGGGGGGAGGGGTCAGTTGGCTGGAGCATCATCCCGTGCACCAGAAAGGTGGTAGGTTCGATTCCCCGTCAGGGCACGTGTCTATGCAGGTTGCAAGTTTGATCCTTGGTAAGGGTGTGTGCGGGAGACAGCCAATCAATCTCTCTCTCCCTCTCCCTCTCTCTCTCTCTGTCTCTCTGTCTCATCCATAAACATATGCTCAGGCAAAGTTGTTTTTTTTTTTTTAATAAATAACGTTACCAGAAATAATCTCTGGATAGAGTAGAATGCGCGTGTTTATGAGAAGGCCCAAAAGGCAGTGTCGAAGGCCAGATCCCAAGCGTGTCCCCGAAAGAACAGTGTGCACAGAGCAGGAGGGGCCGGCGCTGGGTGACTCTGCGCCAGGGGCCGGCGCTGTCAAAGGCTGAGTGACGTTCGGGCGTCACCGTGTCCAGTCCATCGGATCCCGTGTCCCGGACGGTCGGCAGCCTAGCTGGACCGTCCATCCGGTGATCACTGATAACCCGTGTCTCCTCGGTGTGGGTGACTTTTGTCAGGATTCAAACATGTTTCCAGGTCTCCACTCAGCCCCGGACTCGGGGTTTATCCACGGGGCCAGCACGTGCCGGGGACGCTTTGAAGCATCCCAGCAGGAAGTGGGCCCCCCCACACACCACCCACCACCCGTCGCCCAGGGAGCCCCTCGCACCCCCAGCTTCTCCCACGCCCGCCTGCTCCCACGGGCTCTCCCTCAGCCCACGGCCTCCCACTCTGCGGTCCCCACGCTGTGTGCCCTGGACACGGTGCCTGGCTTCGTCGCCACCCGGTCAGCCCTGCCCCCGGGCGCCTGCCACGGGGCACCGCCAGCGGCCTGGGCCGGCACCCGGGCCCCTGCACACCCGCCTCGGGTCCCACGGGCCTGCGGACACGGTCCCGTCTCCGTCACAGAGGGCGGCTGCGGCCGTCGCCGGGCTCTGGGAGACTGAGACGGGGCGCGGGCGGGCGAAGTGCCCAGCAAGCCCCCTCAGCCCGGCCGCGTCCACGCTGGTGGAGGGGCGTGCCCGGCCTCCCCCTTTCCCTGTTTCCTCCCTCCTCCCTCCCCTTCTTCCTTCCTTCCTTCCTCTTCTTCTTCTCTCTATCCTTCCCCCTTTCCCTCCTTCCTCCCTCCTTCCTTCCTCTCTCCCCTCCTTCCTTCCTTCCTTCCTCTTCTTCTCTCTCTCCTTCCTCTTTCCTTCTCCTTCTTCCTCCTCCCCTCGCCTCCTTCCTCTTTCCCCTTTTCCTTCCCTCCTTCCTTCCTTCTCTCCTTCTCTTCCCTTCCTGCCCTCCCCCCCTCCCTCTCCCTCCCCCCGCAGTGCTGAGAACTAGCTGATTGACAGTCTTAAGGAAACCGTGTCCCCAGCCCTCAAAGCCGTGCTTCTGCTCCTGAGAGGCACACGTCTCAATGGGAGCTGTGGGGGCGTGGTGCCGGCACCAGACGTGCCCGTGGGGACTTTCGTGGGGACCTTCGTGGGGAGGGGAGCTGTGGGTGGGCCGGGTGGTCGGCCGCCCGGAGGAGAGACCAGGCGGGGCGGGCAGGTGCGGCGGGCGCACCCCCGGCACCCAGGGGCTCCGGGACGGGGGGGCCCCGCGCCCCGCCCCTCACACCGGCCCATGTGTTCCAGCCCAACAGCAGCAACGACAACATTCAGTCCATCACCTCGGGGGACTGGGACGTGACCAAGATCCTGTCCTACGACGAGAAGCGGAATAAGATGTGAGTGAACGAGGGGGGTGGGGGCGGGGGGGCCGAGACCAGACCAGCCGTCCGTCCTCCCGGGCTGCCGCCCACGCACCGCCTCTCGGAGAAGCCCCGGTGGCCGGGCACAGAGCTCGGCCCGGCCTGTCCTGCTCAGACGCCTGAGGCCCCAGTTCCCCCCGCCCCCGGACGCAGGCGCGAACCCCCGCCCGGCAGCCCGGGCCGGGGGCCGGTGGTTGCCGGCGCAGGGAGCCTCTGGGGGCCCGCGCCACACCCCACACGGTGTTGGGCGGGGCGGGCCTCTGGCCCCCTGACTTGCAAACCCAACAGGCCACGACGAAAAGAAGTGATTTCCCCCCCAGGGGTTCGGGCGGTAGCAGGTGCGGCTGGGCTCCTCCCGGCCGAGGCCGGCCCAGGCCCAGGTGGCCTCCATCCGCCCTGACGAGGGGCCGGGGCCGGCGCGCCCCGTGGGGCTCCGCAGGGGAGACCGGTCGGTGGGGTTGCTCAGCCAGGGCTTCTGCCAGGGGCCCTCCCCCCAGAAGGCTAGAGGTTCCCGCACCCGAACCCCGGGGCACCCGACCGCCCCTGTCCGCACCCCTACGGCAGAGCCCGAGGGCCCACGGAGGCTCCGTCCCCCGCCCCCACCCCCCCGCCCGTGGTGTGGCTGGGCCCGGCAGGAGCTTTGGGAGCACAGAGAGGCCCCGGTGGGGGGGGGGGGGGCCTGGGCGGGGCCCCGAGCCTGCCCGAGCCCGCTGACGCCCGCACGCCCGCCGGTGTCCGCCCGCAGCTACTTCCTCAGCACGGAGGACCTGCCCCGGAGACGACACCTCTACAGGTACGGGGACCCCGGTCTGGGGGCAGGAGGCCAGCCCTGCTGTCCCCACGGCGCAGCTGGCGTGCTGTGTGGCGCTCGGTCGGGTCCTGTCACCTGAAGAAGGGGGCGGCAGGGGCGGGGGGACAGGGAGGGGGCTTCCCAGGGCCCAGCCCCTCCAGCACAGACCCCTGCGGCCACCACTCTAACTGAGGCGCCCGGCTCAGAAGTGGGATGCGCACAGGGGGGAACGGGCACTCGGCGGGGCCCTCCCGGGGCCCCTACTCCCGGGCCTGCAGGCGGCAGCGGTCCCCGCCAGCACACACCTGAGCAGCTCAGACGGCCCTCGTCCTCGGAGACCTAGGGGCTGGAGGCGGGTGGCTCCTAGAGGCCTGGTGTCCCCTCTCCCGGGCGGTGGCCGTGCCCCCTGCCATCCCCCGGGCCACCACAGGGCCGCGTGTGCACAGGGGGAAGCTGGCAGACCCGAGGGGTCACACAGCCTTGCCCCCCACGGCAGACTGTCCACATCCGACGTGTGGGTCGGATAACTCAGAGCGGTCAGCCACCAAGCTGGTCAACGCCGACCCCCGCGGACTGCCGGGTGTCCCTCTGGCTGGCTGGCACCCTTGGGAGGCGCCCTCTCTCTCCCTGAGCGGCTTTGCCCTCGCAGACGGGTTCCCGGCTGGCACTGCGCACGCAGAGCGGGCAGACGGGACCCCGCTCCGGGCGCAGTGCCGGCTCCCTGGGCCGCGCTCACTCACATCCCGGGGACACAGGTCCCGGGGACACACGTCCGGCCTCTCGGACATGAAATCACTGGACGCAGTGGCCCCGTGGGTCCCGATGTACGGGGTCCCCTGAGTGAGAGCGAGGCCCCGGGCCACTGGCCTCGGAAACAGCCCGCACTCCGCTGGGCGGGGTTTCCGGACTTCCTGCCTGTCCCCTGCCAGTGTCAGGCCCCGGGAGGGACTCACGGGTCCGGGGACACCCGTCCTCCAGAGCCGAGCCTGTGCTCAGAGGGACGGGTGTGGGCACCAAGTGCTGGACAGTGACCCTGAGCACTAGCGTCCCCACACCGGGGGCGTGCTCAGGCGGCAAACAGCATCGGGGACCGAGGAGACAGTTCACAGAGGGACCGTGTGGCGGCCTCCCTCGGGGAGGGGCAGGGCTGGCGCCCCAGCAGGGGGGCGGGTGAAAGGGCCCCGTCCGAGGGGAGGGCGGGGAGCCTGGGACCCCTGGGTGGGGGTCCTCCCCGCCGCCCCCCGCCCCGGGCTCACGCCGCTGCCTCTGCCCCCGCAGCGCCAGCACGGTGGGCCCCTTCAACAGGCAGTGCCTGTCCTGCGACCTGGTGGGCGACTGCGCCTACGTCAGCGCCTCCTTCAGCCACGGCGCCGACTTCTTCCTGCTCACCTGCGAAGGTGGGTCCCCGCCGCGGCCGGCCAGGGGGGGCGGGGGTGGCAGTCCGGTGCAGCGCGGGCATCTGACGCCTTAAACACCGGTTACAGGCGGCCCCGCCCACACGGCGTCCGTTAATCCCCAACCTGTCTACGTTGTCCGTTTTAAAAACGTCCCGCGAGCTAACTGGGGGACGGACCTCACACACCGGTGGGCCTGCCCCATCGGTAAAAGCAACAAAACAATGTCAAGGGTCAGCCTCTGCAGCGCAGCTGAGGAAGGAGGTTATGCAACAGAAGTCTCGGCCCTGGCCGGGGCGCCTCAGGGGCTCGGAGCGCCGTCCAGGCAGCAGAAGGTTGCGAGTTCGACCCCCGGTGGGGGTGTGTGTAGGAGGCAGCTGATCGAAGTCTCCCTCTCTCTCTCTCTCTCTGTGTCTCTCTGAAATCAATAAGCATCTTCAGTGAGGATTAAAAATAAATAACTGCCCCCCCCACGGCCCAAGTTCACAGACGTGTGAGCAGGAACCCAGGCTGGGACTCACCTTCCGCCCCCAGACCCACTAACAGTCTCGTTGTGTGTGTCTCCCGGTCTCCCCTCCCGGTGATGCAGGTCCCGGCGTCCCCATGGTGACCGTGCACAACACCACGGACCAGAAAAGTAAGTCCTTCCGGTCTTTCTCCGTCTCCCTGGGACTTGGGGGAGGGAGGCAGAGCTGGGCTGTGAGACCACCCGGCCGCGGTGTCCACTGGGGACGGGAACAGGCGGGTCCAGGCGTTCAGGGAGCACCCCGTCGCCAGCCAGCGGGGCTCAGATGTGACGGGAGGGAAAGCCCGAGGCCCCGCCCCACCCGGCCGGGGCGCCTCGCAGACACAGCCACAGCCCGGCTCAGCCTGTGCCCCCTTACGACCTGCCCTGGGGACCGGGCTCGGTGGCACCGCGAGGCTCGCCCGTCCTCGTGGGTCCGGGGCCCCTGCACGGTGGGAGGGGCTCCACGCCCCTGCTGCTGCGGGGACCCCCTTCCCGGGGACCCCCAGGAACCCGTAACTTTTTTTGCTTGAAGATACATACTCCATGCAGGTTGGCATGGGACGGCTGTTTACTGTCTTAAGAAAATGCACATTTTCCACTTTGAATTTCCACTAAAACGCAGAGGCACGCGCCTCGTGTCCCTTCTGAAGACTCTGGGGGCTGAGGCGGCCGAGCAGGAGGCGGGGCCCGGGTTGTGCTTTCCCAACACGAGGGGTCACAACTGAGGGGTGCAGGAGTGGGGTGGGTGCTGGGGGCACGGGACTCGATGCGCCCCTTCCGGAAGTTCCCGTGGACGGCCGGGGCGTGGGAGGCTCTAGGGAGAGTGCGGCGAACCCACCGAGGCCCCCGAGCGAGTGTGATGGGGTCCCCCCGGGACACCGGACCGCCGCCTCCTGTTGCCTGTGTGGCCGGTCCGCGGCGGCACCCCCCAGCCCCACAGCGCCGACGCCCAGAGCGTGTGGGCGCCCGTCTGTCCTTCCAAACGCTGCCGGGGAGCCCCCCGGGTCAAGGGGTGCTTTTAAGGAGCGTTCTTCCATTCGCCCTCGCGCTGTCCCCCTGGTGACCGCGTCCCCGAGGCAGAGGGGGGCCCGGGGAACAGGACGTGAGAAGCGCTGGGTTCGCGCGGCTGAGGGTGCGGCCGTTCCGTGGCCCTGCGCCCTGCCCTCTGCGCGGGATTTAGCGACGGGGAGGACGGCCCCGCTGCGCTGGACGGCCGTCGTCGGGTCCTCTGTGTGGCGCCGCGTCTGAGCCCCGGGTTCCGGCCCGGGTCACACTCTGGGGCTCCTTCTCCCTGTCCCGCCCGCCGCTGCGTCTGCTGCTCTCTCTCGGCGGGGCCCGAAAGTCTCGGAACGTTGGCGGAAGCCGCGAGTCAAGTCGGGAAAGGAGCCGTGAGCGCGCCACCCACCCCGCGAAGGGGACTAGGGCTGGTGTTCCGTGCGGGGTCTGACGGAGGCCCAGGCCCGGGGGTCTGCGGTGCCGGGAAGGCCTCCCGGGCGGAGCCCCCGTCCCCCTGTGCCTGGTGCTGCTCCAAGGGCCGTCTCTCTTCCTCGCTCCCGTGGGCCAGGACAAAGGCTTCTCTTAAGATACAAAGAGCCGTTGCCCTGGCCGGGGTGCTCAGTGGGTTGTAGCGCCGTGCCGGACACCAAAAGGTTGTGGGTTCGATTCCCGGTCAGGGCACCTGCCTGGGGTGCGGGTTCGATCCCTGATTGGGGTGCACGGGGAGGCAGCCAGTCAATGTCTGTCTGTCTCTCATCAATAAGCATGCCCTCGAATGAGGATTTTTAAAAAACTATGTTTAATATAAAGAGCTGCTGTATCTGTTTGGGTTTTACTGGGCTGTGTGCAGCAGGAAATGCAGAACGGCAGCCGCTGGGGCAGCGGATGCTGCTGCCCCTTCCTCTCTCCTCCGGCGGGTGGCGTCCTGCGTCCAGGCGGGGAGGAGGGAGAAAGGCAGAGCCCGCCGGGCTGTTGGCAGATGTGACTCTGAATTACTTACGAGCCGTTTCCTGAAGAGCGTGATTGGGGCTGGGGGCAGAGTGTCTGCACCCGGGTGCCCCGACAAGCCGGGCGCCGGGGCAGAAGACCCAGCGCCACCCTGACGACGAGGACATGGCGGGTTTCCATGGCGGAGGGAGAGCGGGTGCGGCCTGAGCTGGCGGGTCCCGGCCCGGGGGTGAGGGGACGGCCACCCGGCTGGGCTTTTGTAAAGAAACAAGGCCAGCTCCCTCTGGCCGCGGGCGTCAAGGTGGGGCTCTTACAAGGTCGTCCCAGCCGCGGTCTCTTCTGCGTCTGTCCCTTGGTTCGTGGGGCCGCCCCTGCTTCTTCCCGAGGAACCACCCCCGGGACGGCCCCTCCTCTCGCAGGCAGGCAGGCGGGGGGAACACGGGAGAGGCCGGGGGGTGGCAGAAAGCATGGAGTGACGGTCCCGTCAGGCCCTTGGTTGTCTGTGTGCCGGAAGCCCTCCCGGGCCCCAGGGCCCCGCTCACGGCGGCCTTTCCAGGGGTGGGGGGCGGTCAGTGTGTGGACAGCCCCTTCAAGAGCAAAGGTGCACAGTGGGCGGGCCGGCTGGCGTCCGGGTGACACCGGGTGGAGGCCGGGCAGAGAGCGTGGCCTGTCCACCCCTCGGCCCCAGTCTCGGCCTCGCTCCTGTCTCCGGGGAATGCGGGGCATGCTCCCCGTGCATGCACTCACACACACATGCACTCACACACACGTGCACTCACACACGTGGCCTCCTGCAGACACGTGCGGAGCACAGCAGGCTGCCCTCTCCTTCAGGTCGGTTGCTCTCAGGTTTTGTAAGACTCCGGCCACTCATTTCCCCAAATCCAGCCCAGCGGTGATTTCCCGATGCCCCCACCAGGGGGCGTCTGGGAGGAGTCTGGGGTGTGGGGGGCCGTGTCCGCCTCTACCTCTGGGTGCAGCCAGGGAGGCGGGCAGCCCCCAGGAGCAGGCTTTGTGCCTCTGCCCTGGGTCATAGCTAATCCCATGCAGCGCTGAAGGAGACTCACGTTTAATTAAGGAGTGGCCATCCGCCCGCTGCAGCCGGGGTCGGGGTGGGGGGGCGCCCACGGCCCCCCTGCATCCGAGCAGAGCCCTTGGGGGGACTCGCGATCTCATTTCCTCCGCCGAGCCGGCCCTCTCTGAATGCAATTACGGGGACAAATAACACGGCTTACCCCGGCTCCCCTGTGGGGCGGCCCGCTCTCTGCTGATAACACCCGTCGCGTGGGCCATCACGAGACGAGGGAGCTGATATTTAACTGAATTTAATAGTCCGCTGCCTTGGTGCCCTTCCGTGAAGGGTGGGAATTGAAGGTTGGCCGGGGGTGGGCTATGCAAATGCGGGTGGTGCACCCGGGCCTGATCGGCCGGGGCGCCCCCACGTGCCGCCGCCGCGGCTCAGAGTTGCGGGAATCGCCGCACACGGGCACTTGGGTGGCGAGTCCGAGTTCGGTTGCCTCCGGGCCGGCTTAACGCGGCAGCGGGCAGCGGAACCGCAGGCCCCCTGGGCACGCCGTCTCTCCTTCGGGGCCAGCATTGGAAGCAGCCGGGTGAGATCAGAACTTGCAAATTCAGATGCCCCGCCCCCATAGGAAGAGGGGCGCAGGCTCCACAACTGTGAGAGGTTCCGGTCAGACCCCTTCCATGGAAAACTGGAGCCAGCTGGGGCAGCCTTGCTACCGGAGCCGTCCCGGCACGTGGGGCCCCGTCTCTGGGAGGGGCAGGCCCTCGGCTGCTCTCGTCGGGAGGACACTGTGCCTGCCAATCCCACGCCTCTCTGGGAGCGGCCATTTCTTAGTGCGCCCCACATTCGCACCCCCCAAGGCCCGTGGCTGCCGCCCCCTGGGTTTATCTCACGGTGGACAGGCCAGCCCCACGGTCGTTGTGACACCTGCCGGCCGTGACGTGGGGGGGGGGGTGTTCGGCGTGACCGGACGGGCTCACGGCAGCATCCCCTGAAGATAGGATTCCCGGTCACCGCAGACCACAGGCTGTCCCCACAGGGCGGCTAATGCGAGGAGGAGGTGAGGAAGGCGGGCGGCTTTGTTGCCTGTCAGCGGGGGAGGTGCGGTGCACAGGCCGTCCCAGGAGAGGGCTGCAGTGGCAGGTGAGAGGGCTCTTGTGCCCCTGGGGCGACAGGCAGGGGCGGCACCCGTGTGTCCCAGGGTGCCCAGGTGCCCAGGGACCAGGTGGGCGCGTGTCAGGTGAGGCGCAGGGCTGAGCTCGTCTCTGACCCAGAGGTGGAGGGTGAGGTGAGGGCTGGGCTGGCAGCGGGCGTCCCCCCACATGGAGGCTCCCAAAGCCAGAGACCCTCGTGATGAGGGCACGACACAGGGGTCTTACATTTCCCAGAACCAAAGACGCCCCTCCTGATCTCCAGCCCTCCCTGGGTTGCTGCGGCCGCTCTCTTGGGAGAACCACTCGCCCTAACACGAGCGGCGTCCGGCACAAACAATGTCCCCGTTTCGTTACAAAATCTTTTATTACAAAAGCATAGGCGTGCCATTCTGTAACATAGTGTGACGCTCCAGCGCACCACGTGACGTTTCAGGTGAAGTGTTCGCGTGAAAACCACCCACCCCCACCCCCGCATCACCGCCCCGCCGGCCGCACTCACCCAGCAGACCTCACGGCTGCCGGGCCCCGCACGTGACGCCGGTGTCCCCAGACCCGCAGTCTGGGGACAAAACGCACCCGGGCTGACAGTGTGAGAAAAGCCACTGGCAACAAAACCCTACGGAGCTGGGGGGTGCCTCCTGACACAGCGGGGAGACCCCCGTCCTCCCAGGCTCCTGACTGTCGCCTCGGTGAGGTGGCTAATGTCTCCGTCCCGTGGCCGGGGCGAGAGCAGTCCCACGGGTCGCCATCGGGGACGGGCGTAGGCCCGAGCGGCATGGTGCACGTGGACGCCGGCGGCCTCGGGAGGCGGTGGCGGACTCCGAATGCGCTGCTCTGTCCTCCGCTCTCTCCCAGAGATGTTCGACCTGGAGACCAACGAGCACGTGCAGAAGGCCGTCAGCGAGCGGCAGATGCCCAAGGTGGAGTACAGGCAGATCGAGGTCGACGAGTACCGTGAGTAGTCCCCCCCCACCCCCCGGGGGGAAGGCGGGGACCTCTGCCCCAGTCGGCCGGCGGTCTCGCCCGCCCTCCTCTCCCTGCATGGAGAGTCACTCCGCAGGGCGCAGGGGCGGGTGTCCTCCTACGGGGGACCCGGGTGGCAGGACGCCACAGATTCCAAGGGGACACGTCACAGGAAGAGCTGGCCCGCCCACACGGAGGACGCCATTCGCTGGTTCAAACCTGCACGCAGACGCCAGAGTCCCGGTGTTCAGGTCCAGACTCGTGAGAGTGCTCACATTAACGGGACGGGCATTCTCGTGCTGTTCTTCTGCAAGGAAGAACCCAAAACAAAACAAAACAAGACAGTTTTAGATTGCTAGTAGAGGATGGATGGATGGATGGGTAGATGGATGGTGGATGGATAATGGATGAATAGATGGAGGATGGATGGATGATGGATGGTTGATGGATGGTGGGTGGGTGGATGGATGATGGATGGAGGATGGATGGAGGATCGATGGATGGAGAGATGGTTGGGTGGATGGATGGATGGATGGATGGAGGATGGGTGGATGATGGATGGGTGGTAAATGGATGGAGGATGGACAGATGGATGATGGATGATGGATGGATGATGGGTGGGTGGTAGATGGAGGATGGATGGATGGATGGATGATGGATGGATGGAGGATGGTGGATGGATGGATGGAGGATGGGTGGATGATGAGTGGATGATGGATGGATGGATGGATGGATGGAGGATGGATGGATGGAGGATGGTGGATGGATGGATGGAGGATGGATGGAGGATGGGTGGATGATGGATGGAGGATGGGTGGATGAATGGATGGATGATGGATGGATGATGGGTGGGTGGTAGATGGAGGATGGATGGATGGATGGATGATGGATGGATGATAGATGGGTGGATGGATGGATGGAGGATGGATGGAGGATGGGTGGATGATGGATGGAAAGTGGATGGATGGAGATGGATGGATAAATGGTGGATGGATGGATGGAGGATCGATGGATGGAGAGATGGTTGGGTGGATGGATGGATGGATGGAGGATGGGTGGATGATAGATGGGTGGTAAATGGATGGAGGATGGACAGATGGATGATGGATGGATGATGGGTGGGTGGTAGATGGAGGATGGATGGATGGATGGATGATGGATGGATGGAGGATGGTGGATGGATGGATGGAGGATGGATGGAGGATGGTGGATGATGGATGGAGGATGGGTGGATGAATGGATGGATGGTGGATGGATGATGGACGGGTGGTAGATGGATGGAGGATGGACAGATGGACGGGTGGACAGATGGACGGATGCATGCAGACCTCAGGCCAGGCCCCGTGACTTGCGGGGCCCAGCGAGGACTGACAGTCGGGGTGCCTCTTCCCCTGTTTATCACGACAGCAGAGCGTTAAGCCCACAGAAGGCCCTTAGGTGGGGCCACACCCTGGGAAGCCAGCCGGGTGCGCCTCCACGGCCGGGCTTCAGGTTCCTGACCCCCCCACCCTCCGTCCGCAGGCCTTCCCGAACCCCCCCTCGGAGTTTCCTCACATCCACTGCGTCCTCCCGCAGCCTCTGGGGATGGGGGGCCTTCCTTTGCGGGGACCCCCACTCTCCGGTCCTCTCTGCACCCTGCCGCCACCATGACATTTCCCAAACCCCAGGGCACCCAAGGGCGGTCCACCTGCTCCTGGAAAGGTGCAGAAAAGACCTTCAGAGACCAGTCAGCAGCCTTCACCCCCCTCCCCCTCTGCACGACGAGGCCTCTTTCCACGCTGAGGTTGCCGGGGACGGGGGCAGGGCAGGGGAGGAGCCGCCCTGCAGACCCATCTCTGTTGTGCCGTGTCGCGGTTTCCCACTGGAGGCCCAGGCTGCCCTTGACGGGCTCTCGGGAAACGCGGTCTGCCCGTCCCGCCCTGGCCCAGCCTGCCCACCAGCGTATGTATCAGAGGCCAGGAGCAGCGGCCCAGGTCGTATGGACATTTGGCGATGAGGCCTGGGCCTGCCTGTCTGCTGTCCCCGGGCGTCCGGCCCATTTGCAAGCCATTAACATTCCGGTCCAGTCTCCACAGATGAGACCCAGTGAGAGCAGGCTCCCCCGCCTGGGGTGGGCCCTCGGGAATCCCGCGGGGAAGGCCGCTAATTCCGATTTAATTGCTAATCTGGGTTATAGTTAATGTCAATAAACAATGTCTATCTTGGGCAGGCAGGTTTGTTTGGGGGAGGACCGAGGCACCGGCGAGGAAAATTCCACACACGCGCACCCCCGCTACCCCGGCTTCCTCCCCGTGTGTGCGTGTGTGTGTGTGTGTGTGTGTGTGTCCGAGTGTCCCAGTGTCCGAGTGTCCAGGCCCACAGGCAGGCACCCCCGCCCAGCACCAGCCTGCAAACACTAAGGCAGGCAGAGCCCGGGGCTTTGCACAGAGGGTCCCCACAGCCTCCAGCCTCCTCTCCAGGCTGCCGCCCCAACCTCACTGCCAGCTACAGCATCTCGCCTCTCCTCCGGGTCCCCACTTTCCCCGGGGCCCCTCCCCCGCTGAGGTGCCCTTGCGCCCTCCGCGGTGGGGCGGGGGTGCGTTCTCCCTGCCTGGATTCCCCCCTCCCCCGCCCACCTCTTTCCAGCTCTCGGAGAATCACGTCTTTCCTGTTTTCCAACTCATCGTGTTCGCAAGACGGAACGTATCCTCGGCTGGAGAACCCCGCAGGCAGCCCCACGCTGCCCTCGGCCCGCCCCCGCCCCCGGCCCGCGGCCCTAACCCGCCGCCCGTGTTCTGTGTCCGCCAGGCCTGCCCGTGCAGATCCTGAAGCCGGCCACCTTCACCGAGACCGCCCACTACCCGCTGCTCCTGGTGGTGTGAGTACGCCGCCTCCTCCTTCCCGGGGTGCCGGCTGGGGGCTCAGGGACCCCCCAGAGGGACAGGCCCGGGACTCGTAAGCCCCACGACGACGCGAGGGAGCTGTGATGTTGCAAAGTGAAAACTCAGGTTGACCCTCGGCCGGGGTCAGGTGTCTTTGTAACTACCGCTGACCCCGCGTGTCAAGGGGCGGGGGCTCACCCTCTGTCCGCCCTCCCCGGGGCAGTGTGTCAGTGTGAGCAGGTCCACGCTCAGATTCCACGCCGCCGTGGCCGGTCCTGGGGCTCGGCCCGGTCCGGCAAGCCGGCGGCAGTGCCCCACCACACCCGGGAGGGGCGGGCGCGTGCTGTCTGCAGCTCAGTGGGGGCCCGGGCAGCCACCGGCACTGCCCGTGGCCTGGCCTGCTGGCCGGGCCGAATTTCCAGCTACAAAGAAAGTGGCCTTGAACCTGCGTACTGGCCAAAAAAGAATTATTTCAGATATTCCTGTGCTAATGAGCAGGCCCCCAGGTTTAGAATGGCTTTTTAAGAGCTCTCTAACCTGCCCCGATGAGGTGGGGGGGGCTCTGATCAGGAACCCCCACCCCCCAGTGGGGAGCAGCCAGGCCCTCAGCGGGTGCCGGGGTTGACTCCCCCCCCCGGATGGGTCAGCCCATCCCTTCCTCCCTGTCTGGTCTTCCCCGCACTCTGCCGCCTGTCAGCTTGGAAGGGGTCAGGGGGAGCAGGGGCCCCCGGGGTGTATCAGGGGCCACCGGGCAGCCACCCGCCTCGGCCCCAAACCCGATGAGCCAGCTCAGCTGGCCCAGCGCACCCTGGACCTGGTCCCGGACTCTGTGGTCCTCCCGCCGCCCTCGCTTCCGGGCGGGTCAGCACTCGGCCAAGAACCGCACTCACACAGCACCCACACCTCACACACCACCCCACAAACCCCACACCAACACACACCACACCACACCACACACACATCACATGCATACACACCAACACACACCACACAGACACATACCCCACACACCAACACACATCACATGCATACACACCGACACACACCACACAGACACATACCCCACACACCAACACACACACCACATGCATACGCACCAATACACACCACACAGGCACACACACATACCACATGTCACATGCACACACAGCACATACATGCATACCAACACCCCACACACAGCACATGCGTGCATACAACATACCACATACTACACGCATACATCACACACACCACAGACACACACGGCACACACTCCTCCCGCACCACCCCTTCCTCCTGCTGAAACAGGTTTCCATCTGTCTTGAAGCTACGGACGGTGTCCTCTCCCCCCACGCTGGCCTCTCCCGCGACCTCAGGGAGACCCCAGGGCCCCCCAAGGCGACCAAACTGGGGCCCCCGGCCGGTGGGCGGCAGCCGGGGGCGCGGCCAGGCTGCGTGGGCTCAGCCGCCGGGAGACCCCGAAGCCCCCGCAGCCCCCGCAGCCCCGTCCGTCCGTCCGTCCATTGCAGGGACGGCAGCCCGGGCAGCCAGAGCGTGGCGGAGAGGTTCGCGGTGAGCTGGCAGACGGTGCTGGTGAGCGGCCACGGGGCCGTGGTGCTGCGCTGCGACGGCCGGGGCAGCGGCTTCCAGGGCACCCGGCTCCTGCACGAGGTGCGGCGGCGGCTGGGCGTGCTGGAGGAGCGGGACCAGCTGGAGGCCGTGCGGTGAGGGCCCCGGGGGGCGTCCCGGCGGGGGTGGCGGGGGCGGGGGCGGCGGCTGCGCGTGCCCTCGGGGGGCCCCCCCCCTCCACCGGCCTCTCCGGTGTCTTTCCGGTCAGGGCATCTGTGACCCCCTCAGCTCTCTTTCGGACCCGGGTCTGCATTCCCACTCCTCCGAGAGAAACGGCCCCTTTGATCGGGTTAAGAGACCGCGAGGCCAGCCCAGCGCACCAGCTCCTCGCCGAAGCTCCCGGCCCCTTCTCGGTCCCTACTGGCCCCCACCTCGTGCTTCTGAGCCCGGGGTGGCAGTTCCCATTGCTGGGGACGTGCGCAGAGTCCCCTCACTGGGCGAGCCGGTGTCAGGGACAGGGGAGGTCCTGTGATAGATGGTGCAGCCTTGCTGGTGCCAGACGGGCCTCAGGGCAAACAGCCACCGGGAAGGGACCCCAGGAGGCCAAGGCCTCCCCCCAAGGGGGTGCAGGGTTTGCTGCGGGGAGCACAGGAGGTGCCCACTCCACACCTCGGCACGGCCTTGGCTGCTCTGTGCTCGGGAATCTCCGACACTAGCTCCTGGGGGCCTTCAGCACCATCGAGAGGGGTCCTCAGGTTGTCACGTGGGCGGACAGCCCAGACGCCAGCCCGGTGCACGCGGTGAATGCACGGGTCAGAGTTCCAGCGTCTCCTCGGGCCCCTGGGGCTCTTTACCCGGAGACGGCCCGGGGCCCCTGGGGACGGAGAGGCAGCCCTGCCAGGGAACTAACCCGCGTCCTTGGGCTCCGCAGGATGATGCTGAAGGAGTCGTACATCGATAAGACGCGCGTGGGCGTGTTTGGGGAGGTGAGTGCGCTCTCTGCAGTCTGCCCGCCCCCGCCCCCGCCCCCAGCTCAGGGCCAGGTCCTGCACGGCCCCTCACCCACCCGGGCCTGGGGGCCTGGGGCGGGCCTCCCGGGGGTGTCTCTGGTCTGGTGGCGTGCGAGCAGCTATTTCTGTAAGAGCGGAACGCCGGGAGGTGAACCGCATGGTGGGGGGCGTCCCCAGGGGAAACCGACGGGACAGGCTTTGTGTTTCGGAGCATCTCAGGTTCTCCACTAAACTGGGATGCAGGTGGAGATTCCCCCCCGCTCGCTGCACCCCCTGCCCGGCGCACAGCCTCCCCCTCTATCAGCGCCGCCACCGGAGGGAGCCCTGGCTAGAACGGGTGAAGTCACAGGGACACCCCGAGGCCATGGGTCACTCCGGGTGTCGTCCGCTGTGTGACGTGGGGCAGATGTACGAGGACCTGCGTCCATCATCACAGGGTCACCCCGGGCAGTCTCACTGCCCTGACGCCCTCGGTGCCCTGCCCACCTTTCCCTGCCCCTGCCACCGGGTCCCTGAGAAGCTCGGACCCGCGTCTGGCCCCGGGTGGCCTTTGCCGCCTGGCCCTGTTCCCCGCGCAGTGGGCAGCCCCCGCTTTCTCCCTGCCACTCGGTTTTGAAAGGGCAGCACACGGGACGAGGCAAACCACAGAGTGAACACGTGAGTCACCGGTTTCCCACCGACGATCGGGGAAACTCATCACGCTGAAATGGGAACACGACAAAGCCGAAGCCACGCCAGTGGGCGTGATGTCCAGGTGTCAGGGCAGCTCGGCTCTAAGCCGGGCGCGGCGAGAGGCCTTCCAGGCACCGCCCCCCCCCGTCTTTTCACGGCTCCCGAGCTCCCCCGCTTTGGTGCTGAGTCCGGGTGGGCCCTGGTTTATTCTTCCATCCGCTGCCGACGGGCACCCCAGTTACTTCCTAGCTTCAGCGGCTGAGAACGCGGCTGCGGCAACAATCTGGGTGCAGGAAGGGGGTCTTTCGTGTGGACCCCAAGGCAATAGAGCACACGCACGGGTGTCTGTCTCATGGCGGCCCCCAAACCAGCCACTGTCACCGTGGCCCTTTGACATGGGGCCCTGGCCAGCCCCCCACTACCCACCCAGAATCACATGGCATCCTACGCTGCAGGCTGGCTGTGCCCGGAGGCCAGGAACCAGCAGGAAACTCAGTGCAAGGGGGCTTGTTTCCGGGGCGTGGGGCCAGCCCTGCGCCCCACGGCACCCCCCATACCCAGAACCCAGTCACACACTGCAGGCCACTCTCACCTGCCACCTTCCTGTCACCTCAGACTGGGGCCCCAAAGAGGGCAAGACGTGCATCTCGGAATGTGTAGTTGGGAAGGTATTCAGTTTCTATTTTCTACCTGCCTTTAAAAACCTGGAAGTTGAATGTTTTTTTTTTTAAGCAGCTCCGTGAGAACTCTTGCTTGAGTGGCCGGTGCCTCCGAGGCCACTGTCGCGGCTGGAGGAATGGCGTGTGCCCCCACTGACCGCCTTTCTCTCTGCCCAGGACTACGGGGGCTACCTGAGCACCCACCTCCTCCCTGCCAAGGGTGACAACCAAGGCCAGATCTTCGCCTGCGGCTCTGCGCTCTCCCCGATAACAGACTTCAAGCTCTACGGTAATGCCCTTGACTAGACGCCCCGCCCTGTGGTCCCCCGCCTCCCGGCACTGCTCTCCCTCGGGCCCCGTGTCCTCACCCGCCCCCTCACCCGCCCCGACACGGGCACCCACAGTGGGCGATAAACTACGGGGCTTGTCAGGCTCACCGGGGAAGCGCAGACAGAGAACCTGGGGAAAGAGAGGGAGGACTTCAAGTCCCTTGTCCCCCCCGCATTGTGCCTATGACCTATGTCCCAGCTCCTGCGACCAGAAGACTCAGCCAGTGGTTCTGACCCTGGTGCGCCCGCTGGCAGGACGGAACCGAGACTCCCCAGGGCTGCCCTGCCCCTGGGCTCCAAGCCCCCAGGCAGGGGACCCGCGTGAGCTCTGTGTCCCGGGGGAGGGGGCGTGGTGGGCAGGTGGGCGGAACAGAGACTGCTCCATGCGGTGGAAGTGGGGACAGTTACGAGGGCTCAGCCCCCCTCTGCCCCCGCCTGCCTTCCCCCCACCCCACCCCCGCCCCGGGCAGGGCGGGCCCCTGTCCTTGGGGAGAGTGAGGGGCTTTCCCAGTGGCAGGACCCGGAGACCAGGGACAGGGTCCGGCCTGGGTCTGGGCACAGATGTGGGTCCGTGTCACTGTTAGGGGGTCTGAGGCCCCCACCGCCCCCTCCCTCTGGCCGGCCAGCCCCTCTGCTCTGGGCGTGAGTGGCTGTGTGACTCGAGCCCTCCCACGTGCCCGCTGAGGGGTCCGGGGACCACTGTGGCGTCCAGCAGCCCCGGGCTCCCACGCCGACCTTTACAAAACGTTCGAATGCAAATGTCAGCGGACCATCGCCCGAGAACCCTCAATTCCAGATTTTAACTAGTTAGATGAGTTTCCCCCGGGAATGCACAGAGCAGATTTTATATTTTTGAAGCTCGGTGAGTCTTTATTTTTTTTTAATTATGCCATTTCCCATGTGCCTGATTCACGGGCCATCAGCACTGCCCGTCCCCCACCTGGCGCCACCCTGCCCCAGACAGGGCGTTGACCCTGCCGCTCAATGAGGGATGTTCCCCGAAACCCGTGGGTGGGGGCCGTTTGGAGGAGCTTTGCAGACAGGGCAGCCCCAGACCCTCACGCAAACCTGGGCCAGGGCCGGGGACGGGAGGGGCCACGCCGAGGCTGAGCACGGGGCAGATCCCCGCGGGAGCTGGCTCTGGGTCGTCGTTCTCCCTCCCGCACGGCGGGCGCGCGGACTGCGGAGCCGTTTCTTTGGGGTCTGGCTAAGCGGGTCCTGCCGAATTAAGGCTTCGCCTTGCTGCCCGAACCCCAGTCCCGGGCCCTCGCGTGTTTCCGTGTCTCCACGGCTCCCTCTGATTTCCCTGGAAACACCCAAGAGGACAAGTTGGGGGTTTTAAAGGCACGTGCTGGGCGAGAGCACGTGAGCCCACCCTGCCACAGCCCTGTCCTCGAGTGGCATCCGGGGACCCCCGAGTGCGGGCTCCGCCCAGACCGGTGACCCTCTGTCCCTCTGCTTCTGTGCAGCGTCTGCGTTTTCCGAGAGGTACCTGGGCCTCCACGGGCTTGACAACAGAGCCTATGAGGTAGGTGTGGGTGCCCTTCCCCTTGGCCAGGTGGGGACTCCGATGACATCCGTCACCTCTTCTCTGAGCTCCTCCCTCCCTCCCCCGCCCACCCCGAACCCACGCCCCCTCCCAGGGTGCCACCCCTGACCTCCGCTCCCATCGAGGAGACTTCCCCTCCCCCCCTCCTTCTACCGCTCTGTGACCAGAGGTGGCTGCGACCCCCTGGGGTGGGTGTCCTGTCCCATTCTGGAACTCGGGGGGACAAGGAAGAAAGTCTTTGGACGGCAGAGTCTGTCCCATGGTCCTCAGAGGTGGGGTGTACGTGTCCCCTGCCCCCACCCCACACCCAAGGCTGCTTCCGCTTTGGAAGAAGAACCTATGGCCTGGGGGTCAGACGACCCCCACGATGTGTCCTGCTAAGTCGCGGCCATTCGGTGGCTCGATGCAGATGTCCCCGGGGAGGCCAGCGTGTCTCCATTCCTGTCCCCGCGCCCCCTCCTCTTCGTCAAGGGGGTTCGTGGGAGGAGAGCAGAGGCTTCTGGGTAGGCTGGGCATTTCTTCGCGGACGGAGAGCCCCAGTTCTCGCGAGGTCTGACTCCGAGACCCCGCCCTCCATTCTCGGGGGGTCTCTGCACACACACCGCCCAGCCCCCGCAGCACGGCCACTGACTCTGTCCCCTTGCCCCCGCCCGTGCAGATGACCAAGGTGGGCCACCGGGTGTCAGCGCTGGAAGGACAGCAGTTCCTGATCATCCACGCGACCGCTGACGGTGAGGGCGGAGGACAGTCACTCCCTGGGGACCCGGGGAAGGCCACACCCCAACGGCGTCCCGGGTGGGGACAAACACGTCCCTCTCTCTCCTTTCCTTCCGACAGAAAAAATCCACTTCCAGCACACGGCAGAGCTCATCACTCAGCTCATCAAGGGCAAGGCCAACTACAGCCTGCAGGTACGCATGCGCATACACCGGCGCCGAGTTCCGCGCGGCTCCCTCTGCTGCCAACGCGCCTGCGCATGCCTGTCGGCCGCGGGCGGGCGCAGCCGACAGACAGATCAGCCGGGGCTCATTTTTCAAGTGGTTACAACAGTTCCGTCCTGCACTCAGGCGGAGTTTAGACCCCTTGGGGCTTCTGGCTTAGCCAACGCCGCCGATGTGCGCCTGCTCCTGGCTGACCCCCGGGAGGCGAAGGCCCTGGATGCGTGCGGGGAAACTCACTTTGCAGGTTCCGTGGGGCCTGCGCGGCGCCCAGTCCCGTGCCCCGCGCCCCCTCAGGTCTCGCCTTCCTTGCAGATCTACCCGGACGAAAGCCATTACTTCCACAGCGCCCCCCTCAGGCAGCACCTGCACCGCACCATCGTCAACTTCTTCGTGGAGTGCTTCAGGGTTCAGGACAGAGTGCCCACAGCCACAGCCAAGGAGGAGGAGGAGGACTGAGCGCCGCCCCGGCCGCCCCTGGCGCAGCAGCGTGGCTCTCCCTGGACCAGCGTGGGGCTGGGCACCCCGCCCCCCTCTCCCGCCCAACCGCCCGCCCGCACTGGGGTGGGGGGCGGGGGGCGTTCCCGATCCCTAGCATGTGTGTCTCGGGCCCTGAAGGCCGTTTTGCTTCAGAAACCAGCTCCTTCCCGGCTGGAGGCGCCTCATCACTCCCACGGGCTTCCAGGGAGCCAGGGGCCGTCACAGCCTCCTGCTGGCCGCAGAGCGACGAGTGCATCCCACCGCCGCCCCGCCCCTCCCTGTGCACCCCCGGGACCGGAGGACCGCGGCGGCCGCCGCGAGGAAGCCTGCCCCGGCGAGCGTGAGCACCGCGCCCCCTGCCGGCGGCACCGCGTCCTGTCTGATGTAACCGCGCCATGGAAACCACGAGAGCACAATCCCTCTAACAGCACCTCCTAGGTTGGCTTGCTCCTTCCTGTGCTAGGGCCCTCCGCGTTTTTCGGGGCTGTCCGCCCGGTCTTACTGTAGCGACGCTAATGGTTAACCTTGCGGAATTAATTCGTATTTTTCTATGGTTTTTACCTGACGCTGTCTGCGGCCCTGGGGTCGTCTTTCTGTGCCGGGTTGGTTTGTCTGTTCGTTTGTTCGTTATCCTCGGTTCCGCGTGGCTTCCTCCCGCCCGCCTGTCCGCTTGGCACTTGTTTGTGAGAAGAAACAGATCAGAAGTCACTGCTCACCCCTCAAGGTCGGCTCTAGACTTTTCGGAGACATTTCACACCGCGGAGGAGGGGGAAAACACCCAGCCCTACTTACTGACACAAAAGAAAGTGCATAAATAAAAGCTGTCTCCCGCACCCAGCAGCAATAGGGTTCGCTTAGATTCTCATCGTCCGTCTACCGATGCCCCCGGGCTTGTCCTCCTCCCCGGGAAGCTGCCAAGTCTGTCCCCGTGACATTTGTTTTTTTTTTTTAAAAAAATACATAAAAAGACAGAGTGTGGACACCACCCCAGGTCCATCACGTGAGCTCGGGGGATGGGAACCCTTGAGGAGAGTGTGGGCGTTCTCGGGCATCACCCCCCACCCTGGGGATGCTTGGTGACCGCCACCCCCCCACCCGCCGCATGGAGCCACCCATGGACGCCGTGGACACCCTCGGCCAGACGTACCTCGCGGGGGTCGAGTGCGTTTCGTTTTGTTGTACATAAAGACTGGCATGTGCGCCGGATGCCACGCCGTGCCCCCGGCCCCTCCCGCGGTCCCCGTCCCGTGTCGCCTGCATGCCGACCCGGCTGGCCTGCACTGTCCACACGTGCCCGTCTCAAAGCTGTCACCCACCCTGACCATTCATTCCCTCGGCAGCTCGTTCTCCGCCCGAACGTCAGCCCTGACCTCTCCGGCCCCCCGGGGGGCTGCGCGGTGGGGGGGACCCTTTGTTGGCAGAGAGGACACGTCTGTGGCGCTTCGGGATTTGGGGGGTTGGGCGTCGTCGCTGCGAGCCAGCTAATGCCATGGGAAGGTGTCCAGGGGTTTTTTAAGGTGACACGTCACCATGTATGGAAAGCATCAACGTGCAGACCTGTGGGCCACCAGGAAGGTGACGTGGTCATGCTTTTGCCGCGTCGGTGGGCTCAGCCGATGGCGCGTCACGGCCTAGGGCTGACCGGCCGCCGGCTCGGGCCAGGAGACCCAGTGGTGGGAGGGACGTGGGAATGTGGTGCGGGTGGTGCATCTGTGCGTCCACGGAATAAAACGTTATTTTACCACTCGGAGAGCTCTCTTCTTTCCGGCGCGTCACCTCGGGAGCGTGCGGGGCGGCGAGAAATCTAAGGAGCCCACTGGGCGCTGACCTAGGCAGAGCCACATCCCCCGAGCCTCAGGGGCACCCACAGTGTCGGTCGTAGAGGGGACAGGACCGGCGGAGCCCGGGTCAGTCAGAGGCGGTGAGTGTGGTCCCGTGGGGAGGGCTCTGGGGTGGAGACGGGCCCCGCCCCCTCGGAGGTTGCAGCACTGCCCACGGCGAGGCCTCACAGACACCTGCTCCGGTGGGACATGTACCCATTTGTGTCTCATCAACCAGTCACCCTGGTGTCAACGGCGCCCAGCCGGAAAGCAGAGGGGGCTGAGGAAACGAACCCAGGCCCCCGCAGAAGCCGGGGGTGAGAGCAGCTCCCCACCAGCCCCTCCCCTGGCTGCACCCGCTGGGTCCTGCCGCCACCCAAGCTCCATAAGCAGGGTCTGGGGCGAGGCCCCGGGCACGGTCCTGAGAGGCCGGGCTCCCTTTTGCAAGCCCTGAGCTCCAGGCGGCCACTCACCATCGGAAGTCCGCCCCCCACCCCCCCACCCCCCACTGCACGGACAGGGGCTCTAAAGCCCAGAGAGGCGAGGGGCCACCCAAAGTCCCACAGGGGGGCAGCCACTGCCTGACACCCTGGCCCACAGGGAGCCCAGCTGCTGGGAACGGAGGTCAGAGTCTGGATTCCGAACCAAGGACAAGCTGTGGGCGTGTCCAGTCCTTTCTCAGCTTGGCCGGCCGACCGGCACCATGGCGCGGTGGGGGGGAGGGTGCCACCAGCGACACGTGCGGACAGCGGGGCCCGAATCCATAGTGCGCCCTGAACCCCGAGCAGGGGCGTGCACCCACACGCTCAGGGAGCCGCGTGCTGAGCTCCGGCTCCCTCTGAGCTCGGCCCCCTCTGCTGCCCCGCAGCCCGAACAGGGGCCCTGGGGTGTAGGCTGGGCCCCGCACCCGCAGAATCCTGCCTGTTTCTGCTCACGCATCCAGGCCCCTGGGGGGCGGGGGACAGCAATTCCGAGCACACACGGGGGCCTGCCCCCCTCAGCATGCTCCCCGAGCAGGTCTGCCCTGGCGCGGCGCCCACAGTCTCTGCCACAACCTCCCCCGGCCGCGTCCTGGGCCCCCGGACACTGTTCCGGTCACGCTCTACAGGACGAGAGGGCCGCCAACACCAACTGTCCCCAGAGGGGTCCGTTCCCACCGACTAGGGTCCAACACTGTCATTAAGAACAGTACCGGCTGTGGCGTCCACTGAGAGCTGGCCCGGCCCGCTGCTGCCCGTGCCCCGCCGGGGTGGCACCGCCCATGGGCCCGCAGCCAGCACAGTGAACCCCCCACAGCGGCCCGTGGCGCAGCGTGCGGTCCGCCCTGTGCCCACCGGGAACCAAAGAGACAGGAGGATGCCGAGACCGGCCCCATCTGAGCCCCGCCCCCAGCGGGCCCTGGGCAGAGTCCACGCGTGTCTGGTGACTCCGGGTGACTCCCCCCACCTGGAACCATAGGTTGGGTTTGGGTTTTGCCGGGTGATTTGTTCTGGGTGGAAGGGAAGGGGGCGGGGTCTTCTGCCAGGCGCCGGGAGAGAAGGGGCGGGGGACCCCAGGCGCGGCAGGCGCCCCAGGAGGGACGAGTCCTGGGAGACACCGGCGGGCGGGGCGGGGGGCTGGGTCCCAGCTCAGCAGGGCCCCACCCAGCACCCGTCCCGTGAACCCTCCAGGGGGTCTGCAGGCGGAGCTGTGCGGGTCAGCAGGGCGGACCCTGGGCGGCGAGGGGCTGGGGAGGGAGGGGCTCCTGCCAGCCCAGGTGGCAGACAAGAGGCCGGGCCAGGCCCTCAGGAGCACTGCGCTCAGCGCCCCCTGTGGGGCCGTGAGCCCCAGGCATCGTGGAAGGACCTTCTCTGGAGGGGGCCGCCCACAGCCAAGGGCGTTTCCCTCCACGGGACCCCTGCCGGAGCAGAGACACCTGGGCTTCCCGCTGTGGTGGCTGCGTGTGGCCGTCACCGCCAGGGGGAGACGGCATTGTAGCACTAACTCTCTCTGCTCGGGTCACACACTGACCCGCAGGGAAGCAGGCCCAACCGCGGCCCAAATGCACGTCGGATGATGTCACAGACGGTGGCTCCTAAATCACCGTTCGGACAGGAGTGTCCGCCTCCCGAGAGTCAGAATGCTCACCCGCTGAACAGGGTACTCACTTGCCCCAAGGAGGGGTCAGCCCGCCGAGCTGAGCTTCCGCGAGCATCTGGCCGGGAGTCCAGGAGAGAAGAACCCATAGCGGCCTCGGCCGGAGGCCCAGGGTTCTGCTCCACAGTCGCGCCCGGGGGCCCCGCCCACCGAAGGCGGAGCCTCTGCCCCAGGAGCGGGCCAGGAGGAGGCGGGGCGGGCAGGTGTGGCTGAGCTCAAGAGCTGAACCACCTGAGCCTCTGATGCAGAGGGAAGGCACCTGTCTGGCGGCCTCCACACCCCCGCACATCCCCAGGATTGGGTCCTCGGGCCTGGGGTCCCCTGCTAGAGTAAAAACTCCCACCCCAAAAGCGGAGCTACGTCTGTGGCTCCCCGAGGGGCCTCAGCCTGGAACCAGCCCAGTGACGGGCGTGCCCAGCTGGCCCCTCCCACACCCCCGGCAGTGCCTCCTGTCTGTCAGGCGTTCCCATGCGCAGGTGAAGGCTGTTACTTTTAGCCGAATAGCAAAATGCAGCCTAACGGGGCTCCGGAGCGAAGGCCCAGCATCGATCGGATCACTGGGTCTGAGCCGCCAGCCAGGGCTCCCAGACCCCGAGGCTGGCAGCTGCCTCCCCTCTGCCCTGCCATCACTGGCCTTTTCTTTTCTTTTTTTCCCTTAAGATTTTATTTATTTATTTATTTCTAGAGAGGAGGGAAGGGAGGGAGGAAGAGAGGGAGAGAAACATCCATGTGTGGTTGCCTCTCCTGCGCCCCCTACTGGGGACCTGGCCCAAAACCCAGGCCTGTGCCCTGACTGGAAATTGAACCAGTGACCCTTTGGTTCACAGCCTGTGCTCAATCCACTGAGCTCCAGCAGGCAGGGCTGATGGGTTGTTTTGTTTTGAAGTGGCCAGTGGGAAGGTGGAAGGCAGACACGCACCCTCAGTACACTGAGGAGCGTGCTTTTTAAGATACGCTTTTAGTTTTATCCGACATATTTCTTTAGCCTAATAGCTACCTCCATGTCAGTAGTCCTATCCTTATTTTCCCATTTCCTTCCTCCTTAGCTGTAATTTATGCCTGTTCTGTTTCATGTGTATTTGTAAATTGCCTTTGGTTTTCTCTAGAATGAGGTACAATATAAATAATAAAGGCAGTCTTATAATTTATTCACTTGCTAAGTCTGTTATTAAAATTTTTTATTTCTTTTTAGAGAGAGGGGAAGGGAGGGAGAGAGGGAGAGAAACATCAATGTGTGGCTGCCTCCCGCGCGCCCCCTACTGGGAACCTGCCACCCAGCATGTGCCTTGACTGGGAATTGAACTGGTGACCTTTTGCTCCACAGACCGGCGCTCAGTCCACCGAGCCACACCAGCTAGGGCGTCCATCACTGGCCCTTTCTCACTGCCCCCACCCAGCCCTGCGGGGTCGCGGCATAAGGCTTTGCCCAGCGCGTGTCCATGGGAGTTCGCGCCCACAGGCGCCCCTTCTGCCGCTGGAGGTCGCTCTGCTTTCCGGTTTCACTGCAGGGAATGAAAAGCGCCCAGGAGTGACTTGCACCAGCTGAGAAGGTGCGCGGGAGCGACCTCGCTGCCCACCGGCCGTTCCTGGAATCGCGCTCCGTTCAGCTCCTCCCGCGACCTGGCGCAGGTCGGGGCGGCGGCCGGCCCCGGCCCCTGGAAGTGGGAGGCGGGCAGGAGGCTCCTTGGAATCCGGCCCGGAACGTCCCCTGCTGCTCCTTGCGCCACCAGCAGAGGGCAGCAGAGGACAAGCACTGGGCCCTGGTCGGTGCGCAGCTCCGACGCGACGGAGGGGCTCAGGGGCAGGTGACGCTACAGCTTCCGAGGACAGAGCTCCAGTGATGGGCAGGCAGAGGGGGACACAGAACCGAGGTCAAAGGTCGGAAGGCTCAGAGCCGCATCCAGGGCGGGACGGGCGCCCAGCGCTCGGTCTCAGCCAGCAGGGCCCCTCCTCTAGGGTCTGGGGGGCGGACGTTTGTGGACAGAGGGAAAGTAACCTCGCAGGTGGCCTGGTCCCCAGCCCCTCCCTGCAAGGTCAGTGGAAGGCTTAGCTTTGCCCTTAGCCAGCCGCGTCCCTCCACCATCCATGTCCAGTCTCCCACACCTTCCAGGTGCCGACAGTTAACGCCCCTCGGAGGCAAGAGCACCCTCGGGAGAGGGCGGGACCCGGACCACAGCCCTCCCATAGTCCCATCCCTGCCTGGAATCTTCCCGCTGGTCCCCCCTCACTCTCAGACGCGGAAGGGGAACCGCCTGTCACTCTCCAGCGCATCTGCTCCCCCCGCAGGTGGTCCCTTTGGCTCAGATACACTCTTACTGACCACTCCCCACAGGTGTGGGCGGTGCTTCGGTCTCGATAAGCTGCAGCAAGAAGCCAATCACGGCGATGAGTTCGGGCTGGGCCGGGGACCAGGGAGACGGGGAAGCCGGCCGGCCGACCGGCAGGTGGCAGCATCGGGCTGAGAGTCCCGGCTGGCCCGGCTCACAGTGCGGGACAGTGGGGACAGAGTCTGCCTCGCCCGTGGCCCTCACAGTGCAGAGGCTGTTGGTGACCAGGCCTTGTCATAGGCCCGTGCGGGGCCAGGACAACGAGCCACAGAGAACTGAGGCAATGTCTCCAATCCTGCTGGAGAGAACTCTCCCCTTTCCTCACCTGTGCCTGGGTTCCGTGTCCAAGCCCAGCCGCTGACTGCACAGGGCCCCAGAAGACACTGGGGGGTCGGGGGCGACGGGGAATGCCAAAGGCAGGCCCTGGCCTCGTGTCCTTGGGGCGGTGAGGCCCTCGGGCAGGACACCAGACCCCGCACCACCCCCACCGACTTGTCAGTGTGGGAGAGAAACAGCGGTGGCGCCGACCCCAGGCGAACTTCCGCACAAAGGGGCGCGCTGCGAATCAGAGTTTCTGGGAGCCCAGGACCCCGCAGCCTCCGGCAGCGGCTGGGCCCTCTGCCAGGTGTCGCTGGTCCCAAGCCACTGGTCCTCGCTGGAACCGATCGTCCATCCCTCGCAGTCCGTCCGCCTGGTGCCTCCTCCCAGGAGCCGTGTGCTCCCCGGGGCCTGTCTCCAGGGATTCTCGCCGGGCCGTTCCGCGAGCAGCGCTGCCGCCTGCGCGTGCGGCCCTCGGCTTGGTAATCACATCTGGGGCCGTGGGCTGCCTTTGACCACCCTGCCGCGCATCTTGAGCTCTTGGTCCAAAGAGACTGCTTTGTCTCCCCAGCCCCATGAGCCCCCACTTTCATGAGCCGTCGGGACAAGCGATGCTGCGGCCGCCTGCTGCATTGGCAGCTTCGTCGCGGTGGTGCAAGCCCTGCCCGGGCTCTCACACTCCGATGCTGTTGTGGCCAGACTCCAGAAGTGACTTTGCTCTTTTTATATACAGCACAGAGTCCGTCCCAAGGTCAAGTGTATTGGGGGAAAACGGATCATGTGGCAGAGTTGTCTGTGTGTGGCTGAGTGTGCACATCTGTATGTGTTTTGAGTGTGAGTGTGCACGTGGGTGTGATGAGCCTACCAGCCTCCGTGGTGGCTGACCCGGGAAGATGGGGCCTCCCGCCGGTTTCAGCCGAGCCCAGGGGCCCTTGCGCAGGAGCGGACAAGCAGGGCGGGGCGGCCCCCCCCGCCACCCAGCTGCAGGGCGCTGACCGCCAGCAGTCCCTTCAGAAACACAGCCACTGGAAAACAGTATTCCCTGAAGTTACTTCAAGTGGGCCCGGCTTGATGGACGGCAAAAATTATGCAAAAAATACAAAATAAGAAAGGATCGCTCCACTCTAAGTTCAAAAGTACCTTTACTTAAAATGTGGGCAGGATATCAATATAAAAGAAATGCATAGAAGGAATACAAAGAAAGTACAAAACATTTTAATCTTCAAATTCATAATTTAGAGAGAGTAAGTCCTATTTACACGGTTCACACGGAGCCCACACCCACAGTCTATGAAAACATTTAAACACCCGGCAAAGACATCATAAAACCTGATGTGGACTCCTAAAAGTCATTTAATACAAAACATAATTCCTGTTCCTCAGTAAAATCGCACATCCTAACAGATGCAGTACGTGTACTAGTACGCGTCCTCCTGCTGTGCGCGCTGTCCCCTCCGGAAGCAGCTGGAGAACGAGGGTGGGCGGGGCGGCGGCCCAGGGCGGAGCCGCGCTGGGGGCGAGGCAGCATCAGGCACTGCGGCGGTGACGTCAGTTGAACTTGTACGTGCGCTCGCTGAGGAAGACAACTTCCCAAGAAGGGGCAAGGTGGTGACAGCATGGGAGGGCCCCGACTCCGCGCCCTGCCCTCCTCCCAACCCCCGGCCTGCAGCACCCCACACCCGCCCACATGCACCAGCCCCGCACCCACACCCCCGGCCCCAGAGGACCCCCAAAGACCACCGGGTCAGTGTTAAGCAGTTCTCCCTGCCCAGAGAGAAGCCCCCGCCACACTCGTGGGCGCGGGAGGAAAGGCCTGGAAAGGCGGAGCCCACGCTGGGTAAGACAAGACGCCCCCGCGGGATCCTGGGGCCTCCGGTCACGGGTCCCACCTGCCCCAGCAGCCCCGGGGCCCGGCCCTCGCCAAAGGATATGACTCGTAGTCCAGCGTCTGCGTGAGCACCCCCGTGAGGACAAACTCCGCGTTGTGGACGTCTGGAAGCAGCGGCGGACAGAGGCCCGGTGAGCAGTGTGGTGAGCACGCGCCCCAGCCCCGCGCCCCCGCCCCACCCCGCGAACCCCGGCCGCCCCTCCCGCAGCGGTACCGATGCCCCGGGCGAAGTACTCGCGGCACAGGTGCAGGTCGTTCTCGCAGGAGATCAGCACGATCTCCGACAGGCTCTGCGGGGGGAGAGGCGCGTGTTGGCCGCCGCGCAGCGCTCCACAGCGCCGCGCAGCGCCGGGGGACGGGCGCTTCCGCCGGGCCCACCTTGTTCTGCTTGTGCTCCAGCAGCTTCCGGAAGGACGGCGGCTTGGACAGCACCTTCCCCCCGGCACACTCCACGATGGCTTTCATCGTTGACAGGCTGGGGCAGATCCCGGGCGTGATGTAAAAGTATTTTGCCTAAAAGCAGAAACGGAGGCCCGACGTGGTCCCAGAGCTTTGACTTGCAGAGCCCGCCCCCTACAGCCGGACCCAGCCCCCCGCGGTCCCCGCACACTGAGACTGCCCCGCTGAGGTCGCCCACGGGGCCCCGGACGTCCAGCCCTGACCCCACGACGCCCTCTGTGACCGAAGCTCGAAGGACAAACGCTTGTCTCAGTTTCCATAAAATTCTAACGAGCATCCCAAGACCCCCGACTGTCTCCCAAAATGACACAGCTGCTGCCCCCTCCCTGTGGGCGGCCCCCTCCTCACTGGGGCTCACACTCAGCAAGCAGAAAGTGACTCTGACGGCGAAGACTTCTTTTTCCGGAAATGAAGTTCCTGAACTTCTGGTCAGGATGGAGGTGCAAGTACACACTTCGCCTCCTCGCACAGCTCCAGGAAAATCCACAACCACACCCCCAAGGCACACCCACAGCCGTCACAGAGCAGAGCCGCGCGGAAGGCTGACGACCAAGGATGTGGCGCGGCCACACTCCCCCAGGCGGGCAGGCGGGTGGAGACGCGGTGTCGCACGGGGACGCGGCGGCACGGACGGTCCCACGTCCACCCACGTGCGGCGGCTCAAGATCGGGAGGGACACCTCGGGGGGGAGGGACCCCAGGCCCAGGGCCCACCCAGGGTGCACCCCACCCAGGGTGCCCCCCGCCCAGGGTCCCGGCGCCAGGAGGATGGAGTCCCCACAAGTTCTCCCCGTAAAACCTGCGGGGGTTGGGGCTGCAGAGGGAACGGCCAGATATTCGGGAAACTCGGCTTAAAGCGACTTGGAACATGCGCAGACCCACCCCCTCTGGGGTCCGGCACCAGGGCAACAGGCGGGGGCGCCAGCCACGTCCGGGGGGCAGTGAGGTGAGTGAAAACGGGGCGGGTGCCGGCACACCTCCAGCGGCCCCGCTGTGCCCTCTCGGAGCCCTCCCCCTCCCCCGACGAGCCACAGAGCGGTGAAGCGGGTTGCCCGGCCCTGGCTCCCGCCCCACACACCTTCACAGGTGCACGGAGACAGGGAGTCAAAGCGGCCCCACCGAACAGGCAGAAACACACACACGGAGGCTGCCAGAACGAGGAGACAAGGAGACATGGAGACATGGCCCCAGTGAAAGAACAGATCCAAACCCCAGAGACAACTAAACGAAAGGGAGACGACCAACCTATCCGTCTCAGAGTGCAAAGCACTGGCCATCAGGATGCTCCAGGGTCTCACTGAGGACGGCCACAGGATAGGAAACACCCAGGCACAAACGAGGGTCACATTAAGCGAAATAAAGACAAAGCCACGGGGAACCAGCAGTGGAGGGGATGAATCAAGTCAGCGATTCAGAACACAAGGAAGGAAAAAGCATTCAGTCAGAACAGCAGGAAGAAAAAAAAAATTAAAAACAAGGATAGTATGAGGACCCTCTGGGACATCTCCAAACATCCGAACCATACCAACATCCGAGTCACAGGGGCGCCAGAAGGAGAAGAGGAAGAGCAAGAAATTCAAAACTTATTTGAAAAAATAATGAAAGAAAATTTCCCTAATTTGGTGAAGGAAACAGACTTGTAAGTCCAGAAAGATCAGAGTCCCAAACAAGTTGGACCCAAAGAAAACCACACCAAAACACATCATAATTAAAATGCCAACAATTAAAGAGAGGCTGTTGAGAGCAGCAAGAAAAAAGCAGAGGGTTATCTACAAAGGAGTTCCCATAAGACTGTCTGTTGATTTCTCAAAAGAAACCTCGCAGGAAAGAAGGAACTGGAGAGAAGTATTCCAAGTCATGAAAGTCAAGGACCTACATCCCAGATTGCTCTATCCAGCAAAGCTTTCATTTAGAATGGAAGGGCAAATAAAGTGCTCCCCAGATAAGGTCAAGTTCAAGAAGTTCATCATCACAACTCCTTATTATATGAAATGTTAAAGGGACTCACCTAAGAAAAAGATCAAAACGATGAATGTTAAAGTGGCAATAAACTCACGTCAATAACTCAACGCAAACAACAAACCAAGCAAACAGCTAGAGCAGGAACAGAATCACAGAAATGGAGATCACCTGGAGGGTTATCGTCGGGGAGGAGGAGGGGGAGAACGGGGCAAAAGGTGCAGGGAATAAGAAGCACAAATGGGGGAGGTTAAGACTAGCATAGGAGCCCTGGCTGGTGTGGCTCAGTGGCTTGCGTGCTGGCTTGAGAACCGGCGACCAAAGGGTCGCCGGTTCAATTCCTAGTCAGGACACATGCCAGGGTTGTGGGCCAGGTCCCCAGCAGGGGGCGCATGAGAGGCAACACGTTGATGTTTCTCTCTTTTTCTCCCTCCTTTCCCTTCTCTCTAAAAATGAATAAACAAAATCTGTAAAAAAAACAAGAGAACAGTATAGGAAATGGAGAAGCCAAAGACCTCACATGCAGGACCCACGGACATGAACTACAGTGCGGGTTGCTGGTGGGGGGGCAGGGCAGAGGGGAATAAAGGGGGGAAGATAACTGTGAAACACGTTTTTTAAATTTACTTTTCTGTCCCCCTGCCCCCGAGGGCCCCATAAAGCCCACGCTGCTCAAACCGCCCACGGGAACACCCCGCGCACCGGGAACGGCCCGACCGTCTCAGGGGCGATGCACCGGGTCCCGCGGCTGCCCCTCGGCAGAGGCGGACACCAGACGCCCTTCACGCACTCGCTCGGCCACCCCGACGCAGATACACCCGGCTGTCCTCAGGCCCCTCCGTCACGCACACTCGGACGTCGGGTGGCTGGGGTCACCTCGGCTCCCGCTCAGGCACCACACGCACTCGGCCCCTCCGCCGCCCGGCCGATGGCGCGTCTCAGCCGGCCGCGGGGAAGCCCACTGCACGGTCTCCCCGGGCCGCCCCGCCCGGTGGGTCCACTTCCCCCACCCAGTCTGACGCACCCTGGGCGCGCCCCGGAGGGGGGCCACCCCGCGGGTGCTCCTCCCCGTGGAGCAGCCCGCCCCGAGTGCGGGCCGCCGGGGTCCCGTCCCGTTACCTTGAACAGCGGGGAGACGTGCGCCCTCTTCAGGGACTCCTCCAGGCTGAAGGAGAACAGCACCTCGGCCTCGGCGTCCCGGAGGAGGTAGCTCTGCTCGTCTGCAAGCAGGACGGTGCGGCGCTCAGGGTGGGGCCCGGCCGCCGTGGCGCCACCGTGGCTCCACACCCACAGGCAGAACCCCCCCCCAGGTCCATGATGGACCTGTGGAGACCCTGGGGGCAGCCCGGCCCGGCACCGCCCCGCACCATGCCCCCCGCCCCCCGGGGGAGAGCCCAGCCCCGGGCGGACGGGCTCCGAGCCGCCAGCACGTCCCACGAGTCTGGGCCACGGCCGCCAGGGCCTCAGGGACCCTCGGCTCAATTAGCTAATGGTCCGCGAGTGAAATGTTGCCCGTTCACCAAACACGTCCCTTCTAGGAACCTGAACGCATACGGCCCTTTGTACGGACAGTTGTAGCAAAGTTTGAAGATTCCTGAGGATTTTTAATGGACTGGGTTCCAGAGCTGTCAGAGGAACACTTAAATAAACGGCCGAGTTCAAGGTCGAGAGACGCCTTGTCTTACGAACATGTCCGTCTCCACCTTCGTGCGTGTGTGTGTGCGTGTGTGTGAGTGTGTGTGAGTGTGTGAGTGTACATAACCACACAGCCTCGCCCAGGGCTCCCCGCTGGGGGCACCCTCGTCAGACGCCCCGGCCGGGGAGGACCCAGACCCAGACTCGGCAAACGGGGGACGGCAGGTGACACACACTCAGGACGCGTGGGCCGCCCCGTGTGGCCTGACCATCCTCCCCACGGCTGTGACCCGGTGCTTGCAAATGGGGACACCCCCTCAGCGGGGGCCGGCGTGCTCGTCCCGGGCGAGAGCAAGCGCGCCCCGAGGAGACGCTGAAGCTGAGCGGTCGCTAGAGACACAGCCCAACCGGCAGCCAGTCACAGGGGCGTAAGGCGGGGGAGCCAAGAATGTCTGAAAATGTGGGAGAAATTTAAAAAAAAAAAAGGTTAAAAAAGGGCCCCCCACACAGAAGTGAGGATTTCTGGGGTGAGCGGCCTGACGCCCCAGGAGGGGCGGGGGGCAGAGGGCGGGGGGCGGTCACCAGGAGCAGAAAGCGGCCCCGAACCGCCAGCAGGGCGAGCCGCCCGCTCACCGATGAACTTCTGGCACCGGAAGCTCTCGTCCAGCCACTCGGGGGTCACGATGTGCTTCACCACGGAGACGGCCGTCAGGAACTTGACCGTGCGTGTGACCTTGCTGGCGATGAGGTGCGTGCACTTGGGCACGGACTCGGCGACGTCACCGCCGAGGATGTAGAGTTTCTGGAGGCCGGAGGCAGAGGAGAGGCGGGTGAGGGCTGCGCCGAGCGGCCCCTGGCCCCAGAGGAGGAGAGCGGTCACGCCCGACCCGCAGCTCAAGTGCACGGGGCCCATTTCCACCACCGGTTTCACAGAAACGCAGACCGGGCACGAACCCCCTCGGCCGCCAGCCACACGCCCAGGCCTACATGAGCGGGGCGGGGGGGGGGGGGCTCCTTCGCGGTGACGAGGGCCGCGCCAGCCTGGGGAGGCTGGGACGCGGGCTCTTGAGGCACCCCGAACCTCCCGTCCCTCTCCTCATTTTTCTAAGACTTTCATTCATTTATTTTTAGAGAGGGGGAAGGGAGAGAGAAAGATAGGGAGGGAAACACTGATCAGTCACCCCTTACACGACCCCCAACCACAGACCTAGCCCACGCCCCAGGCTGGTGCCCGGACGGGGACAGGACCGGCGACCTCTCGGTCGGCCCACAGGCCGGTGCTCAGCCCACGGACCACACTGGCCAGGGCCGTCTGCTTTTAGAAATGACAGCATGAAAACTGACAAGACACAAACGGAAGAAAAGATGGTCTCAGCTGGACTGAATTTGAAGGTGAAAAAAGTGAAATCATACTGAATTTATAGTGGTAGCACTTATCATTGTTTTTCTTAAAAGTGAAACGTACACTCTCACCTACAAGTGGAACCTAATTAAGGAAACAAACTGGCAAAGGAGAGCCGGAGACGCCGAAATCATGGACAGCACTCTGACGGTGACCAGAGGGGACAGGGGCGTCAATGAGTGTGACTGGGAGCCGCTGGGTGGGCTGCTGGGCCCGCCCCCGCCTTCCGCACAGGCCGAGCCCCAGGTGAGCCCACAGACACGCCCGGGAACCCCGCTGCAGCCCCCGCCGCCGGGCCGGTCACCTTGATGTACTGCTGCACCTGGGCGGGCTCGAACCCCGTGAACAGCACCAGGGGCGTCAGCTCGGGCGCCAGCTTCTTCGTGGGCGGAGGTATGTCTTCAATCCTGTGAAACGGACACGGAAACACGGCGCCGCCACGGTTCACGTCAAAGGTCTTTGAAGCCCCGGCTGGGGTGGCTCAGTGGACTGAGCGCCGGCCTCCAAACCGAAGGGTCCCTGGTTCGACTCCCAGTCAGGGCACATGCCCTGACCAGGGTCCCCAGTAGGGGGCGCAAGAGAGGCAACCACACACTGATGTTTCTCTCCCTCTTTCTCCTTCCCTTTCTCTGTCTGGAAATAAAGATGATCTTTCTTAAAAACCTTTCATGGGCTTTGTTTTTAAATTGACTTTAAAGAGAAAGCACACATTCTGGTCAGGCCCAGCTTGCCGCTGCCCCACCCCCCCGGAGGGGCGGCTTTCTGCACTCGGGACACGGTGCACACTGCCCCGGCCGGGCCTGCCGCCCGAGCGCCTGTCCAGGCCCCGCCCCAGGCCAGTGCACTCTGGGGGGCCCGGGGCTGGGCTGCCCCCACATCCTGGGGAGCCGGTGAGGTGCTGCTTCAAGGACAAGGTTCTACCCGGGTTTTCCCTTTTCCCCAAGAAGGAGAGAGACAACTGGCGTGGTCACGGCTTTGATAAAGCGAGAGGCGTCTCAAGGAGGCAGCGGAGCAGCAAGCAGGCCCCTCTCAACCCGACTCCCAGGACAGCGCCGGGACGCCCCACTGCCCCCGGGGAGCAGCCTGGGAGGCGAGGGACAGCACGTACCGGGCTCTCTTCGAGCAGGGCTGGACACTGGTCCCTTCGCTCTGCTTTAGCCTGGGGGGCGGCCGCAGGCCCTGGAATTGAAACACCGTTTACGCCCTCTCTCGGCCGGGCCAGTCAGGGCCTCCCTGCGAGAGACCCGCGCCCAGCGAGCCCAGCACCCCTTACGCAGGACATGCCCCACTCAGGACATGCCCCACTCAGGACGGGTGCCTGCCGCAAGCACAGTGCAGACGCCGCTCACCGAGAGCAGCAGGCGACACCCGGAGTCTCGGGGGGGGGGGCCCCCAGCCAGCCTCCCAGGTCATGGAGCCCTGTGGCCTCCCAGAACTTATAGGAATTTTCATTCCGAGTTCTGCGTCCTGACCCCCACCTGGAACTTGGGACACACCTCAGTGCAGCCACACCCCCTAGAAACACCGAACCCTCCTCCTGACCCAGCGAGGAGCCTCCCGGGGCCGCAGGCTTGGCCCGACAACCACACCAGCAGCATCACTGCCAGGCCCGCCCAGCCCGTGTGGTGCCGACGGAAGGGGAAGGAGACCCCTGTCCCCACGGTGTCCCGCACGCTCAGCCTGAGGTCGGCCGCTGACCGCTTCCAGAAAGACACTTCCTTTGTCTGCTGTCTGAAACAACTGCCTCTCCGTCTGGCTGGTCTCCCCACCCACAGCCCGCGTCTCCTCCACGTCTCCGCTGAGTGAGCAGAGCCCCCGCCAGAGAGGCTCACACCGCCGCTGCGGGGAAGGCCTGGCCTCTCAGCTGGCCTCTCGGCCCTGCAGACGCAGGAAGGCTTCCGCTCCTTACCAGCAAACCGCCCTCAACTCCACTTCCCACGGTCAGATCTGGTCCCCAGACTGCGCTCGCCGGTAGCAGGGACAGAGACAGGCGAGGGACCAGCGGCAGGGAGGACAGGTCCCCCTGGCCCCGGGCGTGCGGCCTTCCGTCGCCCGGGAAGCCCCGAGAAACCTGGGCACCACCCCCGAGAACAGGAGCCGTGAGGCGCCTCGTCCCCGTCTCCCCCCACATGAGGCAGAGGAGGCCCGCCGCCGCCGGTGTGTCGGGGTGGGCGCGTGTCACTAACGCCGAGGGCACTGGGGTGCCCACGGGGGCCTGAGCAGGAGGAATCAGCCCTCAGGCCCCCTGACCGGCCACGCCAGAGCTCCAACACCCGGCGCTGCACAGGCAGAAGAAGGACCTCCTGCATGGGAGGGGCTGCCCACACCAGACGTGTCACCTGAGGGACCTCCACCCCAAGACAGGACCCCGCCGCCTGGGACGCAGGGACAGGCTGTGTGTCCAGGGCACAGCCCCAGCCCCCGAGGCCCTGAGGGCGCGTCTTTTCCCGAGCCCGTCCGATGGCCCCAGGCGGCACAGGGGGGCCGACGGGGCCGGCCGTCCAGGGAGCACCCGGAACCTTGGAGCGGGACGCGCTGGTGACGAGGCGGGGACACGGGCTCCGGCCGACACACACTCCACGAATTCCCCACGCGCAGCAGCAGACGCGCCTGCCCGTTTTCACGGCACAGGGCCCGCCCGAGCGGGCGCCGACGGGACCCACCATCAGCAGCTCCGGGGACACTTTCAGCGGGACTCTCCAGGCATCTAGAGGGGGAGACACGGCGCTCTCACCACAAGGCCCCGTGCACCCTGAGAAGCCTCCTGGGGGGGCAGGGTTTCTGGGGGCCCGTCCCCCTGGACACCCGGGGGGCCCGTGACGGCCTCGTGAGGACGAACGTGGGGACCGTCACTGAGTTAGAGAGACCCTTCCCATCCGGGGGCTGGGGAGCCGGCCGTCCCCAGGAGGAGCGTGCGTCCGGCCAGCCCCGGGTCCTGCGCGCGGCCACAGCGAGGGGCAGTGCAGCAGCGACCCGTCGCCCACTCTGGGAACAGGCCTGGCCACGGTCTCAGGGCTGGGGCCTCTCGGGGCTGCGGGGACTGCCGGAAGCCCCCAGGGCCCTGCCGTCTCCAGGCCTCCGTGGAGAGGCCCTGGGCCCATGGGGGGGTGGGGGGGGGCGGGAACGGCCGCAGAGGCGGGGCGCCGCTCACCCAGCAGGTTGAGCACGAGGTGCGGGGCGGGGGCGAACGGGTCGGGCAGGCTGAAGGCCGTGTAGCGGCTGCACTGCACCTGCCGCAGCGCCTCGAAGTGCCCCAGCAGGATGTCCCCAAGCCACTGCGCGTTCACGCACGGGATCCTCCACTCCTTGGCCTTCTCGTACTTCAGGCCGGCCGGCCTTCCGGGGGGGGGGACGGGGGGACGAGTGTCACCGGTCCTGCCGTCCGCACGCATCTCCCCCCCCACAGAGCCGGAGAACATGTGTGAACACACGGGAACACACGTGCTCGTATGGGAAAAGGCAGAGACACCGCTGCGGAGCGGAAGGGGGCCCCGGCAGTCCGCAGGTGTCACGCCACGGCTCAGGCTGGGTCGCGTCACGTCACCTCCTAGTCCCACGCCCACCTCATTCCCCCGCCCAGAGACAGTGACGTGCGTGTCACCCTTCCTCCGACCCCCTTCCCGTGTCCCACGGACACACCACACGTGTGCGGGCGGGCGGCCGCGCTTACTCCCTGCAGATGAGGACGGTGTTGCTGCGGCACAGGTAGCCCGTGTACTTGGCCCCCGCCAGGTAGGCCATCAGCTTCAGGTCGTCCCTGTCGCCGTCGACGAAGCCGGTCACGGAGATGATCTGGGCGGGGGAGGAGAGCAGCCGCAGTGAAGCCCAGGACTCGCCCAGGACTCGCCCCCACCGCTAGGTCCCGGGGACGCGCGGACGTTCCCTCTCTGTGAACCAGGGTGGGCGCCCGGCCGGCCCTCCGCGCCTGGTCCCCGCCCATCGGCCACGACGTGGGCGAAGAGCACACGGCTTTCACCGAGGGCGGCCCGGCGGTGGCTGCGCCTGGGGCAGGGCCCCCGTTCACCTCAGAGCCTCGGACAGGGTCAGAGAGGCCGGCGCACCAGGCACACCCACCCCCAGGCAGGCCCACGCGGCCCACCGACACGGGCCTTACGTGCTGAGCGCACGGCCGGCCCCCAGGGGGGAAGGCCACCGGGAAGTGCAGGGCCCGGTGCGGGGGCAGCAGCTGCTTCCTCTTGAGCACGGAGTTGAGCCAGTGCGCGGTCACACAGCGCTTCCTCTCCCGCAGGGCCTGCGGGCACACAACGAATGGGGCACGGCTGTGGGAGGGGGCGGGGCTGGGGCCCACGCGAGGACCCAAGCGCTCCATTCCCGCAGGGGACGCCGCCAGCGCGGCGGTGACCCGTGGAGCAGGAGCCAGCGCCTGCCCGGGGGACACAAGAGAGACAGCCCAGCCCGACCTGCAGGGGCGGGCCCAGGAGGGGGGCCTGACGCCTACGCACAGCACACGCACAGCACGCTCCGCCCCCCGAGGACCCCGCACCGGGCTGCACAGTGCGCCAGCCCGGGGGCCGCCGCTCCCGAGGCTCCTGGGGACCACCAATCCTGTGCACGACAGCGTGGGCGTGCCCCCCCCCCACCGCCCCCCTCAAGCACCTGGTGGAGAAGGGAGGACAACTGGGGGCGGGTGTGCCCCCTCGGGCCCTGCAGACAGAGCACCGGCCTTTCTCCCGGCGCCGCCCGGTCGCCGCCCCACCCACAGCCCGGGCACCTCACCCTCTGGGGCGCACCGGCGCTCCCCAGCCGCGGCGGCCCGACTCACCTGCGCGAACGCCCCGCTGACCTGGCTCTCACAGAGCAGGTGCGTGCAGCGGCTGGAGAAGGTGGGGTCCACGGCGCCGCCGTGCGCCTGGATGATCTGTGGGCGGGACAGGTGGGAAGTCAGCGGCGAGCCCCCCGGGCCGGGCACAGTGGTCACCCCAAGGCGCATGGCCTCCCACAGAGCCCATCCTGCCTCCACACAGCGGGTCCCCCGAGCACGAAGACGCGCGTGGAGCGTCGCTGCAGACCCTCCCACGGAGCCCTGTGAACAGAGGGCGCCTCCGCGCCCACTGACCACAGCATGGTGGGGGAGGGGCAGGCGGGCCACCGCGCACTGAGCGGGCGTCTCAGGCCGGCAGTCCCAACACACTGCACACGGGCGACCTCCGTGTGTGGGGCTGTCCGTGCACCACAGGGTCGGCGACCCCTGGACCACCCTGGCTGGGCGCCAACAGCCTCCCCAACCAGAACGACTGGAGACACCCCCAGACGTGGCCAGCGGCCCCGGGGGAGCAGAACTGCGAGTTAACAGCCATTATTCTAAAGTGGGGGGAAGCAGCAAATCTGAGAATTAGCACGCACCAAGAACGTGCTTAAAACTAGACCCAGCCTGGGGGAGAGGGGGCCACCCTGTCCCCCGCTCCGGTGGACACGAGACACCAAGCGTCTGCCGGATTTAAAAAGCTGCGCACAATCCAAGGCGCTCACTGGTGTCGGCGGGGCAGGCCGGCCCAGGAAACAGCTCTGCTCCAGTGACTGCTTCTGAGATGCGGCAACTTCTGTCACAGCCACTCACACCGCGTGACGAGGCACGCCACAGAAAAGCTCCGTTTCCAGCCCCCGGGGGGCACGCCCCACAGAGAGTGACCCGTAACCTCCCACAACCTGCGCCACAGCCGCCTCCCGTCTGTCACTGCGGCTGCTTCTCCGCCAGCCCCTGTGTTCCCTGTGCTGCGCCTCCACCTGTCGCCCCCGGGCCCTGCCGCCTGCCTGGGGCACCGCAGGGGCCCACGTGCTGCCACGGGGCCCACAGGGAAGCAACTTCGACAGGCAGCCGTCCGAAGCCCCCTCCTGCTCACGCTAAAGCACGCCTTCTGACTCGGCTCTGATCTGTGGCGTTGCGCGGAGAGCATTCACAAAGTCCTCTTTTCTTCAAAGCACACCAAACAAACCGGCAGACCGACAGGCTGCAGGCCGCATGAACCCGCAGACGCACCCCCGCCACGCTGGAGCCGGGCTCCCGAGCACTCGCCTCTGCGCAGCACAGAGAGCACTACGGCACGGAGAAGTCGGCGGTCCCCGTGCTGTGTCACCGAGACCCTGACCTCGCTCCCCCGCCCCGGCTGCACACGAGCAGTCTGTGCGCTCGGGGCGCCGCGGTCACAAGGAACCCGGCCGATGACCGAGCCAACCCAGTTCTGCTCGGCCCAGTGGACGGAAGCCCGGGAAAGCCACTGCCCGAGGCCACAGAAAAGGCTGAGGACCGAGCCCGGCGTACACACGGAACGCTGCGCAGGTGTCCCAGTGAGGCGGCCGAGGGGCCGCCCTTCGGGGGGTGCCCGGGACGGGGAGCAAAGCTAACCAAACCCTCCGACGCGCAGCCTCACCCTCTTCCAGGTGGCCAGCAGCTGCTTGTCGGCCATCTGCTCCGGGTAATCCGCGATGGCGAACACGCATCCCAGAAGGAAGCCTTCCTCCGGGACTAGGATGGCGCAAGAAAAAAAAAAAAAAGGTTAAAGCCCACGAGTACGCATGCGCAGAAACTTGAAGCCCTCCCACCAGCTCCCCGGGAACTCAGGCACCGCCCACCGCCCAGGGCCCGGGGCCGCTGCTGCACAGGCGCAGGCTTGGCCGGCAGAGACGGTGACGCAGGAGCCCCCCCGCAGTCGTTGCCTGGCCCGGCCGCTCCCAGGCAGCCCCCCCGGCGGCTGATGTGCCCCAGACGCCCGCATCCACACCACGTCTGACGGCCCTGGCACCGCAGACGGCGCCTGCTCCTCTCCCAGCCCCGTTCTCACCGGGCCCCGTCTGTGCCCATTACTTTGACGTCAACCCTCACCACCCTCAAACGCGCCCCAGGCATTTAAGAAAGAGCAGGTTTTCGAGAAAAAGGAAGGAAAAAAACCCCTACTAACTCTCCACTGCTGGGTCGTGTCCGAACAGCGGCTGCGGGGGCAGCGGGGGCTGGGGCAGGGGCGGCGGGGGCGGGGCCTGGTGCTGCAGCGCCTGCGGCGTCTGGCTCAGGTGCTGGGCCGAGTGCGCCTGCAGCTGCTGCTGCTGCTGCTGCTGCTGGTGCAGGCGCTGCAGCTGCTGTTGCTGCAACTGGGCCAGCTGCTGCTGCTGCAACTGGTGCAACTGCTGCTGCAGGGCCTGCTGCTGCTGCAAGGGCTGGAGCTGCTGCGGGCGCGGCTGCGAGAAGGGGTGTGGCTGGGCCTGCGGGAACGGGTGCGGCGGCGGGGGCTGCTGCGGGAACGGGTGCGGCGGCGGCGGCTGCGGGATCTGCATGATCTGCTGCTGCGGCAGGTGCAGGACAGGGTGCTGCGGCGGCTGCGGCGACGGATGCGGCTCCGGAGTCCCCTTCGCCTGGCCAAACAGCAGCGCGCCAGCCCCCACGTGGCCCTGCTGGCCGTGGCTCGCCTGCTGCTCCAAGCTCTTCGTAGGTGCCGAGAGGGACTGCAGGATCTACACCAAAGACAAGGCGGGGTCAGGTGAGGGGAGTGAGCCGCGCAGCCGGGTGACAGGGCCCGGAAGCCAGCTGCTCGCGGCCAGCGGGAACCGGGAGCGCACAGCTCACGGAAGCTCCATCACCGCACCTCAGCCACACTGAAAACACACTTGCCTTTGGAGTACAGCTCTAAAACTCAGTTGTAATGTAAACCGCAGCTATACAAAAATATCCAACGTGTGTTTAACATCCATCGCCCACTTAAATGGACTCCCAAACATAAAGGCTGCCAGTCTGCGAGGGCGGAGGCTCTGGAGCTGACGACGAGGAAACCCGAGTCTGCAGCTGCAGGCAGACCCCGGCGGAGCGGTGGGAGCCCAGCGCCGCCTCCGAGGCGGCCTCACAGGCGGGGCGTCTCCAGCAGGCGCGCCCCCCCCCCACCTCCCAACCAGGCACACAGCGCCGGGAACAGAAGGACGGCTGGTTCTTCTCCCTTGAAGGCGCCGAGGAGCGCCCACACCGTGGAGGCCCCGCTCACACTGGCACACCCCCGCCCCCACAGGAGACCCCCACAGGAGACCCATGTCCCCCAGAGCGGGAGGGGCCCGGCCTGCGTCTTCACTGCAGCGCCTCCTGGTGGGGAGGCCGTCACTGTACAGCTGTCGGTAGCGTTCAACGGTTTTCACTCCCTAAGTGTGTTTCCACCCTTGGAAGCAATGGCCCACGGGGAGGAGCAGTAAGGGAAGAAAGGCCGACGGGCACAACGGACAGGGCCAGCTTGCGGGCAGCCACCTGCCGCACCTGCGCACCAACCCCGGCCGCCGGGCCTCCCCCACGGAGCTCGCGGTAGGGGTGCCAGCAGCCAGCACCTCTCAGCTGACAACCCAGAGCAGCGGGCCTGGCTGGGCTGCCCGTGGAGGAGGTGGCTGTGACCTGGCGCGTCAAGGAGGCCAGTGAGAGTGCGGACAGCCGGCCAGACAGGACCCGGCAGCGACGCCCAGGGCCACCAGGGAGCCGAGCGCCTAGCAGGCCGGGCCGGGCTGGACCCGAGAACACCTCCGTCCTCACAGGGCCCGCAGCCTCCGCCCGCCCGCCCCTGGCGTAGACCCATCCGTGCCGAGGAGCCGAGGGAGAGGGACTCTCTCCACTGCCGGGCGCCGTCGTCGGCCACCCTGGACACGGTGACTCCCGTGTCCATCAGGCAGGAGTTTCCCTTCCCAGCTGCCAGTCTCCATTCCAGTCGCTCAGCAGCGGCTGCCGCAGCAGAGAAAGCGTGTGATTCCCGCCACAGGGCTCCCCACCTTTGAGAGTCTGCAATTTAAGCGGGACTTTGAGGGTTGGCCACGTTCTCCCAACTCCCCGACCCCGTTTCACACGGAGTCCGTCTTGTTTCTGAAACGTCAGCGGCAGAGCGTCCTGGTGCTCTCACGTCGCTGAGAGCACGCAGACACGGCGCAGCGGGCCTCACGGACTCCCCCCCCCACCAGACACGCGGCAGGGCCGGGGAGCCCCCCAGGCTCCCCACAGGGCAGGCTCCTCCGCCCAGCTCCTGCCTGCAGGCAGCGCTGCGCCCACACTCCCCGGTGGAGTCACTTCATTTCGAGTGACATCACCTCTACGTGCACGTGTGAACCTAGGGAACCGGAGATTCGACCCAGAATCACTGTTTGAAAAACACACTCGGTTCTACTCTGCACGGCCGACTTCCGTTGGGAAGCCCCCACCAAGGGGAGGAAGAGGAAGAAGAGGAAGAGGAAGAGGAAGGAGGGCGCCTCTGGAGCGCCAGGGCTGGGCCTCGGTCCTCCCGTGGCCCTGAGACCCTCGGGCCCACCCACCCAAGTCCCCTGGGCCTGCGGGTGCCGCCCCCGACGAGCTGCCTCCTGGCCCGCTGGGACCCAGCACTCCACAGCCTGACGGTTCCCCACCTCCCCAAGTGCCCAGCCCCCGGGCTGCTCCCTGCCCCCCCAGGAAGGCCCCCGGTGCCAGGGCCCCAGGCGAAGAGCAGGGCAGTACGTCTCCTCCCGCCACTGCGAGCACGGACGCCCTCGGGACCTTGGCCCTTGCTCCTTGTCTCCTCCGGCCACTCACCTCGCTTGCGGTTGCCTCCCTCGGCGCCCAGCCTAGAGCCGCCTCCCCCCCCACCCCCCAGGGGCTGCGGCAAACCAGGGGCTGAGCACTGGCCTGCACGCCGAAGCACCGCAGGTGTGCGCCCCGCCCCCCCGGTCCGGGTGCACAGAGCAGCAACCAGCCACTTTCTCTCTCACACCCATGTTCCTCTCTCTTTTTCCCTCCCTTTTCCTCTCCCTAAAAAAGTAAAATGTTTTCTAAAACCTGCCTCCCTCCCCCGCTGCTCTCGAGACCCCTCACCACTGTCCCCTGACCCCCAGCACACTGGAAGCCCTTGGTTCAGAGCCGGGCACCATCTGTCTGCCCCCGCCCCCGAGTGGGAGCAGGGACCCGTGGGACCTGCGTCTGTCCCCAGCGCCCAGAGCACTGCAGGCGGCCCCCCCAGACCCCCTTTCCACACCACAGAGACAGGCCTGCACGAGGACGCTGCAGGCACCCTGCACCAGCCAGCTCCCGCACAGAACTGTGAGCTAGGCCAGGCGTCCTCAGGACGGGCAGGGCCACGGTGTCACTCGCCCACGGGAGGGCCGTCGCGAGAAAGGAGAGTGCACAGAGTTCGCTCTTTCTGGCACCAGGCAAAGGGGAGCCCGCCCCCAGGAGGGCAGGCCACCACGGGCAGGGCCCAGGCCCTGGCCCAGGGGCTGCACCATCCCCTCCACGTAGGCCCTTCCCTCCTCCGTGACAAAACGCAGGCGCCGACACATGTGCGCACACACGCACGCACCACACAGAAGACTCACGCCCTCCCTCAGCGAGCACTGTGAGTGGGCGACCTGTGCCAAGAGAGAAAACAGTGGGACAAGGGCCACCGTAACGGGCTGTGCGGTGCCGTGTGACTGTAAAACCCCGCACCTATGCTTCCGCTTTTAAGGAGTGACTGACAGGGAGTCAGAGAAGGACGTGTGGCGTCTAGAGGAAATGGACAGACAGACAGAAACAGACACACAGACAGGCAGCAGGGCTGCAGAGCGAAGTGAGGCTGGGCGGGGCCAGGCGCGGAGCGGCCACTGACAGCGCAGGCAGGGCTGTGAGCCCCGCCCAGGACACCCCGTCGGTGACGTCACAGCACGTGCTGCGCTGGGGCTGCCCGCCCCGCCCCCCCCAGACCCTCAGACAACACTGGCCGCCGCCCTGGGAGCAGCACGCGAGCGTGACGCGAACTCGACTCACGTGCGCCACGTTGGCCGGCCGGCCCATCTGCGGGACGTCCGCGCTGTTGGTGATGTTCCGCAGGGTCCTCACGGCGGGGCTCCAGGCGGCCGCCATGTCGGGCCGCTCGGAGCTCTGCAGGCTGGGCCCCGCGGCCAGGAGGCCCCCGCGGCCGTCGGGAGGCAGGATGCCCCCGGGCACGGGCGGGACGTTGGCACACAGGTTGATGAGGCCCGGCTCCTTGCCCGATGGCAGCCGGCGCTTGGCCGCCGCCATCTGCGGGACTTCCGCGGGGGTCCAGTTCAGATTCCTCTCCTGCTTCTCCGGGGACGAGTCCGAGGAGTCGTCGAACATCAGCTCCCCCTTCGGTTTCGCAGCGCCCGCCTTGGGCGAGAACTGCGCGTCCCCCAACGGGGACCCCTCCCGAGAGCTGGCGGGGCTCGACTTGCCGTCCGTGCTGCCCTCATTCGGGGAGTCGAGTTCCTCGTGCTCTCCCTCCTCCTCCTCCTCTTCCTCTTCCTCCTCCTCCTCATAGAGAACCAGGCGCGGGTGGTAGAGCGCCTCGTCCTTCCTGGTCTTCTCGGACACGCAGTCCAGCACCCAGTCGGGCGTGACGACCCTGACGCCGGCCCGCTTCACCGCGCAGGCGTACTTCTCCTAGACAGAGCACACGCCGCGTTAGCCGCCGGCCTCCGCACTGCACACCCCGGAGCCCTTTCTGCTCTGCAACCCGGGACGTGCCCCGGACAGAGCATGGCTCGGGGACCACCGGAGAGGCTGGTGCCCGCGACAGGCGCCTCCTCGAACATGTTCAGAATTAACGTTCGTGAGTGATGTTTCAGGCACAGAGCAGAGCCAGGGATCCTAAGGAACCCTTTTTACCAAGGGCGTGAGTGACTGCTCTCTAACCGAGCTCTCATTGGCTGGGGGCGGGGTGTGGGCGGGGCGTGGGCGGGGCGTCAGGGACCCCCCTGGCAAGTGGCGGAACTGGGGGTGGGGAGCCACAGAGGGCTCTCTGGCCACCGAGAGCCCAGGATGGGCACCGCAGGACAAAGGAGCAGGTGGGTCTCAGGCTGCTAACAGCGGCCCCGTCAGCCCCAAATGCCTGGGGCAGCTCCCCGGCCAGCCAGCTGCGTGGTGCGGAACGGCTTACTCTCAGCTGATACCCAACACAACACGAGGCCAGACCCTACTCTTCCATCGAAGCACGCGGCTTCGCTCTTCCATTTTTATGCAAAATGCACGTTTTTACTTAAACGGAACTTCAGACTCACATCCTCGATTATCGGAGGAAACGCTTCTCTGGGACCGTGTGACTCGCTGCCTTCCCACCGCGCTCGCTGGCTCCACCTGCGCCTTCTGGTCAGGACGCGTCGCGGCGAGCGCGGCATTTGGGGCCCCCTTAGCCTCCGGCTCTCACGGGGCCTCTGACAAGTGCGGTGGGGCGTGGGGGGGCTCCTGCTGACCTGGGGGCCGACCGGCCCGGAGCAAGCCCTGGGGCCCCACCTGGGTTTAGGGATGCGAGCCCGGCGCTGACCAAGGGAAGCGTGGTTGTAGGGATTCTGGGCGACTGAGAAGGAAATCGCCGGAAAAGTCACTGAACACGCGTTTACAGCTACAGTCCGGCCTTTTAGAACACTGTGAGGAGGGCTGAAACTACACATTTCCACAAGTGAAAATGAACTCGTTTCACTGGATTTGAAAGGAAACTCCAGAGATTCACAAACCTTGCCTCCTCCTCCCTGAAATCAACCTCAATTTCTGTGCGTGCAGAAGTCACGCCTGGCTCAGAGGAAACTTCCAGTCGCCCCACCGCCCGCCGTGGCACCGCCAGGAACGTGAACCCGCGTTTGCGAGCGGGGTCTAGCGACTACGGCAAAAGCACCCCCCGAGACCCGGCCCTGGCGGCGCCCCGGGGCGCATGCGCAGAGCGGCACTCACCCCCTTCGGCTCCGGGACCACCAGGTGCGTGCACTTCCTGTCGAGGCTCAGCTGGCAGGCGCCCCCGTAGAAGGTCAGCAGGGCCCACAGGGCGTTTCTGTCCTCAGGGGACACCTGGCAAAACCGGAGACAGGCCCGCGTCACGCACGGCAGCCGGCACGTCCGTGCATCGTGACAACACGCGGCGACATGGGGCGGCTTTGCCTCATCCGCTTCTCCCCACTGGGCGACACTGGCCCACGCGTGCACTCGGGGGTCCCACAGACGAGGCTCTGGCCACCGGCTTGCACTGACCGACCAAGAGCTTTACTCCCACCATGGTCTACAGACGCCAGTGTTTGTCAAATGAATGAACTGAAAAAACACCGCATCCACACTCCAAAGACGGAATGACCAGTCACTCTGCAACAGAAACGTGGGGGGAAACACCATCCAACTGTGTCATCTGGAAGTTCTGACGCAAGAGCACTGTCACCATCCCCCGTGAGAAGCTCCTTCATCGCCGACGGATCACAGCAGACATTAACCAACCGTGAAGCGCGTAAGATAAAAAGGGACGAATGCAGCCGTCTGTAAGCTCCGGGGGAAACGCAAACCTGACTTGACCCACAAAGAGAAACGGGACGAGCACCGAAGTAACGACCCCGAGACGACGCTCACGGAGGAGCCTCCCGCCGCCTGCCCACTGCGCGCCGGGAGCCGCGCCGCTCTGGCCTGCCCCGGCCCCGGCCCTCACCACCCTCACCACCGGCCCTCACCACCCTCACCACCGCGGGGAGCAGGGGCGCCCGCACTTCGCAGACCAGGAACCAGACTCACAAAGACGCACAGCCGACGCGCAGCCGGCGCTCGGACACGCTGGCCCCGCCCACCCCGCCGGGGCTTCCCCCAAGGTTCCGCCCACTGCTCCGCTCTAAGGGGGGGTCCCACCCAGACTAACCCTGAAGAAGAACATTTCAGAATCTACGGGAGACAGACATCTACGAAAAATGAAAGTGTCAGTGTCCATTCTTAAATACCACTGAACCAAGCAACTCTATCTGGACAACTTATTATAAATTGAGGGCTATGATTAAGAATGCTGACGTGTGGCCCTGGCTGGTGTGACTCAGTGGATTGAGCACCATCCTGCAAACCGAAGGGTCACCGGTTTGGTTCCCAGTCAGGGCACATGCCTGGGTTACGGGCCAGGTGTCCAGTTGGGGGCGTGCGAAAGGCAACCACACACTGATGTTTCTCTCCCGCTCTTTCTCCCTCCCTTCCCCCGTCTAAAAATAAATGAATAAAATCTTTAAAAACAAAGAATTCTGACGTGTCTCGAGCTAATTTCCTAAGCGCACTGACAAACAGCGTCGTTCGTCCCTCTTCGTTGCCACTGCTCAGCCTGCCCGATGGCTGCCGCTCTACGAACCGCGCTGGAAGTCACTGCGCCCCCCACACTGCCGTGTGAGGGCGACCTCGGACACGCCGACTCTCTAAAACCGCCGTTAGAAGCCATCTCTCCTTGAGCCGGCGCTACGCTTCGGAAACCTAGGTGGGACGACTGTTTCTCTCAGAGGCTGTCGTCCCCGCGAGTGTCCCTCAGCGCCGGGAGAGCAGGCCGTGGCTGCGCGGCAGCGGGGTGAGCCGACACACGGCCTCACAGCCCCGCCAGAGCACGAAGCGTGCCCTGCACGACGTGCCTTTGTCGGTGAGGCGCTGCCTCCACCCGACCCTGCCGGGCCCGGGTCACACGGGCTGTGGAAAGAAGGTCCAGCGGCAGCAGGGAGGCCTGGGCGGACGTGGGACCCACGGAAGTGGCCACGCCGCCCGGGAGGGCCGACCCCCGTGGCCCGGACCACCGCCCGCAGGCACTGGGCCTCACTGACGTCCCGCAGCCCTGCCAGCTGGCTGCGTGAACCCACACCCCCACGGCTGACTGCCAGACTACTCTCTGAGCCCGAGGCGTCGACACTAGCCACCCAGCGGTGACAGCACCGCGGGGATACCTCATCTCCGCCTTCTGTGCTTCTCTGTAGTTTTCAAAGTCTGTACCTGGGGGCAGGTGCTCCTCTTTTCCTTCCTTAAAGCAACCTTCCTAACCTCCACTCCACTGTCTGCAGGGCAGAGCCTGGGCGTCTCCTCCATGCTCATGGCTGAAACCCGTGGCCTTGACCGTGGTGTCCCCGGCACTCTGGACCCCTCTGGCTGCGGGCAGCCTCCCCTCCGAGTGGCACTCCCCCACGTGTGCCTGGACCCACATCCGGCTGCAGGGACCCTCACCCCAAGCTGTGATCCCAAGCCCGAACCACCTCACTTGTCCCCACCCCTCCAGGGCACAGCTCGGCTGCCACTGCTGTCCCCTAGGACCTGTGTGCCTGTCCCCCTACCCCACCCCATCGCTGGCAACAGGAGCACAGGACTGCCGTGCCACCAGTGTCCCCCTGACACCTCCCACCACCCCAGGACACCCCAGGGCTCCAGCTCAGCCTTGACCGTCAACCACGATCCCACCTGGCGAAGGCTCAAGTCTTAGGGCAGGATTCCACCCTGAAGGGCCCCCCAGCTCTGGACCTGCTCTCCCCGCCCCCCCTTTCCTCCAGTTCTGCCGTCACCGGACGGCTCGCCGCAGCAGGTCCTGCGGCTGGGCAACCAGCACTGCGCCTGCCTGGGCTCCATGCGGCCGTGGGTCCGTCTCTCACGACCAGGAGTGTCCTCCAGCGCTCAGCTGGCAGTCCACCTTTAACACGCTCCTGCCCTGTGTGGTTTCTCCCCGCCGCAGCTCTGCGCCCATCCCCCCAAAGTGCCCCTGGTCCCCGGCTGGGCCCCGGGCCGCCGTCCGGGCTCGGGTCACCGCTCGCGTCTCCAATGACGACAGCACCAGACACTCCGGCCCTGTCCGTGCCCCTCTCTGCAGGACCCAGAACGACCTGAACACCTGAACGACCACGCGCGGCGCCGGCCGCCCTGCACCGGCAGCGTGGCACAGGGCTTCCCCGAGGCGGGGGTCCCAGCAGGCCCGCCCCGGCCACCCGCAGGCCCGCGCGACGGCGACCAGGAGCGCGCTTACCTGAGACAGGCAGGCGGTGACCCCGAAGAAGACCTGGCTGGACTCCGGAGAAAACCCGTTCACGCTGAGGCACCTCCGTTAAGGCTCCCACGAGGCAGGATCCGGGCAGCCCGCCTCTCGCAGCAGACTGGCCCGCACCCCACCCCCACCCCCACCCCCACCCTCTGTGGGGGAGGGAGAGACCCGGGGGACCCAGAGCAGCGCGACTGGGTGGACAGTCAGGGCACGTCTCTCTCTCTGTCTGTCTCAAAATCAACAAACGTCCTTGGGAAACAATAAAAAATAAGGAAAACTTCCCCCATCTGCTCTTCAAATGACTTGTCACTTGACTCACAGAGACGTAGAACTTTAAAAACACCCCATCGAAAGAGATCCGTCCATCTCAGACAGGACACCGCGCTCAGCAGAGGCAGTGCCGGAGGTCGCGCAGCTGTGTCCGGGGCTGGGGGGCTGGGGGGCTGGGGGGCTGGGACTCGCGCCCACAACCCGGCCTGGCCTGGCCTGGCGCACAGCTCCCCGCCCCCCACGGGTCCGGGCGAGGGTCGGCACACCACACGTGGCGCGGGTGGGAAGACCGGAGGACAGACAGCACACACAGCACAGCGTGCCCCGAACCCACTTTTCGCCCAGGCGCCCCCTGCCAGCCTTCAGGCCCCTTTCCCCGCCCTCCCCCCACAAAAGGATACGGCAGGAGGGCTCCGCACTGCACCGACAGGGTCACCCAGGACGGCTGCAAGAGAGAACAGAGGCTCGGTCAGCGGGCGCCGCCCCCCGGTCACCACGACAACCGCGCTCCGCGTGAGCGCTGCTCCTGCAAACCGCAGGCTCGGCTGCGGCCCACCCCCACGCACCCCGAGTGTCAGGCTGCAGACGCGCTAACGCCGCAGGAGAAAAGCCCGAAGTCGCGGGGAAAGATCTAACCCCAGGCTGACCCGCGTGTCACTGCGTGAGCCCCCAGGCTGGCGGAGACGCCGCGCTGCCGACGGAGGGGCGGGGTTCGGACCGCCGCCCGGCACCCCACAGGCAGTGCGCCCCAGCGCCTCCGGGGCCCTCCTGACCCTGAATGGGGTCAGGGCTGGGCGGGCGAACTTCCTTCAGTGAAGCCACGGCCGTGCCCCGTTAGCAAACCCTGGAAGGTAATTTCCTCTGAATCCCAGCACTCAGATTACCTGTACAACCTTCGGCTAATCACTGCCTTTGGGTAACTGGCATTTCTCTATTTAATTTTGAAAATTACAGGAATCGTGCCGGTAGCCCTGCTGCGGGGAATTGCTCGGCAAAGCCCTGCGACGCCGCCCTCCGCCGCTGAGACACCGGCTTCCGCGCCAGCCCGCGCTGCGCCGCGGGCTGAGACCGCTGCGCGGCAGAGATGGCATCGCGGGCCCAGGTGACACCGGTCAGGACCTGCAGGTGACGCGGCGCTGCCCTGCCCGCCCTCAGCGCACCTGCGCCACGTGGGCCCCCCTGGCCTGGGTGGCAGCACCCAGAGGAGCAGCAGCACCCAGAGGAGCAGCCCTGGAGCTCCCGGTTGTCTCGCCGAGCACCAGGCGGCTTTTCGGGAGCCAGCGTCTCTAGAGCACCGGCCGCGGGTGGCCTGCAGGGTCTCCGTGCCGGGCAGGGTCCCGCAGCAGGGCTGGGGGGCGAGGGGTGGTGGCAGGCGGCAGGAGAGGGGAGTGCACTCGGCTGCAGGAAGGGCCCACCCCAGAGCTGCCCCTGCGGCCACGGGTGGGGCCGGCGGGGGACCCGCTGACAGGCCGCCGGGCCAGCTGCCACCAGGTCCCCACCGGCAGCCAGGTGCGGGAGCGGGAGCGCTCACGAACAACGAAGCGGAAACGGAGATCGAGGAAACCGGGCCAGCGGGGCTGCTCATCCCAAACGGAGGAACAGCGTGAAGTCGGCCCAAACCCTCCGCCAGTGGGCACAGTCCCCCTTCCCCGGGATGCCCCAGGGCCGCCGAGGAAGACGTGTTTCTTGTAGAAACGTCACCTGGAAGCTCCAGGGCCTGAGGGAGCGAGTCCCCAAGCGTCCCTGACACCCAAACGCGCAGCACAGATGCACCGGAGGGCAGGGATGTGGCAGGCGGAGGACTTGGAAGGAAAAGCCGCGATCCGTCCCTTCCACCGAGACCGTACTTCCTTCTAAGGAACCGCAGCCCTGCGGATGCGGGTAGACTTTTCACCCAGCGACGAGCTGCTCCAGCATTTCCACCTGCACGTTCCAGGTCAGCGGGCGCGTCAGTCCCTCCAGTGGGACCTGCCTGAGGAGCCTACCTTCCGTGGCTCAGGGGCGCCAAGACAAGAAAATGGTCCACGTGAAAAAGAGCAGACCAAAGCTCCAGAAAACATACAACTAAGCAACAAAGAGATAGCCAGCCTATCAGATGCACAGTTCAAAACACTGGTGATCAGGATGCTCACAGAATTGGTTGAATTTGGTCTCAAATTAGATGAAAAAATGAAGGCTACACTAAATAAAATAAAGGAAAGTGTACAGGGAACCAACAGTGAAGGGAAGGAAACTGGGACATAAATCAACGGTGTGGACCTGAAGGCAGAAAGGAACATCCAACCACAACAGAGTGAAGAAACAAGAATTCAAATAGAAGAGGAGAGGCTTAGGAACCTGCAGGACATCTTTAAACATTCCAACATCTGAATCATAGGGGTACCAGAAAAAGAAGAAGAAGAGCAAGAAATCAAAAACTCATTTGAACAAATAATGAAGCAGAACTTTCCTAATCTGGCAAAGGAAATAGACTCCCAGGAAATCCAGGAAGCTCAGAGAGTCCCAAAGAAGTTGGACCCAAGAAGAAACACACCCAGGCACATCACAATTACATTAGCCAAGATAAAATGAAGGAGAGAATCTTAAAAGCAACAAGAGAAAAGGAGACAGTTACCTACAAAGGAGTGCCCATAAGAGGATCAGCTGATTCCTCAAAAGAGACCTTGTAGGCAAGAAGGGGCTGGAAAGAAGTATTCCAAGTCATGAAAGGCAAGGACCTACATCCAAGATTGCTCTATCCAGCAAAGCTTTCATTTAGAATGGAAGGGCAGATAAAGTGCTTCCCAGATAAGGTCAAGTTACAGGAGTTCATCATCACCAAGCCCTTATTTTATGAAATGCTAAAGGGATTTATCTAAGAAAAAAAGGTAAAAAACATGAACAGTAAAATGACAACAAACTCACAGTTATTAACAACCACACCTAAAACAAAAACAAACTAAGCAAACAACTAGAACAGGAACAGAACCACAGAAATGGAGGTCACATGGAGAGTTATCAGCGGGGGAGTGGGAGGAGGAGGAGAGGGGGAAAAGGTACAGAGAATAAGTAGCATAGATGGTAGGTAGGAAATAGACAGGGGGAGGATAATAATAGTATAAGAAAAGTAGAAGCTAAAGAAATTATATGTATGACCCATAGACATGAACTAAAGTGGGGGCAGGGGGGATGTGGGTGGGAGGGGCTTTATTCCCCAGAGGGGAATAAAGGGGAGGAAATGGGATAACTATAATAGCCTAATCAATAAAATATATTATTAAAAAAAAACAACCGTAGCAGGCAGGCCAACCACCACCATGCCTGAGAGGGCCTTCCCTTCAAACGCATTTGCCAGGTTCGGCGTCACGTGCACAGGGGCGCCCACCCCCCCAGAGGAGGCCCCGCCCCTCGTGGAGGACCCCGGGCCACACCCAGGAGTCCTGGGGTTTGCAGCATTGCCCTCCGTGCCCTGCAGGCCAGGACGCTGACGTGGGGGATGAGTGTGCTGGGGACTGGTGTTCAAACCCTAGAGCCGGCGGGCCCAGGGGTGGGGGTGATGGGGGGGACAGAGCGAGAGGGCCGGCAGAGCGGTGACGACTGCGAGGCGGGGCACCCGGTCTTCCACGCGGCCTGGACGGAAGCCGGGCGCGCCCAGAAACGCTCCTGGTCCGCAGCGCGGAGACCGCTGCGTTCAGCCCCGCGCCAGAGCGGGAGCGGAGGCCACGAAATGCGCCCCATGCTGGCAGCCCCGCCCGTGGGCCCTGAGGCCCGAGCTGCCTCTGCGGCCGTCAGGGTCCCCCAGCTCTGCAGGTGGCGACCTGCCCGCAGCAGCCTGGGCATCGCTGTGCCCAAGCACCTCCACGCTGGCAGGCGCGCTCAGCTCTTCCTGTCCGCTTCCCCCGGGCCGGGGGGCTTGCAGCCCCTGCTCTGAGGGCCCGTGTGAGGGTCCCTGGCCTGTCGGCCACCTGATGGAGGGTGAGCGGGCGGACCGGCAGGGACTGGGGTGCCGCCCCCCGCCCCCCCCCGCTACGGCACACGGGAAGCAAACCGGGGACAAGCGCAGGGTCTCAGGAGGCGCACGCGCACAGCCCAAAGCGGTGGCAGGGCCCCCTCGCCCAGCAGTAGCGCGTGCTCCGGGCGGTCTGCCCGCGGGGCCTGGCCTCCCGCAGGGCGCCTCGTCGCCACGGAAACGAGCGCACTGGGCAGGCACGGCCCCTCCTGCTCCGCCCGTGCCGCGAGTCCACGGTCCTCTGACTCGCGCGGCCGTGTGGCTGGCGGCGGCTCTCAGGTGCAAGAAGTCCTGAGACAGGCCTTTCCATGTGTTTTCATAACTCGGGTTCCGGGCAGCCTCCCGGTCTTCGGACAGGCCCAGCACACCCTCCCCGCGCCTCCCCCCGCACCCACCCGGCAGTGAGCCACAACCACTCTCCAAACGGTGATGGGTACAGCACAGCATTTAATAGCTCGGGAAAAGGAAAACACAGCAGCGGAACAGAGGTTTTTAGAACAAATACGTAATACAGAATATCAGAAGAAGATTGAAAAGTCAAAATCACGAAGTTAAATTCTAAAAACGTGCACCCAGCACTGGTCGACCCAACTCCCGGCCACAGCAGAGCAACAAGCAACGCCAACAAAGAGGTGAGCGATCCCCCCAGCCGCGGCCCCCCTTGCCAGCACAGGCCACCCCAGGTCAGGGTGAGAGCAGGACAGACGGCCACCAGGCGGACAGTGGGACAGGACTCTTAACCAGCTGGAAGCCAGAAGCAGGGCAGGAAGTGCCCCTGGTCCAGGAGCCGCCCCCTGCAGGCAGGCGCCAGGGCTGAAACCCCGAGCTGTCTCCTGAGGACTCACCCAGGCCCAGGCCGGTCCCCAGGATGGGAAGGCTCCAGCCCCCCGACCCTGCACCCCCCCAGCCCAGCGCCAGCCTGCACTGACGAGCTCCGCCCTGACTTCCACGCGCTGTCCCCACGCCCGCGGCGGAGCGCAGAGAACCACCTGGACCCCAGACATGCTACCGACCTTCACGACGGGCAGGTCGAAGACCTCCCGGGCCTCTCCGACCTCCGGGTTGTCCCCGTCCTCCGAGATGATGTGCGAGGCCAGCGCGTTGTAGGACACCTCCTTAGCCTTCCCGGCTTTCAGAAGCTGGAGAACCTTTGGAAACAACACACGGGTTGGGGCAGAAGACACCGCACCTCGTTCTCGGCTTTCACACACATTACCGTGAAGGGTGAAAACTGTCGCTGGAAAGGCACCGCGCCCCCCACACGCCCCCCACTGAGTCACAGCCAGGGAGACGCTGGGGGACAACGAACAGCGGCACCTCTCGGTGTGCTCACCGCGGGAGTGCAGAGCCCACCGAGAGCTCGCTGCCACACAGGGTCCCCTGGCGGAGGACGGGGGGCCCAGGCACGGTGTGGCCACGCTGGACGCGCGCAGAGCCCCGGTGAACTAGAGGGACTCCCCGGGCAGGACACGGGCTGTGCCGTGGGGAGGGCCGCGGCCACGCTCGGGGTGGGCCTGCAGGTGCACATTGCCCGGTCTTTCCCCTGTGTGCTGCGGTTTCGTCCTGAACAGAACAGTGTCTTGGGGAAGACAGGAGGGCATCGAGCGGGTGATGGCCGGGTCTCCCAGAAGGACGGCGGGGCTGGCTGCACGCTCGGGCCGGGCGACCCGGAGGAAGAGCCGCACTAGGCAGGTGAGGAGGCAGGTAGGGGGCCTGAAGGACCCTCGCCAGGGCAGGAAGAAGACACGTGCAAGAGGGCGAGCAGGACGAGAGGGCGACACGTGGGTGGGTGAGGCGGCCGATCAGTTCAGGCCCGCCAGCTCCGGGCGCCTGCCGAGATGTAGGCCGACATCTTCTGCAACGGACGCCCAGAGACCAGGTGGAGACAGTGCGGCTCCCAGGGCGCACCACCCCCCCCACAGGGCACGGCGCCCACCTTCACCCATGCACCGGACAACCTCTAGGACCGGTCACCGACCGCCTACACGACTGGAGCAGACGCCAGCGCATCTTCAGTCGTCAGCGGCACCGGGGTCGCGGGCCGCACACCAGCTCCCTTCCCTCCCCACCCGGACGTCCGAGCACCCGGAGCCTCGGTCCCCCGGAGGAGGACCCTCCTCTGCCTGCCCACCCACCAGTCTGTCCCGGGCCCCCCAGCCGCGTGTGTGGGTCTGCAGACCTCGCCCCCTCCCGCTCGCTGCCTGAGAACGGCCAGGTCGCCCTCGCCTGCACACGGGCACGGCCGTGAATGCGCACGTCCAGGCCCCGGCCCCTCTGCCTCCTCTCAACGCCGGCGCCCCGAAACACCAGGCAGCCACCTCCGCATCCTCCCCGGCCGGCCCAGCGTCAGCTGCATGGTGCCCGCTCCCCCCCCAGCCACTCTGCCGACACTTCGGGGCCACCTGTGGACAGAGGCCACCCGGCCGCCAGCCTGGCCAGCGCACAGGCCGCCTGCCAACCTCTGCCTCACAGACGCACCACCGCTCCCTCCAGCGGGTGCAGCCCACACACCCCGACGCCTCCCCTCCTCGCCGTGAGAGAAACCACCTTTCCCCTCCTCCTCACCGCTGGCTGTCTCGGGACCCGCCGGAAAGGACACCTGAGCACATTTCAGTGGGGCCCCCATGCACCCCAAGGCCTAGCACCCCACTGAGACGTGCTCAGGTGTGCCAGCTGCTCCGCCCACCGCCACCGTGAGACCCGTCTCTCCCTTACGCCGGGCCCGGGGCCACGCCTGACGCGCCCAGGACATTCGACACGTCAGCCTGCCGGTCTGCACACACGCACGGGACTCGGAGAGGTGCGCGGTGTGGCTCTAGACCCTGCAGGTCCGAGTGGTTTGCAAAGGACGTTTGTGAGCACTTGGACTTGACTTATCCTTGAGCAGACGGGGCTGAACATCAGCTTGACCCGGGCCCTAAGGAGCACCGGGTTCAAGTCCCTCGGAAGAGCCCAGTCCTCAAGTGGAGTGGGGGGAGACGGGGGGAGGAAGAAAAGGAGCTGAAGAACGGCAGAGAGGAAGGGAGATATTGGCACTGCAAAAAGCTAACGCTGTTTAGAAGCTGTTTATGCTTAAGTTCGAAGCTAAAACTCTCTTCACCCAAAGGCACAGTGGAAGGACCATGGGGGTCAGCCGGGAGGTCGGCTGGGTTGGTTACCAGGGCACCCAGCCCCGCTGAGCCTCCACCCCCCTTCCCCACCAGTCATCTGAGCTGCTAGCCCTAGGTCCCGGCTGGCTCTGCGCCTTTCCTCCAGGCCTGGCGCTCCCTGGGCAAGACACCCAGGCAAGACCGCATAAACTTAAAGGGCACATCAGTAGGTTAACCCGGGAGCTTAACAACCCCGGCTCCCGCCCGCCGCACGAGAATGAGACTCTGGCTTGGAAAGAAACGGGCTGCCGAGAAAACGCTAGAAGCCCCGGCACCCTTTCGCAGGAGCCGCGCCACAAAGTTTTGAACACTGAGAGCGAGGCTGCCACCCGGCGTCCTCCGCACTTACTGTGCGACTCAGCCGAGGAGGAACTCTGAGCCACCCAAGTTCGTGGGGAGGCGAGCGGAGCGCTTCTCAGGTGCACACGGATGACAGCTGGGTGGCTGTCACACCAGGCCGGCTGGAGGAGCCCGCTGCTCCGGGAGCCCAGGCACGGGTGCGGGCGGGCGGCGGGGAGCGCGTCCGGGTCCCAACCCCGCCTCCAGAGGGAGCGAAAAGTGCGACTCCAAGGAGGCCGCGGGGTCGCGGTCGGGATTACTACGGCCCTGCGACAGGACAGGTCGTCGGCTCCCCAAGGCGGAGGGCGGCGACACTAGGCCCGAGAGAGGATTCCAGGGGAACACCGAGCAAGAGGGACTCGGGCGCTGACTTCCACCCACGTGCTCTCCACTCCTCTCGGATTTGGGCAGAGCCTAGGGTCCCGCAGAACCTCTACTTGTCCCCTCCCGAGGGTCCCAAGGACCATATCCTCTCCTTCTCCCCGGCCTGCTCCGCCAAGCAGCCGAGCCTCCGCGCAGCCAGGCCGGCAAAGACCCAGCAGCGGAGACCCGAGTTTCTGCGCCCGAGCGCGCGCCCGCGGCGGGAGCGGAGCCGGGCCGGGGACGCGGCGGCGGGGGCGGCGCGGTACCTGCGGGTCGATGTCGCCCACCACGTAGTACTTGACCTCCCTGAACATGTCCTCGGGAACTTGAGGCGTCTGGTCCGCCATGGTCGCGGGGGCCGGAAAGCTCCGCGGCGGCTCCCGCCCCGGCCCGCGGGGCCCGGTCCCCAACGGCGCGGCGCCCGCCCGGTGCTGCGATTCGAGCCCACTCCCCCGCCCTCCGCGGCCCCGCCCGCGCCGAGCGGCCCGAGCGCGGGAGCCGCGCGCGCCCTGCGGGACGCACCATCCGCGGGCCGCCGGGGGGAGGGCCGAGGGGCGGGCCGACAGCCGACACCGCCCAGCGCCTCCGCTGCGGCCCGCGGGCCGGTGAATGCGGCCTCCGCGCCGCCCGCGCCGGGGACCGGGGTCGCGTGGCCGCCGCTCGCTCACGAGGGGGCCCCGGGGACTTGGGGAAACGCGCGACCCCCACGTGCGGCCCGAGTGGGCCGGTCCCGGGAAAGAGGGAACGCCAGGCCCCTCCCATCAGCACGCGCGGCCGCCCGGGCGGCGCAGGCGCGCGGCGACGGGGGCGGGACGCCGGCGGGCGGCGGCGAGGGCCACCGGAGTGCGGCCCGGGCTGCAAGTCCGGAGCACGGAGGGGCGGAACGTCGCCGGCCGCTGCCCGACCGGACCCGAGGTAACGCCTCATCCCGGCGGCCGAGGAAGGCCTGGGCCCGGCTGAGGGCGGGGCGCGGGGGCGAGTCGGGGTCCTAGCGAGAAGCCCCCGGTCCAGGTGGGCGTCTCTCCCCCACCCCGAGCCTCCGTCCTACCGGGACCCCGGCTGTGGGTGTGAGCCGAGCTCGCCTCCGTGCAGAGCCTCTGACGACACAACACGGCTGTGACGTGCTCCCGTTCTGACGTCACCTTTCCCGCCCGTTCGTGACGTGTTTTCTCTCCAACGGCACCCTGTCTGCACAGCAGTGATGCATCCCGCTCTGACATCATCCCTCCCATACCATGTCCACGTGTTCCCGCTCCAGCGACACCCAATCAGCGGGAGGAGGCACGGGCTGCCCAGCTCCACAGCCCCTGGTCCCTCCTGGCCCCTCCCTGCGGGGCGCGGGGCGGGGCGGGGGGGGGGGCGCGATGCGCCAGGACCGGAGCCGCTTTCCCTGCACACAGCCCACCGGCTGTCCTCGGAGTCCGCTCGCCAGCCGAGGTGGCTGAGAGCTGGGCCCAGCACCTTCTCCCCCAGGTGTCTGTCATCCTGCGTCCTTACCTAGGGTGACTGTCACCGGCTAAGCAGAACGCTGTTTTTAAGTCAGTGTTAGTGAAGTTAGTTTGAAGCAACAAAAGAACTTTTAAAAATCAGTGTGACACTCCCTTGTGACATGAATTCCTGGTCGTTTTCAGTCTGCTGTGATCACGGAGAAGTTCCGAAGGTGACGAGGACGCCACCCACAGACGAGCCCCAGCCGCCGGATCGTGCCATGCGGCCGCGACCGCGCTCCGGTGGAGGCGTGTAGTGAGTGACTGTGTGCGGCCAGAACGCCACTGCCTGCTCGTCTTACCGCTCTGGTGTCGTCCACTCTTTGTCTTCTGCTTGTGTCGCTTCTTAATGCTCATTGGAGGATTTTTTTTTCATTGCTTTTAGGGAGAGAAAAGCATTGCCCGTGTGTGCTCGGACGTGGGGATCCAATGCAACCCAGGTACGTGCCCGGGCCAGGAATCGAACCTGCAGCCTTTCAGTGTATGGGATGACGCCCCAAGCACCGAGCCACAGCTGCCAGGGCTGCTTTTTGTCTTCTGAACGGTCTGGAATAGGAAGCAGCCTTACTCGGAAGCTAACGCATTTATTTCTTTTGCAGATGATAGAAGCATTGAGTGCGTGCCTGAAGGAGAACCGACTGTCCTTCCCTTGAACGTGCGAGGATGTCCGGGCCCAGCAGAAGGCAGGCCTGCCGGAGTGTGGTCGGCGGGCTGATGAAATGGGTGTGATAACTTAGAGCTTTCGTGTGAACATTTCACCGAAAGTGTCATTGGTGCGCTTGAGTGTGATGGTGTGATGTTACAGAATTACATGCTTATGATTTTACAATAAAGGGTTTTGCAATAAAAGGGCGTTATTTGTGCTGGACCCCGTATTCGGGATCAACCGTTAATAAAATTTCACATTCAGTGTTAAGAAAACGATAGTATAATTCATTAGTTCTAAATACAGAACCGAAATCATGCCCTTTAGTTGACCCGTGTGGAAAAGGTCGTTTTGCTCTTTCTCGGTTACACGAGAACTGACCGTGTAACTGTATGTTGAAAGATTTAAAGCATACTCCCCGTGGTTACTTTATATTGGAAGTTAAAAAAGAACTCGTGATTTTCGGCAGGACCGGTTTCGCCTGCGGTGACTTCTGATAATTCAGTAAAGCAGACTCTGAACTGAGAAATCTCCATGGAATCCCGTCAGCCTGTCGGAGCCTGTGGAACTGCACAGGGTTGGGGCGGCACAGCACATGGCGGCTTCGCACCGCCCGCCGCGGGAAGGCCGCGGGGACACGCCCACCGCGCACTCACCCCGCAGGGTATCCAACACGCCAGTTCCACCAGGGACGGAAGATAAGCATCGTAGGTAAAACTGAATTTCACTGGAGAGCAGGTGTTCCGAGGAGGTCTGGGAAACGGACATCGTGACGTCATGAAGGATGACCGTGGACCAGAAGACTTAAAGGTGGCGATTCAGTTTTTAAAACTCAGCACCAAAACTCGTAAAAATGATCGTCAACCCAGGTCTATCTCTATCAACTGTCCATGCGCAGACTCCTAGGAGAAAACACCACGTTGAGACGGCTGTAGGCCCGTCGTGAGTAAACAGATGTCTGTTGGTGGCTTTGGGGGCACGGAGGAGACGGCCCGCTTTAGAGCGATAACAGTGTTGGCTCGTCGGATGGGAGCGCTGCGTTCCTCCGGCTCAGGTGTGCACTGCCCAGGTGGGACACGCCCCAAGTGCTTCTGCTCATATACTCCTCCCTGCCAAGGGCAACGCAGGGTCACCTCGCTGGTAACCTCCAGGTGACAAACAGCCTGTTTGATGCTAATTTGATAAATAGGGTAATACATTTCTTATTTTCTGTTTTGTGAAATTAGGTACTTCGAGGCTAGGAAAAAAAGTGTGGAGTTAGAAACAGCAAAAATAGAGCTGGGAATATTTCACCCAGACTGGACCTCCTGGTGGGAACACGAGGCAGTTCTGGAGGTAAGTACTCCCACCTGGCTCTTTAAGAAACACATCTTAGCCCTGGCCGGCGTAGCTCAGTGGATTGAGCGAGGGCTGCGAACCAAAGTGTCACAGGTTCAATTCCCAGTCAGGGCACATGCCTGGGTTGCAGGCCATGGCCCCCAGCAACTGCACACTGATGTTTCTCTCTCTCCCTCTTTCTCCCTCCCTTCCCTCTCTAAAAATAAATAAATAAAATCTTTAAAAATAGTTAAAAGAAACACATCTTAGATCCCGTACAACGACGTCAGCGTCATCCTCACATTCTGTCCTGTTCAGCTGGTCACACGCCGGGGAAGTCAGGCGTCACCACCGTTTGGGACGCCTTCCTGTCCTCTGGTTTGGTTTCGTGTGTGGACTAGGACGTGAACCCGCTGAGTGAAAGGAAGGACCCGAGTCGCAGGCGTGGACGGGCCTGCGTGGCGAGTCGTCCCAGGAGAGCCTGGGAGCTCGGAGGGCCCCGTTCGTGGGAGGGAGCCCCGGCCCCCAGGACACAGCCTCCACCGGTCGTCACCTGCTCGCTCGAGGCAGAAAACCAAACACCAGCGAAAAATGACCCCGAATCCTCGCCCCAGAGGAACACCACTGAAACCCTTGCGGACCCTGTCCCACGCAAACACGTTTGTCCTTTACAAATGCGACACCACACACACTCTTATGGTGCCGCCGAGAAAACCGATCGAGAAGGCCCTTCCGCGTCAGCGAACGGCAGCAGGTCTGCGCCGTTTAAGGGAGGCGTAGTGCCCGCCTGGAACACACCTCCGCTGGCTCAGTCCCGTGCTGTCACTGCCAGTGAACAGTGACCCTGCTGAAGAGAGGGGGCACGCCTGGGTCGTGTGCGCGCCCCGCCCTGCTCTGAGGCCAGCCGTGTCCATCCTGCCCCCGCCCCCCCACAGCCTAGCGCACAGCCGACAAGGCCTAGGTCAGAGGCCGAGGGTGGCGTTGTCCTGGAGGTCACTCGGCACCGGCTGGAGACGGTTTTCGTTGTCCTCACCAGAGGGGAGCGGGTACTGCGGGCATCTAGGGGTCCAGGCCAAGAAGCCTGCAGGGCACCGGACACCCCGCAACAGAGAGTGGCCCCGGGCTGGGTGTCGGCACTGCTGCCAGGAAACCCGGTTCCTGGTGACCTTGGAACAAACTACACAGTCGGTCAGGCCAAGTCACTGCGAGCTGCTCGCACGCGACGGTGGCCGGCCCTGACGGCTGGCCTCCTGATGGCCACCTAATTTCACATGCTCTGGCATCCGTCCGGGGGTCACTCCTTCCAGCACCACAGATGGGGAGAGGGCAAGTGGACACCCCATCCAGGAGGTTCTGCTGCCCAGTGCAGAGAACAGCAGGTTTCCCTGTCCAACCACTTCCATTGGCTGGAACCGGGTCTCCTGGTGCCAACCTCAACTGCAAGGGAAGCTGGGAAATGTAGTCTCCCTGTGTGTCCAGGAAAAGGACAAGGGATGGAGAGTCATTTTTTTTTAAGATTTTATTTATTTATTTTTGAAGGGGAAGGGAGAGAGAAAGGGAGAGAAACATTGATGTGCAGCAGATACGCACCCCAAATTGGGCATCTGGCCTTTTTTTTTTCTTAAGATTTTGTTTGTTCATTTCTAGAGAAGGGAAGGGAGGGGGAAAGAGGGAGAGAAACATCCATTTGTGGTTGCCTCTCACACGCCCCCTGCTGGGGACCTGGGGACACGCAACCCAGGCCTGTGCCCTGAGTGGGAGTCAAACAGGTGACTCTGGTTCACAAGCCGGCCCTCAGTCCACTGAGCCACACCAGCCCAACCAGGGCTCATTTTTAAGTTTAAAAAAAAAAGCACCCCTACAAAGTAAGATTAGAGAATGCAATGTAACATAAATTCTTAAAGACAATGTCCAATACCCATGCCTGCCCGTAGGTACTCCGTAGGCGGCTGTTGCATCCGGGGTCTTGGCCTCCAGGGACAGGGTCAGCAGTGCTCTGAAGCAGCCACCTGGCACTGACCGTAGGCCGGGCACGCGCACGCTGGCCCCTTCCGCCCGTCTCCCTCCGCCGGCAGACCCGCGGACCGCCCTCACCCGCGCTCAGGCCCGGCCGGCGACCCGACTGGATTGTATGCACGGACCCCCTCGGAGTCTGCTGTGGGGGGAGTCAGTGGACGGGGAAGGGCAGCCGAGTTGAGAGAGGAGGCAGAGTGGGTGAGGGTGGGGGTGGCTATTTCCCAGGGTCCTCTCAGGCGGCCTGGAGCTGGCGAAGCCACCTGTCCCGTGCGCCTCTCTCCTTCCTCCCATCCCCTCGGACCCGGGGTCACGCCTGCCCACACCGCCTGCCCACCCACACCTGTGTCGGTCGCCCCCGTCAGAATCGGCCTTCCCAGGTCCTCACGCGAGCGCGCTGCCTCCGCCGTGACCCCACCCACCTCGTGGACACGCAACCCTGACAGGGACAGGGAGAAATGTTTGCTCAAAAATAAGACATTACGGCCTGGTCGGTGTGGCTCAGTGGGTTGGAGCGCCGTCCCATAGACCAAAAGGTCACAGGTTCGATTCCTGGGCAGGGCACGTGCTTAGGTTGCAAGTTCAGTCCCCGGTAGGGGTGTGTTTGGGAGGCAACCGATCAATGTTTCTCTCCCTCTCCCACCTTCCCTCTCTAAAATCAGTAAACATGTCCTTGAGTGAGGACTTTAAAAGATGAAAAAGAAAATAAGTCCGCCCTCAAAACACTAACCGAGGAGTGGACACACACGCCCCCCACGCCCCCCACGCCCCCCCCCCCCACGCCCCCAAGCAGCGCTGAACGCAGCCGCGGTTTAGAGGAGAAATCCTCGTGCGCCAGGGCCAAGGCGCCGGCCGGCCAGCAGAGGGGGTTGTCGGATCTGAGGTGCGGCCTAATCCCGCAGCTGCGGCAGGAGGAGAAAAATACCTGCGCAGCTGCTTAAAGCGAAGCGCTTGGTGCGGGGCCAGCTGGGGGGTTAGTTACCGCTTCCCCCGCGGCCTTGGAAGCAGTGAAAGTAAAGCCGGCACGAACTGCGTGGACTGCTGGACGTCCAGCCCCCGCGGCACTAGCGTGCCCAGGACTCGCAGCACGTTTGTTCAGAGTCAAGCACTCAGACTCGGGGGGCACGCTGCACCCCATCAGCCGCTCCCGGCGCTGTGTGTCGCCGCCATCGGACTGGCCCCACTTCCTGCTGTCGTCTCCGCCTCCGCCAGGTGCCGCACCTGCGTCCCGCAGCGCGGGCGCCCTGAGACTTGGGAGGGCGTACACAGGGTGGGGGGCCGCCCACCGTCCCGTAGGTGGACAAGGCGTCCAGCAGAGGTCTCCAGCACAGTGGGCGCAGGACGGCCTGGCCACGGTGCCGGGCCCTCGTCCATTGCACGCGGAGCGAGAACAGTGGACAAAGGAGGGACACGCTGAAAACGCCCCGCAGAACGCCTGCTTGGGTATTTTCACGCCTAGAGCCACTGCCCACGGCACCGAGCACCACAGCCTTACTCTACCCAGAGGTAGAGATCTACGCCAAAGTTCGTGCAGACAGGCAGGCATCCCAGTTCGGGGTGCAGAGAGGGCTGGGCTCCTCTGCAAAATGCGCCCTGGACTTCCCCCAGACGGTTCGCCCACTGACGAGTGACGGTCCGGCGCCGGGAGCTGGTTCTGGACCGGGGCTCTGAGGGTCAGCCTCAGGTCTCCCGCGGGACACACGGAGCCCGAGAGAATCACAGTTACCAGCGCCACTGGGGCTAAACCCGTCTTTCTGGACTTATTCTGATTCATTCTTTCTTTTTTTTAATTTTACTTATTTATTTTTAGAGAGGGGAAGGAAGATAGAAAGAGGAGAGAAACATCCATGTGTGGTTGCCTAGGGGACCGGTCCCACAACCCAAGCATGTACCCTGACTGGGAATCGAACCAGCGACCCTTTGGTTCTCAGGCCGACACTCAATCCACTGAGCCACACCAGCCAGAGCTACTCTGATTCATTCTTTAAATATATACATATATATATATATATATATATATATATATAGAAGTGTGTCTAACCACTATGCTGTACAGTGAAACTAATAAAACAATAATGTTGAACATAAGCTGTAACTGAAAAATAAACTGACAAGTCCCCCCCCAAAAAAAAAAAATTAAAAGGAGCAAAGTCAGCTTCATCCATAACAGACATGTTGACAGGTAAACTCTCTGGAAACATGTTTACGGTGTGGAATGCGTGTCCTTGGGCAGGCCGGAGAGGAGACCAGGGACTCACGTTTTTGAGGCTCACGTTTGTCTCGCCATCGGTCGAAGACCAGGAGGCGCTTCTTTAAATCGAAATTCAGGGCTTCCTGGTTTTAGTGTCTTGTGTCAGTTTTAATTTTCTGATTTAATTAGCTTCCTAATTAGAAGGGTTAAATTAATTAACCTCATTATTTACTATATATTTAATGATCTCTCCTCGGTGGGGAGTCACTTCATTTTCAGTAATTGGAAAGCGTAGGACAAGAGGGACCGCCGCCAGGCTGCTGGCTCTCTGCTCCGCGACCGGTGCCCGGAACAGGACGGACAGGGGTGGAGGGGGTGGGGGCGGGGAGAGGTCAGGCGCACGCACGCCGTCCCGCCCCGCCCCCCCCCCGCCCCCCGCCGCGTGCTCCAAAATGCGGGGCGTGTAAAAACTCGGGTTGGGGTTCAATAATCTCCATCAGATCAGAACTCCATGGCTGTGTCTTTTATTTAAGGTTAAATGGTATCCTAGAACCCAGGACTGTCCAGTAAGTAGCCCTACCAGACGCCCTTAGGTATAGACAATAGACTGTCCATGAAGCCTCAAAAAATACCAAATAATTACAGTAAAGGGACCATTTTCTGAAGTTGCCAGCGGGTGTAAACGGCTTAATAAAGCGTTCGGTGTTTCCTCGGCCTTGTCCACGGGCTGGCTGGATGTCGTTTTGGGGAGACGCAGTGTGACCCTCCGCCTCGAATCCGTGTGCTTGTGCACATCACACAGGCCTCGGTCCTGCACGCCTATTTACGTACAAATAGAAGCAATCGGCGGGTACCTCTTTTTTTTTTTTAAGATTTTATTTATTTATTTTTAGAGAGGGAAGGGAGGGAGATAGAGAGAGAGACAGAGAAACTTCAATGTGCTGTTGCTGGGGGTTATGGCCTGCAACCCAGGCATGTACCCTGGCTGGGAATCGAACCTGGGACACTTTGGTTCCCAGCGGCGGGTACCTTTTAATGTGCCGACGCACAGGAAAGACGAGATTCTTCCTTTTCCAAACAAAACTGAGGTCGTGGCTCCCAAGGGGCTGCCTGTCGCTTGTCCCCGCGTTCGAGGGGCCTGGGACCGCGGATGTGCACCGCGGCCCCTGCCGGCAGCGAGGCGCACAGCACCCCGGTGTTGGGCCGACCCAGCCGCGCCCGCGCTCCACGGGGAAAGCCAGGGCGCGCTCACGCGATGTCCAACGCAGACCTGACATACAGAGTGAAACAAAGCGGCCCGATGACAGGAAGGCCACTCCAGGTGAACTTGCCCGAGCACCTCGGTGCGCCCCGTGGGGTGAGCTAGCTCCCTCCGACCCACCGGCTCGCGGTGAGCAGCGTGGGTTCTGGGCTCCGCGCGCGGGGAGACGCCCTGGGGACTGGGTGACTAGGGAGGGCCTCCTTGAGGGGGTGAGTCTTGGGGGGGCCCTGAGGACAAGGGGCGGAGGGGATACTCACCACCATGGGCAGGAGCAGCCTGAGCTCCTCCCTGGGCCCGGAGTGACCGTGGCGAACGTGGCGAGAGCGGGAGACTAGGAGGAGACTCCTGCCCAGAGGGAGGTGCTGGGGGGCGCGGGTAAGACATACAGAGAAACGCAAGGTCCGGCGCAAATCCCGCCCCTTTTTTACTACAAAATCTTTCCTTATAAAATCATAAGCGGTCCTTCTGTAACATAACAATATCACACTCAAGCATACCATATGACGCTTTAGGTGAAATGTTCCCATTACAACTACAAATCATCACACCCATATTATTACCCCACCGACCACGGGCAAGCAAACCTCACTTCCGTGGGACTCTGTGGAAGGCCTTCCAGGAAAAGCTACGCAGGAAGAAACAATGACCACCCTTGTTTCTCATAGATCAGAGTCTATCTATGAGGGATTCCTATTAAAAAATGCACAGGCTGCCCTGGCTGGTGTGGCTCAGTGGACTGAGCGCCAGCCTGAGAACCAAAGGGTCGCCGGTTCCATTCCCAGTTAGGGGGCATGCCTGGGTTGCGAGCCAGGCCCCCAGTAGGGGGCGCTCAAGAGGCAACCACACACTGATGTTTCTCTCCCTCTCTTTCTCCCTCCCTTCCCCTCTGTAAAAATAAATAAATAAAATCTTTGAGAACAAATGTCTGGGCGGACAGAGGGGAGGGGCGGGGGGTGCTGGGTGGAAAGGTGAAGGCAGGAGGAAGGGCAGAGCGGCAGTTACAGAGCCGTGGGGGCCCGTCAGGTCCAGCCCCAGGGAGCAGAGTCCGTAACGATGTAATTGCCGCGGACGGTGCAGGGGGGCGCTGCACTTACCCAGGGACCACTTTGGAAGGCATGCCAATGTCTCACCGCCGTGCTGTGTGCCCGCAGCTGATACAAAAGAATACTGAATGTCAGCGGCCATTGAAACACGAAAAATAAATTACCCACTCAGCCAGTAAAAAAAAAAGAAAAGGTACGGGCTGGCAGAGAGACAGAAGCAGCAGGCCTTTCCTGAGATCCCTTCGGGAAAGGTCAGCCCCTCCTCGGGCCGACAGCAGGCCCCGGAGTCCCAGCTCCAGAGCTCGGAGCAGCGTGAGCCCGCCCGACACCGCCCCCTGCCCTCGTCCCGAAGTGCAGAGGCTCCTCCCGGCCTGCGGAGGCCAGGCCAGACCAGGCCGGCCCGCCGCCTGCGGCCCCCCAAACGCCCGCTCCCCACCCACAGCCCAGACCCCGAGCGCCCGGCTGCTCTCCCGCCCCGCCCCCTCGCTCACGCTCTTCCCGCCAGACCGGGCGACGCGACTCTTCGGACGCGCCCAGAACGACCTCACCTCCCTGGCCTTGCGCAGACCGTCCATCCGTCTGTCCATCCGACCTTCACCGTGCAGCAGCCAGCACAGGCGTTTCCTCGTCTCCCTCCGGCAGAGGTCAACGTCCCATTTCGGGAAACATCTCTGGTGCCTTGAGACAGGGTTTCTTTAGCCCATTCTGTGCACGGCTATACACAAACCACCTGACTGCAGGCTGTTGGGCAGGGGTCAAAGGTGACTGAACCAATTCCATGTGACGGCATCCATCTCACACGGGCATCACGGCTGGTCAAGGCATCTGTGACCCGTCCTGGGGGCGAGGAGAACAAAGAGGTTGGCGGGAACCTAACATGCGGGAGCATGACTCCATCCCACTCCATCTCTGACACGGAGAATTCCAGAAGGCCTTTATGCTGGGCCGTTGTGCACCCCGCCCTGCCACCTGCCCCCGCCACTGCTAACTGAACCAGGTGGAGACATGCCCCTTCCCGGGGGAGCTCCCACCGCCTGTTTGGCAGGGTGCTGATGTCAAGCAGGTGATGGATAAACTCTCAAGGAGCGGATGTGGGCGTCTTTGAGCCGACCAGCGTCACTGCTAGGGAGTGGGCGCCTTGGGGTTAGGTCGTCACCAGGGCAGCGACCACTGTGCAAGCGGAAAGCTCACCGCGGCTCTGTGGTGACCACTGCTTTTCGGTTTCTAAGTTGGGCGGGAAACGCAGGTTGGGAGAAGTTCATGAGGTGTGGGGCGAGCCCACGCCTTCTGGAAAGGGCCAGAGAGAAAGCACTTCAAGCACTGCAGTTCGTACAAGTCTCTGTGTTGACTTCCGAAGGGCCATGGCGGCGTGAAAACAGCCGCAGTTAACACGCGCACGTGCACCGACCAGTGGAGCTGATTTACACACACAGGCAGCGACCCCGCCAGCCTCCGCCCGGTCTGCCGCCTCGGGGTCTCTGGGGTCGCCAGCTCACCGGCAGAAGAAACCCGGGCTAACACCCAACAGGTGCTAACTGCCCCCTGGGCCGCCTGCAGTGGGCCGTGAGAGCTCGGATCCCGGGGGGCCCGTCTGGATGCTTGACCACGAGGAAAACAGGGGAATTCGGGCTAATTAATTAGTCCAGACTTTGAAGTCCAGGGAGAACACAGCCTCATATTAAGTGCAAACAATCATCCTAAGTAATATATTTGTGGCACTTTCATTAAATTTTCTCTCGAATCTTGGAAAGTACGTATCTCCTGGCTGCCAACATGTTCATCCCGTATAATTATGAGGCCTCCCCAAATAATCGTTTTTTCAGCTTGGGATACACAGTGGGGCCCGGTGCCAGCTGCTGAGCCTTGATGGAGCCGTTTAATTTGAGGCTTATTACCACGGCACAGGTGAAAATGAGTAAAGTCTTAGTGAAATTTGTTCCTAGGATATCAAATGTGAATGCCTATTGTGTGGCGGTGTTCTCGGGAAGAGAAAAGATTAGCACTCCTCTAAAAGAAGCTGAAAGACTCCATTGTCTACCGAGACAAATACGGGGATTTTTAGGGACACTTCCCCAAGATGTTAATGAAAACCTTTTCATCACAAAAAAAAAAGCAGACATTTCAATGTGCAATAAACTTTCCTGTGAATGAACATGTGCTCACCTCAGAAAACAGTTGCAAAATCACATTATATGTTTCCTTAAATACATTCAAATACTTTTTTTTTTTTTTTGGTCTTCTCCATGACCAAGAAGTTTTAACTTCAGAACACATGCAGGGACTGTGAGCCTACAAGAGTGTCCCTTAATTCCGAAGACACATTTTTTTAAGATACTAAAATACCAGCTACCTGGACGTTCTAATACCCTTATTTCCCGAGGAGGGGGCACGAGTTAATTCCTTCCTCGGTTAGACAGCAGTTCATTTTTTTTTTTTTAACTTAAAACACTGCCCCTCAGAAAGACAAGGACGATGGTAAGAGGATGCGCAGCTGGGAAGAGAGTGGCTACTGGGCGAACCTCAAGAACATGGCGGGAAGGAAGCCAGGGTCACACTCGGACTGGCGGTGGCCTTGGGGGGGTGCGGCTTCGGCCACAGTATCAGAACCCCCCACCCCCCACCCCTGCTGGAGCACCGAAGACATGGGAGTTCATCTGGCCCCTGTGTTGCTCACTGGCTCCCGCAGAATGAAGAGTCGCCTCCCCACCTGTGCAGAAACAAGAACACAAGGCCTTGAGAAGCAAGGCGCGACCTCCGTGGGCACGGAGGTACCGTGTTTTCAGAACGCTTTGCCCAGGCAACCGTTTCAGCGGCTAAGTGACATAATGGAGTTCTGGGTAATTCTAATACATTTCTAAGCAGGAGAATTTATAGCAGTATTGGAAAAAAAAATCAGAGGGTGGTGGGGACAGTGTTCAGTTCCATGTTCCGTTTCTACAGAAAACGATCAGCGTTTTGGAGAAAATTGTGTCTAGTCCATCATAAAAACTGCGCATCTACCTTTTACTTTCGGCCCCATAATTTGTGGATTTCATCCCATTTAGCTACACCGTGTTCGTTGGAATCAGAGGAAAAGGCTTATTGAGACTTACTGTAGCGGTGGTATTTATGTATTCATCAGAGAGGGGCGGACTTGAAAATCGACCCACCGATTTTGCCCATTTCCCGCAGTAGATTAGTCCAGGCAGCCATTTCTTGGAACTGGTCTCGGGGAGACTCGCTTGGATCCCGAATCAAGTGTTTTCAGATGTGACCCGAGGTGCTCCACCTTCCCCAATGCTAAACGGAGACCCAAAACCGCAAACAGAAATGCCAGCCTTTATCAGGGTCTTGCGTGGAGCTGCGTCCCTTTCTCTCAACTTTCTTCCCAATGTTCCCCCTTTCTTTTTTTTTTCTTTTAAAGATGTTCTTTCTTTATGTTCAGAGAGAGGGGAAGGGAGGGAGAAAGAGAGGGAAACAGCAATGTGCGGTTGCCTCTTGTGCGCCCCCTACTGGGGACCTGGCCTGCAGCCCAGGCCTGTGCCCTGACTGGGAATCGAACCAGTGACCTTTTGGTTCACAGGCCGGCGCTCAATCCACCGAGCCACACCAGGCAGGGCTCCCCCTTTCTTTCTAATTCCTCTCTCTTGCCTCACCCAGTGTCATTCTCTGTCTTTATTTCTTTAGTGCCAAGAGAGGAGACTTGGAGAAGTTGGCGTCGGCCAGGAAAAACATGTCACAGGAAGGGTTAACTCGGGGGAGTTTGAGGTTGGATACATGACCGATTCCACCCTGCATCTTGTGATCACAATTTGGTTCATCATAATTCAACATTTTAAGACACTCGTTTTTAGGGGGAAGATGTTCATTTCCATTAGCAAAACATTCTAGCTTATTCATACCCACCCTCAGTGTGGCCCTTCATGGGCCTCCGTTACCGCGTGCCGAGTTCCCAGACCCGTTTTCCCCCCGTTCCACCCAGAGATAATGCGGGGCCGTCCACGGCCGCCTGACAGCTGACCGGCAGACTTGTCGGCTTCCACGTCCACGCTCCTCTCCGGAACACAGGGGACCCTCCGTAGTCCCGTCCCGTGTGATTAGAGCCAACGGTAACCATGACAACACACGCGCAGCCAGGTGCTTGCTCAAGGCGAAGGGACGAGGGGACGGGCGGTGGGAGGGAGCGCTGCGAGTCCCAGCTGGACCCCAGGAGCGGCTGTGGGAGGCAGCGAGGCTGTCACAGCGACGGGCGTTCCTCCCTCCCTCCGACATGGTCGCGCCTCTGCGTCGGCTGACATGCCTGCCTCGTCGCCCTCCCACCGCCCTGCGACCTGACAGAAGAGGCGTGGCTCCCCCGGCCGGGTAGCTCAGCTGCTGAGAGAGTCACCCTGATGCGCCAAGGTTGCGGGTTCAGGCCCTGGTCAGGACACCTGTAAGAACCAGCACCTCCAGTTCTTGTTCCCCTCCCCAACGGCCAACCGCGGAGCACGGCCATGGCCATCGATACCCGAGGCTTTCTCTTAGGAAGGGGCCAGCGTCCCTCTGTCCTTCCTCCGCTTGCAGACACGCACAACGGATGGTGAAGATTTCTGGCCCCTTCTATCCCAACGGTGTACCTGCACTGTTAGTTCCCGGTGACTAGATCACAGCACCCCTCCGCGAGGATGTATCTAATGTAAGAGGACATTTGTGTGTCCCTATGGTGGCTCAACCGTAATTCACGGAGCTGCAACCCCAGTGCCCGCCTACAGAGGGCGCTCTAGCTCTGGGCCACCACCAACAACACTGAAATAAACAGCTTTGTTCCACAATTACAATGTGCTTTGGCCCTAACCCCGTGGGAGCGACGCCCCGTACACCCAGAGGTTGTGGGTTTGATCCCAGTCAGGGCACATACCTAGGATGTGTGTGACCCCTGGTCAGGGCGTGTGCGGGAGGCAACCAACTGATCCATGCTTCTCTCTCTCTCTCCCTCTCTCTCTCTCTCTCTCTCTCTCTCCCCCTGATCAATAACACCATATCCTTGGCTGAGGATTAAAAACTAAAAGAAAAAAACAATACTTTTATTTCTGTAAGATCAAATCTCGATCCTGAGGGAAGGGTCACCACATCACAGGATTTGCACCTGTTCATTTGAATAGATACAGGTGGCTGTTGCCAGCTGGCTTGGCCACCCTCTGGGCCGCTCCCTGAGGACATTAAAAGTGGTTGTTCTAAAAGGTATTTTAGGACTTTCGGCCAAGATGCAGGCGTAGGTAGATAGACTCTGCCTCCTTGCACAACCAAAAGAAGGACAACAACAAATTTAAAAACAAAAAAACAACCACAACTACCAAAAAATCAAACTGTATGGAAGTCCAACAACCAAGGGCTTAAAGAGGAAACATTCACCCAGACCAGGAGGAGGGGTGGAGAGGACAGGCAGCCGGTTGTAGCTGGCAGACCAGGCGGCCCCACATTCCTGTGCAGATAAACCAGAGGAACAACTGGCGAGCGAGACAGACCCACAACCCAGGGTTCCAGTGTGGGAAATAAAGCCTCAAACCTCTGACTGAAAACCTGTGGGGGTTGAGGCAGCAGGAAAAATTCCCAGCCTCACAGGAGAGTCCGTTGGAGAGACCCACGGGGTCCTAGAAGGTAAACAAACCCACCCACCTGGAAATCAGCACCAGAAGGGCCCAATTTGCTTGTGGGTAGAGGGGGAAGTGACCGAAAGCCGGCAGAGAGCCAAGCAACCGGCACTGTTCCCTCTCGGACCCCTCCCCCAAAGACCGCATCGCAACACAGCATGAGGGTTGCCCCACCCTGGTGAACACCTAAGGCTCCGCCCCTAACTACGTAAGGCACAATGTAAGACACATACAAGACAAAAAAAAAGGCCCAAATGAAAGAACAGATCAAAGTTCCAAAAATAGAACTAAGCCATGAAGAGATAGCCAACCTATCAGATGCAGAGTTCAAAACACTGGTCATCAGGATGCTCACAGAAATGATTGAGTATGGATGCAAAATAGAGGAAAAAGTGAAGACTATACAAAGTGAAATAAAGAAAAATATACAGGGAACAAACAGTGAAGGGAAGGAAAACGGGACTCACATCAGTGGTTTGGACCAGAAGGAAGAAATAAACATCCAACCAGAAGAGAATGAAGAAACAAGAATTTTAAAAAATTAGGAGAGGCTTATGAACCTTTGGGACAACTTTAAACATTCCAACATCCAAATCAAAGGGGTGCCAGAAGGAGAAGAGGAAGAGCAAGAAATTGAAAACTTGTTGGAAAACATAATGAACAATTTCCCCAATCTGGCAAAGGAAATAGACTTCCAGGAAGTCCAGGAAGCTCAGAGAGTCTCAAAGAAGTTGGACTCAAGGAAGCACACACCAAAGCACATCATAATTACATTACTCAAGATGAAAGATAAGGAGAAAATTCTAAAAGCAGCAAGAGAAAAGGAGACAGTTACCTACAAAGGAGTGCCCATAAAACTATCAGCCGATTTCTCAAAAGAAACCTTACAGGCAAGAAGGGACTGGAAAGAAGTATTCAGTGTCATGAAAAGCAAGGACTTACATCCAAGATTACTCTATCCAGCAAAGCTATCATTTAGAATGGAAGGGCAGATAAAGTGCTTCCCAGACAAGGCCAAAGTAAAAGGAGTTCCTCATCACCAAGCCCTTATTATATGAAATGTTAAGGGGATTTGTCGAGGAAAAAGAAAACGATAAAAAATATGAACAGTAAAATGACAACAAACTCACAACTATCAACAACTGAACCTAAAAAAAATGCACTAAGCAAACAACTAGAACAGGAACAGAATCACAGAAATGGAGGTCACATGGAGGGTTATCAGCAGGGAGGGGGAAGGGAGAGAATAGTGGAAAAGGTACAGGGAATAAGAAGCATGAATGGTAGGTACAAAGTAGACAGGGGGAGGGTAAGAATAGTATGGGAAATGGAGAAGCCAGAGAACTTATATGTACGACCTGTGGACATGAACCAAGGAGGGGGCAGGGAACACTGGGAGGGGGTGTGTAGGGCAGAGGGGAATAAAGGAGAGGGGAAAAAATGGGACAATGTAATAGCATAATTAATAAAATATATTTAAAAATGAAAATATTAACTTCTCTAAAAAATAAAATAAAAAGTATTTTATGGCAACAAACAAGTATTGGCAAGTATGTGGAGAAAGGGGAACCCTCATGCACTGTTGGGGGGAATGCAGACTGGTGCAGCCCCTGTGGAAAACGGCATGGAGATTCCTCAAAAGATTACGGATGAATCTGCCTTTTGACCCAGCGATTCCACTGCTGGGAACTAACTCTAAGATTCCTGAAACACCGATCAGAAAGAACATAAGCACCCCTATGTTCCTGGCAGCATTATTCACCATCGCCAAGATCTAGAAACAGCTCACATGTCTATCGGTAGATGAGTGGATGAAAAAGCCGTGCTCCATTTACACAACGGAATACTATGCAGCTGTAAAAAAGGGAAGGAACTCTTACCCTTTGTGACAGTCTGGGTGCATCTAGACCACACCATGCTAAGTGGAATAAGCCAGTCAGAGAAAGACAAGCACCATAGGATTTCACTCACGTCTGAAATCTAATGAACAAAATAAACTGACGAACAAAATGGAAACAGAGGCAAGGGCGCACGGAACAGACAGACAGCTGTCGGAGGGGAGAAGGAGCGGGGACTGGATGATAGAAAGGGAAGGGATTCGCCGAAGAACATGCATGCACAATCCATGGACGGCCACAAGGGGGCGCAGGAGCTGGGTGGAGGTGGGCCAAGCGAGGAGGGGGTGGGGATGGGGACTTCTGCAATACTGTCAACAAAAGAAAGGTTTTCACGCTCTTTTCCCTTGGTTCGTCCACACGCCTCCCTCCTCCCGAAGTGCCACCCTCCAGCCTTCAGGACACTGGCCACTCCTCCGACCACACGCAGTGGACGATGAGGTGCACTACCCACAGCCTGCCTGTGGGAGGCACTGTGCTTAGGGCCACCCCGACTGGGGCCGAGATGCCACCGGCTTTCCTCGCTGACGCCCTGGGAACCACCCCCAGCTTGTCTCGCGCCCTACCCGCTTTGAGCTGCGAGCCAGGGGCTCACACAGTGACGGGTGACCAGGCGGGCTGACCATCTGCTTGTGGGGCTCCCCTCCCCCCCAGCTCTGCCGTGACTGCTTCCGTCTTACGCCAGGCTGCTGTTGGGGGAATCCTTCTCCCTTGGGAGCCCATCTCGTGGGGACACCCCAGGGACCCAGCTCGGGGTGATTGTGTCTCGTTCCATCGTCACCTAATGTCCCAGGCTCGGGGGTCCCATCTGCACAGGGCGCTGGCACACCATACGCCGCTTTGCCAAGGGGGCGGGGTTTTCTGTGCGGGTGGTTCTGGGTGTCTACACTGCACGTCCATTCCTGGCGTTCACCACACAATCCACAGGCCGACCTGGTGCGGCGAGGGGCGCGGGGTGCGGGGTGGGGGCTGCTGGTCCCCAGGTCCAAGCGGAAGAGCCACTTTCCCCACAAGCCGGCCCCTGTGGAGCCCCTTCCTGCTCTCACCCCACCCACGCTGGCGGCCTTCCCTCCCCGCCAGGGAGGTGGCCAGAGCAGCAGTCTCGAGGGAGGAACCGGCTGCCCAAAGCCACCAAGAGGCTGGAGTCTCCCCTGGGAGGGCCGGGAGTCTCCCCTGGGAGGGCCGGAATGATTCCATCTCTGATGCAATCAATCTCCTCCTGAGTTGTGAGGAATGACCTGGCACACTCCAGACCAAGGGGCCCCTTGTAAGAGGGTGCAGCCAGGGGGGCCTAAAAGAAGGATTTGTAATGGGGCCCAGAACTCAGGGTACCCGGAAAATATTTAAAAATATAGGCTGTCCTCATCCCCCGCAAGTCTGAGCTGGGGGATGGGACGCAGGGTGCAGAGCCAAGGAGAGTTGTTTTGCATAGCAACAGCTTTGCAGATCACCTCTAGAACGGTCATTACCATATCTATAACCTGTAACGGGTTTCATAGATATGTTAAATAGCTGTGGCCACACTCTGAGCCAGGGACTGGGGGGTGACTTCCATCCAGGATGTAACTGGGAGGCAACTCCCCCTCCTTACAGCACCTGCGTGAGAGCTTGGAGATGATTGGCCCACACCGTAGGGCCACGCCTGCCCAGACTTACTATGGCAGCCCAGAAAGCTGGAACACTAGGGGAGTGCTGGCAGGTGTAGCCGATGTGGGAGGAGTCGGAAATGGGGCTGCAGAGGAAGATGGGTGAGGGGATTTAACTCCAGGCGCGGCAGCCAGGACCAGACGAGCCACATGGTTTGGGGGCTCCCTTTGCCACTCAGCTTAGGACGCCAGAAAGCAAGATGTAGCAGAGATGCAAAGCTCTCTCCTAGCAGTTTGGAGGAAGGCGGGAGAGACGCCACGGGAAGGAAGGGGTGAAAGGACTCTTGCTGGTGGGCCAGGAGAAGGCGCCGTGCGGGTTTGGATTGAGATCCCGGGGGATCCCGATCACCTGGGGATCCCGGTGACACGGCTGATGGTGCTGGGGACCGCGGGAGGCCTGCCCGCCAAGCTGGGATTACTGGGAAGAACCGGGGGCTGCCTGAGCCACAGACTTCTACTTCTTTTCCTGAGGTATGGTGCCCCGGACTGGGCAAAGGGGGGAAGGAAGGACAGTGTGTATTTGGGGGTGTTTTAAGGGATTTGGGGGATTTTAATGAAGACATTAACTCATTTCTTTTAAGTCTGCACAACTTTTGAATAAATAATCCCTTTCCTTTTCACCAATCTCTGACATGGAGAGCTATAATTCCCTGGCGGTGGGCAAGGCGAACCTAGTACAGGGGACTCCAGGAGAAGGGGGGATCTATTTGGTAACATTGTGCGACCCCTTCTCCGGTGGACCATCGGGGAAAGTCATGGGAGACCCCCGTGCAGTAGCTTTAAAGTGATACAACTGCTCGAACAGGCGCAGTAAAAGCCCGCCAAAACTAGCCAGGAAGGACCCGCCCTATAAGAATAGAGTCCCTCCAGCCCCTGAGGTGCATCTCTGCTTGGAGTGGGCCTGCTCCCATGTTCTCTGCTATAAACTCCATGTGTTCGGTTCATTCTTTGTCCCGATCACCAAGAACCTGGCCACCCGTGCCCACCTGTGACACCCCGACATCCCCCCCTGACGTCGCAGGCACCTGCATCTCCCGAGGACTTGTTTCGCACCCCCCTGAGCACAGGTGTTCACGGAGGACGCCGGCAGATTCGCTCCCCCAGCCCGTGCGCACTCTGCATCGGCGCCGTGGCCCCTGGGATGTTCCGACAAACGCCTACAGCGGCGGTGTTCGAACGTTTGGGTCTCAGGACCCCTTTCTCCTCTTCAGAATTACTGAGCGTCTCAAAGAGGTTTTGTGTACATGGGTTTCATCTATGCATATCTACTGGAATATAAATTTAAACGAGAAGCTGAAAACACATTTGTGTATGAATGCACCGAACATGAAAGAGTCGACTCCTTCCACGTTCACAGACATGACGGCCTTCCGGAAAATAACCGTTTTCAAAACAAAATTTTTTTCTGGCCGGTCAAGATGGCAGCATAGGCAAGCCCGGCTCACCTCCTTGCACGACCACAGCAAAATCACAACTAAATTATAGCACCACCACCACGCGGGAATGTCAGAAATCGGCTGAACGGAAGTCTGACAACTGTGAAATGGAGCTGAGTGGAAGCCTGACAACCGCAGAATTGGAGAAGGAAGCCACATCCATCCCGACGGGCGGGGGGGCAGAGGCGGGAAAGGGGCTGGTCCCAGCCTCACACCCGGCCCCCCAGACCAGGGTTCCAGTGCCAGGAACATAAGTCCCCACAACTTCTGGCTGCAAAAACCAGCCAGGACTGACTCGGTGGGAGAAACTTCTGGAGCCCCAAGCAGCTCCCCTTAAAGAACCCACACACAGACTCACCTACTCAGACTCGCTCGCTCTGAGCTCCAGCACCGGGACCGCAGCTCAAAAGGCGCTGGTGGCCTACAGGGAGGGCCTGAAAGGTCTGGCACCAAGATGACCGCTGGGGGACAGCTTCCTCCCTGACAGAAAGGCAGACTGAGGCCGCTGGCCCTTTGCTGAGCCCTCCCCCAACAGAGCCACAGAGCCGGCAGGTGGGTGCCCTGCATCTCCGCCAACCTGGCTAACTCTGTCCGCCCCACCCTGGAGAGCCCCTGCGGCTCTGCCCCACCCAACTTACGGGCCCACCCAACCTGTTAACTGTGGCTTTTCCACATAAATGGCAGATCTGGGCTCACGCTTCACAGCTTCCTAAATCCTCTCAAACAGGCAACAGCAGGCCTCCGTGAGCCCCCAACTCCCTGTCCTTCTTGCTAAGTGGCCCCAGGCCTGGCACTAGCAGCAGCCAGCCTAGATTCACAGCTTGGCTTTGCCTGGGAATCTCCAAGCCCAGCACAAGGAGCAGCCAGCCATCTGAGACTGTTTCATAGCCGAGGTAGGGTGGCCCGGGCAGAACACGGGTGGGGGCTGACCTTGGCCTGCACCGCCTAGGCCACCGCAGAGCCCGACAATGGAGGAGTATTTCAATCATCTTTTGGGGTAATTATAGACATTTTTCTGTGATGGCATTGCAACATCCAATCAATGGTTGTTTCTTCCAGGTTTGTTGCAGTGTGAAATCTGAAATCACGCGCACATTTTTGTGCTTCGTTGAGTTAAAAAAAAAAATCCATTGTTTTGTTTTCCCCTTTGAAACGGATCTTTGATCCTCTGCAACTTTGTAGCAGCACCCCCAGGTCATTTGGACATCGAGTCCCGGTCTGAACACACGAGTCATTATACAGCGTCCAGAAGAAACGATCACCTCCGCTCACATCGCCATCCATCTCACCCACCGCAAAGGTCTGCGGGTATCGGGAAGCTGTCAGTGTCACGGTGGCCGGCGGGAGTCTTCCAAGCTCCCGATTTCCCCTTCAAAGCTCTGATTTCCCGACGGCTCGCCGCCCCCGCCGGCTGTTTACCTCGAAGTGACGGCTCACCTCATGTGTCTGGAGAGAACTACTCACCGGATGCTGCAGACTGAACCGTGAGAGGTCATCTCTCGGGAGCGCTTTCAAATAAAAACGGTGCTTCATTAAAAAAGCTGTTAGCTCAGCTCACTTCATTTTCATGTCATCACCTCTTTAAAGATCCTCGTTGCTGCCTTGGCCGGGAGGTTCGGGTGCTAGGAGAGTTGTCTGCGCACCAGGAACTTGAGGGTTCGATCCCTGGTTAGGGTGGGTGTGTACAAGAGGCAACTGATCAGCGTTTCTCTCTCTCTCCCTCCCCTCCCTCCTTCACTCTCTAAAATCACTGACCATATCTTCAGGTGGGTATTAAACATGATCATAACAGCAACTCTTCCCAGATACAGCCACAGTCTGAGGTATGTGGTCAGGGCTTGAGCCTATGCATTTGGGGGGCAGGGGGTGCAATCCCACTAATAAATTGTGTTCCTCGAGCTGGCATTTCAGAGGTACTTCACGGCAGGTGGGAGTTTTGTACCTGTGTACATTTTAAATGCTTTATATCACGGCCACGCTCTAAGATAAAAAGCTGAAATGTTCTGATTGTTCCTTTGAGTCTGTAGGACATAAACCTGAATCTCTCACCCTGGCTAGTGTGTCTCAGTGGATTGAATGCTGGCCTGCTAACCAAAGGGTCACCAGTTCGATTCCCAGTCAGGGCACAGGCCTGGGTTGCAGGCCAGGTCCCCAGTAGGGGGGCGTGCGAGAGGCAACCACACATGGATGCCTCTCTTCTTTCCTTGTCCTCTCTCTAAAAATAAATAAATAAAATCTTTTAAAAAAACACACACACACAAACTGTATTTCTCAACAGACTTCGGTTCTTCTGGAAACACTGCCCTGGATGGATGGCTTTCTCATGAGAGCATCCTACCTGGTTTTTAATTCTCTGACACTCCAGTGTTCACAGAGCATCCTCAGGAATGCCCGGCTTGGTCCCTGATTAGATAGCGGCTCCCTTAACGATCAGTGAGGCTGCTGCACCACCCCCTGCTGGAGGGGAATAAGATTGCAAGCCCAGGATGCCTTGGAAGATCTCTGGAGAGATACCATGGTCTAGGCCTGCCTGCCTGCCCAAAACGCAGCGCACTACTCCTCCGGCTCCGGGACCCTGAAACGTGGGCCCCTGCAGAGCTGCTGCGAGCTATTTTCTCTCGAAGAAGAGGTTTCATAGTGGACATCTGGGGGTTCTGCGACCCCAAGAAGGGGAGGTATTGGAAACAAGCAGGAGCCTCCCCCCCGCCAGAGACACACTAGCACCACATACGGGCAGCCACAGCCTGCAGTTTTTGAGGGGTGTTGGGTGAAGCGTGGCCGCAAGTCGCCTTGCACTGAATGAAGGACTCGCATCAACATTTCCCGATGGCGTCCTCTCCCCTCTGCCCCACTGGCCTCACTTTACAGCGGTAGAAACTAACGTGTGTTTCTCTTTTCAAACAGCCTGAAGGTTTCTGGACAAATCTGCAGCCCACCTTGTAAATAGGCAGGATCTCATAACACCCATTGTACTACGCATTTAAAGATGTTTCAGGCACCCTGGCCAGGTGGGCCCGTGCTTGGAGCATCGTCCCATGCACCACAAGGTTGTGGGTTCGATCCCCGATCAGGGTACATGCTTAGGCTGAGGGTTTGGTCCCCAGCTGGAGCAAGCGTGGGAGGCAGCTAATTGATGTTTCTATCACATCTCTCTGTCTCTCTCTCCCTCTCTGAGATCAATGAACATGCCCTCGGGCGAGGATAAGATAAAATTTTAAAATGCTTAATGCTCTTTTATTTCCTTTGTGTCATCTCATTTTTTATTCCAATTCATTTTATCTTGCTGCCTCACAGATCTCTTTGTGAAGCGCTGTAAATCAGACCTTCCAGGAAGGGGCTCAGGGCAGTTTCTCAGTGACTGAGAAACAGGCAACTGAGTGTGTGTGGTTGTGAGTTGTGTGAGTGTGTGTGGGGAGAAAGGCCTCGATGTTTCCCTCTATCAGTGAGGTGGTGCTTTCTGGACGGCCCTTCTCCAGCGCTCCCTGGCCTGGAAGCACACTGAGTGGGGCCCTGTGAGGAGCCTGCAGCTTCTCGGTGATTCTAGAAAAAGTGGACTAAACATTCTGGCTCCCACACGTCAGCCTCTCTAGGAACCGCAGCAACTGGTGACATGTCTTGTGTTTTATCCTTAAAGGAAAACGGTCCTTCATGGGAAGCACTGGGTTGTGGGGCCGGGGTCGGGGGGGGGGGGGTGTTAAGAGGGAGGCAATAAGGAGCTGGAATCTTCCGGAGAAGAAAGGCCAGAGACTCCAAACTCGAACATTGGCATGACAGGCTAGCACACATGGGAAGCTGAGAACGCTCTCGGGGCACGCAGACCACCCTAGAAGGAGGTGGGTAGGGGGTGCTAGAGGAACGTTTCAAGGAAAGTTCATTGGTAAACTTGTTCCCCTCGGAAAACTCATTGCAGGGAAAAAAGCGGCAGCACCACGGACAGCACCACACGCCGGGGTTCTGGGGGCGCGGGGGAGGGGGCGGCAGCACCACGGACAGCGCCAGTGTGGCGCGCTCCGGGCTAGAGGCGGGGAGGGGCGACCTTATCAGCTGATGCCTTACGTAGGCTGGACCCCCCAGTTTGATAAGTCGGGTCCCGGTGGGCTCTCGGAGCTGCCGAAAGGGGCGGGGGCGGGGGACTGGCAGGAGGCAGGTCCCGCCTGCAGCTGTCTGGAGAGGGAGAGAGAGAGAGGGGCAAGCAGATAGGCTGAGCGCCTGGAAGTCCTGCTCTGACGCACCAACCCCCCCAAGCAGCCACACGCACGCTCCGCAGCGCCGAGCTTCTCTCAGACTTGGGAGATGCGCGGCTCTGGGTGACCAGACCGCTCTCTCCTCCGAAGCAAAGAGACCCGGGCACGCGATAGCTCAGCCGGCTCTGGCTGGGAGACGCAGCCCTCGGGTCCTGCTCCCCTAGCCTCCCTCTCTTCCACGCAATGCTCACAGGCATTCCCTAGAAGCCCCTGAGCGTAGTGGCCACCTTCAGTCCTGCTGAGCCCCTCTCTGCACGCACCTCGGGCCAGTCTCCTGACCCAGAGATGGATTTTCCGGACAACTTCACCAACTCCTCCATCGACACCCCTACCCCTCCGGAGTCCAACCTCAGCATGGGCACGGAAGACTCGCCCCCGAGCCAGCCCGCCCGCTCAATCTGGAACGTGCTGGCCCTTACCTTCCTGGGCTGCCTAGTGGCAGCCACGTTCGCCTGGAACCTGCTGGTGCTGGCGACCATTGCCCGGGTGCGCACGTTCCACCGCGTGCCGCACAACCTGGTGGCGTCCCTGGCCATCTCAGACGTGCTGGTGGCCGCGCTGGTGATGCCGCTGAGCCTGGTGCACGAGCTGGCCGGCCGGCACTGGCACCTAGGTGAGCGGCTGTGCCAGGTCTGGGTGGCGTGTGACGTGCTCTGCTGCACCGCCAGCATCTGGAACGTCACGGCCATCGCGCTGGACCGCTATTGGTCCATCACGCGCCACCTCGACTATACGCTGCGCGTGCGCAGGCGCGTCTGCGCCGCCCTGCTCGTGGTGACGTGGGTGGTCTCCGCCGTCATCTCGCTGGCGCCGCTGGCCTTCGGCTGGGGGGAGCTGTACTCCGAGAGTGAGCAGGTGTGCCAGGTGAGCCGGGAGCTCTCCTACACCCTGTTCTCCACCGTGAGTGCCTTCTTCCTGCCGCTCTCCGTGGTGCTCTTCGTCTATTGCCGCATCTACCGGGCCGCCAAGTGCCGCGCTGCCTTCCGCAAGAACAACTGCGTGCGTCCCACGGCGGAAGCCGGCAAGGTGGGTGCCTCTGAGCCCTAAAAGCCCCTCCCTTTGCATCTGAGCAGGCTTCATGCCCAGTACACCTCTCCCTGGGTGTGTAAAAAGTAGAACTTTTAAAGGTTTTTCTCTTTGGGGGGGGGAGGGCAGGAGGGACGAGGGCAGGGGGGTGGCCGGGAGACCCAAAGACAGCATCAGGGGTCGGGGGTCCCAGAGCCGGTAATGTCCTTCGTCTCCACGGTGGTGGGGTCCTCTTTTCTGTGTAAAATGAGGGGTCGGGGCCATCTACAGGGTCCCCTTGGGCTCTCAGACTGAAAACATGGGTCGGGTCGGTGTCTGGGGCTGTGCTTGGGGGTCTGGCAGCTTCCTGGCCTTCCAGGGGGCTGTTCCAGCGAGAGGGAAGGGACAGGTGGTGGCCCGGCTTGGCAGGAAGATGGCCGAGCCCCAGGCAACACAGGTGCGTGTCTCCATCGGTCTCTGTCTTTCTTTGCAAACGCAACGCCTGTGGGCGTGCTGGGTACTGCATCTGACAGCGCGAGGTTGAAGGTGGGTCTCCAGGGGTCTCAGAGAGCCCCTCTGCACTGCCTGCGCCACAGTCCGGGGCGGCCCCCCGCCCCCTCGGGCTGCATGGCGGCGGAGGGCCACCTGTCTGCCTCCCTGCACGTGGGCAGAGCTGCAGGAGGCTACCTGAGGCAGGCAGTCCACCAGCCCTGCCTCCACAAGTGGCATGTAATGTGTGACAACTGCGACAGTGACGGGGGGGGCTCTTCTGTCATTTTCTGTCCACCCACCCTTTCCTGCAGTTGTTAACCCTCGGTAAGCTGATGGTGGTGGTCCTGGTGCCCCCCTCGGTCCCTCACCCACGGCCGAGGATGACCCCTCAAACCCAATTCCCATTCTCTAGCAGGTCTGGCATCTACGCAGTGCCCATTTTCTGGTCTGCGCAACAAGATGGCCTCGGTTGGGCATGCTGGGCACGTCCGGCTTTGGTGCAGAGGTGACGCAATGGCAGTGACGCCATCTTTGTCAGGGAGAGTGTGGTCTGGGGAAGGCGAGGCACCCACTGTGATGGCCGCCAGGACCAGAGCTCCTTCCGGCCACAGCCCACGAGCCCAGCCTCCAAGGGCCGGGTGCAGGGGAGGGGGGAGGGAAAGGGGGTGGGCAGCTACCCGCCCTTTCATCTAGAACAACGTTCTCAGTCGGGGGGAGGGGTTTGCTCCCCCCTCCCACACACTGCAGAGGACACTGGGCATGACGGGGCACATTTCTGATGGCCAAGACTTGGGGAGAGGGGGCTGATGGCCTCCTGTGTGCAGGCACCGGGGACAGGGACCCCCGTGCACGGGGCTGGAGTGTGGCTCTGGCCAAGGGGCAGACCTGTGCCTCTTTCCCACATGTCACCTTCTCAGGGTCACGGATGTCACTGGAAAGAGGTGCAAACTGTGAAGCCTCTTCTTTGGGGAAAAGGAATGCTCTGAGCCGTCCTGCCAGGGCTCATGTTTCAGGGTCCCCGACCTGCAGGGGTGACAGGCTGCCTGTGAGGCAGGCAGGACAGCCCCCCTTCACCCCCAAGCAGAGAATCATCCAGACCCAAAGGTCAGGCGTGCCAGATTTGGGACCCCTGACCTGTGAGATCTCTAAGCAGCACAGAGGGCCGAGGCACTAGACCACCACCGAACCACCTGGAGCTCAGGTGCGTGACACCCGCCCCCATTCCGGGGCAGGAGCGAGGGGGGCCAGCCACTCACATGGCCCCGCTCACATGGACCCACCGCTGTCAACGTGCAGGTGAAGACTGTTTACAGACGGCACCGACCCCTCCAGAGGGAGAAGCAATTACGGTTCTCCCCCGGGGCTCACTGTGGCAAGTGAGGGCTCTCGTGTTCTGCTCCGGGGGTGACAGCAACAAAGCGTCGTGACATCCGTGCGCTTTTAAATATATATTTTTAGCACTGTTTTGTTTTTCTCTCTCTCTGACAGATAGCTTTGGAGAAACACACCCCTTGGCTCTGCAAGGCCTCTGGGGGGGGCCCAGGCTGTGCCGGGCACAGGGGGCTGCCTCGGTCCCCACGTTGCTGCACAGGGTCAATCACAGACCTGGTCTCCTGGTTCTGTGGTGGTCGCAGGTGCCCAAGTTTCCAAATCCAGTTCCACCTGGAAGCAGCTGTGTCACCTGGGAGAGCAGCCCTTCCTCTCCGTGTGTTCACCTGCAGAGCCATGGTTCTCACACACACGCATACACACACACACACACGCACACGGAACTCCTCACCTGAGTCAGACACTGAGGCAGGGACAGGAAACACAGGACAGAGAGACCTTGTCCTTGTCTTTGGCCCTGTCCAGGGGTGACAAAGCAAGGGCACAGGTGGGCTCTCCGAGGTGTGAGTGGGTCACTGTCCTGTGAGCTGCGAGGTAGGGTGGCTGGTAGTGAGTCCGCCCCAGCTACCTGGCTCTGCAGAGGGAGGGGCTGGCGCCGACAGGTGACGTGTCCTGGAGCCACAGGAAGTGTGAGAGGGACTCAGGGCCACAGAGCGCCCAGCCCTGCCTGCAGTTTGTGGGGACACTTCGTTCCCGGCCCCCCACTCCGGGTACCCCTTCAGCCACAGCCTCACACTGCCAGCCTGCCTGGTCTTTCCAGGCAGAAAGGGGTGGTCCGCTAGCCCAGGCAGCAAAGGCTAGGCTCCCACCCAGGCTGCTGGGGTTAAGCTACTCAAACAGATGCCCTGGGGCTCAGGGCGCGACATTCACTGTCAACTGCTGGCCTTTCAAATGCAAACTCGACTCCCCCTGGGTGGTCACTGCCCCGGGACTCTCTCCCCTGAAAGGATTTCACCTCGCTGGCTGCTCTAGCTGCCCTGGCAGAGTTAGTCTCCCAGTGCCCCACCGGGGGTCGTGCTGACCCCCCTCCCCCCAGCAGGACAGACAGGAAAGAGCTGGTTTCAGCCCAGCCCCAAGAGCCCCGCAGCTCCTCAAGACACGTGGTCTGCTGGGCCTAGGTGGCTGGCGTGCGGCCTGTGAGTGTGGTCAAGACGGCCCCTCGCCTTGGGGTCCTCTGCTCGTCCTCAGATCCTCGGTTCAGCAGTGCCCATGCGCTCCAGGCCCCGGCCGGCGTCCGAGGAGCCCCGGTTCGGGGTGTTTCCGGAGGGCATCGCGGCGGCCAGGAACACGCACTCCCCGTGTATTTTTTTAAAGGACTCCTGAAGGTGATGTGTCCCCCACCCCCCGCCCAAACCCTCACCCGAAGGTATTTTTCTGTGCATTGCAGAAGGAGGAGAAGGAAGGAGAGAAGGAAGGCGAGGGCAAGGAAGGCGAGGGCAAGGAAGGCGAGGGCAAGGAAGGCGAGAAGAAGGAAGGCGAGGAGGGGAAGAAGCATGGACGTGAGAACGAGACCCCAAACTGCTGCCTCCGCTTCCTGCTCCGACTGCGGGTTGGGCCTGCGGCTCAGGTAATGCGCTCCCGGCTGGGAATCGAACCCACGACCTCTTGGTGCCCGGGGCGGCGCTGCAACCCACTGAACCACACCCAGCCAGGGCTATAGGTGACATTTCTGTGGCGAGTTAAAGACATGAATGACTCCGAAACATACCCACTGTTGGTTTAGATAGTTTTAGCAGTTTTCACAGGTTCCGTCATTCCACACTCTGGCTTCTTGTTAAAAAAAAAATTATTTTATCAACGAGGCTGGACTAGAGCAGCTCTGGTTGCTTTTGATATAATCCCCCCCAACAAGCCGGGTGTTGGGGTTTGGGACTAGCATATCGAAGTTCTGTTGGGGGGGGCGGGGCAAAGACACTTCTTCAATTACAGACACAACCACGAGAACATTCTTTTTCTTTCGGCTGCGGATTAGACGGTGAGTCACAGGCTGCTGAACCGGGGGAGATAACACGGGGGAGAGGACGTGCCAGTAATTCCCAATGAGCTGACCAGCAGAAACACGCTGGGTGGCTCTCGTCAGCACTAGGGCCGCACCCCGTGCGGCGACATCCCATGTCAAGGCTTCCTAGGTGCTCTGACACCTGTTGGCTAATCTCTGAACCTCGGCGGCCGGTGGCCGGGGGTGAGGGGTGGCTCCAGCTGCCAGCGTGCCCCTGGGGAGGGCCCGTGACCTAAAGGGGGCACGACCCGGAGTGCTGAACTCGGCAGCGAGTCACAGAGGCGAACCCGGCGCCCTCCTGGCAGGGACCCGGGAGCTCGGGCACGGGGCGCACAGGGCGGGGTCCAGGCTTCCGCCACCTGGAGTTCTCTATTAAATAAAATGTCCCTTCCCTCGAGCCTTTCAAAATGCAGCCTGTAGCCACCCGTTTGTCTTCAGTGACCTCCCTTCACCGTCCGGTGTAATCGGCCTTTTTTAAAGAAATCTTTCCACTGGAGGGTGTTTTCCTTGTAACTTCTTAGTACAGGCCGAGGTGCTTGTCCCCCCCCCGTTAGAGGACTCGAATGGCAGGCGGGTGGCTCTGCTGTCCCCTCCCAGCAAGGAGGGGACAGGCGCCATGCCTGCCGTGCCCCTCCATCACGGGCACTCCCCCCTGGAAGTCCCGAGGGGCCGGGGCCGGGGGCTCGTCACGAAGCAAGCCCCCGCTCTCCTTCTGCAGAAGGCGGAGTACTCGGCCAGCGACAACAGGGTCACCCTGCACACGGACGCCGACGCGCTGAGGGAGCACCGGGAGCAGAGGGCCGCCGTGATGGTGGGCGTCCTGATCGGGGTCTTCGCCGTGTGCTGGCTGCCCTTCTTCACCACGGAGCTCGTCAGCCCCCTCTGCGACTGCGACCTGCCGGACGTCTGGAAGAGCCTCTTCCTGTGGCTGGGCTACTCCAACTCCTTCTTCAACCCGTTCATCTACACGGCCTTCAACAAGACCTACAAGAGCGCCTTCAAGAACCTGTTTTGCCGCCAGTCCTAAGGGCCCGGCCCCGGGGGGGATGAGAGAGTTCCTCCTGCCACCCCGTAGAATCTCCGTGGTCGTCTGTGCCCCCACCCCGGTGTGAAGACACCTGTCCCCCGAGTCCCGCCCGCAGTGCCCTCCCGCCAGCCGTTGAGGAAGGCAGGCCTCCTCGGCCGGGTCGGGAGGGACTCGCTTTAGCTAACCCCTCCGCTGCTTCTCTCTCTGCACCCATCAGCTACTGCCCTGGCTCCCCAAGGGCCTTTTCCTGGCCCCCAGCCTGGCACGGTGGTCACCCTCGTCCCCGAAGAGTCAGACGAGGCAGGTAAGAGGGAGGGAGTCCGACAGAGCCAGGAGGGCGGAGAACGAATCCGCACAGCGACTGGGAAGTTAGGTGGGGACCTCTGGGGGGTCAGGAAGCCATCACCCCGAGTGTTTGTGGAGCAATCCCCGTCGCCCCGCCTTCCTCCTTCCCACCGCCCTGGTCCAGTGCGCCGTGATATTTACTGTGCGTGTCCTCTGTATTTGACCACCGAGTGTCGTGTCTGTGAACTCCTCGGCGCCCGCAGCGGCATCTGTAAGACCAGTGGGTGTTGACCCGCAGCTGTGTGCGGGGCGCATGCGCCGCCCCCTCCCCCCCACGCGCGCAGCTGCGCCCGAGCGAGAAGGCTCCCCCCTCGGCGAGTTGATCCGGAAAGGCGTCCCAGCGACGCGGGACGGGAACTCCAGGTCAGATCAGATCCCCCCTCCCCTTTGGAAGCAGCCACGCACGAACTGTGGAGACGTCCACTGCTGAGGGACAGGCCCCGCGGCGCTCGCTTCTCGGCTCCCGTCCTCCGCCCCGGACCCCCTCCGGCGTCACCGGAGCGCCACCTTCACCCTGGAACCATAGGTTCAGAGGAAAACAACTGCGCGTGGTTGTTGACTCCTTGACAAAGGGCTACGATGGCATATTCACCGAATGCGTGCTCTTTAAGGGGAATAGCAGAATACTTTGAAAAGTGCTATTTTTTTATTGATGAGTGCCTGTTTGAGGTCCACACCGGCCCCCGAGGTGAAAGGTGGAGAGTGGGGGGGGCGCCCCGTAGGGGCTCCGCCCCGCCCAAGTGGACACCTCGGCCCGGCCGGTGGGGCTAGCCCACTAGGTAAGGAAGCCGTGTTTACATGATGACGTGGAACCCAGGTCATTGTACATAACCGCACCGGAAACTGCCTCTGCTCTGCTATGCCCCTGTTTTCTTGAATGCATGCACTTAAAAAAACTAGATGTTGTGACAACTCTGCGATCGTGATACTGCATCATATCACGTGTGTTTTTGTATGTAGTAGATCGTATCAATAAAGATTTCAAAAGCAGCAACCGTGTGTGGATCCGAGGGCGGAGGTCGCGCCCCTGGGGCACAGCCGGGAGGGTCCCCCCCCCCCACCCACGCCCCTGTCCACGGGGTCTGCGCAGCGCACGCGCGCTGCGGCCGGGGAGTCTAGTCACGACGCCAAGTGCAGACCGCTTATCTCGGGGAGCACATCCATTCAAGCGTTTCTTTGGAAACATCCTCAGATAATTCTTTCTCCTTGCGCTTGAAGTGCTACCCCCACAGCCTTCTCGAACGCAGGCAGGCCGCTCACTCCTGAATTACCTTCCCCTCTCCCTGTTGCTTGGAGGCGGCGACACCAGCCAATGCCGCTCTTTTCCGGTTCGGAGCGGGGGAGAGAGGCCCCCCGCCCCACCCCACCCCACCCTGCAAACTTCACTCAGGGCCCCCACAGCAGAGAACAAAAACACGCGGAGACGAGGGCAGAGTTGGCGGGGGCGGGGGTGGGGGCTTGGAAGCGTCTCTGTCAGCTCCGAGTCCGCGTGACACTTTTTTTTAATGCCGCTCATTCACTTGAGTGCTTGTCTCCCCGGGACAAGAAGCGCTCTCTCCTCCAAACTTCTCAGCAGAGCCGCACTTTGGGAGGGTGTCCCACGAGTGCCTGGCCCCTCCCGACACTCCTCACGGCCCTCCCCGCGCGTCCTCCCCACCCCCGCCCGGATTCTGGACGCCTTCTGGGAGAAAGCTGTTACTCCAATATCAATTTCAAGCTCCCACCGAGGTTATTATTACTACGTTTCCCAAGACAAACACGTGTTGTTGTTGTTGTAGTAGTAGTTAAGGCACACCAGCACTTCCACACGTGCCTTACACACACACACGCACACACGTGTGTGTGCGAGTCCCACAAACAAGCTGGCACACACACCCTGCGTGCGGGCGGGCGGGAGGGGGTGGCGGTGGGGCGAGAATTCCCCGGCTTCCATTCCCCACGGGCACTGTTCAGGGGGGAGGAAGAAGAGGCCAATTTTGGCGGCGCTGGGTGTCCAGGGGACGATTCAAACACCTCTGGGTCAGGGTCACACTTGGCTGCTGGGACAAAGGCAGCCGTTCACAGGCTGGTCCTCAGATGGGACCTGCCGTCCACACCCGCCTCTCTTCCCGTGGGGGGGGCGCCAGCAGGAGCCCCTGTGCCTAGGGAAGCGGCAGCAAGGCCTCCGCACAGGTCGCTAACACTGACACCCCCCTCCCGCTCACGCCGGTAGGGGGTAGGGAGCGGGGTAGAAGCCCAGAGGGAGAGATAGACACCTGAGGCTAACTATCACCAACATGGAGAACACCGGCTCACCTTGGCCCAAGTGCCCCACCCCCGCTGCCTTCCTGTCTTCCTCCGGGCGGCGACCTCCCTGGGGCCCTGTGACCTCCCCGGGGCCCTGTGACCCGGGTTCCCTCGGCAGCCAGCCCACCACTGCTGGCGCTGGACAGCCCGACATCCTCCGCTCCTCCGGAGGGCGAGTGGCCTGCAGACCGAGTTCTGCTCCTCGAGCTCCTCCGGGTCGCCGTGGACCGGACAAGGGCGGGGCTTCCTGGGCCTGCCCTGCGTCAGCACACCTAGGCCCTCACCTGTGCACACCAGGTGATCCCAGTGGAGGGGTGCCTCCACAGGCTGGTTTCCCCCAGGCCCTCGAAGACACCGGCGCCAGAGCCGGCCGGCTGCTCAGGGCTCCGCTGAGGCCCCCGAGCTCCCTGGGCAGCGGCCCGGGTGGCCTGCACCCCCTTCCCGTGGGTCTCGGTGCCCCTAGCGCGCACCTCTCCTCAGGGATCTCAGGACAGCTCATCAGGCTCCTCCTCCGAGTTTGGAGAGCTCAGTCACCTCAGGGGGACCTGGCCCCCGAGTTCCCACCTCTGGTTCCTCCACCAGCTCAAACCCCTGACTGAGGAGCCCTCCTACTAAGTTCTCCCTGCCACCGGGCTGGTGACCCTCCTTCCCCGCTAGCCTCTGAGCCACACAGGGGACAGGCCACGAGTTCGTGGGCGCACCCCCCACGGCCCGGCAAGGACGGTGTCCTCCGTGTGCCCCCGAGGTGGGCTGCCTCAGCGTCTGTCCCAACAACACCGGAGTGTCCACGCTCTGCTGCCGCCCTGCGTCCAGAGCGCCTGCCCAGGTGGGCACTCAGTGGGCAGGGGCCCTTACGGCATCACGGCCTCTGTCTCCCAGCCTCCGCCTTCCGGGTCAGCTCGCGGGAAACTGAGCTCGGGGGTGTCGTGGGCCCAGCACGCTCCCCCACAAATTCATCCGTGAAAACTCTAACCCCAGTATCTCACGGGGGGACTGTACTGGGACACGGGCCTTCACAGAGGGGATGAAGGTACAATGAGATTGTGTGTTGGGGGTGGGGGTTCCAGACCCAGTGAGACCGGCGTCCTCAGAAGGAGAGGAGGGGAGGACGCAGACGCACACAGAGGGGTGGCCACCCGCACCCCCAGGAGAGGGGCCGCGGGAGGAAGCAGCCCCGCCCGCCCTGGGTCTCAGCCTCCAGCCTGCAGGACTAGCAGAGGAGAAACTCATGTTCAAACTGCCTTGTCGATGGTGGCTCGTCACAGCAGCGAATAGAGTCACACGCTCACACAGGGGGTGGGGGGGCAGCCCTGCTGGTGAGGAGCGCAGGTGAGAGCCCGCAGGTGGGGGCGGCGAGTCAGAGCTGCGCCGTCGGCTGCAGGAGAGAGGTCTGGCTCTCCGAGTCCACTCGAGTCTCTGCCGTCCCCTCCTCAGGGCCCTCCGTCCCGACCAGGTGCCCTCAGTGGGGCCGGCGGTCCCGCCCGGGACTGGACAAGGGGGCCGAGAGCACGGGGCAGGGAGGTGGGAAGGGGGACCCCTCCCCGGCTCTCCTCGCCCCTCCTGCCCCTCGAGGCGAGTGGCTCCCCCTGAACCCCAGGGAAGGGGCGCGGCCAGGCCCCGCCCACCGCACCTGAGGACCACGTGCCCTCGTGGTTCCCAGCAAAGGGGGCTGCTCTCCAATGTCACCAAATGTCATCTCTCAGCAACTTCTCGACCCTGGACAGTTGGTCGTAGAAGCGTCACCTTCCTGTTTCTGGGGACGATCTCACGTTCTGAGGAGGCCCGAGCTGGGGGACACTGCTGTCCGTCGGCCCGGAGCCACGAGTCTGGGGCCTGGGGACGGACACCAGCGCCTGGCGCCCAGCACCCAGTGCCCAGCACCCAGCGCCTGCCACCCACCACCCCCGCCTGTCCAGCCGCGGTCTGAGTCAGGCCCACAGGCGAGGTGACAGAGGGCTCTCAGTGTCAGTGAAAATGGGCTGAAAAACAGGACAGCGGAGAGGGCTCCGCGTGGGGGCGGACGTCCGTGTGATTGAGGGGAACGCGCAAGACCGCCGCGTTCTCCATGGCTCCCTTCCCTTCCCTTCCCTGTTCTCCGAGTTCTTACTGAGCGTGTGGGGGGTGACACTGGCCAACACAGCATGCGGGTTTCAGGGGTACGATTCTGTGACAGGTCGTCTGCGTGTTGTCTTGTGTGTTCGTCCCCCAAGTCACTCTCCTTCCATCCACCACCCTTTGTCCCTCTCCTCCCGCGGCCCTGCCGTCTGCTGACCACCGTGCTGTGGTCCGCAAGGCAGAAAAGCGTCGCAGCCCCCCGAGTCTGCCTGCTCCTCGGTGGGTGTGCGCCCCCCGTGGGCCCGACGCTCTGTGGGCTCAGGCCCACCGAGAAGCAGGCCCCCTGGCGTAGACACCCTGCTTGCTCGTTCCCGCCGCCACGCTCGGCGGTCCGTCTCTCCGGAGTCCCGCGTCCCGGTCCAGGGGGCTGCTCCTTTCCTCCCGCCACACCCTCTCGCCCTCGGGGGTCTTGGGGTCTGTCAGGAGTCTGCCTGGTGGCCCTCACCCCCCTGTCCCCACTGTCTGTGGTGCCACGTTTCTGCAAGACCCTTGCAGGCTGTTTTCCAACCGACTGCCCGCACCACCAACTTGTCTAGCTGCAGACAATACCTGGCAGCGTCTTCATTAGCATCGCGCTCGGTGGCGCTGAGTCACCCGGCCCCGAGAACAAAGGATGTATTTTGTGAGACGTGAAAGCATCCACCCCCGGTCCCCTCTCAACGGAGCTCGGTGCCGCGTCACCTCTGCAGGATGAGTCAGGCGGGCTTTCAAACCCCCCGTCAGGTGATTCAGCCACTGACTCAGGTGTCTCTGGCCTGGGGCCGGTGGGCTGCGTGAATCCCCCGGCCCGCACCGCTCTGCCCGACGGGGCTGCGCTAATTCACAGGCCTTTGCACCTCGACCGCCGCCCCCCCGCCCCGGGGCGCAGCAGAGGGATAATAAGCCCAGAACCCAAGACTGGACGGACCACCGGTGGTCCCCAGTTGGGGGCCGCGCTCCCGACAGGAACGAGACGTCGGGAAGGTTTCTCTTCAGAGTTCACATCCGGCACTCCGCTGATTGATTTAATGCCACTGCAATTTTCCCTGATGTGCTAAAGAGCGTCGCGTAAATGCCAGCCTGCGCCCCGGGTGACCGTGGCGCGGGGCCACCGCCCGCCTCCCAGCCGCCCACACCCGAGACTGCTTCTTTCGTGCAGAAACACAGAGACTCGGGGCCTATTGGGTGAATTGAGTAAGGTGTTCTGTTTGGAAATGCATCCCTGTCCCCCCTTTAACTGGAGGGCCGAGGTGACAGTCACCTTGGAAAGAATGCCCAGGCCCTGGTCAGGACACGTTTGGCCAACCGATGACCGCGTGACCGGATGGGACACCAAGACCGAGCTTCTCTCCCTCCCTTCCTCACGCTCTCTCTAAAAGCAATAAATTAAAACAAACTTTTTAAAAGACTTTAGTTCTTTATTTTTAGACAGAATGGAAGGGAGGGAGAAAGAGGGAAACATCCATGTGTGGTTGCCTCTAACACACCCCCCTACTGGGGACCTGGCCCAACACCCAGGCCTGTGCCCTGACTGGGAATCGAACCGGCGATCTTTTGGTTCACAGGCCGGTGCTCAATCCATTGAGCCACATCAGCCAGGGCAAAAAAAAAAATTTTTTTTTTCTTAAAGAGTGTTCCAGTGGTAGCCCTGGCTGGTGTGGCTCAGTGGGTTGGAGCGTCCTCCTGTGCACCCAGACGTTGCAGGTTTGGTCCCCAGTCTGGGTGGGTGCAGGAGGCAACCAGCCGACGTTTCTCTCTCCCACTGATGTTCCTCTCTCTCTCTTCCTCTCTCGCCCAAAACAGTGAATGCCCTAGGGTAAGGATTAAAAACAAAAGGAATGCTCAGATGGTAAAGGCACCCACTGTATAACTTTTAGCCGGTTTATTCTGGCTAAGCGAGGGCATGAAAATAAACCTCGTTTCTCGTAGTTCCGGGAGAATGGTTTTCTAGAAACCAGACGCGGTTACCATGAGAGAGAATTTCGCCGCCGCCCGCGAGGTGGAGGGACAGGAGGTCACAGGCTCACAGTGACGAAGTGCATTTACTGCACTTTCACTGTATTTGCGGGGTTTTAGACCACTGTAAATGAGAATATAGAGATGAAAACGGTGGGTTTCACTCCGTCGTGCGAGCGTGACACCTCCGATGGTCGGTGACAGGTGGCCCTGCAGGCGACAGATGCCCCCACTGCCCTTCGTGTTGCTGGAACAGTCCCGGGTGGGGGCCACGTGAGCCGAGGGGAACCGGAGCCTAGAAACATCTCCACGCACTCGACCTGGTCGCGGCGCCCCGCACTCACGCGGCGTCTGCACTCCCGTCGTCGGAGCCAGCGCGCGGAAAGCCACTCACCGGCTCTCCCTTTCCGGCGAGAGTGCCGGCGTCTCAGCGCCCTAGGGCTGACGGCCATGTGCTTCCGCCAGGCACCGAGCAGGAGACGCCGGTCGTTGGGTGCGGGCAGTGCCCCCCCCTTGCCCGCCACTGGACCCCAAGGAGCCGCAGATCACCTGCCTCGGCTCCTGCCTCGGCGACACGGCTCCGTTCCCTGCTCCGTGCCGAGTGGGTGAGGAGCCGCGGAAGATCCGAGTGTCTCATCTCTCCGTGTGTCCAAGAAAGTAGCTTTCAGATATGAATGCCTTGGGGGGAGGGGAACTACCCGAACGGGCGTTTCCTCCCTGGTGTAAACCGACTACTTTAAAATATAATAACCCCCTGGCTGGCGTAGCTCAGTGGATTGAGCGCGGGCTGCGAACCAAAGCATCACAGGTTCGATTCCCAGTCCAGGCCACATGCCTGGGTTGTAGGCCACGGCCCCCAGGAACCACACATTGATGTTTCTCTCTCTCTCTCTCTCTCTCTCTCCCTCCCTCCCTCCCTCCCTTCCCTCTCTAAAAATAAATAAATAAAATCTTTAAAAAATTCTTAAAAAATAAAATAAATAAAAAACAAATAAACAAAAAGTAAATTAAAATATAATAACCCGATTTTGTTTGCCATCCTCGTGACGCCTCTGTGCTTTAGTTGAACTATTAAGTTTGATATATATATATATATATTTACATATATATCAGTATTTGCCTCCTTGGTCCTTGGAAGATGGTGAGGCAGCTTATAAGGAAACCAGACAATAAAATAATCATTGTGATAAATCCCAGACGCACGTCAGAAGACGTCCCAGCAAGTCTGGGAGGAATCATCGCTTTCCAAAAAGCGTGAAGGGGCCGACCCTCGGCTCTTCCCCTCAGAGCCTGAGAAGCCGATGACCCCCCGAGCCTCGAAGTGCAGGGAGAAGTGAGGGATCTGGGAGTGGGGTCCGGAGGCAGCTGGAGCCGGGACCCGGGCGTGGGAGAGCCCCGTGGTCACCGCCCGTGAATGAGATGCCAGTGTGGGCGTCCAGCTGGGCCCACCCCTGCGGGAACGGCCAGGGGAAACTCACCTGGGTCTTGAGGACTTCAAACCACACACGTCTGGCCCAAGGGAAGCCGGGCTCAGCCCCGGGAGGATGCGAGGAGCCCGCCTCTGACTTCTGCGGAGCCGAAGCTCGCCTGTTCTCCAAGCACCCGCCTGTGGCGGGTCCTGCTCGTGCCCACGTGCTAGTTGCTTCAGAAGGAGGCAGGCACACCTGCCCCCTGAGCCCCTAGTTACAGAGCGCGACCGGCTCACAGACCCACCGTCAGAACAAGAGCTCCCCGGGGACCCCGCGCTCACAGGTCCGGGGGAGTAATGAGACTCCTGAGCCCACCGGGTCTTCGTCTCACCGACAACGGGTTTCTCGTCTCCGACCGGCCGCAGGTGCGCACGGGTTTTTCAAACAGGAGAAGCTGTCTTTTTAAAAGCAACATAAGCCCTGGCTGGCGTAGCTCAGTGGATTGAGCCGGGCTGCGAACCAAAGTGTCACAGGTTCGATTCTCAGCCAGGACACATGCCTGGGTTGCAGGCCATGACCCCCAGCAACCACACATTGATGTTTCTCTCTCTCTTTCTCCCTCCCTTCCCTCTCTAAAAATAAAAATAAATAAAATCTTTAAAAAAAGTAACATACAACTCAGTCTCCAATGTTCCGATAACAAACGGAAAGCCACTCTCGGCAGCCGCCCGTGGGGCCGCCTCCCAGGAAGGGCCCAACTCGGATGTCCCCCGAGAAGCTCTTTTCCCTGATGTCTCTCTCCTGCGGGCTGTCCTCAGTGAATTCCGTCTCCAGACTGTTTTCCTGGGTGGGGACCGGGCTGAGCGTGTGTGCCGCACGCACACACGGTCAGTTCACTCGGCCCCTAGAGGCTCCCCACGGCGAGGGCTGAGGAAGAGGCCCAGGGGGCTGGCGGGCTGGGACGCCCCCGAAACATGAAAACCAGCAGGGGTCCGTCTCTGTGGGGGAGGGGCCCAGCAAAGGGATGACGCGATGACCTCATTCCTAAGAGCAACAGAGCCCTCGAACGAGGTTTGGTGAACCCAGAGCCCGGAGTCAGCGGTGTCTGCAGAGCAGAGTCGGGGAGGGCGGTGGCCCTGGGGACAGCAGGCGGACACGGAGCAGGAAGGACACCAGCGCTGGGGGGTAACCTTGTCCTGCACACTGCTGAATGCTCTCTCTCTCTCTCTCTCTCTCTCTCTCTCTCTCTCTCTTTCTCTCTCAAGATTTCCTTTCTAAGAGAGAGGGGAAGGGAGTAAGACAGAGGGAGAGAAACACCCATCAGTGGTATCTCACACACCCCCTACTGAGGACCTGGCCCATGACCCAGGCCAAGCGCCCTGCCCAGGAATCGAACTGGTGACCTTCCAGATCACAGGCCTGCACTGAGCCCGCTGAGCCACACCAGCCAGGGCGCGCGGACTCTCTCTCAGGCGGGAGCCCTTGAGAAAACAATCTGACAGCCATCCACGTCAGGAAAACTTACGGCATCGACGTCCGGGGCCTAGGGGCTGCACCCCACAGCCTGTAACTCCCCGATTCTAAAACTCCCACCTCGGAGCTTCCCGAGGCCCCCACAGTGGGGGGTGGGGGTGGTCTGTGACTGATTTCCCAGCCCCCTCTTGGAGCGGGACACCCCGCCCCCAGGGAGTCGCCCTGCAGCCACAGTGACTGCCTCTGCCCCGGCATCTCGGCGGCAAAGGGAGAGCGTGAGCTTCGGCGGGGTCACCCGGGACAAGTCTCCTGCTGCTCCGAGCTCGTCCAGGGCTCGGCAGGGGGGCACGCCTGTGGGCGCGGGCATTCTCCCTCCGGGATGGGGAGGGGGAGGGGGAGGGGAGGGGGAGAGAGCAGGCCATCCTGGAGAGCTCATCCCAGCCTTTTCTTCAATCCCTAGAAAACAGAAGCCCCGTTAGTGTCGCTCAGTAGGGAGTTTGGTAAGTTGTCACGGAACAGTACAAACATCGTGTTTGTGTGTGTGTGCAATTTATAGGAAACAAGACTACAATCTGTGTCTCCTGGAAGGAGTTTACCAAACAAGACCACTTCACGGGGGGGGGAATTGTTGGGGTTTTTTATTTTAAGATTTATTTACTTTTAGAGAGAGGGGAAGGGAGGGAGAAAGAGAGGGAGAGAAACATCCATGTGTGGTTGCCTCTCGTGCGCCCCCTGCTGGGATCAAACCTGCAACCCAGGCCCGTGCCCTGACCAGGGATGGAACCAGTGACCCTTGGCTTTGTGGGACAGTGCCCAACCCACTGAGCCACACGGGTCAGGGCCCGCTTTTGTTTCTGAGTACTTGTCGCCGTACGGACGTGTGTGTCTCCTAGAAGACTCCGAAGCAAGACTCGAATACTGCTCATCTTCATGCATGAGAATCACAGGTGACATCTTCTTCTAACGTAGCGTTTTCCGACACGGCGGCAGCCACCACAAAGCACAGTCGGAAGCGGAGACGGCGCCGGCCTGTAGGGGGCAGAAAAGGTCCCTGCGGATCCGGCGCGGCCTCCTTGGGCAACAGCGCCGGGCCCTGCGGTGACGGGCCCACCCACCAGCGCCCCTCCTGGGAGTCCGCCTGGAAAAGCCACGCCTCCTTGCTGACGGCTCCCCCCCCTGGTGATTTATGAGAGCAATAAAGGCCTGTGGTAGAAAATTCCAGCAAAGTGTATGTCATTGTCTTTCCCGGGTGATCCACGCAGAGCATGTGGCTGCCCATCTGTCCACTCCGGGGGCAGGGACCACAGGGGGCGGGGCGGGGGACGGAGAGGACAGGGGGTTTCTGTCCTGTCCCCTGCCCGTGAGGCCCCACGGTGGGGAGATGGTACTGTGTGCGATGAATTATTAATGGAAGAAGCTGTGAGACCATGAATATTCAGGGGGATACATCTGTTTTCCCAGATGCTCCGTGGAGGGCAGAAAAAGTACATTTCAACGCATAGCACAACTTGTTAACCCCGGGTCTCCTCTCACCTGGGCCCGAGCTCTACAAGGAGAAAGAAGACTCGTCTGACGCGTCCCCCGGGAGTCCTGCTGGGACGCACTGGCGGGTGACCGCGGTGTCCGGGGAAAGCCCTGACAGACAATCTGGGCACCGTGGGCCCCCCCCCTTAGCAGAGGGGGCCCACCCGTGGAGGCTGGGACACTTGGATGCAGAGAATGAAGACACCAGTTGAAGTGGGAGAAGGGGAAAAGGAGAAGGAAGAGCCCCCCAGGGGTCTGCAGGTAGAGGGTTGCACCTGCCCCCCCGCCCCGGCCTCGGACATGGCCAGCTATCCCAGGTTCCCACCCCAGGAGGAGGACGAAAGTCGCCCCGAGGCCACGCCCCCTCCCGGTCTGAAGGGCACGCCTGGGCTTCCGCCCGCCGCTGCCGGGGGGGAGGGCCTTTAGGGGAGACGGTTGGAGGAAAGTGGGCCCAGGGTAGACGCGGCTTCAGGGACGTCCTCAGGCGGACACCGTTCTCCAACACGTGACCTTCACCGTGACCCTTGCAGACGGAATCTGTCCTCAGCCAGCCTTGGCCAGGGGGCGTCTCCTACGCCCAATCCCGAGGAGCGGTGACGGGCATCAGGGAGGACGTGGGGTCCTGGCACCCAGGAGGCTGGGACAGGCTGAGCCATGGCCTCTTCGAGGGTCGAGAAGTCGGTGGGAACGTTCCCTGTGAAGGCTGAGGCTCTCGAAGGGGCACGTGCAGGCCCCCAAGGGTGCGGCTGGACGTCCGGGGACAGCTGCAGCTGTTGGAAGTGGGGGCTGGTGGCCGCAGGGCAAGCTCTGCAGACATCTAGAGCGCTGAGTCCAGAGAGCGCCCCCTACGGGAAACACGGAGCCCAGCAGGTCACAGCGCAGCGGTTCAGATGCTACCCTGAGTGTATGCCCACCTGACCTCCCCCACCCCGGCTCCCCCAGAGCCCCTGCGGCGGGGGTGGGGGGCACACTGCCCCATGCACGCCTCTGCAGTGATGAGAACTCGTTGGGTCAGATGGGAGCCTCAGAAAGGGCCTGCGTCCCCCAGGAGCACTGGGGGGGGTCACCTGCTCAGGCAGGACCAGGGCACCCCAAAAAAGGCTCCTCTCAGGGGATGTTCCCCCAGCTTCCAATGCCAGCAAGCCTGGCTCCTAGCAGGGTCTCAGCGGACGGTGAGATTTCTGGAAGAAGCGGCCTCGGGCCCCCCCTCCCCCCACCTCCCACGTCTGGCTGACATCCGGCCACAGCCCGCCCGTGGATATTTCCATGAGGAAACAAGCCTTGAAGGGTTTGGAGGAAGCAGAGCAACAAATTCCAGTTAAACCTAACGCCTGAGCAGATATTTCTGGTTGTGGAACACAGGAGCTTATAAATCAATACCTCGGGCCCTCAAAAACATAATTTAAAAAACTCCACCTGGAGCCCGAGATTGCGGCTGAGGAAGGAGGGAGCTCTGGGCGTCGGAGAGATTGGGCAGACAGGGGGGCACAGGAGGGTGGCCCACCCCCAGCGAGCACACAGTAGGCCCTTTCTAGGTACACAACTTGCAAAAATATTTTCTCCCATTCTCCCAACTTAAAAACAAAACAAAACAAAACATTTTTTTTGCAAAAAATAAAATAGAGGGAAATTGCCTATTCACTTTCTTTTTTTCTTTTTTTAAGATTTTATTTATTTACTTTAGAGAGGGAGAAGGAGGAGGAAAGAGAGGGAGAGAAACATCAACGTGTGGTTGCCTCTCTTACATCCCCCACTGGGAACCTGGCCCGCAACCCAGGTGCGTGCCCCAAGTGGGAATCGAACCGGCGACCCCTGATTCGCAGGCTGGCCCTCAGTCCACTGACCCACACCAGCCAGGGCTCTTTTTCACCTTCTCGCTAATGTCCTTTCATGCACAAGAACATTTGATTTTGGTGAGGTCCAATGTATCTGTTTTCCCTTTCACCGTCTGCACTTTTGGTGCTGTGTCTAAGAACCCACCACCCAGTCCACGGTCGTGAAGATCTACTCCCGTGCGCTCTGCGAAGGGTCTCCCGTTCCGGGCCCTCTGTGTCATCGCGGACCCATTTTTGGTGCATGCTCGTACAGGCTGCCCGGTGGGGGTCCAGCTGTTTCTTGCGTGTGGATGTCCTCTTATCCCAGCAGTTGGGGCGCTGGCTTTCAAAAACATGTTTTTCTATTGATTTTAGAGAGAGAGAGAGGAAGGGGGAGAGAGAGAGAGAGAAGGACGGAGAAGCATCCATTTGTCGTCCCCGTATCCATGCGTTCACTGGCTGATTCTTGCAGGTGCCCTGGCTGGGGATCAAACTCATAACCTTGGTGCATCGGGACGATGCTCTAACCACCTGGGCGTGGGGAGTGAGTGACTTTGGAGACCCCCTCCGGGCGATTCTAGCACGCAGCCAGACGGAGGCACCACTGTCTCACTGCCCCTCCCGCACCCCCCACCCGCAGCCCTGCCTGCAGCCCATGCCCACCCCTGGGGCTCAGCCAGGGGTCCGAGGGGCAGCCTTCCCGTCTCCACCCTGCACGATGTGGGGGTGGGGTCTCTCCCCGCACCGAGGAAGAATTTTTCCAGTCTGGGGGCGGGGACCATCCGGACTCCGAGTCCAGCCAAGATGACCTGTGCACCCCCACGCCTGCGGGATTCGGGCTTTCGGAAGTCAGGTGGGAAGACTCCGGCACACTGTGTGTTTAGCCCGAGCACACTTTCCCCGAGGCAACCAGTGTGGGCTGGGCCCAGGCTCCTGCCGGCTCTGAGGCCGTCATTTGCTGGGCCCCTTCTAATCCGGGCGGCTTCTGACCGGGGCCACCGTCTGGCGCCAGTGGCTGCGGCCCCTGGTCCCAGTCCGTGACTTCCTCCATCCAGACAGGCTCCCTCCAGTCACCTGCACGGGGGTCCTCTGGGCTGCCTGGGCTCCACGCCCCGGGCCTGAAGGAGCGAGAACTGACTTCTCTCGGTGGGCGGTGGGGGCCTGACCTTGCGTTCTGTGGTTTTACACGCCCGACCGCACCGTTCTCTCACACACGCTCACTCCCGCAGATCTTGTGAGGTCGGCGTGGCGGCAGCAGGCACAGAAGCCAGCGGGATTCTGACCCAAGGGTGGGCCTGTCCCGAGGCCCCGCCCTCCTCCTGCTTTGGGGGAAAGACTGGGGAAGAGCTTTGGGGCCAGAACACTGGCCAATCGGGGGTCACTGGGCCCAGCTCAGGTGTGAGGGTCAGGCTGGAGAGCAGGGCCCCAGTGCATGCAACGGAGGCCTCGCCCTGCAAAGGTGGCGGGGCCGGGCAACCGTGCGGGTGCGTGCACCAGCACCCCTCTCTTACCTTCGTCTGGAACCTCTGCTCCTCCGCTCCCACGGGCAGAGAGAGACTCGGGTGGGAGAGCTCCCTTTCTCTGTGGCCGTGAGATGCCGTCACCACCACTCAGACGAGGAAGCGGGCGCGGGGCCCGCCCCACCTTCCTTGCATTTCCACGAAAGTCAGTCGAAGCCGGGGTGCAGGACGCACGCTCCAAGCTCTAACTCGGCGCCGCGTGGGCCGAGAGACAGCCGCCCGCGTCCCTCCAGCCGCCTTCTCCTCCGCCGCCGTCCCCGAGGGAGCCGGAGGCTATTCTTGCTCTCCCCCGAAGAGGGGAGGGCTCCGCCGCCCGCTGGAAGGTGAATTGACAACACCAGTTAGCCCTAGGCCGCCCGGGACTCCGTGACATTTCTGGGTGCCGCGGCTCGGTCCGCAGGGAGCAATTAGGACTCCGGAGGGGCGTCCGCCCGCCCGGCGCTGGAGAGGCGGGAGACAGACGGGCGGTCCTCCCGGGAGCGCGGCGGGAGTCGGCGGCGTCCGACAGCTCTCGCCGGGACGGGAGTGGTCCCCGTGGACGCGGAGGCTTGTTTTGCTACTTTATTATTTTGATTATTTGTTTATTGTTCTTTTTTTTTTTTTGGCTAAACTCCAGGCACCTGATGAAGCTCCAAAGCACTAGGGAGGCGGCTCTGCCGTCCGTCCGCGGTTCCCGTCCGCTGAGGGGCTCCCTCCCACCTCCGTCCTGGGCTGCGGGGGTCTCTGGGGAGCCTTGGGCCCCGTGCACTGGCCACAAACCCCCCAAGGAGCTGTGCTGCCCCCCCCAAGGGCTGCCCACCTCTGGTCCGGTCCGGCTGGGGACCAGCAGTGGGGCCCCCTCCAGGGTGCAGGCCCGGCAGGCAGCCAGCCCAGTGGGGTGGGAGCCGGGTGGGTGTGGTGGCCCCCGTTCAGTGGAGGGGCCTGCCGAAAAGTTACTACCAGGCTGAGGCCGCCAGGCTGCAGAAAACCACCGTCCAGGCCATGGTGGGCGGCCCCCTCTGTCTCCCCGGGGTCCTCACACCTGCCGCGTGCCTCCGCCAGCCTGGGCTGGAGCAGTGCGCCCCCGGCGGCCGGAAAGGGGAATGACTTCTCAGGAGCTCACCCCTGCAGGGCGCAGAGGGGGCTGGGGTCAGCAGCTGGTGGCGGCCCCAAAGCCCGCGCAGGCTGCCCCCTGGAGACCGGAGCTGGCCGTGGGGCCCTGCGCGTTGGCCCGCCTGGGAGTTTCCCTTATGGCCAGTCCGTTTCCGCGTGTCGGGAGAGCTGACCCTTTGTGTGGGATGCTGCTCTCGGCGGTCCCCGCCTTTCCCTCTGGACTCCGTGTACAGAAACGAGTGTCTGCCCGCAAAGCCCACAGCGTAAGACTGATTAATCTTTAATTTTGTGGCTTCTGCATTTTTATGTGCTGAGGCCCTTTTCTGCCCCAGCCTAGAGAACGAGGCGCCCACGGATTCATCTAGCATTTAAGGGTTTACTTGTGCGTTTAGGTTTCTGATCCATGTGGAATTTACCCTGGACGAGGGTGTGAGGAGCCAAGTCCCACTTCACTGCTTTGCAGCCGTCTCCCCGCATCTGGGTGCGCGTGGCGGAGCCTCTGTGAGTGCCCCCCACCCCTCCCCTCGGAAGGCGGGCGCTGATGATGCTCCCCGGACGGCCGGGCAGGCGGAGGGGGCTCCCTTCTGACCGACAGAACGTGACCGCGCGACGCTGGAGACCGGGGTGTTAAAGGAGGGCAGCCCCTGCCTGGCCCTGCCCGGGATCGAGGCTCCGGGGGAAGTCAGGGGCCGTGCTTCCAGGGTGCTCACGTGCCCCACGGAGACGGCACGTGGGGGGGAACTGAGGCCTCACACCCACCGCCGGCCACCTGTGCGGCATATGTGGGGGTGAGCGTCGTGGAAGCAGGACCCCCGGCCCCAAGGTTCAGACACCTGCACCCCCGCCTGGGAGCTCCACAGACCCTCGCCAGAGACCGCGGTCAGAAGCACTCAGCAAAGCCATCGACGACTCCTCATTCGGAGACAGCGTGGGAGGCCAGGCGTCCCGTGCACCTTCTCAGGGTGCTAAACGTTCAAACTGGATGACAACTGAAACCTCCGTCTTCGTGACTCTTGAGGACCGTTTAAGCCACTTGGAACTGATTTTTTTTTTTGGTATGGTGTGAGATAGAGCCCGGTTTCATTCTTTGCATGAGTGTGTCTGGTTTTCCCGACGCCAGGCATTGAAGAAGTTGTCTTCTCCCCACTGTCTATCCCTGGCACCTTTGTTGAAAAATAGTTCACCATAGATGTACAGACCCCAGAAGGGCTCTCTAGTCTGTTTCATCGGTCTACGCGTCTGGTTTTGTGCCGATACCATGCTGTTTTGATGACTGTAGCTTTGTCGTATACTTGAAATCGAGATGTGTGATGCCTGCAGCTTTCTTCTTTCTCACGATGACTTTGGCTACTTGTGGTTCCCTGCAAACTTTAGGATTGCCTTTTCTATTTCTACCAAAAAAGGCCGTTGGAATTTCAATAGGGATTGCATTGAATCTGTCCATTGCTTTGGGCACTATGGACACCACGGTATCACTTATATTTGGAAAATTTTTTAAAAACTGAACTCGGAAACACAGAGTGGAATGGAGGCCCCCAGAGGCTGGGCGAGGGGGAGTGGGGAGAGGCTGGTGAAAGGGACAAACGTCCCGTTACAAGATGAACAAGGTCTACGGGTCGAACGTCTAACACGGTGACCACGGTTGACCACACCGGACTGTAAAATTGAAATCTGCTGAGAGAGCAGAACTTCCGTGGTCACGCTAAAAAAACACTAAGGTGAGTATGTGAGAGGTGAGGGATGCGTTATTCAGCCTGATGGTGGGAACCCTTCACACTGTGTAGGTACAGAGATCATCACCTTGTATACTTTAAATATGTTATGAACTTATTTGTCAATGATGTCTCCGTAAAGCTGAGAAAAGGTAACACTAGAGGTGGGTTCTTGGGGGGTAAATACACACTTCCTACTTCAAGACTGAATTTTTTAAAAATTCCCACCGGAGGGTTTGTTCATTGATTTTTAGAGAGAAAGGGAAGGGAGAAACAAAGAGAGAGAAATATTTACCAGCTGCCTCCCACACACGCCCCAGCTGGGGATCGAACCCGCCACCCAGGTACGTGCCCTGACCGGGAACCGAACTACGACATTTCAGAGCACAGGACGACGCTCTCGCCAACTGAGCCACACTGGCCAGGGCAGGAGTGGACTCTCGCTGGAGCGATCCACGCGCTCCTGGAACCCGACGCTGGTGCGAAGAGACTGGGCAGTGCCCCTGAAGCCAATTCGTGTGTTCTAGTGCCTAGTGGTCTGCAGTTGTTGTTTTAAAGTGTATTTTATTGCTTATGCTATTACAGTTTTCCCAGTTTCCCCCTCTATCCCCCCTCCACCATGCACCTCCCAACCCTCCAGCATCCCCCCCTTAGTTCATGTCCACGGGTTGTGCATGTAAGTTCTTTCAGTTCTCTGTTTCCTGTACCACTTTTGACCTCTCCCATCTATTTCATGCCTACCAGTTATGCTTCTTCTTCCCTCTACCCCCCCTGCCCCAACCATTCCTCCCCTCCCCCTTCCCACAGGAAAACCCTCCATGTGATCTCCATTTCTCTGATTGTGTTCCTCTTCTAGTCATTTGCTTAGTTTTTGTTTTCATTGTTTTTCTTTTATTTTAGGTTCATTTCTTGATAGTTGTGAGTTTGTTGTCATTTTACTGTTCATAGTTTTGATCTTCCCTTTGTTAGATGAGTCCCTTTAACATTTCATCTAATAAGGACTGGGTGATGATGAACTCCTTTAACTTGACCTTGTCTTGGAAGCACTTTATCTGCCCTTCCATTCTAAATGATAGCTTTGCTGAATAGAGTAATCTTGGATATAGGTCCTTGACTTTCATGACTTGGAATACTTCTTTCCAGCCCTTTCTTGCCTGTAAGGTTTCTTTTGAGAAATCAGCTGACAGTCTGATGGGAAGTCCTTTGTAGGTGACTGTTTCCTTTTCTCTTGCTGCTTTTAAGATTTTCTCCTTCTCTTTAATCTTGGGTAGCTTTATGATGATGTGCCTTGGTGTGTTCCTCCTTGGGTCCAACCTCTTTGGGACTCCCTGAGCTTCCTGGACTTCCTGGAAGTCTATTTCCTTCGCCAGATTGGGGAAGTTCTCCCTCATTATTTGTTCAAATAAGTTTTCAGTTTCTTGCTGTTCTCCTTCTGGCTCCCCTGCGATGCGGATGTTGGAGCGTCTCAGGTTGCCCCAGAGGTGTGTAAGACTCTCTTCACTTTTTCAAATTCTTGTTTCTTCATTCTGTTCTGGTTGGATGTTTATTTCATCCTTTTGTTCCAAATTGTTGATTCAAATCCTGGTTTCCTTCCCTTCACTGTTGGTTCCCTGAATATTTTGCTTTATTTCATTTTGGGAATCTTTCATTTTTCGACCAAGCTCAATCAGATCTGTGAGCATTCTGATGACCAGGGCTCTGAATTCTCCATCAGACAGGTGGGCTCTCTCCTCATCGCTTAGCTCTCTTTTCGAGGTTTTGCTCTGTTCTGTCACTGGGGCCGTATTTCTTTGTTTGGGACCCCTGTCACATTGTATGGGGGCGGGGCCTTCAGTATTCACCGAGAGGCTCATCCCTCCTTGCTGTGCTGGGGCACTGCCTGTGGGGCGGTGGGGCAGCAAGGTTGGCCTGCTGGTCTCCACCAAAGTTTCCAACGAACTCTCGTGTGAGACTGGGAGTTTCTCCCGCCACAGCAGACCCCACTGTAGTCCACAGTCAGCTCCAAGTCTCAGTTTCCCCTGAAGTCAGCCCCGCCCGCCTGGTCTGCCCCCTCACCGCGGTTTCTCTCCGCCCACCGCCTTACCAGTCTGGTTGGTCTGGTTGACTGCTTTTTTAAATCTCGTGATTGTCGGAGTTCCGTGCAGTTTGCTTTTCTGGCATTTCTGGTGGTTTTTTGATTTCAGATTGGTTGTCATCCTCCTTTTGGTTGTGCGGGGAAGCGAAGGGTTTCTACCTACGCCTCCATCTTGGCCAGAACTCTGGGCTGGAGTTTTCTGAATGCCTCTTTCCCGGGGGAAAGGGTAGATTACCATCCTGTAAGATGCTGAAATAAACGGACATCTGCACTTCTCTTCGTGCTTTCATGGGTTGAGTCTTGTCGGTGCCCTGAGCAGGGATCGAACGCACAAGTTCAGGGATGTCAGGACGACGCTCTAACCCACTGAGCCCCCCGGCCAGGGCGGACACCTGCACGTCTGTAAGAACCCAGTGGAGGCGAGCAGCTCTGCGGCACCCGGGTCGGTGCTGCACCAGGTGAGTCTGCCCAGGCGTCTCTCCCGTGCGTGGCCAGGACACGTCCCCGGTGCCCGGGGAGAGCCAGGAAGGCACGGGGAGCTGACCCGGACCCCACCCCCACCTGCTCTGGTCCTTTCCGTCCACCCCGCCCAACTCACCCACGGGTCTCATTTCTACCGCCCGCGATGGCACCTGGACCAGAGCCCCGGACCTGAAACATGGCCCCCCGCCCTGGGCAGCCGCGAGTCCTGCACTTCGCCCAGCGGTCAGGGCGGGTCTGCGGCCGAGGGAGCGGGGCGTCCCCCCGGAGGCTCAGAGCTCGCTTCAGCCAGGGGAGGCTCAGAGCTCGCTTCAGCCAGGGGAGGTGACGTCGCCCCGTGAGCTTCCTTATCAGCACCGGCCCGGCGGTGTCTCCGGAATGTCTCACAGGTTCCGGCTCAGTGGAGCGGCGTCTGGCCTCAGAGCAGGAACATCAGGAGCAGTGTAGACGTTTTCCAGGAGGACAACACCCTCGGCATCCTTACTACACTGACTTCTTACAGCCTCACACACGCTCACACACACACACACACACACATGCACACACGCACGCACGCACGCCTTTGCTCAAAACATCAGACTCAGTAGACTTAAGCTATATCTGCTCTGGCCCTGGCTGGTGTGGCTCAGTGGATGGAATGCTAGCCTGCGAACCAAAGGGTCGCCGGTTCGATTCCCAGTCAGGGCACATGCCTGGGTGGCAGGCCAGGTCCCCACTAGGGGGTGCACAAGAGGCAACCACATATGATGTTTCTCTCCCTCTCTTTCTCCCTCCCTTCCCCTCTGTCTAAAAATAAATAAATAAAGTATTTTAAAAAAGGATTTATCTGCTTTGTGTTTGGGGCTAAGGGTGCAAGGAAGGACTCAAAAACAGGCAGGGAATGCTGGCATGCCGGCACCCCAGCCCCCGTCACTGAGGGGTGGCGGCCCGCGGTACCGAAACACAGGCAGGGAAAGGGCCGGTTACCCTCTGATGGACACTGAGGGCTCCGTCCAAGGGCCCCCACCGGACCCCGTTCTTCCCGATGACCCGGACAACGTGGGCTTTAAGGAGTTAAATGATCCGAGGACTTACTGGCCTATTTTCCCAAGGCTCAGATGAGGAGTCCGCAAATATAATCATCACCTCTGGCTGCATGAATTTAAGAGACAGTAATAGAGCAAAACGTCCCATTAGGTTTTATATAGATTTATAGCGGTTTTTACAACAGGCTTGACTCCCCAAGTAGCTGCCTCCGGTGACGATGGACTTAATAGTCCACATTTGTTTCCCTCTGTGATTGCCTCCGCGGAAGATGACAGGCACTGGCCGAACTCCCGCCGATGCCCGGCAGGAAGGTCTGTCTGCGAGCGGCAGTCACGGCAGCGTCCCACCGAGCCGTCCCACCGGCCTGTGCCCGAGGTGGCCCTTCCACAGAAGCCCTGAGAGGCCCCGTGCTCCCCGGAACAACCCGGCTGCCTGGTTGCCGCAGGCAGTTTTATAAAACTCCCCCAACCGTCCCCTCTGCTCTCGGACCGCACGACGCGGCAGCTTCTCAGGCTTTCCTCTCTCAGAGGACGCGCGGCTCAGCTCCGCCGGCCACTCTCCACCTACAGGTGTCTCCCGGGACAGTTTTCCAATGAGAACGCGCACAAGGCCTTGCCAGCTCAGGCAATGCCAGCGGGGGGCACAGAACCGGGACACCTGGGGGGCGCGGGCCCCGACGGCGGGTCCCCCAGCAGGCTCTCTGTGTGGAACAGAGGACACCGTCCCCGAGAGCAGGCTCAAGGGCATGTGACAAACCTGTCCCCACTGGAGAAGCCGGTAGCATCCAGCACCGCGTCAGTGGCCGGACACCCGTCTCCCTCGGGGGCTTTCAACCCTACTGGACACCTGAGGAAGGGGTCCCGGTCCTGTCCCAGGGCCCCCCCTTCTGGACTCTAAGGGAGAAGGATTCAGGGCCGTCCCATCTGGTGGCCACTGTCCCCGTCTGTGCCGCAAGCCCACCCAAGGGCGAGGGGAACACCGGCGGGAGCAGGGACAAGGACAGATGAGCGCCCGTGACGTCATGCCTGAAACACCCACGCCGCCCCCAGGCCTCCTGGCGAGAGCCTCCCGTTCTGTCCCACTCGAGTTCCCTTCACGTCGGTCTCTGTCCTTCGTCACCTGAGCCGTTTCCACTTACATGGCGGGGAGACGCTTCAGGGGTCACACCACCCAGAGTGTTCCCGGGGGTCAGCGCGTCCCTGCGGGGACGGCGCGGGTGAGGTGGTGCCGCCCAGCTGATGGCAGCGGTTTGGGGTCTCCCCTTTCTTCTCACGGATGTCCCTGCTGCCACACCCTAATCTGCCCTATCTGGGCTGGGGGGACAGCCCGAGGCATCCTGGCCCCCTGGCTGATGCACGGCAGCCCCCACGTCCAGGGCTCAGGCCCACGGGTCAGCTGGTCACAGCCTCTGGAGTCCAGGCCACCGCCCCCCACCCCACCTCACTAAACACATGGGACCTCTCTTTTCCGCTTTGGGGGTGACAGCCATGTCCCGGGACGACTCTTTGCTGGGTGTGGCCCTCTTCTGCTCCCCTTGAGGCCCCTGCCCCCCCCAGGGTGTCTATCCCACGAGGGAACTTGGTGTTCAACGGTGGGCATTCCCTCGCTGGGCACAATGCGGCCCCATGTGCTCGCTCCGCCCCAGGGTGGCCCCGCTGGGGTCTGCACACTCCAACGGGGGGGTGGGGGGGGGACTTTGCCAGGATGAGGAACGGCTCCGGGGCGCGGGGCCCCCCTGCTCACGCCGACCCAGACCCGCCCGGATGCGCCCATCCTCCCCGCGGGCCCCAAACCAGAAGTGACTGCCCTGAGCCCAGACTGTCAGGGGCCTGGATGAAGACGGATGCTGCTGCAGTTTCCGAGAAAATTAAGTCCTCCACAGCCGGGCACCTCTGACTTCATCGGGACATGCCCGGGCTGGCGCCGCGGCCCCCGGTGGACTGCAAGAAATAACGGGCAAGAGGCAGGCGCGGCGCGTGGGCGGCAGGGGGCGGCGGGGGGCGGCGGTCCTGCCCGGCGGTGCTGCCACCATGTGAAGCCAGAGCCGGGTTGGAAACCGCGCGCGCGGCGAGAACCTGGACTGTGTCTCTCTGAGCCGCCCACCCATCCCTGAGGGTGACGGTCCCACGCGAGGTCCCGCAGCCTGCTCCCAGGTGCCGGGCGGAGAGCAGGGAGCCCGGAGACGGCGGCGTGGCCAGCCCCCTCGCTGCTTCCCCACCTGTTCACACCTGGACCTCGGGCGCAGGTTGGGGCCCCAACACCGGAGGCGGCAGACGCCCCCCGAGCTCCCCCGGAGGCGGGTCGTGGAGAAGACGGGCGCCGTCTGGCTCCTGGGGGGCCGACCCACAGCCCTGGGCACGGCCGGGTGTGGGAAAGGACTCAGAGAGGGTGCGGTCAGGAAGGAGCCCCGTCCCCTGGACCCACACACCCTCGGCAGGGCCCCCCAACCCGTCTCCCAGCCTGGAGGTTCGGGTGCAGAGGCCCCCCACGTGGGCCGGGCAGGGCCTCCGCAGGCACCGCCTTCCCCAGCCACGGTGGCCCTCCCACGCAGCCCCAGGCGACTCTGCCGGCTCCCTGGGCAGGGGCCTCCCTCCCCCCACAAGGTCCCGAGGCCCATGGGACGTGAGCGACCTGTGCCCAACAGCTGAGGAGGTCCGGGCCCGACAGGCGTCCCGGTCCAGCGGGGCTGGCGGGCTGCCCCCGCCTCTGCAGGCCTGGTCCCTGGGCCTGCTGCGCCCTGGGGACAGCGGGCCACGGCGGGTCCCGTGAACAGAGCACGGCCAGGGGAGGGCTCGAGAGTCTGGGTCCCAAACCCTGACTCTGCCCCGGCCCCCCTTAGTCACCAGCTCCTCCAGGTCTCTGCCCTGACGGAGACTCACTCTGGTTTCTTCTCTTACTCTTATCGTCCCCCAAGGATATGTTTTTATTGATTTTTTTTAGAGGGAGAAGACCAGAGAGAAAGAGAAATAGCAATTGGTTGTCTCCCGACCGGGGATGGGACCCTCAACCTAAGCATGGGCCCCGACTGGGGATCAAACCAGCGCCCTCTGTGGGGGCAACACCATAACCAGCTGAGCCCCCCCCCCCGCCAGGGCCCGCCTGCCTCCCCGGGGCACGGCCCGTGTCTAAGACAACCCCTCCTCGGCCCTCCCCCTCCCCCCGGGCCCCGGAGGCCTGTCCCCGTCGCCCCAGGCGCCTGCCCGCGCACTTGGCCCGCGTGCCCCCCACCACCCGCACAGGGGCACCCCTTCCCGAGGAGAAAATGAACCCGCACAGGACTGGCGTCACCAGATGGCCACAGCGGCGGCGGCGGGAGCCGACAGATGGGACAAAGAAAAACAGGAGCGGACTCCAGGGGTCCCGGGCCGAGGCTGCCGCCCTCCCGGGGCCCGGGGCCTTCTCACGGCTGCCCGGCACGGCTCCGGCAGCCCGGTGCCAACCCCGGACTTGCCCTCTCTCCCCGGGCCACCTTGAGCGAGCGGTTCATTCCCTGCGAGACTCCGTCCCTCATTAGCGGCAGCGGCGGCAGCGGCTCTGCCCTCGGAAGGAGGCTGATGGGATGAAGGGGAAAAGCCTCACGCCTCCAGGGCCTGGGACGTGCCGTGGCCCTGGAGGCGGGCGGCCCCCCGTGGCCCTGCCTTTGGAGTGCACCCACTGGTGATTGGTTTTGCCATGCAAAGAGAGGCCCAGCAGCTGGGCGGGGAAGGGAAAGGGGTGAAGCCCTACAGAGCAGTAATTACGAAACAGTCACGGGGCCCAGGCCAGGTACCTCGGATGGTGAGGCATCAACCCGGGCACCAAAAAGTTGTGGGTTCGATCCCCGGTCAGAGCACAGGCCTAGGTTTCGGGTTCGATCCCCGGTCAGGGAGGGGACAGGAGGCAACCAAGTGACGCTTCTTTCTCACCGCGATGTCTCTCTCTCTCTCTCTCTCCCTCCCCCCCTCTCTCCCCTCTCTTTCTGAAAGTCACTAAACAGTCCGGAATAAATAAATAAATACATACAGAGTAGCCGCGGGGGTGGGAAGTGCAGCCGAGCGAGCGGAGCCAATCACACGGCAGTAACTGTGGCGCCGGGCGGGGCCCAGACTCACTGGGGGGATCGCTTTGCAAACTCCGTCAATGCCTCCTCATTATGCCGCACCGCCGCGACGCATATCAAATAATATTAAATGTCAAGTGAGAATGACAAATGAAAAAAATTTTAATAAGAAGAAAAGGAAGAAGAAGAGCCCATGAGAGTCTCGGCGGCTGCGGCGTCTCCCCCTGCCCCCACCCCGCCCCCCACACAGACATGCACTTGGGGAGGGCGCTTTGGCATGTCTGTGTACACGGGCGTCTCAGATCCAGGGAAATCTCCCTGCTTACAGGCGTGTGCAAACTCACGTACACGCGCGTGACCGATCACATGCCCAAGAATGTTCCCTGACATACGGACCCACGAGGCGACCCGGGCGACTCCCACAGGCGCATTAGGCCAAAGGAGTCAAGTGCAAAGAGGTGACCGTTCCATGGCTCTCTTTAGACGAAGATGAAAGAATCCCCCCAACGCGGAGCCACGCTGCTCGGAGTCGGGACGGCGCCCCCTGGGGGCTGGGGCAGTTACTGCAGGAGGCCGGGTCCGCTGCAGAGCTGCTAGTGACTCCTGTTTTTTGACCCGGGAGCCCGTTCCACGGGGCACGCACTTTGTGCGACTGACTGAGCGGGAGACTCAGGATTTGGGTGTGTTTTTTTTCTGTAGCTCTGCTGTACTTTAGTTAAATTCAGTAGAAGGAAAGAAAACAGATAGTCCCTCAGATACGTGCGTTCTTCACTGTCTCCAATTAATTTCTCCATTGTCTCCGAGTAGCTGCACATGAGGAGAGAGACGGGGAGGTTGGTGTGTGGGTCCAAGAGAACAAAAACAAGAGGAAGAGGGGGGAAATGGACATCAGTGTTTTTACTGAGAGCGAAGCACCTACGACACAAAAGGCAAAGGAAGCAATTCTCCATCCCGGTGGTTCTGGTGATAAAATAAAGTTTTTGCGATTAGACCTGGGAATGCCTCCCTCTCATTATGTTTTGTATTTAGATGAAATCAGCGTCCCAGAACACAGGGCAGGGAGTAAATTGAAAGCTTTTTTTAGTTCTTATCAAGGCTCTGACTTCAAACAGAACAAAATGTCAAGCTTAATGGTCCCTCCAACCACGAAGCTAGAAATCAATTTTTAAAACTCATTTATTGTGCCACAGCTGGGTCACCAACAGACACTATTTTCTCAGGAAATTGCAGCCACCAGCTACGAGAGGTCTGGCTTTCTGCAAGAACTGTACCAGAGAAAAATGAAACTGCGTGTGTTAGAAGAAAAACTCGCTCCCCAGGAACCAGCCGAGAAATTAGAGTGAATGAAAATGGATTCTCCCCGAGAAAAGTGAACGCTGGGGCCCCCACCTGGTGGACGGGGGACCTGCTGGTGAACGGCAGAATTCAAAGTGCGGAGTGGAAAATTCCGGTGAAGATCTCTGCGGCCTCGAGGGCTGAGAAAAACTTCTCAAACAAAACATCCAAATAAAACGCCATAAGGTGCACACACACACACACACACACGTGTGTGTGTTTGATCAGATCAAAAGTAAGGGTCTGATCAGATCAGGAGGAGGACACTATGTCACTTGCAGGTGACAGAGGGAGGGAGGAAGAAGACACGGCAATGCCCACAACAGACAAATAATTAAAGGGAACTAATTCTCGCCCTGAGAGAGAAACGGCCACCCCAACAGGAAGACGAGGCAGGGCCATAACAGGCTCACTGCACACGAAAGGAATCCGGGAGGCATCGAGTGAATAAAAATGTCCACGCCACCGGTAATCAGAGACACACAAGCTAAAATGCCGTGTGACAGCTGACAGTCACTCAAGGGGCCCAAGCCAGAGACGGGAGCACCACGTGGGTGCAGGCTTGTGAGGGAGGGCACAGGGCGCCCGCGGTGCTGGTGCTGGTGCAGGTGCAGCCGGGTGGCTGAGCTGGGGGCTGGTCCCCGTGACTCTGTCAGGCCGGGTCTGCAAATGCTGTGCCTGCAGTGACGCCCCAGGGGGGCTGGCTGGTGGGGCCCCTGCCCCCTCCTCCACGGCAGGACCCCACGTCTGTACCCCGGTCCCTGTGGCTTTCCCCAGCCCACTGAGGCCGGGGTCATCCGGGTGACGCACCTCAGCCTGTGGAATACAAAGGTCACAACAGATCAAATGAACTTCACGACTTTGTCTCCGCCTCTTGAGTTCCGACCGATGGTCCCTGGGAGAACGTGCCCTGGGAAGATGCCGGTCTGAGGAAGATGAAAAGGTGTGTGGGACCTCAACCCCACACACATCTGAGAGCCAGGGTCTTGCCCCCTCACCGACCTGCCAACCCACTGGGTCCCTGCCACCCCGGGCCCAGGAGAAGGGTGCGAAGTCCTCACAGCGCAGCTCCGAGGGGAAGGCCGCCAGCAGCCACAGCTGATTATGGGGCGAGGGGGAGCCATTCTCTGAAGGACTGTGCAGACCTGGTTCCTGGGGTGAATGTTGCCCCCAGAAGATAGGTCCACACGGGCCCTGGCTGGGGTGGCTCAGTGGACTGAGTGCCAGTCTTCGAACCAAAGGGTCACTGGTTCGATTCCCAGTCAGAGCACATGACTGGGTTGCAGATCAGATCCCCAGTAGGGGGTGCTAGCGAGAGGCAACCACACACTGATGTTTCTCTCCCTCTCTTTCTCCCTCCCTTCCCCTCTCTCTAAAAATCAGTAAATAGAATGTTAAAAAAAAAGCTCCACATGGAATCCACACATGAGACCTTATTTGGAAAAGGGCCTTTGCAGATGTGACGAGGTTAAGGATCATGCATGACGTGAGATCACCCCGGACGAGGGAGGCCCTAAATCCAATGACAAGTGTACTCAGAAGAGAAGGGACGGGAGGAAGACAGCGGAGCCCCGGGCGATGGGGGCAGAGATGGGGCCCATGTGTCTATGGGCCGGTGGACAATGAGGGCGGGGGGGCCACCCCCGGCCCAGGAGGGAGGCCAGGGGCACACAGACAGTTGCCCCCGAGAGCCTCGGAAAGGAGCCGGCACCCGACGCCTGGACTCCAGACCTGTGGCCCCCAGGCCTGGGAGAGAGGAAGTAGCTGCCGTTTTGCAAGCCGCCTGGGCTGTGGGACCTCATCACAGCAGCCCCACGATGACGCAGTCACCCTAATGGACACTCACTGCTCACTGGCCCAGGAGGGACTCCCGGACTTCAGCCTCAGAGCAGCGCCCTCAGCTGGCGGGGCCGCCAGGAGCCTCCCTTCCCGAGATGCAGCGGGGGAAGGCCTCTCCAGCCGAGTCTGGGCCCACCGGATGGGAGATGGGACACTGCGGTGCCTGAGACGGGCAAGGGGTGCCGGGCGCTGCACCCCCGACCTGCAGAGAGGGGCAGAGCCACAGTCTCGGGAGCCTCAGGCCCAGCCGGGAACCCCAGCTCAGCCCTGGGGACGTGTGCCCGACGCCTACCTGGAGGGAGTTCCTGAAAATGCGTGGGGTCGGTACTGTGCCCAGATGTTCCAGCCCCCACCCTCTTCCCTTGAAGACGGACCTGGCATCAGGGGTGAGGCGAGGGAGGGAGGTCTTGGGGGGCTCTCTGTGCTCCTGGCCCCTGAGAACGGCCATTGAGCTCCTCCAGTCCTCGGTCCCCACCTTGTGACACTTGCCCCTCCCCTTGCAGCATGTCCAGGAGAGGTGGGCATCCGGGCCTCAGAGGACAGGCCCAGCAGACCACCGGGCACGGCTACCACACAGACCCGGAGCCCCCCGGACACTGGGCAGCTGCCCCTTATCCTGAGTGACCCTCGAAGAAGCTGCCCCCATTGTTTCTTTTTTCTCTACTTTGTTTTTCTCCCTGGTACTGCAGCAGAGAATCCCCCCTGAGAGTGACTCATGCCTGCGTGTTCTGGACGCAGGAGCTCTGGTCTTTGTTTGAGCTTCTGCTCGACCCTGGGGGCTGGCGATGGTCACGCCGTCCAGAAATAACACATTGATTCACGCCTTAGTCATCCCTCTGGCGCTTGTGCATGACGTGATGCTGGAGTTTGGAGTCCTCAGGTAGCCTGGACAGCATGACTGGGAAGAAAGTACAGCCTGGGCCGGGCGGCTCCGTGGGTTCCAGCGTCGATTTGGTGCTCCGAGGCTGTGGCTGAGATGCCCGGTCAGGGCACGCGAGAATCAACCAGTGACGCCTGCCCTGCAGGCGGAAACCATTGCCCCCCTGGCCTCCAGCTTCAGAGTGGACATGCTTCTCCAGCATGACCTCCGTGAACAGGGAGGCCGGCTCTCCGCCCTGGAGAGGTTTGGCCCTGTGGGACTGCAGGCCCGCTCGGCCTTCCTGCGCAGCTCTCCCCAGGCGACAAACACTCTAGGCACCGAATCAGCAACAGGAAACTCGCCCTGGCTGGTGTGGCTCCGTGGATTGAGGGCTGGCCTGTGAACCTGGGGGTCACCAGTTCTGTTCCGAATCAGGGCACGTGCCTGGGTGGAGGGCCAGGTCCCCAGTAGGGGTGCACAAGAGGCAACCACGTATTAGTGTTTCTCTCCCTCTTCCTCCTTTCCCCTCTGTCTAAAAATAAATAAATAAAATCTTAAAAAAAAAAGAAAGAAAGAAAGAAAGCTTCCAAGGTGCTGACGACCCAGCAACCCTACCCTGTATTCCAAAGGTCCCTTAAATTCCATGTCTCCCCTGCCGCCTGTGACCCCAGGCGGGTCAAAACCAGGCTCTTCAGTTCGTGAGCCTTGAAGCCTTCCTGCCACCCTCGCTTTTGGGAGTCCGGTGTCACCGTTGCCTTGGAGCACGTGTGTGCGAGGCCGTCATGGCGGCACCGCCTTAAAGGGCACAAGTTTGAATCTTCTCTTTACATCTGACCTCCCGTCAGGTTGTTAAAATGATTTGAAAGAGAGAAAAAGAGAATCGACCGATGAATGGATGAATAAGGGGTACGACAAGTTGATGTCTTTCTCTCTCTCTCTCTCTCTCTCCCTTCCTCTCTGTCTCTAAAACCGATAATTCACATTTTTTTGAAAGGAAAACAACATTTAGCTCCATAAAGAGAGAGTTCGAAGGGACAGGCATGTAAGGAACGGCAAGGCCCACTCAGCCCGGGAAGGAGTGCCCGGGAGACCCTGTCGTCACCCTGACGCGTCCCCCTGCACGCTCACGGCGACAAAGTCACACCCCCGGGGCGGGCAGACAGCTGGCCAAGGAACAGTGGGTCTTGTATGTGTTCAAGGAGCTTCTCAGAACACGCTGCCCCAGCATCCAAAGTGACGCAACCCAGCAAACAAAGCCATTGTCTTCTCCCAAGTTTGGGGCGATTTCGTCCCTCCTCCCTCCTTGGCACGGGCGCTTGGTGGGGCTTTACCAGTAAAGGAGGCCCCTCTGTGCCTTCTTTAGGGGGGCTCAGGTGTTCAGATCACTGTAAGCTGCTGTCTGGTTCCAGATATCCTTGCTGACCTCACCCACCATCACGACAGCGATTTACGAACTGGAACTGAGGCAGACACACTCAGCACCCCTACTTTTCCCCACTCCCCTTCTCCACTCATCCCTTCCCTTCCACCCCAAAATGTTCACGGAGAGTCATCAACAACCATTCACATCCTGGTTTCAAGAGGAATTCGGCCCCGGGCAGGACCCTGCACTTCCGGGTGCAGCCGCTGGGGGGCGCCCCCACCCCCACCCCCGCAGCACCGCGGTCCCGGAGAGGCAGCGCCCAGGCCCTGCGGCAAGGCTGCGGAGAATTCTTTCTTTCGTTGCCTGCAGCGTGAAAGGCAAGGCAGCCCAAGTAATTTTCCCTTTAAATGCGCCTTCACCATTCATGAAGTTATTTTTTCTTTAAATGCGCCTTTATTGCTCTGGTAGCGCTCCATTTCCCTTCAGGGGGTGCGATTTGTGAATCGGAGCTGAGCCGCTGTAACGAGGAAATGTTGAGGACTCAATCTCGCGGCTGGAGGCTGCGGAGGGGGGCTGCCAAGGGCCTTCCCTTGGTGCTTCGGGGGGAAGCTGGGGTCAGAGGGGCCCGGCGCCTGGGCTCAGGGCACGGGTTCAAGGTCAGGTTCTGCTGACCTTTTCAGACTCCATTTAACCGAGGCCTCACCTTGGGCCTCTGGCTATAGGTTGGGCTCTTCATCAATCCAGCCAACATTGGCTGCACCTGGGGCTGTGTGGGAGCCAATGGCAGGAAGACAGGCCCCGGCTTAGGGTGGGAGACCCAGAGAGGGAGGGAGGGAGGGGAAGCAGGGGGGGGCTTCCACCGGCACTGAGGCCTGATCCCCAGAAGGGGGTTTAAACCCTGGGGGTGACACGTGAACCTTGTTGCGGGCCCACAAAGGCACCTGGTTCTGCTGCTGTGGGAGGGGGGACCACCTTGGCGGCAGTGTGGGGGCCACCTTGTCTTAGGGAACTGGATCATGCGGCTGTGGGGGCTGCGTGTCTGTGATCTGCGGTGGGGGGGGCGGCAGGCTGGGGGCCCAGGGAAGCGCCGCCTGGCTCTGCAGCCCGAGGCTGAAGGCCCCCTGCTGGCAGAATCCCTCTTCTACGTCGAGGACCTGGGCTTGGCCTCCTAACTCCTTCAACTGGTTAGGCCAGGCCCACCCACTCATGGAGGGCAATCTGCTGTCTTCGGTTTACTGACTTAAGGGTTATCCTCATGTAAAAAAGTACATTCACAGAAACATCTCGACTGCTGTGTGACTAGATATCTGGGACCAGTGGCCCGGCCAAGTTGACACACGAAACTCATCATCACACCCCCTGTCATCCAGGAAGTCAAGAGTTAACCTCGATGGCCCTGGGTTACAGGAGAGTCCTTTCTCCTTGGCTATGCCCCGCTCAGGGGTCCTTATCGAAATCTGGGAAATCAGTCCTGGGTCAGGGCCCCCTGGGAGACGCCCTTGGGTCCCCAGTCTGCTCTGCTTTTCTGAATTCTCCTCCTCCTCCAGGAAGGCCTCCGGAGACCGCCACCCCCATTGTCACTCCCTCCTCTGAATTCTGAGCTCAGCTGGCTGCACCACCGGCTGCAAACAGTTCGCCTGGTTCCTGGGTGTATTATGTTTTGTGTAACTGGGGGGTGTCGCTTCTGTGGGCACAGCTGTCCCCATGTGAGTAGTTCGTGGGGACAGTGGTGAGCTCGCTCGGACAGCTGCACTCAGCAGCACCCACCATGGGCTCCGCCAGCTGCCGGCTCTGCTGAAAGGAAGACTTCTCTTGTCTCTCCTCCTAAGCCGTCTCTCTCCACCCCAAGAAGGACATCCCTCCCGGGTTTGGGGACACGCTTCGGTCCCTCTGACGCTTTCCGTGGCCTTACGAGGTTCCTCTCATCTTCTCAGTCTCTCCCTCCTCATCCTCACAGACCTGCCTCGCCATCCACTCCCCCATGACCCGGTCTTCATTTTCCCAGAGGTTAAGTTCAAGTTCACCTCAGGGACCAGCTTTCTCTCTGGATTCAGTTAACTACGGGAGCCAGTCTGCATAGCCAAGTACAACCTCAAAATGCCCAGAAATAAGTCACAGGAGTATGGGACGAGCACACAGCAAAGGTCAAGTTAGATTCCTCAGCCCGGGAGCCAGCGAGACGGCCGTGCTGGTCCCAGCAGCCACAGGGGGCAGAGTGTTTTCCACAGCCTGACGCCGGGGGGCCACCCTGCCTTTTTAATGAGGGGTCACAGTGGCTGCCGTCCTCCAGAGCAGCGGGCCTGCAGTCTCTGGAGTCCTTTTCCCCACCAGACAGAAGGTATTTGCATCTCCACGGACAAAAACCCCACGAATTAACACGTATCCTCCCCAGGTCTGGGCCCTGGTCAGCAGTAAACACCGGCCAGATGGAGCCGCCAGCCCTGGACGGTTGAGCCGGCTGGGGGCCTTGGTGAGGAGGCCCACGGAGACCAGACACCCTTCACGCTGTGGCCATTGGTGTAGTGGGTGGGCTGGACCCCAGGGGCCTGGCTAGACACCCCCTCGCCCTCTGGGGCTAACCTGGGCTCCCTCCCAGCATGGCATTCTCGGGTGATCGGACTCCACACGGCTGCCAGCCTCGATGCGGGGTCCCAGGGTGGCGTCCCTCCAACCCCTGAGCCGGTCACCAGGCAGCCCGGACTCGGGGACGAGAGAGCAGAGGCCCCCGGAAGGTTCCGTGCGGTCTGTGTGGCCACTCAGCTGCTGGCCAGCTCCCATCTGCAGTCACATCATGCCTTCCTGCGCCTTCCAGCCGGAACAGCATCCTCAGCTCCCTCCCGCTCTCTCTCTCTCGCGCTCTCTCTCTCTCGCTCTCTCTCTCATTTTTTATCCCGACCTGAGGACATGCTTAGACACAAAGGGAGGAAGAGAAACACCGATGTGAGATAAACATCGATCGGTTGTCTCTCACACGCCCCAACGGGGGAATGGACCCGCCACCCGGGCCTGGGCCCTGACCGGGGATCGAAACCACAGCCTCGCTGTTGAGGGCATGAAGCCCAACCCCCTGAGCCCCACGGGCCTGGGCAGTTCTGAACGCCCGGCCCCCTTCAAGGTCACGGGCGTGTGGATCGGGCCCTGAGCCTAGATTGGCAACTGTATGCTATTTGCATTCTTCCAGGGTTGCCTCTCTGCAGACACGCACAGCTCCTTCATTTCCGGGGAAGGAAATGAAGGAAGATGCCGCAGGGACCCTGCGTCCGCAGAAAGCCGCAGAGACCGAACAAGCCCCATCCTGCCACCCCTCGGTCACGCCGCAGCTCCCACGCCGTCATTTTCGGCTCAGAGAGAGTCTGGTCGTGTTACACACAGCCTGGGGGTGACAGGCCTTGGGCGGCAGAACCACGAAGCCACCAGAAACCATCTTCACGCACCCGCTGCTCCGACCTGTCTCTCGGGGGGTCTGGGGCCCCCAGGGAGAGCAGCTGAGGGTCACTGTGCTCCACGCCAGGGCACACGGGCTCCACAATGCACTGCTCACAAGGCGGCTGGCGGCCCTGGCTCGGTCCCCAGCCCGGGAGCAAGGCCAGGTTCAAAGAGGCCGGCCCGCCCGGCCCGGTTATTCTCGGCTGGACACCGTTGCAAAGGGGGTCTCTCCATCTTCCCCGGAGATCTGACCTGACCAGTGAGTCTGTGCTGCTGACCCCGTCCCGCTCCAGCCGGGGCCAGGTCACGGCACTGCCGCGTGGATGACGCTCGCGCACCCACCGTCCTGCGGGGGCCCCCTCCTCGCCCGTGGCCGCCTGCGGCAGGGCCCCCCACTTACCGAGCACCCGAGGTGTAGCCGTGAACCGGCGCTACGGGCCGGCCGGCGAGCATGGAAGCGCCAGGATTCACCTGGCCGGCTTGGGGTGGGTGCGTAAGTGCAGCCCAGGTGAGAACGGTCGGCCTAGGTAAGCGACCACTGTCCCGGAGAGAAGCGTCCGCCTCTCCGGACTCTGTCCCGGGACCCGGAGAGGCCGGAGTGTCGCTGGCAAACCGGACGAAGATGGAGCGGCCACGTTAACGCACTTTCCCCAAACTGAACAGCCCGGGGAGAGACACCCGAAACAGGCTCAGACCGACACGGTGGGGCGGTTGTGCAGTGCTGTGTGGGGTGCAGAGTGCACCCCAGACCTGCCTGGACGGAGCTCACGGGGCAGCCTCGCCTTGTCGCCCACAGATGTCCCCTCCCGCGGGGAGAGTCCAGCGACGACGGCAGGCGGCTCTGTGCGTACGGCAGTACCCCCCGACGCCGGCACCCGGCTCCCCCCGGAACGGCAAGCCGGGGGGCTGCAGGCAGCAGCACTCACGACCTTCACGACCCAGCCCAGCCACACGCCGCCGTCTCTGGCTGGCCGCACAGACCAGCGCTGGGGAACGAGGGTGGGGACCCCACAGGGTGGGGGCGGAGACAGAGGAGAGGACCCCGGGGGCCGGGGGAGGTGGCCGTGCGGTCAGGAAGCAAGGCCGTCCCTCTGGTTCCGGTCCAGAGAGTCACCCAAACAGTGGCTTCGACAGCTTAAGAATCAAAGTGGGGGCACAGACACTGGAGAAAAGGTGGGGGTCTCATCTTAGTGTGAGATGACGTGCTTTTACAGCCAAAAAAACCCCCCGAAAACCCTGAAATGAGGTCAAAGAAAAGCACTTTGGCCCTGGCCTGGTGGCCCAGTAGATTGAAGAGCCACACACCAAACACACCAAACCCACACCTTTTGGTGTCCACACACCAAAAGGTCGTGGGTATAATTCCCGGTGGGGGCACCTACAGGAGGCAACCGATCGATTTTTCTTTCTCACGTTGGTGCTTCTCTCTCTCTCTCTCTCTTCCTCCCCCTCCAAAACCAATGAACACAGCCTCGGGTGAAGATTTTAAAAAGAAAGAAAAAGAAAGCACTTTGAACCCCTTTTCATTAGAATTCACAACAAATATGTAACCGTTGTGAATATTTGCACTCTAAATATGGTGAGAGAAGCTTTCAAAAAGCAAACCTTACTGGGGATTCAAGGAAAATAGACACACACAGGGTTTATGAGAGATTTGTTTGCCCCTCTGGCCAGGCTCCCTTGCCCCCCTCCCCCGGCCTCCTGTGGGTTTTGTGGATGTAAGTTTTAGTCTTTTATTAAATGAACTCGCGTCCTCGGGGCCAGAGCTGTTTGCAATGTTTTATTTGCAGTTTCTCCGGGCTCCGCAGAACCCTTGCCGAACCTTTCGGTCTGCTGGAGTTTCTGCGTGACCACCTGAAGGTTTGTTCCTGCCCTTTGTGTAATGAATTTGACAGAAAGAGTCTGTTCTATTTACCCGGGCATCTGCCACACCCGTCGCCCCACCTTCACTCCCCAAAAATCAGCCAAGGTATAAACCACAGAAAAACTTTAATTTCAAAAGGGAGAAATAATGTGGGAAATGGTTGCGAATCACAGTGTAATAAAACGAGAGGTTGATAAAAATCACCAAACCAAAAAGGCCTTCACCTGAAAATCTCACAAGTCCCTACTAATGAACTTTTGAGTCAGAGGGAGCTGCAAGGTAAAATTATAGAACCCAATTATAGAATTTCTGGGAAACAGTAAGAATGGAAATGCCCGAGAGAATTTATGGGATACAGGTAAAGCGTGCTCATACCCTTAAATATTTCCACCAGTAAAAAATTAAATTAATTCATTATCTTGCTCAAAAAGTTGGAACAGGAACAGAATAAACTGAAGTAAAGCAGAAAAATGCAATAAAGATAAAAGAAAAAAATGTTCTAAAATGGAATAACACTGGAATTAGAAATAAATCAAAAAGCTGGTTAAGCCCTGGCTGGTGTGGCTCAGTGGACTGAGTCTGGGCCTCTGAACCAAAGGGTCACCAGTTTGATTCCCAGTCAGGACACAGGCCTGGGTTGTGGGTCAGGTTCCCAGTAGGGGGCGCTCAAGAGTCGAGCACCTACTGATGTTTCTCTCCCTCTTTCTCCCTCCCTTCCCCTCTCTCTAAACCTAAATGAATAAAATCTTTGTTTTAAAAAAAGCTGGTTAATACCTAATCAAAGGAAAAATGAGAAAATTTAAAGGCACAAAACAAGAAACGCTGACCAGGCGTTATGCTACATGCTTCCCACACACTGGCGCCGAGTCTCCCAATTGCGCCACAACGGCAGCTGCTGGTGTCATTACTGTTATCATGTTTATCTGCACTGCACTCAGTGAGCCGGCGAGGCCCCAGCAGGGCGTCTGGATTCTGCAGGTCTCCCAGGTACGGCGATGGGTGGGGCTGGGACCGACACCCACACTTCTGGCTGACACCCCGATATGATGATACCACTGTCTCCATCCTAATGAAGCTGATGGCCTGGGCGTGGGGGAGGGCGGGGACCATTTTATCTGGGCCTGTCTGTCTCTTGGTGAGACAGCGCGGCGTTCTCCACTCTCTGGGTGGGTCCACGGCCGCTTGGATCCGCATGTTTACAAACAGCAGCTTCCCAAACAGCCCCGCCTCTTCCTCGCCTAGCAAGGAGCCAGGCCCCAAGGGAGGGCGTGGCCTCCTCTGAGCCTGACGCCTGATTGGCTGAGCCAGAGAAGGGGAAACTGTGGTCCAAACGCTCCCCCGCCCTGGGCTCTGATCTGCCCGCCGCCCAACGAGAGGACGGTAGAATGTTTCCGTCGACCGTATCGGACACGGGGTCTCCACTTGGAAAATAAAACCGGTAACTACTTCCCACGAGGCCCCAAGGGAAACATAAAATACAAACTACAGAGGTTCAAAGCCTACAGAGGAAAATATACTACAGCCCCGGAGTGAGGATGAATGCACGATGAGTTTACAAATTAATAAGCAAACAACCCAAAAGGGAAATGGGCAAATACGTAACCGGAAGAAAATGCTAAAACCTTGGGCCCTGGCCAGGTGGCTCAGTGGGTTGGAGTGTCGTCTCATGCACCAAAAGTCTGCAGGTTCAGTCCCCAGGCAGGGTCCATACCTGGGTTGTGGGTTCGATCCCCAGTCAGGACATACACCGGAGGCAACCGATGGATGTTTCTCTCACATCGATGTCTGTCTCTCTTCCTCTCTTTCTGGAATCAGTGAATGAATCCCTGGGTGAGGATTTAAAAAACAAAAATAAATAATAAATAATAAAATTATTGCCCTAAAATTGTTGCCCAATAAATACAGGAAAAGCCTGTCGCCCTCATGAATAATCCGTGAATGCAAATTAAGTCAGCACCCAGTTTCTGCAGGGACCGGAGAGGGGTCAGTGCGGGCTTCGGCCAAGGCTGCTGGGCCGGCCTCCTTGGACCGATGGAACTGGCTGGTGTAAGGACCCAAGGGTATAAAACGCCGAAATGTTATTCTGTCCCTGTTCTGGAAGCCACAAGTTCAAGATCGAGATGTGCCCCAGCGGCCACGCACCTGCCAGGGCCCCAGAAGGGACCCTCCCTTCTCTGCCTGCGTCTGTCCGCTCCGATCCCTGTCGGTCCCTGGCTTGCGGGTCATTACCCGGGTCTCCACCCCCTGTGTGTCTCTGCGTCTCTCTCTCTCACCTCTCGAGGTCACCAGGCGCTGGGGTTGGGGCCCTCCCTAATCCTGTGTGGCCTCATTTTCACTTGACCGATTCTGCAAAGACCCCACTTCCAAATAAGGAAAGAGGGTCAGGGCAGACTTGAACTTGGAGGGGGCCAGCAGGCCCAGGGCAGCGACTCGGCCATCCCTTCCCATTTGAAGTGCTCATGGCCTGGTCCTCAGATTGTCCTATGAGCGTGTGTGTCCCCGCTGGGCACTGGGCCACACATCCGAAATGAGAGACTCCAGGAGGCCTGTTCCTGAAAACACCCCTGCCTGACGGGTCAGTCGGACCCAAACCTCCGCGTTGCGCCCCTCTTCTTTCCGCCTCGTCCCACATCTGACCCAGAGCAAGTCCCCTGGTGACCATTTCAAAACCAACCCGTCTTCCCACCCCCCTGGGCAGACCCTCACCCCCTGGTGTGGGGCCCGCACCTCTGGCCTGGCCCGTCAGGGGAGGTTTCTAACCCCCCTCTCTGCCCCCCGACGCTTCTGCCCTGCTCCCCGTGTGCCCCCCGGCCCTGCAGGATGGCTTCAAGTCGTATAAACCGGATCACGTCCTCTCCCTGGCCTGGCCCCTGCTTGGGATTCTGTGATGGGTCACCTCCGCCCACACCTCGGGAGTCGTGACAGAGGGTGTGTGTGGGCGGGGGGGGGGGTGCCGGGAGGGGCCGGCTCAGACCCTGCTCAGCTCTGAGGGCTCGGGGAGGGCCAGCCCCACGGGTAGCTGTTAGCTTTGTTGACCCCGATCAGTGAGGTGACAACCGCTGGCCTCTGTTCCCCTCCGGACTGGTACCCGATGGCCTCTGAGGTCTGCAGTACCATAACTAGGACTCATCAGACCGGCTGCAGTTACCATGGCAACAAGGTTGCCATGGGGACGTTGTACTTAAAGCAGATAGACGTCATCCGTGGGGTGGGCCAGGCCCCTCCTGCTCATGTACCCGTGTGCCATTAGGGGCTTATCCCTGGGCGAGGGGGTGGGGGAGGTGGGCCGGGGGGCCTCCTTTCTTACCCCCACGTCTGTCCAAGCCCAGTCCTCGGGTCTGTGAGCCAGCCTTGGCCACCCTGCCTTCAGAAGTTCATTAAAAAAACAGTCAATCAGATGACATTTGCTGTATGTTTGACCGTCTCTGGCTGGCCCAGGGGGATGGCTCTGGTAGAAACACACTAGACCCAGAGCAGGGGTCCGTCCGTGACCTCGAGGGCGGCTCGCTGGGCCTCAGTGCCCACCTGCCCCCGAGGGGTGGGCGGGGAGGGGGATTGGCAGACTCACTCCCAGGGCCGCCGGGACAGGGGTGGGGGCCCAGCCCGTCCACACCGAGTCACATCAACCTTTCCCAAATCCCAGAGGGGAAAGGTCCTGAGCAGACCAGCCGAACTTTACGTTCTGGGTTCTTTTCCCTGATAATCTTTTCTTAAGCTTCTGGGTGCCTGCTGCAGCCTCTCTGTCTAAGCAAAGGGCATGGCTTTTGGCCCAGCGGGGCCGCTGCCCCGTGGGCCAGGAGGCTGGGGGGCTGGGGGCACAGGCCAACATGGGGGGCCAGGCACGGACCACACACAACCAGCGGTCACTGCCAGGCCAGCCAGGCAGGCAGGCAGGTGCATGGTGCCTTCCTGGCTGGAGTTTCACTGTCTCTCAGGTGGACCCTTGGCCAAACAGCAAAAACAGCGGGTCTCCTGGTTTGCTCTGCGCCATTGCGCAGTTTTCAGAGCCTGCTCCTCGGCCCCTGCTCATCCTGTCTCTCTGTGACGCAGAACTTTTTTGCCAGGATTCAATTTGAGAGCGTCTGGAGATCGAGCTGCATGCTTCTTCCCCGAGTCAGAGCGTCGCCGTGTGGCCAGGCCCGCCGCCTGCAGGCATCGGAAATGTGTACGTGTCCCAGCGCACGCAGGCCAGCACCCAGCCACGCTGTCCTGGAGATTAACGCTAATGGGGTACTTAAGTCCCACCAATGTTCCCCTCTAATGTCAATAAAGCTCCCTGCTTATCTCGGACATGGGCAACTGCTTAGTGTCGGCTCTTGCTCTGCACCTGCCGCGGGGGCCTGGCTGAGCCGGGCCGGCTGCAGGCCTGCTGGCTGGGAGAGCGTCCTTCCCTCCGTGTCCCGGGGTGGCGGTATCCTGTGTGCTTCTGAGGTCCCTTCGTTCCCGACACATGGCAGTCCCATTGTCCACAGGGAGGAGGAGAGCGTGGCCAGCGGCCTCAGATGGTGCGTGGTAAGACACGCAAAATAAAATGGTGTGGGCACTCGGATGGGCTAAAAAACAAGTCTGGGCCTGGCCGGGTGGCCCAGTGGGTTGCAGCAGCATCTCCTGCACAAAAGGTTTCGGGTTTGGTCCTCGGTCAGGGCACATTCCTAGGCTGCAGGTTCAGTCCCTGGTCGGAGCACACGGGGGCACCTGATCCATCCCTCCCTCTCTCTCTCTCTCTCCCATCAGTAAATATGTCCCCAGGGGAGAATTTAAGAATAAAAATTAAAAGTTTGCACTGATTTCTGCCAGCACTGCACTTCCTGGAAGCAAATTTCTGGGCAAAGCAATGAAAACTACCCAGTGGGACCCCCGAGGTGAGCATTGAGGTTCCCATGGGGGGTGGGCTCTGCAGGGGGAAGCAGGGAGGTCCCCGAAATGCCTCTCAGTCTGAAGGAGCCTTCCAGTGGGGGGGTGTGGGGGCCTGGGGAGCGGTGGGGGGACGACAGGAGAGCTGAAAGGCTGGCCAGTCCAGACTCTCCGCCGGCCAACACGGAGGACAGAGCGGGGGCTGGGACCAGGCCCCGCCTCCCGCAGGCAGCGCCTCCTCGGCGCTGGGCTGGGCGCGCTCAGTGAACCCCACAGGCGCGAGGCCTGGGCAGCCTTCTCAGCCGCTGACGGTGCCCGCCCCAGCTGCGGGGGCCTCGGCAGAGCCCTGGACATGTGAGCGGGACCATAGCAGGTGACGGCAAGCTGCTCTGGGCCTGTTTGTGACCCGGGACACGTCGTCTCCTGCTCCGCACTGGGCCCCACTGCCCTACACCCCCACGGCTCGCCCAGGGCTTCAGCTGGCGGGCGGCAGGCGGGCGGTGGGACCTGGGGAGCCCGCCCCTCACCAGGCACAGGGGCACACCTGGATGCCCCACGCCTCCCGTTGCTCCGCAGAGCCCGGCTGAGGAACACGGGACACGGAACACGGGCCGGTCTGCGCTCCCCGTCTGAGCTCTGGGCCCCCACAGCCTGTCCCTGGCTCCTCCAAAGATGCGACAGCGACATCTGCTGGCCACCGAAGGGACTGACCCGCGGGAGCCTCGCGTGCTCAGAAGGCTGGACGGCCGGCAGGGGTGTGATGTCATCCCCTGACCCTCACGGGCGTTTGGTCTCCCGCAGCGACCACCGCCCGCCGCGGGTGTGCACACGGCTCAGGCTGCTCGGAGGACCAGCCCAGCACCGGGCCCGTGAGCGCCGCCGACTCAGGCACTCGGCCCCGGTTAGGGGAGCCAGCCGGTGGCAGCAGAGGCCCCGGGCGTGGGGGGAGGTCGACCTCGGTCACATCCCTGCTGGCCTTTCCGCAGTCCGACAGTGCGGGGATTCGCCGCCACGTCCGTGGGGCGGTGCGCCATGAAATACTTATGTTGAAATATAAGTGGCTGATCATTGTTATTCTTTTAAACATCAAGTCTTTATTGATTTTAGAGAGACAGGAAGACAAGCAAGAGAAACACTGATTCGTTGTTCCACTTATTTTTTTAGGATTTTTATTTATTTCTTTTTAGAGAGAGGGGAAGGAAGGGAAAAAGAGAGGGACAGAAACATCCATGTGTGGTTGCCTCTCACATGGCCCCACTGGGGACCTGGCCTGCAACCCAGGCATGTGCCCTGACCAGGAATCGAACCAGTGACCCTTTGGTTCGCAGGCCTGGGCTCAATCCACTGAGCCATACCAGCCAGGGGGTGTTGCTCCATTTATTGATGCATTCATTGGTTGATTCTTGTATGTACCCCGACCGGGGATCAAACCTACAACCTTGGCACATCGTGATGACGCTCCAACCCACTGAGCTGCCCAGCCAGAGCAACTGTTATTTTTGGAGGAATTAATAAATACATGTTTTTGGTTTTGTTTTCTAACATGGTGAATTCCTCACCAGTAATTTCCTGCACGGTAACTGCTACTCAGACAAAGGCGCTGTGGGTGGCCCCCGGTAACTCCTAAGGGTGTGGGAAGGTCCTGAGACTGAGTGTCTGAGTCCCAAGCTCTGGGTCCTGGCTCTGCGGCCTGTCCGGCAAACCGGCATCCCGGGCCCCTGTCGCGGGACCTCTCAGATGAGGGAAGGAACAGCAAGCACCGTGCTCTCTGTTTTCCGGACCCTGTTCCAAGCCCTTTGCAAACGTGCACGCATTTGATCCTCGTCTGATGCATGAGGTTAGCACAGTGACCACCCCCGTTTCTGGAGGATGTGCAGAGGGGTTGAGACACTCGCCCACGGCCACGCAGCTGGGAAAGGGCGGAGTCGGGGTCCGGAGCTCCGGCTGCGGCCCTCCGGGCTGTGCAGTCCCGCCAGCCACATCGCCGGGTGCCGGCGCCCCCTAGCGCACGTCCTCTCCGCCCGCCTGTGCGTCTTTGTGGGCTGCTCCGTGGTGTTCAGGCAGGTGGCACTAACCTCCAAAGGTAAGGAGGGGGTGTGTGAGTGTGCACGTGAGTGTGTGTGTGTGTTTGTAGTCGGCTGGGGCTGCCAAAACCACAGACCCGGCGGCTTAAACCACAGACATCTGCGTCCCCACAACTCTGGGGGCGGGAAGCCCCAGCCGCAGGCGTGGGCGGGGCTGGATCCTCCCGAGGCCCCTCTCCCGGGCATGCGTGTGGCCGGCGGGCCTCTCCCTGCGTCCTCACGCGGCCGCCCCTCTGTGAGCGTCTGCCCTCGCCCCCTCTTCTCACAAGGACACCAGTCCCATGGGCTCGGGGCCCACCCCGAGCACCTCATTGCACCTTCGTCACCTCGGTAAAGGCCCGTCTCCAAGGCGGCCACCCTCTGAGGCACTTCTCACTTTATTTAGAACCCGGCCGGGTCACAGGATTTTCCCCCGAACAGAGTACAAGCTGCAGGTCCCCTGGCGAACGAGTCCATCTCTTTCCCCAGCTCCCAGTCCCTCTCCCACGTCCTGTATGCAATGACCGGCTTACTCTCTGGTCACTGGGAGAGGCCGCTGTGAGCGAGGATGCCCCTCCTGGTTTGAAGGTGGCAGTCTGGGGGGCGAGCGCCCCCTGCTGGTGAAGAGGGAGAACTTTCTGGAGGGGGGCAAGGCTTTCCAGGGGCCCCACAGGGCCCCACGCCTGGGGGGCTGTCACGGGGAGTCCCCGCCTCCCTGCCCCCTGCCCTCGCCTGTCCCCTGGCCTCCCCAGCCCCCCTTTGCAGGACCTCCTGCCTTCCCACCGTGGATCTCAGCAGCCCCTGTGGTTTTTCTCCGCCAACAGAACGTGACCATGACTCGGTTCTACCAGGGCGTGGCCCCCCCGGAGGCCCTGCACACGCCCCCCATCCGGCTGCGAGTGACCTGGCCACGCCCGGAGCCAGAGGCGCCTTTGACACCTGGCTGTCTTAATTGCAGAGATGAGTTTGAACCGAGTTCCTCCCACCTGTAGCAGGTCCTCCAGATTACTGAGCCTGACCTTGGCCTCAGGCGCCTCACAGACAGACCCCAGATCGACCCCCAGCACCGGGCTTAGGGAAAGAAAGGAAACCGAGGCAGGGTGTCTCCTCTCCCCAACGGCTCCCATAAACGTTCCCATTTGCTCGGCCCTGCAACACACAGAAAATGTGCTCAGCATCGCCCCCCAGTGGCCGCAGGGCAAACACGCCCGACAAGTCGAGTTCAAGGCCTGCTTGCCTGTTTCCTGTCTGTATGGGGAAAGGTGTGTGGTCCAGGTGTGAGGGTGTGTCCCCTTGGTCGTGGGGGTGGTGGCCTGCTGGCTTGGCCCCTTGCGGCGTGGCACGCTCTTGTTCATGTCCAGCTCGGCCCTGTTTCCCGCGGGCTGTGATGGGCAGTGGGGAGATAATTACCGGTACCGAGTCTGTCTCTGTTCAAGGACAAAGTCGTGCTCCCCTGTTAGCCCGGGCACCCGGAGGCGCGCCCTCGGGCCCCTGGGCAGGGTCTGCTCCATCCCCTGGGCCTCTGTGTCCCTGACGTCCTGGGGGCCGCTCACGCCCATAGCTCAGTCCGCTGTCCACACCAGACCCTGTTAGGACGTCGGGCACTAGGGGACCTGGACGCCCCACAGGCAGGGGGGCGAGGCTCTGCACGCCTCCACCGAGCGGCCTGGGCGAAGCGTGGCCCTGGCTCTGTGGCTGGAGCGTCGTCCCGGCACCAAAAGTTTGCAGGGTTTTGTTTAAATATACTTTATTGATTATGCTATTACAGTTGTCCCATTTTCCCCCCTTCACTCCCCTCCACCCTATACACCCTCTCCCACCCATATCCCCCCCTTTAGTCATGTCCATGTGTCGTACTTATGAGTTCTTCAGCTTCTACATTTCCCATACTGTTCTTACCCTCCCCCTGTCTATTTTCAACCTACAATCTATGCTACTTATTCTCTGTACCTTTTCCCCCTCTCTGCCCCTCCCACTCCCCTGTTGCTAACCCTCCATGTGATCTCCGTTTCTGTGGTTCTGTTCCTGTTCTAGTTGTTTGCTTAGTTTCTTTTGGTTTTGCTTTAGGTGTGGTTGTTAATAATTGTGAGTTTGCTGTCCTTTTACTGTACATGTTTTTTTATCTTCTTTTTCTTAGATAAGTCCCTTTAACATTTCATAAAATAAGGGCTTGGTGATGATGAACTCCTTTAACTTGACCTTATCTGAGAAGCACTTTATCTGCCCTTCCATTCTAAATGAAAGCTTTGCTGGATAGAGTAATCTGGGATATAGGTCCTTGTCTTTCATGACTTGGAATACTTCTTTCCAGCCCCTTCTTGCCTGTAAGGTCTCTTTTGAGAAATCAGCTGACAGTCTGATGGGAACTCCTTTGTAGGTTACTGTCCCCTTATCTCTTGCTGCTTCTAGGATTCTCTCCTTCATTTGTTTACCTTGGCTAATGTAATTATGATGTGCCTTGGTGTGTTTCTTCTTGGGTCCAACTTCTTTGGGGCTCTCTGAGCTTCCTGGATTTCCCTGGAAAGTCTATTTCCTTTGCCAGAATGGGGAAGTTCTCCTTTATTATTTGTTCAAATATGTATTCAATCTGTTGTTTTCCCTCTTCCCCTTCTGGTACCCCTATAATTTGGATGTTGGAACGTTTAAAGATGTCCTGGAGGTTCCTAAGCTTCTCCTTGTTTTTTTGAATTCTTATTTCTTCATTTTTTCCTGTTTGGTTGTTTTTTTCTTCCTTCTGGTCCACTCTATTGTTTTGGGTCCCAGTTTCCTTCCCATCACTATTGGTTCTCCATGCATCTTCCTTCATCTCTTTTATGGCAACCTGCAGTTTTTCATCTAATTTGTGCCCCAAATCAACCAATTCTGTGAGCTTCCTGATCACCAGTGCTTTGAACTGTGCATCTGGTAGATTGGCTATCTCTTGGTCGCTCACAAGGCTGAGCCCTGGGGCATTGCTCTGTTTTTCTGTTTGAGACACGTCTCTCTCTATCTCTATCTCTATCTCTCTCTCTCTCTCTTTTGGTCTGGTCGCTCCTGTTACAGTGAGGGGTGGAGCCTTAGGTGTTCACTGGGGCTGGGCACCCCATTCACTAGATTGTGACAAAAATATGGAACGCTTCATGAATTTGCGTGTCATCCTTGCACAGGGGCCATGCTAATCTTCTCTGTATCATTCCAATTTTAGTATATGTGCTGCCAAAGCGAGCACAATTTTACAGGTTTGATTCCCAGTCGGGGCACACGCCTGGGCTGTGGGTTCGATCCCCAGTCCGGGAGCCTACCAGGGGCAACTCATTGAGGTTCTCTTCCTCCCACCCTTCCTCTTTAAAAGCAATGAAAAAAATGTCCTCAGGTGAACATTAAAAAAAAAGATTCACCAACCCCTGTGGGCTGAGCAGGGCTCCCCCGTCACCTCGGAACAGGGGAGCCACTCAGCTCACTGGCTCTCGGGGGGCGGGGTCCCAGGTGCGGTGTAAGAGGAGGCATGGTCTGAACGGCGTCACCATGTCCTGGGGCAGGAACCCAGACCGAGGTCAGGTGCTGGGAGCAGGGACGGCAGGACTGGAATCTTCTTGGCCTCCGGGAGGACAGGACCAGCTACCCTGGGGGTGGGGGGGACAGGGGCCCCTGGGTGGCGGGTTTCTGGCCCGGGAGGCTGGAAGATGATGGCACCGTGGACCTGACACCAAGGTTACTGGGGAAGGTGCCCCTTGGGCAGGTGACCTGCGCTCCGTTTGGGGAAATAAAAAAGAAACGGAAGCCATCGTTTCGGACCTGGTGGAACATGGTCTCTTGGGAAAGCTGGCGCCCACACCTGTGAAGCAGCTACGGCGAGTGAGAAAGGGGTTCATTCACCTGTGCGTGCGTGCAGAAGGAGGTTCTGCAGTCCGACATGCTGCAGGGGCTCAGGGAAAGGATGACAAATGCAGCCCAGGGATAGGAGAGTAATCCTGGAAGCCTTCCTGTAGGTGGTGAGTCTCAACCCAGGTTTTACGAGACTCGGATTGGTGACCAGGAGATCATTCCAAAGTGAGGAGGAGGCCCTGGACGGTAGTCAAAAAGTCAGAAGTCTCACTCAGAAGTTTAATTTTAAGAGGAAACACTGAAAGGGGAGGAAGGGACAGACAGAGAGACAGACAGGACAGGCAGGCGGCGGGGGGGGGGCCTCCACTATGGGAGCACAGCTCTTAGGAACAGAGCTTGAACCTTTTCCAGGAAGTTCCTTCCTATTTTCTTTCCGCCGGTGTCACGAGTTTGCCCAGCACCAGCAGTGAGGGCTGGTTTGTTTAACTACAGCGATGATTTCAGGCTGCGGTGAGGATCGGGGAGGGCTCTGCCCAGCCCCCCTGCAACCCTGGCTGGGGGCCTGGCTCGCCCCCTGCCCTGGAGGCTACTTTTACGCACCTGCGGTCAGGTGACTAGTACAGGTAATTAAGCGGTCTCCCTAACAACCTGAGAAGAGTTGGTGGAAATAAGCCTAAAGATGTCCGTGAACAAACATCACCTGAAAAATGCTAGGAAGACCTCATTCCACCTCTGGGAGAATGTTCCAGAAGTCGGGGAGCCGAGTGCCTCTGGGCGGGGGAGGGGGGGCGGGCGTTCCCAGGCCGTCTGGGTGCACACGCTCCCCGCAGAAAACATCTCAAGAATGTTCAGGGAACCCTCACTTCTGTCCGAACCACGGAGACCCGCCCACTCGCTGCTTCTCTGGGGCGATAAACCCAAGCCCCGCCCTGTGTTTGCTTGCGGCTTTTTTTAAATAAAGGACGGTGATGCGTTTCCTTTTTTCCCTTAAGAGTCCCCGACCCAGAAGGACCGGGCACGTGTACAGACCGCAGCACAGAGCCCACTGACTGACACAGCCTCCCCGCTGCACCTCCAGCGCGGGGAGGGGCCCGGAGTGAGTCAGAGGGGGTCCTGCCCCCCCACCCCGCCCCGCCCCGCCCAGCAGTGACCCTCTGAGCGGGGAGAAGGGCCGGGCCTGGCTGCAGAGGCCAGGGAGGGGCCCAGGGCAGGAGCACCCAGCTCCTCCGCGGGCACCCAGCGAGCACCGAGGCCGTGGGAGACGGGAGGTGGGAGGCTTCCGGGGCCGGCTGCGGTCTCCCTGAGTGCCTCCTGGGGACAGGGTCCGCGGCACGGGGGGCTGCCCCCCGCTGGCTCGGCCCAGACCCCCCGGGAGCAGCAGGTGCCGGCTCTGACACCCCGTCACGGGCAGGGGGCCGCCCTGTGGCGTGGGGCAGCCGACCGGAGGAAGTCACACAAAGATGCAGATGGGGGCAGAGGCACAGAGGGACAGACAGACAGAGACAGGAGAAACAGAGAGAGAGTGCGGGACAGAGGGACCAAGAGATTCAGACAGACAGAGAGGGGGAGTCAGAGAGTCAGAGGGGCGGCTGGGGCGGGGAGGGGTCTGCTCAGTGCTCTCGGCGTCCCCGACCCCGGCCCCTCCCAGCACGAGGCGGGCGGCCACCCTGGCAACCCCGGAGTCCCTTCCTCATACCAGGAAGGGACTCATTCCTGTCTACTTAAGGGTCTGGGGGCAGTGTCACTGCCTGCCGACCGAAGGGGCCTGCACGCACCCCAGAGTTAGAACCGAGGCATCGGGTGTCTGCGGGGAAGGGACGGGTGATGGGGTCGGGACACGGCCCCCAGCCCCCCAGACCCCTGCGCGGAGGAAGCGCAGAGAGGAGCCTGGGCTCTCGGGGAGGGGGGGGAAGAGGGGGTATTTGGGTTTTTTCCTGGAAACCAAGGGCGACAGCCTCTCCTTGTAAAACACTCTCACACCCCTCCACCTTCGGGAGCCTAACGCAGGCCCCGCGCTGGGCTCTGGAACCACCCACCATGTTGCTCCCAGCCCGCGAGTGAGCACCCCGGGACACGGGCAAAGGTGGGGGGCTGTGGAGGGCATCGGAGGTCCAAACCTCCGGTCACAGGACAAAGGAGTCCTGGGGGTGTACCAAAGGCGTGACCACAGTGACCACACCTTAGAGCGTCCATCCAAAAAGCTCCCATCCCAAGGAAATCTGTGACTCTGGGGGTGACCGGTGCTAAGGAGATTTACTGTGGAGGTCATTTCTCAAAATGTCAGATCATGAAGTTGAATGCCGAAAACTAATACAATTTTGTATGTCAATTATATCTCCATTTTAAAATTAACCGAATAACCCTGACTGGTGTAGCTCAATGGATTGAGTGCTGGCCCACAAACTCTGGCCCAAAGAGTCACCGGTTCACTTCCCAGTCAGGGCGCAGGCCTGGGTTGCAGGCCAGGTCCCCAGTAGGGGGTGTCCAAGAGGCAACCACACACTGATGCTTCTCTCCCTCTCTTACTCCTCTCTCTACAAATAAATAAATAAAATCTTTAAAAATAAAAAAAACTGTAAAATTAAACAAATAATAATAATGAAAGTGCAGTGACCATCAGCCGCCAGGTAGGAAGACCCCTGGCTGCACAGAGGGAAAAGCAGAGGAAAGCCGAAACTTCTGGCCGCCTGGCTCTTTACAGAAGTGTGCGCACACCTGCCCCGCACCGTGGGCCATGAGGTCGGGTCCCCGGGTTCCCGGCTCGACCAAGTCCACTTGGATTTGCACGTGGGCGTGCCGTGCAACCAAGCGCTGTCAGAGGAACGCCCACCACCCACACGCTGTCCATCTGTCCTTGTAAGGGGAACTCTTCATGTGGTCAGCGTCGTTGATCTTCACGAAAACAGTGACACTCTGGTGACATCGTTCTATGGCGTGTCCTGAACGCCCGTCTAAAACGTGTTCTCGAGGGGAGGTCCGGTCACCTGTGGCATCCTCACCTGAGCAGCTGGCACCACTCAGGTGGAGGGCGGGTGTCTATGGGCCCGGGAGCCGCCCGGGAACGCCGAGTGAAGCAGGTTGGAGGAAACGGAGCCCACCAACAAAGGAGACTCGCGTAGACTCCGCAAGGACGTCTGCGTCCCAGGAGGCACTTCTCCAACGCGGTCCACCCCGGGGGGACCTGCGAGAGGCCGGCTCCGCCCCAAACCCTCACAACTGTCAGAACGGCAACCGGAGTCCGCTAGTTATGGCGCCATGGATTACCACACACCTTGTTTCTTCTTCGTCTCTTAATCCTCACCCAAGGTTATGTTTACTGATTTGAGAGAGAGAGGGAGGGAGGGAGAGAGAGAGAGAAAGACACGATGTGAGAGACAAACGTTGATTGGCTGCCTCCCAGACGTGCCCCGCCCGGGAATCAAACCCACAACCTTTGGGTGCACGGGCCGCTGCTCCCACCCACTGAGCCGCCCGGCCAGGACCACCCTTGTCCCTCAGGCCGGTTCCATGCTGACCTCAGCCCGGGGTTCAGGAATCTGCGGGGCGCCGCTTCACCCCAAGGCACCGCCGTGCCGGGGCGGTGCTGGGGACGGGGGCGGGGCCGGGGGCGGGGGGAGGCCGTCTGTGCAGACACTCAGCCGCCACCCGGCTCCCAGGCCTTCCTGCACTCCGTCCCCCAGCCCGTCGGCCTCGCCAATAATGAGCGTGGCTCTGCCCCGACGCCGGCGGTTCTTCAGCACCACCGTCCGGGAGAACCGCCCAGGAAGGTGGTAAAAGTGGCAGCTTCCCCGGCCCCACCCACGGAGACCCTGATTCTGCAGGGCTGGGGTGGCGCGGGGTCGGGGGGAGCCGGCTCTGGGTGACCGAGCACAGGGGGCACGCAGGCACCCGTGGCCTAGCCGCCCGCGGATTGAACATTAGCCCCGCCGCCGGGGGGTCGCCCCGGAGCAAGGAACCAAATGCTTTACCGGAGCCTGGCCGTGAAGGCCACACCCAGGGTTCCAGGCTGGCCGCTGCCGTGGCTGCTTCGGCAGAGCCACGCGACGGCCCCCAACCTGAGCAGCAGAAGCCCCCGCAGCTCACACGCGAGTCTGCCCCCCGGAGTCAGCGGAACAGCAGCCTCGGCGACCTGGTGCCAGAAACAGAAACGGGGTTCCTGGGCATAGGCCCCGAACGGCCCAGAGCGGATGAAGGATGACCACCCTGCCTGGGCAGGGTCGCCAGGGCCCTGAGGAGTGGGGGGAGAGGCTGGCGTCCCGGAAACACTCGGGACAGACGCGAGGCCAGGACAGGCTGCCGCTGGCTTTGAGGGTGGGAGGGGCCACGGGCCGAGGACAGCGGGGGTCCCAGGACGCAGGAAGGGCCGGGAAAGGACCGCCCCCCTGCCGCTAGAATCCCCAGGGGAGCCGGCCATGCCGACGCCTCGGTTTTGGTCCAGAGGGGCCACCTGCTTGTTCCTTACAGGATTTCCATGGATTCTGCCCAGTGCCGCCATTACTGACTGCAGAAACGAGTGACTCCTCTCCCCGCCCCCGCAGGACTCTGGGGGCGGCCTGCGCGGGGGTCGTAAACATTCATTACAGCCCCAAGTTCTGCTGTGACAAGGCCCTTTTCTTCTTCTTCTTCTTGGAGGTGACGGCCCTCCCAGCTGACAGGTGAGTCAGCTGCCCCGAGGGACCCAGGGACCCAGCGCCCTCTCATGGGAGACGCTTTTGAAGGGCGTGAGTGCCCTGCGTCTGTGGACAATTTAGATGCTCGCCTGGCGACGCTGAGGCGAGCAGGAGACGCAGAGTCACGTGCAGGCCAGCGGGCGCCTGGGTGATCTCAGGTGCTGGCCCCGGGCCAGGGCAGAGAAGCCGCCCTCGTTGGAGGCCTCCCAGATGTGGGACCCAGAGGCCTGGCCGGAGGCCCCTGCGGGGGGGCGGGGGAGCACTGTGCTGCTGACGAGCCCGAGTCATGCCCTCGAGAGCATCCTCGACGGGGGGCGGCCGACACTCGGCCGGTGACCCAGCCCGGGGAGGAGAGATCGCTCGCTCCCGGTCACTCCCGTCCGTGTTCGTCCGTTTCTGCCGCCGACACTGTCTCCGGCATGTCGCCGCTGGCCGCGTCCAGGGGCTGAGTCCTCGCGACTACGGATGCCCTTTCCGCCACCAAGAAAATGCGGGATGTGAGCGAGGGGTCCTCCAGGCGGGAAGCAGGGTCGAGGTCTGGCCCTCGGGCGGCGGACGGAGCCCCAGACCCTGAGCCAGACAGGGGCGCCGCTGCGCCCACCCAGAGGCAGGACCCCGTGCCGGGAGGGGCTCCCGGAGGAGGCCCCAGGCGGTGCCCCATGCCCAGTCACACGGATAATTAGAGGGGGAGGCCCGACCCAGCGAGGAGGTCAGCGGAGGCAGGCGCGGGCAGACCGGTTCCTCAGCCTCGGCGACCTCTCGCCGTCAGCAGCCCGGCGCCGTGGGCCTCTACCTGCACCAGGTGCTGCGCCTCTTACTCATCCGAGACCTGCACACGAAAGCAGAACGCAAGGCCACTGCCCGCCCGCCACAGCCCTGGGTTACTTCCTCGTCTAAATCAGATCATTCCAGAAACGGTGAAACGCACAGACACATGGCCGCCCTCAAAACACCCGAAAAGATCACCAGGCAGCGTGGGCCCTGCCAGGACGGCCCGGGACAGCATGGCAGGGTGCCGACACCTCGCCTGACCTCCACGGGGGCCCCGCACGGCCGAGGTGCTGGGGGCGTCGTCACGTTCCCCCGAAGACATTGGTCCAAACTCAGTGGGGCTCAACCCTAAGGCTTTCCGGCAGCGCAGCTGTAAGGAGGAAACTCCAGAACACAGCCCAGGAGACGTGAGTTCTGGCCGTCACTCTGGAATTCGCTTCTCATCCAACAGCTCCATGTGGTCGTAGTCCTGTTCTCGGACCTCAGTGCCTGTGTGCTCAAAGGGCAACAGTGTAGCCCCGGCTGGGGTGGCTCAGTGGACGGAGCGCTGGCCTGCAAACCAAAGGGTCTCCTCCGTGGGGGTCTCCTGCCCGCCGCCGCGCCCCAGCTAATCCTCCTGGGAACCTGGGAGACGTCAGAGACAAAGATGACCTCCTCGCTCAGGAAGGATTTGCGATCGTGGAGGAAGTCACACAGTTAGAATGTGGCTGGTGAGCCCTGGCCGGGCAGTCCAGTGGGTTGGAGCGTCGTCCCAGTGCACCAAGGCTGTAGGTCTGATCCCCGGTCAGGGTGCATGCGAGAGTCAATTAATGAGCCCTCTGGCTGGGGTGGCTCAGTGGACTGAGCACGGCCTGTGAACCAAAGGGTCGCAGGTCCGATTCCCAGTCAGGGCACATGCCTGGGTTACAGGCCAGGTCCCCAGCAGGGGGCGCACGAGAGGCAACAGCACACTGATGCTTCTCTCCCTCTCTCTTTCTCTCTCCCTTCCCCTCTGTCTAAAACTGATAAATAAAATCTTTTCTAAAAAAGAATCAACCAGTGAATGCAGGCATAATTGGAAAAACAAATCTCTCTCTCTCTCTCCCCCCCTTCCTCTCTCTCTAAAAATCAGTGAGTAAAAATGTTAACATAAAACAAAATGCAGCTGGTGAAACCATGCCAGGCGGCGGCAGAGGGGCCCTGGTGCCGGCGAAGAAAAATGAAGCCGGGCGAGCGAGCGGAGCAGAGCTCGGGGCGGCGGGAAGTGGGGGGGCTCTGGGAGCCGTGGCTGCTGAGACCGAGCTCGGAGATGGGAGCAACACTGGGGGGGAGGCGGGGCAGTGGGGGGCTCTCTGCAGAGCTGTGCCTCCTGTCCCCGCTGCAGGAGTAGGAGGAAGGCACTGTCTGTCCCCAGGGGCCTGAGACTGCCCGATCGCTCTGTCAATGGCCCTGCTCCCCAGGGTGCGGCCTGGGGCTCGCCGCTCCCCGAGGGCTGCTGGCGGTCCTGAGTACCATTCAGGCGAGGAACCGGGTGCCCCCCAGAAAGGGAAGCAGAGCCCAGTGACGATCACAGGAATGACAGACAGGGGCCGGTGCGTCGGTGACAACCGCAGCAGCTCGGCTGGTACGCGACGTCGTGGCCTGGTCATCACCCCACGGAAGCCAGTGGACACTCCAGTCTGTCTGTCTGTGTGACCGACCCACGGGGCCAGGGACCGGGCGAGGGGCCCGAGGAAGGGCAGAGGGCAGGCGACACTCACAGGGGGAGTGGGCGGGACGCATCCACAGAGGTGGGACGCCACAGGGTGGGGACCAAGGCTCCGGAAGCCTTGAAAACTATCGAAGGGAGAGAGAGAGAGGGGTCCCAGGTGGCGGGCCGCTGGGCTGCCGCCTGTCTGTCCCCGCCCTCCCTTCTGCGCCTGGTGGCCTGGGGGGCGGGGAGCCAGGGACTCGCTCTGCCAGGGTGAGGGGAGCACAGGCCCCACCCCACTCTCCGGCGGACAACTGACCTGGCCGGCAGGCCCGGCGCCCCCAGCAGGGGCAGAGCACGGGGCCGGCCCTGTCACGGGACAGACAGCCGGTGGGCTGACTCAGTCGGCTTTCCAGAGTGACACAACCTCCCAGAGGAGGTGTTCCTGTTTGGACGGGGCGAGAGCCAAGTTTCCAAAAAACATCCTGTTTCCACACTCGGCTGAACGTTTGCACAAGCAGAAGCCGATAGGGACCCGGGGTCGTGGCTCTCCGTGGGCGGGGGGGGTGGGGTGGGGGGCCTCTGCACCCAGGAAGCGGGCACCGGGCAAACCGGCTGCTGTGGAGCCCCCCCCCAGGTGTGGGGCGGGCCGCACCCACCTCCTGCTTCCAGAGCAGGGCCTGGAGGAGAAGGGGCCCCCGCTGGGGACAGAGAGTGGCTGTGTTTGTTCTGCAAACAGCCCTCGGGGAGCTGGAGGCAGGACGCTGAAACCCTAGAAGGCCCTAGAAGGCCGCAGAGCAGGCAGTGGGGGGTTTGGGGCGGGGGAGACGCTGATTGGTGGGGCGAATTCCCTCCAACGGCGCTCCGGTGCCACAGCGGCCGGAACGGCGTGTGTGGCAACGCACGCTTTCGACACCCGCTGTGCAGAGGAAAGTGGCTGCGTGCTCGGGCCCCCACCTTTCCCCCACATGCGGTCGGCGTGAGTGGGGGTGTGGGCGGGGGAGCAGGCCTGAACAAAACTATCTGGGCGAACCCAGAAGCAGCCTCGGAATTAATTTTCCCTCCGTTAAGAATGCCCTAATTTGCATGATTAACATGTCATAGCGGCTAAACACAGGCAGCTACGAAGGAAACCACTGAACAAAGATGCCACCTGCTAAGCCCAACAGGAGGAGACAAAGAAATGACTCGATGCGGCGGCGTGAGCAGGAGACGCGGGGTCGCCCCCGAAACACTGCTCAGCGCGCTGGAACCGGCGGGCGGGTGCCCCGGTGGGGACAGGGGGGAGGAGGAGGAGGAGGAGGAGGAGGAGGAGGGCGGGGCGGGCGGGGCTGGCTCCAGGTGCTGGGGAGCTGGGGGCCGCCCTCAGGCAGTTCCAGAAACCCCAGCCCAGGCAGCGTCCTGCAGCCCCGCCCACGGGCTCCCTCCCCGCCCCCACCCTGCTTCCTGCGCCAGCCCGGGGCCACCGTGGTGCCACCTCAGCCCAGAGCCACGCTGTCCTCTGGCTGCGGCCTCAGCGACTTCTGGCTGGAACTAGGGGGAGGGGGACGGAGGTCATGGAGGGCACAGTGACCTCGGGGAGTGGAGGGGAACCCGAAAGGACCCTGGGGGAGCCCCCAGTGGGGGGGTGGCGTGTCGTGGGCCCTGGCTGGGCACAGTGTGGGGCACTGGGGAGAATTCGTGCGTGGGTCCTGGGTGCAGACGGCGGTCTGCACCCTGGAGGACAGCCTGTCCAGCAGAACTTGGTGCCATGGGTGGAATGTTCTAGATCTGCCGTGTCCCTGAAACGTGGCTGGGTGACGGGGGGCCGCCTCGTCCATTTCATCGATTGGCCAGCGTGGGAATCGGAAGAGCCACACGTGGCCGGGGGCAGGTGGAGGGGGGTTATCTGCGGGTCGGGCCGGAGGGAACCACGGCTTCAACCCCTCCCATCGACGCCCCGGAAGGTTCAGCGTGGTGGTGGCGGCGAGGCCGCCTCCCACCGCGAGCAAGAACCGACCACCTCCCCAGACCAGGCCCGGTCTCAGCTGATGTCACGGCTGGGGCGGCTCGACCTCCGCCCTCTGTCCCGGGCTCCCCTGGGCCGCGCATCCCGTGTGCTCTCCACCTTCCCGGCCGCCACCTCCTCCCAGCGGCCCCGAGACCCTGACACAGTGCATCGCTCCGTTTTGACCCAAGGGACAGAAAAGCCCCGAACTCCCTCCAGGTCTCAGGACGGGTCTGTGTAGACAGGACACGGGGAGAATTCAGAAAACACTTGCTTCCAAGTGTCCTCACCCGCCGCTGCACCGGGGGCTCCTGTAGACCAGGCCAAGCCACGCCCAGGGACACCCCCCCCCCATTGTATGAGTCCAGAGTCATACAAATGAGGGAAAACAATGAACCACAATCGTGAGAAAGGCCTGTCAGGGTCGAGGAACCAGGAACACCCATGAGTAGGGAGCTGGGACCCGGGTGACCCGAGCACCGGAGGGGACGGGTCTCATCCGCCGTCTCTGGTTTTCGTTGGCACGGGGGATGGGAAACGGGACCCTGCCCCACCCCCCACCCCCGGTGAGGACCGAGACGCAGGCCTCCGTGAGGTCCAGTGGGCCCCGGCTCCCCCGGATACCCGGACCGCACTTCGAGCCCTCCCTGAAACGCGAGAGGAAGCAGGCGCAGAGAGAGGACGGTCTGAGCAGAGGGGACGAAGGCACACGGGAGAGATGCAGCAGGCCGACGCCGCCGTTGCACAAGAGCTCTCCGGGGGAACAGGCGGGCCGGCTCGGAGACGTCGGGGGAGGGCCCTGGGGGCTGGGAGCCAGCGGGAGGGCTGCCAAGCGGGGAGCGGCGGGAGAAGAGCCGGGCCCCCGGGGCAGGGGCGAGGCCGGCGGAGCGGCCTGGGGTTCCCGCAGGGTTATCGGGATGTGGCACCCAGAGGGGTGAGTGCCACCGTCTTCCCCCAGAATGGGCTGGCTGCTGTCCACCCAGACCTCGGAGACCCAGCTCCGCCCCCGGCCTCCTGCCCCCGGCCCCCCCCGCCCCCCGGCCCCCCACCAGCAGCATGGGGCCCGGCTGCCCACACGGGGCGGGTCATTGTGCCCTGCAGCTCCTCATGGGTCCTCACGGCTGACGTGTCCTCTCCCTGTCCGGGGACCCGCGCCACCCCCACCCCTCACCCCTCGGTCCCTGTGGCCGAGCCCGGGCCTCTCCTCCCACCCGGCACACAGCCAACGCCTAGCTGGACAGCGAGGGCTGTCCACGCTGCCCTCCCACGGGAGCCTGGGCTCGCGGTCGCGGCCGTCCCCCCAAGGAGGGAGGCTGCCGACGGTGGCCCCAGGCCAGCGGCTGCGCTCCGCCCCATCAGCAGCCGGAGCTCTGGCAGTGCTACCGACACTCTGCTTTTCCCCACGAAGGCAAAGAAGAGAGGGCACGGCACCGGTGTCGCAACTCGGTCACTGACACCCGACCTCGCCCCCGTGGCCCCCACTCGCATCCGTCCCCAGAGGCCACCGACCTGGCCCCCTGGCCGCCCGCCAGCCGCGTTGGAGGCCTCTGCCCCAGAAGGCGCAGAGTCTGGAGGCGTCTGTCTGTTAACCCCTTCTGGCTCTCCCCCGGGGCCCGCACACCCCTCCTGCGGTACAGCCGGTCCCACCCGACATTGGCTCAGAGCCATGCGCACCCCTGAGCACGGTGGCCGGCCCCTGCCGGGGCTCCCGAGCCTGTCCCTGTGCAGGCTCTGTGGGGGAGGCCGCCAGAGCGCCCACGTCCCGCGGCTGCGGGTTAAGAAACGCCCGAGAACCCAAGACCCGTGGGAGGGCGTCAGGAGGAGGCGCCGCCCTGTCCCCACCGGGCCTCCCTCTGGACCCACGGTTTGCACACACACAGGCGCAATCTCCCCGCCCGCCCGGCAACAGACCACAGCTCGCGGACCCTGGGCGCGTCTCCGACGGGGCACCTGACATCGAGGGACACCTCCCTGTGGGAGGCTCTCTCCGAGAGCCGGGGCGGCCCTGCACCCCTGACACAGGATCCAGCCCGCAGAGGCACCCACACTTTGTCCGTCCATTGTCGCCTTACATCCGATGTGACGTCAACATGCTGAGGGGTCCCACCAGGACACGCATCTCGGGGAAGGGCCCCTGTGTCCTGGCCCAGCTGGGCAGGGTTAGCATGCGGCCCCGTGTTGTCCACTCAAAGGGCGGTCCTGGGTGCCCGGGAACCTGCTCGAATGCAGAGCCTGGGCCCTCAGAGCTGCCCGAGGTCGGGCGGCAGAGGCCAGGAAGAGGACGGATGGGTGGGGCCGGGGGAGGACGGCGCCAGTGTGGTTTATTCAGGGGTTCACGTTCAGGTTCACCCAGCGGGGAGCCCGTGCGGGAAGCGCAAGGTGGTGACGAGGCCCTTCCTACGGCCCTGCTGCTGGTCAGGCCTGTCCACGCCCGGGAGAAGTTTTGGGCGCTTGTCTGAGCCAAACTGACCACGGTTGCCGGGAAGCAAAACCTCCACGGACTGAGCAAATGTTCCCCAAAAACGGCAGTTCTGCACCTTATTTTATCCACCACAGTCCGGGGAGGAGGGGCGAGGGGGTTCCATGCCACCCACGGGTGGTAGGTAGATCAGGGAGGCGGGAGAAGGCAAAGCAGGGAAACCTCTGGCGTGGGGTCAGAGTAAAATGACAGACACTGCTCTACCCCGGGGCGTACAGGCAGGTCACCGGCCAAGCACGAACACGAGGACAGCCAGGGTGAGGGGGTCTGTGGTCACCCCCTGGTGGCAGGGGGGCTGGAGGGGGTTGGAAAAAGGGAAGGGGCCTGACATTCTGAAGGCCTGTCGTCACAGAAGCAACGACGCAGCCAACAAACTGCCTCCAGGAAGGTAAAGATTAACGTCTGCGGGGAAGGTTCTGGCCCGGGACAGGACGGCTGGCCCTGACCTGCTTTCATTTCCCACCATCCCTCGGGGTTACTGTCGGTCTCTGGGTGTGTAAGGCCGCCACATGGGCTCCCCTGAGCTGGGCAGGGTTAGCGTGTGGCCCGTGTTGTCCACTCAGAGGGTAGTCCTGGGCGCCCGGGAACCTGCGGGAATGCAGAGCCTGGGCCCCCAGAGCTGCCGGAGGGGACTGCAGGCGGACACGGTGACGGGAGGGAACCTGGAAGTTCGCGCGGCACCGCCTTCGCCAGCTTCAACGCCCAGCGTCGCGGCCTCGTCCTACAAAACGGGGGGAGAAGCCCTGGGGAGCGCAGACGCTGCTCCGCCCGCAGCCCCCACGCCCGCCCGCGCGGACGGGGCCGACCCCCCCCCCACGGCGGCCAGCGCAGCGCTGGGCGCCCGGATTCCTGGAAGGCATCTTCCCCGGAAGCGCGTCTCCTGGCTCGGGACAGGCTCGGGGCGGATCCATAACGCGAGCAAACACTCGCTCTGACGCAGGGAGAGCCGCAGGGGGCAGGGGGCAGGAGAGGTCGCGCCTGCTGGACACACGCGCACACACGCACGCACACGCGCGCGCGGCGCCGCCCTGCAGGCGGCCTGGGACCGGGCCGGAGCCCGCGGAGCAGTGGGCCTCCGGGGAGTCCCGCGCTCTGCTGTGGCGCATGCCCCTGGGAGAGAACGCAGATCGAGGCGGGGGGGGCGCTGCAGAGGGGAGAAAGGAGGGGCTTTGGGGGACACCGAGCTTGCCCCAGGGCTCCGCCAGCCGCCCCCTCCCCCCATGCTGCACGCCGCCCCCCCCCCGCCCCGGGCTCAGGACCGTTCCGAGAGCTGACGAGTTCGCTGGGGGCTGCACGGTGCACCGCGGGCCGCAGGTGCGCCCCTGCATGTGCACCTGGGCCGGTTTAATACCGGACGGCACTCCCAAGCTGAGAGTGGGCAGTGGACAGCGGCACGGCCCGGGTCGGCACCTGGACGTCAAGGCCAGCGCAGGCAGACTTCCGCACACTCACTGCTCAGGCCCTGGGTCAAAAAGTAGTTCCGGCCCTGGCGGGCGGCGCTCAGTGGATTGAGCACGGGCTGCGAACCAAAGTGTCGCAGGTTCGATTCCCAGTCAGGGCACATGCCTGGGTTGCAGGCCACGGCCCCCAGCAACCGCACATTGATGTTTCTCTCTCTCTCTCTCTCTCTCTCCCTCCCTTCCCTCTCTGAAAATAAATAAAATCTTTTTTAAAAAGTAGTTCTGACTTAAACACTTTTAATTTAAATATATAAAGATATCTATCTATACCTCCATCTGTGTACACACGTGGAACTCCTTCAAAGCCAAGAAGCGGGGTGGGGAGGAAGGGAAACAGATCTGTGGGGCCTCCCGATGTTTGAGGAAGCGGAAACTCGAAGGACGTGGTGAGTCAGGACCGGAACTCGGAGCCCCAGGACCTCGGGGCCCACCCGCCCGATGCCACACCCTTCGAAGGTCCCATATGCACACCCACTCTTAGTTCTGGACATGGAGAATGTTCCAGCAAGTGAGAGTCATACACGCGCTGCCTCGTGGACACGTTCAAGTGGGCGCCTGAGTGGGGGGGAGTGTGACCTTGCTCGTTTTCCGCTCTGTTAACAGAGGGGGGTGGATTCTAAGTGAATCAGGATGCCACTTCCTGGGCAGTAAGTTCACGCCTGACACTTATGAACAGAAAGGCTTAGAGCTTTTTGAGAGATGCTACGAGAAAGGACTATACTCAAGGAGCTGCCCAAGCCATGTCCCACAGGGGTGTCCGATCCGCGACACTACAGGGGTGCGCCAGGAGCTGCAGCCGCGGGGGGGGGGCGTGGCCCCGTATTGAGTAGACACAGGTACGGGCACAGGTACGCACTCGCTGGGGGCTGGCCAGGAATGCAGCACCCCAGGCCCCGCCTTCCCCCCCCCCCCGCCGCCCCCGGGGGAACCTGGGCATCAGAATCTGCATTTTCACAGGAAAAACCAGCTGCTGTTGGAGGCGCCGGGTCACCCTCGGCGCCCATCCTGAGCGAGCACTCAGGGCCGTCCGCCCGGTGCAGGCTGCTTAGACAAAGGAAGAATCCGCTTTTCCTTCTTGTATAGACCGAGGTCAGTCACAATGACCAGTGGCCGCCTGGCCACGCACGGGAGGAGGGAGAAAAGTCCTTCTCTGGAAAAGTCTCCGGAAGCTGCGGGGAATTTGAAGCTGAGGACAAGGGAGCTGTGGAAGGCGCACGTTGGCGGGGGGGAGGGGGGGTCCCTGGGAAACGTGCTCTCCCGGGAGAGGTGAGCTGTCACCCACGGGCCTCTGCACTCAGACGGGAGCGACGGGGAAGCTCGGAGGAGGGAAGTGAGGGGGCTGGGACCCCCCCTCGTGGGTCACCGGGCCTCCTCCGTCGGGTCAAGTCCAGGACGCAGTCGCCGGCCCAGGAAACGGAAACCGCTCCCGCAGTTGATTCCGCGGACCCCGAGGGGTTTGCTGCGCGAGGTCTGGAGAGAGGGCTCCCCCGCCCGCGTGGGGGCTGGGCTGGCGGGGGTCCGCCACCTGCGGGCCCGCCCCGGCCCTGGGCCGAAGAGCTGAGCCAGCAGTTTCTCGGGGATGCGGACCCACGGATCTTGTCGAGAGGACCCAGAGCAGCCGTGCGGAGCAGGAACCCACTTCACAGTAAACGCACCTAAGACACTCTCTTCAGCGAGAAAAACGCCCGCGCGCGTCTGTTCTATTATTCATGGCTTTCCCGGGGGCGGGCCCGGGACCCCCGCGTCTCTGAGAGCCCCCTCTCTCCGTTTGTGCGCGCACAGCGCTCTGGGCTTGTCTTCCGACAGACAAAAGTCGCTCCGAGGACTCCGCCGTCTGCCCGGCGCCGCGCCGGCGACTCAAAGGCCCGTGCGCCCCGGTTTACAAATAAAACGCGCCGACAGCAAGGATCTGGAAGCAGCCGGCAGCCTCATGAATAATGTTCCCAGTCACGTGCTCCTCTTCCGGCACGTGTTTCGGCGGCAGCTCGGGTCGATCGCGGCCCTTTCGGAGACGAGCCTGGCGGGCGGCTCCCTGGCGGGGCGGCAGCCGTGCCCTGACTGTGCGCTCGGGCATCCCCGGTTCAGTAAGAGGCACCAGCCCTGGCCGCAGCCTCCGGGACACCGGCGACACCATGCTGGAGCCACCTACGGACGGCAGGGCGGGGTGCCACCGGGCGAGGCACAGGCAAAACCCAGAGAGGGAAGCCCTGGCTGGCGTAGCTCAGTGGATTGAGCGCAGGCTGCGAACCAAAGCGTCGCAGGTTCGATTCCCAGTCAGGGCACATGCCTGGGTTGCAGGCCATGACCCCCAGCAACCGCACATTGATGTTTCTCTCTCTCTCTCTCTCTCTCTCCCTCCCTTCCCTCTCTAAAAATAAATAAATAAAATATTTTAAAAAAAAAGAGAGAGGGGCTGCGCATGCCTTCCTGTGTCCAGCAAGAAGCTGCAGACCCCGGCCAGCCCAGCCCCCACGGCGGGCGGGGGAGCCCTCCCTCCAGACGTCAGGCGGCGCGAATAAAAACGCTGCAACCCGTTCTGGGGCTCAGGCCTGTGCCGACCGAACACACGTAACAAGCAGCAGAGGCAAGGCGGGGGGGGGCGGGGGGTGAGTGGATATATCTTTTTTACAGTTGCGAAGTGTTCACATTTGCGTGAAATGATACAGTCATAACTCCAGACAGGGACAAGGGAAGGGTAGAGATTGCAACCCACGGGGCAAGCACTACAAGAAGGCAAAAAAAAAATAATAATAACAGCTATAGCTCCAAAAGACCATGGACAAATGAAATGGGAATTTGAAAAATGGACGAGCTCCAACCACAGGAAAGGAAGACAATAAGAAGACAAACAGGAGACAAAGAGCAACACTGTATCAGTGACTACGGTTAGTGCAGAGGGTCAGACTCCCCAGGGCAGGGCACAGTGGGTTTCAAAGAGCAGGACCCGGCCATGCGCTGCCAACAGGAGGCGCTCTTTAAACAGAAGAACACAGGGAAGCCACAGGCCCAGGTGGGTGGTGAGGAGGCGGGAGCCGCTGCCTTTACCTCGGATCAGAGACACCTGAAGACCAAGAATGTTACCAGAAATAAAGAGGGACATTTCCCAATAATCAAGAGGATCCATTTCTCCCGAAGCTGAGCAGTAATAAATCTGTACGCGCCTAATAACAGAGCTTCAAAATACGAGCGGCAACAGGGCCGCAGCCAAAGGGAACAGCTGCCCCGGCACACGCGTGTGCACCGTGTCACGCAGCTCGGAGCTCCGCGCTCCACGCCCCAGGCCAGCCAGGCCCTCTGCAGCGGGTCGCGCCCAGGCCCAGAGGAAACTCACAGGCAGGTTAGCGTTGTGGTTTGGGTTGGGCGAGGTTTTCCTGTTGTCAGCTGCTGCGTGGGTCGTGCAAGTGAGCCCACACCGACCCCGGTACGATGACGGGTCCCTCTGGAGACGGACGGTTCAGTGTCCCTCGGAGGAGAGGTCACCCGCTTCTCTGGTGGGGTCAGAGGGCATCGCAGGCCCAGACTCCTCACGGCTGCCTCCCTGTTGGGTGTGGCCCTCCGCCCAGAGGGGAGCGCAGGCCCTGGGTGTGGGCAAGGCCCACGCCCTTCTGTGTCCCCGACTCTGCGCACAGGGTCCCCTCTGCCGGCTGATGCCCCCTCTGCACGTCCAGCGCGGCGGACACGGCGGACACTCCCCGAGGGTTTGTGCTGTTTGGTTGCTTTTCACGGGGCTATGGGAGTGACGGGGGGCGGGGGGGCTTTGGTTAATACAATTACAGGGGCCTCGGGCGTTCAGTTCCGTGACACCCCATCCACTTGTTGCGCTGTGTTCTCCGCCACCCAAGTTCACGGCGGGTTCGTGGAGCTAAAACGAGGGAGGGAGGGAGGGTGGGGAAGTGGGCAGCGGCCTGAGGCTCAGCCAACAGAACTGGGGGGGCCGCTCTGACGCCCACTCTGTGCAAATCCCCTACCTCAGGGCCCGACGTCTCGGCCCGCTGACGCCTCTCTCGCAGGTGCTCTGGAGGACTGGACGACAGAGGCGGGTTGGGCGTTTCTGTTTTGCAGGGTAACCAGGGACAAGAGGGCTGGGAGGTGTCCCCCCTCCCCCGCCTGCACCCCGCCCCCCTCCCCCACTCTACACCCCACCCGCTAGAAATGCCGCGGCCCGAGGCGAGTGGGCCCACCGCCACCACCCCTCCCCGCGGGCTCCCACACGCCAGCCCGGGTGAAACCTGGCCCCCGTGCACACGGGGGCCCCGGCGGAGGCGGGAACCCTCCTTCTCCTGGGGCCTCAGTCCACCCCTCTGGAGGGTGCCCTGGGGCTGCTTCCAACCCACAGACACTCATTGTCTCAGCCGGAGTCTGCGACCCACGGCCGGGAAGTCAGCCTCACGCCCCCTCTGAGGGCTCCGGGGGGGTCAGCCTCACGCCCCCCTCCAGCTTCCGCGGGCTCCTGGACGTCCCTGACACCCCTCGGCTTGGGGACGGCCACTCCAATCTCTGTGTGCGTCATCGCGTGGCCTCTCCTGTGTCTCTGCCTCTTCTCCTGAAGTGACACAAGTCACACTGAAGGAAGGGCCGGTCCCACCCCACGGGGACCTCGTCCCGACTCATCACTGCGACAAAGACCCAGCGTCCGAATAAGGCTGGATTCTGAGGTTCCAGAATGTCTTGGACCTGGGGGAGGGGACACCATCCGACCTAGTGGACCCTGCTTGCCAAGGCCATCTGCTGTCCTCCCAGTCCCGCCTGCACTCCCTGGGGACACGGGCACCTGACACACAGCTCCTCCACACCCCGGCCCAGCCCAGACATGCCCTCCGGCAGCCCGGCCCCTGTGCCCCCTGACCCCACAGCCCTGGAGACGCCCCACGCCACTCCTGCCACCCAATCCCAGGGCCACTCCGTGGACTTTGTCACAGGCATCTGCTCTTGCCAGAAACCACGTGCCGATGAGTCCCCCCGGGTGACGCGAGTCTCCTCTCCGCCCCGTCACGCACCCAGGGACAAGTCTGTAGGGGCTGGGTTCCGCCACCGAGAGGGGCGCCGTGCCCTGTGTCCCCACAGGGGCACCTGGGTCCACTCCCTGCTGCACCCCCTCACCCCTGCGTGTCCTCGCCCACCAGCCATCGGCCCGTTCTCCTTCCCGTCCCTCTGGAACGCCGGCTCCCGAGGCCCCCGGACGTGGGCCTTCCCTGCCCGGGGCGCAGCACGAAGCCCCGCCCTGTGGGATCACGTCACCCACCACCACCAGGCCCTCAGCCCCGAGACACAAGCTGCCGTCCCTTCTGCTCAGCTTCGCCGTGGCCACACCCCTCCTCCTCCTGCAGCAGACTCGGAAACTCCCCGAGGGCCGACGCCGGGAGCCGGCCACCCGCCCGCCTGTCCCGGACAGGGGCAGCACCCTGGTCACCAGAAGCCCGCCGCTGGCCCCGGACCCCTGCCCTGAGCTGTCCTTTCTCAGTCTCTCTCCTTCCCCTGGAATCTCCCCTCGGGGCTTAAATGGGGCCTGCCCCTTCCATTTCAAGAACAGAAACTCCCTCCACGTCACATTGGCCCCCCCCAGTTTCCTATTTCTGTCCCCTTTGGTCTCCGTGTCCCATAGGCTGCAGACGCCCGGCTGCTTCCGGTCCGCAGGGCCCCATGGCCCCTGTCACCTGGGCCCTCAGCTGCCAACTCTCCTTTGGGGACGCACCTCTCTGGGTGCCGAGACCTGTACCTCTCCCCCCTTGGACCTTCCATCGGCTGCCCTTCCCCCTCAGGGCTCTCAGGGGCTCACGGGCCAGTCACCCCTGGACCTGGCCGTCGTCCAGCGGCTCTGGTCGCCACCTGCAGAGGTCTGTGCCCCTGAAATACAGAGCCACTCGGCACACAATCTCGCACAGCAAAAGGCTCACCTCTCAGCTAATTGTCACTCTCCTACACGCTTCCAGGGGTGGGCGTAGAAATGGACCACGTGACCCAGCGGGACCTGCAGGGCAGCCCGGGGCTCCTCCGCCCCGGGTTCTGATGTGCACTGGCTGCCAGCCGCACCAGGGTCAGCAGCGGGGTTAGGGCCTCAGGGAGAACCCAGACCAGCTGGAAACGAAAGGCATATCTCTCTTTTTCTTTCCCTGAAAGGGCCTGTCCTTTTTTCTTTCTATTTCCTTTTCTTTTAAGGTTTTATTTATTTTTAGACAGAGGGGAAGGGAGGGAGAAAGAAAGAGGGAGAGAAACATCCATGTGTGGTTGCCTCTTGTGCGCCCCCTACTGGGGACCTGGCCTGCAGCCCAGGCATGTGCCCTGACCGGGAATTGAACCAGTGGCCCTTTGCTTCGCAGGCCAGCGCTGGATCCACTGAGCCAAGCCAGCCGGGGCTGAAAGAACTGCTCTTGCAAGACGTGGTGGGTGCCCCTCCGCAGTCTGTCCGGAAGGCAGCCCCTGTGACCGGGCCACTGGGCATGTTTCCGTGAGCTGCCGTGGCCAGCTAGACGAGGCACGGCTCACATTCTCTTTTCCTCCTTCACCTCTTCCCTTCGATAGGGGGCTTAAGAGTTGGAAAGTTTTAGTTTAAGTAACAGCTAATCAGCGCAGTAATCTGGGCGAGTAAAAGCTTTGTTCCAGGAACTGAAGGTGGGACTCGCCCCGACTCCAGGAGACCACAAGCAGTCCCACCTTTGTCCCTCAGGAGGGCGGCCAGCAACTCGAGATGACATCTGAGCCGTTGTGTTCCGGGGGGGGGGGGGATGACCGCCACCTGGGGCTGCGCAGTGTAAGGCCACCTCCCAGGCCAGAACGCTGAAGTTGAGTTTTTTTTAATCCAATTAACTTTTCCCTGAATTCCGACCCCCTCACTTACACTTTATTCTCCTTTTAAAAGGGACCATTTTAAAGTGGAATTTCAGGCGGTCTGTTAGGGTATGGACCCCCATCTTCTCAGACCGCCGGCCCTCTGAATGAAGCGTCCCTAAAGACTCAGTTGCTGTCTCTGCTTGTTGGGCTTGGCAGTGACAGGCAGCCCCGAGTCACCTTTACTCTCACAGGGTGACAGTCACCAGCGAGTGAGGGAGCTCAGCCACGCCCCGAGGCACAGGAGCAGCACCCTGGAGCAAGCGGGGCGATGACCTAACCTCTCCACACCCCCGGGCTGACAGCGGTAAACAAACGGTAGCAGGTGTCGGTGAGGATCCGGGGAAACCCAAGCCTCCGCCGGTGGGAATGTCGACGGGGCGGCTGCCGGGACGACGGCCAGCGTCCGCGGAAGGTTAAGGACGGACTGGCGTGGCCCAGAGGGTTGAGTGTCGTCCCACAAGCCGAAAGGTCACCCGTTTCATTCCCCGTCAGGGCACAGGCCTGGGTCGCCAGCCAGGTCCCCTGGCTGGGGGCGTGCGAGGGACAACCTACCCATGTTTCTCTCTCCCTTCCCCCCAAATAAATACATTAAATCTTTAAAAAAAAAAGATTAAGGACTGAGCCACCACATTGGCTACCGAGTCCTCTCCTAGCCCCTCACCCAGAGGAGGGAAAACGTGTGTCCAGGCAGGGACTGACCGGTGAAGGTTCACAGAGACACGACTCATCACAGACCAAGGGCAAAACAAGGCGCTGAGCCAGGGGGCAGGGAGAAGCAAAGCGTGGCATTTCCTGGTGGCGAGACGCTATTCGTCCATGAACAGCGGTGAATGCTGACACCGGCTGCTGCGACGTGGATGAACTTTGAAACACTCTGCAAAATGAAAGGAGGAAGGAGGAAACCACACAGCCCTCATATTATAGGGTCCCGCTCCTGTGAAATTCCAGAGCAGGAGACGTGGATTAGTGTTGCTCAGTCCTGGGGCCCGGAGGCCCGGCGGGGCCGGGCGGGGGCCGGGCGGGGGCGGCTGGGGGGCGGCTGGGGGGATGGGGAGTGACAGCCAAGGCAGTTTCTTTGGGCCCGCTGATGAAAACGTTCTGGAACTGACCGGGGCCCTGGCCGCACAACTCCGAGGGCTGCTACACTTTCAGTGGGTGGCTGGCAAGGGTTGTGGATTGTGTCTCCATAAAACTGTTACAACGTGATGAGACCTCCACAGGGACTGACTTCAGAGGGTGGGCGAGGTCTGCGAAGATCCAGTCCCTCTCCGTGGGGAGTGTGACCCCACTTGCGTTTCTTGAACCACACCCACACTTAATGCCAAGGAAAACTGGTGGGAAACACACACCCCAAATGTTACAGAGAGTATCCGTGTCTAGGTGGTGGGGTTATGGGTGCTTGAATTTTTAAAAATTTATTGGTTTTTAGAGAGAGAAGGAAAGGGAGAGAAACATCAATTTGTTGTTGTAGTCATTCATACATTCATTGGGCAATCCTTGCATGTGCCCTGACCGGGGATCGAACCTGCAACCTTGGTGTACTGGGATGACCATCTAACCCCCTGAGCGACCCTGCCAGGGCTGGATTATGGATTTTCTAGAATATAATTTTCCCCACTTCCTGAATGCTTTACAACCAGCAAGCGATGTGTCAACTAAAAACAATATACACAGTCATCTACCCTATTTTTACAAATACTTACAGTAAATGGTTATTAATGTTTTCATAAAAGAGTAGCAGGGGCACAGACCAAGGGCAGTAGATTACTCACGACAGCAGGTCTCAAAGTCCTTAGGATTCCCCGCCCCCCCGAGCTCCCACCCCCACCCCCCACCACAACCCAGGATTCTTCTTGGCCCAAAGGAGCTACAGATATTTTTTGCTTTGGTTAGTGATCTGGGAGAAAGTATGGCGTCATGTCACTTTGTAACCAATGGTGAACGTTCCTTGAGGCCCTTGTGTAAGAGCGTGTCTACATGGACGAGTATAAAGTGGTGCCCGTAAGAACCAAATGGGCCCTGGCCAGGTGGCTCAGTGGGTTGGAGTGTCATCCCGTGCACCAAAAGGTTGGGGGTCCGATCCCTGGTCAGGGCACGTACCTGGGTTGCAGGTTTGATTCAGTCCTTGGTTGGAGTGCGTATGGGAGGCAACTGATGGATGCTTCTCTTTCTCCCTCTCTCTCCCCCCTTCTCTCTCTCTAAAGTCAATAATAATAGGCCCTGGCTGGTGTGGCTCAGTGGACTGTGCGTGGGCTTCAAGTCAAAGGGTCCCCGGTTCGGTTCCCAGTCAGGGCACATACTTGGGTTTCGGGCCAGGTCCCCAGTGGGGGCCATGTAAGAAGCAACCACACAGTGACGTTTCTCTCCCTTTCTTTCTCCCTCCCTTCCGTTCTGTCTAAAAATAAATATAAAAAATAAAATCTTTAACGTCAACAACAATAATAATAAAATATCCTCAAGTGTAGATTAAAAGAACTAAATGGTACCCTCGTGAATACATCCCCCAAATATTGAAGCCAGAGTAACTGGTGGGGCTGGTGGGGCTGGTGGGGCTGGGAGAACAGACCCCGGCGTGACTCAGCCGTGCGAGCCAGCACTGGGGAGAGAAACTACACCCACAACAGCGCCCCAGGAAACAGAGGTCAAAGTCTCAGAGTCTTTGAATGTGGTTTCTGATCCTGAGGTTGCAGTTTCCAAAACAGTACATTCAAGTTCCTCCGCCGTCCCCCCCCACCCCAGACTGGCTTTATTCACGGGACCAGACTCCACAGGGCAAACCACAGACCAAGTGCCGGGGAGTGGGGGCGGGCAGTGCAGGGACCCTAAGACCGAAGCCAGCTGACAGCCCACAGGTGTCCCTCCCAGTTCCCACAGGTCGACAGGGCCTCCCCCTGGCTCTCGAAGTCCGGAGCTGGTGCCACGGGGATGGGGAGTCGGAGAGGCGGGGCCGGAAAACGTGCGCAGACCCTAAGGCACCAACTAGCTAACAGAGCTCATGGAGCCTCCCAACCCGGGAGCCAGATAACTCGGGTCCCATCAAGTGTTTTCCCAACGTGCGCGCCTGGGCAGAAGCGTTACGACTGGAAGAGGGGCGGGGCCCGTCTGCGTGGCCAGGCAGCGCAGCGGCAGACAAAGGACCGGAGCTCCGCCTTAGATGCTGGGAGACAGGGGCACCAACCTCTGGGCCGCTGAGAGCCCCTGGACACAGCGGCTCAGGGGCTGAGCCGAGGGCTCGCACCTCTGCTCATTGGGCCTCCTGGACCCGAATCAACCTGTCTGTGCTGAAGAGAAGCCTCTTGTGGTTGCTGGTGTCTGCCTTATCTCAGGGTCACGGCCGAGATGTACACACCTCTCCGTGAGGTTCACAGCTTGACTTGTATACGTGCTTCTCAACCTGGGGGCGGGGTGTGGGGGGAGGGGGGAGTCCCAGCAGAGGCTTCTGAGGGCTGAAAAACCAAAGACTCTCGGCTACGAGGCCTTCCTTTGTAAGGACCTGCCATTGTTTATCCAGCTAGTTTCCCATCTGTTGACAGGTGAGCAGCCTTCTGTTTATTTTTTTTTTGCTATTACAAAGTTCCCGTGTTACAGTGACAGCAGATAGACAGATGGACACTCCGGGATCTACCTACGTACCTCCAGGCACTTACGCAAAGTGGAGCGGAGATAATGACCGAGATCCAGAGTACAATGTTTCTTCAGTCAAAACCGCTCTGAACCTTTGGGAACAGAGGATGTCGTCGTGGTGACCAAGGACTTAGAGAGGAGCCGAGAGAGAGAGGCTTGATTCTGCGAGAGCCTCCGGGGACAGGGGAGGGCAGTGGCCCTCCATCCCAGCCACGCCCACAGTCTGGCCTGAGCTCCAGACGTGGAAACAAGCCACATTATTAGACACACCGTACCTTGCTCGAACATAAGGGCTCGGGGGCAATTTTCAGTTACCGAGGACGGCGACGACACAGAGGCAGAAAAGACTGGGTCAGGTTCACGCCGGCGTGGCATCATGCGCTGGGCGTCAGAGACACACACAGCACCGACCCACGGCGTCCTGCCCGGGAGTTGGAGGTGGCAGCAGAGGGAAGCTGGGACTGAGGCTGGGCGGCAGTGACAAGGCACTGGGCGGCAAGTGTCTTCACACAGTCAGTGCTTTTCAAGTTCCCTCCGCTGCCGCATAGTCAGGAGCGCGGACACAGCCAGGTCCGCTTTCCTTTCCCTCGAAGCGTCCTGCCTTATCATGACACATGCACGTGAGCCCTGTGCCCCAGACAAATGACGTCTGAGAAAACCCAATATACCAGGAAGACCTTTTTTTTTATTTTAATCCTCACCTGAGGATATATTTATTGATTTTAGAGAGAACAGAAGGGGGGCGGTGGAGACAGAGAGAGAAACGTGGACATGAGGGAGAAACATCCATCGGTTGTCTCTCACGCGCACCCTCACTGGGGATTGAACCTGCAACCTGGGTTTGCACCTTGCTCTGGAATCCAACCAAGTGACTTTCCGGTCTATGGGACGACGCTGCAACCAACTGAGTCACCTGGCCAGGGCTTGTTTTGTGGGTTGTTTTTTTTTTTTCACCCTTAGCCACAGACCCGGATGCTTTAGACGAAACACACACGGCGTTGCATGCTGCCTGAGCTCCCGGTTGTCTGGGCTGAGGCGCTCTCTCTACCTCTGCTTATCTGGGGACAGCACATAGGACCAAAACCCTTTAAAAAAAAAAGATTTTATTTATTTATTTTTAGAGGGGAAGGGAGAAAGAGGGGGAGAGAAACATCCATGTGCGGTTGCCTCTTGTGTGCCCCCTGCTGGGGACCTGGCCCGCAACCCAGACATGTGCCCTGACTGGGAATTGAACCTGTGACCACCAACATGATCTTGCGGAACAAGAGATGGGTTCCAGACTGGGATGGGCCTGCCCCCCTATGTGGACGGTGCGGCCCACACAGCAAGCAAGATTCGTGGCCCACCAAGATGCAATCACGGGGCCCACCAACAAGACCGAACAGCATTTCACTCCTCCCTGAGAGGTGTCGTTGGTTTGCGCCCCAAACCTGAGGACAGGCAAGTGGAAACTGGAAGAGATCACTGTGTGCGAGGCATGTTCCCCATCTACACTTTCATAAAGGACGTCACCAAAGGCCTCTGAGCCACTCTGGTCGCCTGCAAACGGAAAGCACCTTGAACACTACGTGCATCCCCGCACGCATTCGCTTTCCAGGAGCAGGTGTGGTGGCCATCAGGAGCCTCAGGGCCTGCCGAAGAATCCAGGTCGAAGCACCATCAGCTGACCCAGCAGGTGCATTGACCACCTGTTAACAACAGAGTGGAGGACACAAGGTCAGAAAGAATGCTCATCCATGGGCCAAGTGTGGGTCACGGTCACGCTCTAGATTCCAGGGGTTGAGCCCTGGAGAACCGCGGCGGCGCGTTTCTCCAAGTGGTTCCCGCCCTGGAATCCGCGTGGCACCGCCTCCCACCGCGGGCGAGGGATGCGGCAGCACCGGGGCCGGGCGAGGGAGGCCCGCGGCGCCCGCGCTCCGCCAGCCCCTCGGTGCCCCGCGCCGCGCTTGTCGGTGCCCCCCCAGCCCGGTGAGGCCCCCCAGCCCGCGCGCCTGCTCGCGTCCGTCCGCGCTCCCGAGCCAGCTGGCCGGGGGTGGCGTGTGCCTACGTCATATGGGCCGCCCGCCTCCGATTGGCCGCGACCGCCTCACCAGACCGCGAGCGCTCGGGCGCGCGGGCGGGGCGGGGCGCGCGGAGGCCACGCCCCCAGGCACGCGAGCGGGGCGGCGGGCCGCTCTCGGGTCACGTGACCCAGGGCTCGTCTGCTTTCCTTATAAGCCTCGCGCCTCGCGCTGGGCGCCGCGGGCCCAATTCCTCGCGGTCCGGGCTGGGACCTTTCCGTGTCGCCTCCTCCGACACCTCCTCGGTCCGCGAGCCCGCGGGCGGGCGCCCCTCTGCCAGGTAGGCGGGGCGCGGTGGGGTCCTAGGAATGGGACCGCCGGCCTCTCCCCGGGTCTGTGACCCCGACCCCAGCCGGGGCAGGGGCTGCACCCCTGACCCCCGTGGGCCGGGCCACTGGTCCCCTCCTCCCGCGGGGACGCCAGTACCCTGTGCTGGCCGGCCTGCGAAAGCGCGGGGTCTCGGAAACTTTGGGGCCGGACGGGGCGTGCACGGGCTGCGTTCGGGCGGGAACGGAGCCGACTGTGCAGCCCGCGCCTGCGCCCCCACCCTCCGTCGTGCGCCCTGCGCCCTGGGCTCCGGGAGGGACAGTTTTCCTGGACATGACGGCGGGAAATGAGAGCACAGACTCCCCAGCGGGCCTCGCTGCCCCTGCCCTGCTCCGTGGAAATGAACTTGGTCGCGACTCCGCCTTCCCGATCCTCTTTTTCCCTCCAGGACAGCCCGTCAGTCCGGTGACTGATGCCCAGGCTGGACGACCACTTCTGGAGTTGTCCCTGTGCTCGCGGCGCCAGGCACCGAAGCTACTCGACAGCCCGCGCCGGCGCGCTGGCGGCCAAAGTCGGGGGCATGGTCACCTCCTCCGTGTCCGGCTCCGCGCTGCGGGCGGCCGGCGGGGCCCGGGACCCAGAGCCGGCTCGCAGGCCTGGGAGCCCTGGCGTGAGGGGTCAGGCCACCCTCTGGCACCCCCATCTGCTGCAGAGGGGCCTGGTGCTCTTCTCGGTCGGGGTGGTCCTCGCCCTGGTGCTCAACCTGCTGCAGGTGCAGAGGAATGTGACCCTATTCCCCGATGAGGTGATCGCCACCGTCTTCTCCTCCGCCTGGTGGGTGCCTCCCTGCTGTGGGACCGCGGCCGGTGAGTAGGAGTTTCAAACATTTTTTTTTTTTAAGTGTTTGGTGCACAACGTTTTGCAGACTCCGGGAAACACGGGTTTGAAAGGGGAGCCGTGCGGGGCGCGAGTGAGCCTCTCCAGGGCTGGCGGTCGGGGGTCTGCACCCCAGCCCCGGGCGCAGGGTGGTGGTGATGGAGACGAGACCTGGCGTGTGCACCGCCCGGGCACCTCCACCGGGCTGCCTGGTCCGGTCGCGGTTCTCGCGGTTTGGGACGCGGGCCGACACTCGGTCCGCCGCTGTGATTGGTCGCCGGAGAACTGGTGAGCGGAGGCCGCGGGCTGCCATTGGCTGCCGCGGCCACCACGCTACGGGCTGGGGGACTGAAAACAAACCGTCACGTGGGCGGCGGGCGGAGGCGGAGCCTGAGAGAGGCCTCCCCGCTTCCTTTTAGGGCCACCGGGGGCAGAGCCCGGCCCTGCCCCTGACCTAGGGAGGGTGACCCTGCGTCCAGAGGGTGGGTACCTGGCCGGAAACCACACGGGCTCAGTCCAGACTGTCGATGGGCAGCGGCCTCTGCGCAGATTTCTACTAGCTGCTTGGATGGGGAGGCTGAGTCGCCCCCTGTCCGGGCCACATGGTACTTCTGAGAAGTCACAGGGCATGCCTGGCAGCTGCTTCCCGTGGCCTCAACTCCGCCACGTGGAGACACGGAGGCGCAGGCGGGCCCTGTTCTGGGCTCCCACAAACTCCGGGCGCGGGCCCCGAGGAGGCGGCGGGCCCTGCTGCGTGTTTTGGCCGGCCCCTCCGGCCGCCGCCCTCGGCGCCAGCGCCACTCGCTTGGATGCCTCATTATGGGGCGCTTGGCTCCGCCCCACTGTGCAGAGGTGGACACCCAGTCTCGGGCTCAGCAGCCAGGTCCAGACGGGTGTCCTTAGCTGCATGCCGTCCCCCTGCAGTCTGGTGGGTCACACACTCCCTGAGGACAGCGGGAAGGCAGGAGGCTTGGAGTGGCCGTGGGGTGCGGGTGGGGGAAGCGGTAGTTTCTGAGCAGGGGCGGGGTGTGTTTGTCTTGGTCCTCAAAGGTAGGGTCCGGCCTTTAAATATACAACTGGGCTGGAGAAATGTCGCGTGAGAGTAGAGATTTCTACCTCAATAGGTGCGAATTCTGTTGTCCACACACATTTGGTGCAACGGCTTCATTCTTTGAATCCAAAACTTGATTTTAAAAGGGTTAGTTTAGGCTGTCTTTGTCAGGAAATACCAGGCATACTTGAAACAGTTCCTCATACCTTTTTTTTTTTTTTTTTCTGGTCTCAGCCAAGAGCATGCGAGCAACACCCCACAGCACATTTTCCCACTTGGCCTCTGACTTTGGAGGGTGAGGTCAAGTTCTAGTGCAGTGAGTTGCAGAGCTTCAGTTCTGTTTTTCAAAGCTCCAGAGTCGGGTGTGATAGAATTGAGCACGAAATTGAAACCAGAAACCGAAAGCCTTTGGCGTGAGCATTTGGCTAGAACTGCGTTTCTTGGTTTTCTGTCCCAGACCCTAAAGCAGTTTTCTGTCTTCCCTGGGACGCGAGGCAGAGCCTCTGCCTGGCTCTCGGGTCCCCCCCAGGGGGCCCCGGGCTGCACCCCAGCGGTCACCAGGCCCCTCACACCTTGCACCGGCTTCCCTCCTGGAATGCCACGCCTTCTCTTGTCCAAAGTCTCTCTCCCGTTCATGCTGTGCGGCTGTGTCTGCGAAGGTTCCTCGCTGCTCACATCCCAGCCAGCTCCTCCTCCTGTCTCTTTGTTACGTGATGTCACCCGCATCTTACACGGGAGGGCACGGACACGGGAGCAGGCCCACCAGCAAGCTGGGAATGGAGACCCAGTTCTGCGCCTGGACCACGGGCCTCTGCAGCTCAGGGCCTGGGCCCCGGGGACAGGAGCGTGCTTGGCCGGTGGCAGTGCGGCCCGGCCCAGCATGGTGCTCGGGGTGCCCGGGGTCTCCTAGAGTTCTGTCCCTGCTCACCAGCAAGTCCGGTGCCGCCACCTGGGCGTGGGTACGACCCACACATCAGCGTGGGAGCAGCACCAAGGTGCGGGCCGGGAGGACGTCAGAACCGGCGAGGGGACTCGTGTCTCAAGTACTCATGGGAGCTGCCCTGTCAGTGGCAGGACAGAAGTCCCATGGTGACTCGGGGAGAGAAAGCTGCCTCTGCAGGCTGCTCGGTGGTCTGCGCCCCAGGCCCCTGCGGCTACGTCTCTGCTCAGTTCATGCCTGTGTTGAGCTGAACCGAAGAGCAGTGGTTTTGCTTTCAGCTCCTCAAAACTGACGCACACGCGCGCGTGCGTGTGTGTGTGTGTGTGTACACTCCAGGAAATCGAAAACACAACGAGTCTGAACTTCCGTGATGTGTGCGAGCAGGCGCTTCCCGGAAAAGGGCTGGTTCGCGGAGCAGTTCGGTGCCGCGCCGCGCAGAAAGCGCGCGGTGCCGGGCTGCTGTCAATCATTACGCCGGGTACGTCGCTCAGCGCGCACTGACTCTGTTCTCTCCTCTCTCCCCACAGCGGTGGTCGGCCTCCTGTACCCCTGCATCGACAGCCACCTGGGCGAGCCCCACAAGTTTAAGCGGGAGTGGGCCAGCGTGATGCGCTGCGTGGCCGTGTTCGTGGGCATCAACCACGCCAGCGCTGTATCCTTCTGTGGGCGCCCCGAGCCCAGAGCGTGGTCCTGGGTCTCGGGTGGAAGCACTGGGTTACTTTGAATGAGGATGTGCTGCCTGGTGGGTGGGCAGGACGGTGCCCTTCCGGGTGCTTGACCTCTTGACCTGGTGCTTAGTTTCCACACAGCAGGAGTTTCGAACAGGGACAGTGCAGAATCCTTAAGTTCATTTCCGGAGACGGTGGAAAGGCCCCCCCGAGACCCAGGGGGCTGTTTTCCCTCCTCTGTCGGGCCGTATCTTGCTTCCTCGGGGCCCATTCTGTAAATTCTCGTTTTGACCCGACGGCCTTGGGTCGTGAGGACCTGGTTCCTGGGGCTCGGTGATGAGCAGTGCCAGGGCCGCTCCTCCTCGGGCGTCTCCCAGGAGGCTGGTGGTGACCACGCCGGTCCCCGAGCTGGTCCGAGCTCAGGGTCCTTAGCACCAGCTCCCTGATCTCCAGCGTCCCCGGGTGGGGCGCATCGCGCGGAACAGAAATGCATTTTGGGGAAGAAGGTCCATGTGTCCCGGGTCTAACTACACTCCTTCGGCGGCAGCAGACCCCATTTTCAAACCGCAGAGAAAGATAATCTCAGGGTGACCGGTTCCGGCACCTGCTCTGCCCCTGCCCGAACGGCGAGGAGGTCACGGAAGGACACAGCAGGCCATCTTGCCCCCACTCGGCCCGTGTCCCCCAGCTGACAAGCTGCGCTGTGGTGGAAGCCAGCCGGTGCCCACGTGGATTTGGGGGCGGCAGCAAGCACCGCCTGAGGAGGGCCTCACGCCAGCGCGGAGAGGGCCCCCGAGAGCAGGCTGCGGGTGACTTACAGCAGCACAGGCTGTTCTGTGGCCAACCTGCCCGCCGGACTCCATACGCGGCTGTCAGAGGTTGGCTCGTTGAGTCCAGTTTTTACCCAGGGACCCCAGAGAAGCTTCTGGATTGCGGGGCCCTTGTATCCGACCATCTCTGCTGCTCGCCGGCCGCTGTCCTGGGTGGAGGTTCACGTGCACGAGAGGAAAAGCGGTGCAGGTTCTGGGGTTCTCTGTGTTTTCACCTTTTTAAAAATCGCTGACTTTTCCTTAACTTCCGCCTCACCAGAAACTGGATTTTGCCAATAACGTCCAGCTCTCCTTGACACTGGCGGCCCTGTCCTTGGGCCTGTGGTGGACGTTTGACCGGTCGAGAAGCGGCCTCGGGCTGGGCATCACCATCGCCTTCCTCGCCACGCTGATCACGCAGCTGCTGGTGTACAACGGCGTCTACCAGTAAGCCGCGCCCGCGTGTGGCAGCCTGCCCACGGCCGCCGCTGCCGATTAAAAACACGCACGTAGCTGAGGGGGCCGAGTTCGATTTACACAGGCACACCATAGACTTAGGCATGGAATTCTCAGAGACGCTGCCTGTTGCTGATGGGCATGCTGAAGACACACCCCCACAATGCCATGTAAAGTGGGGTCCCGACCCCTGGGCCGCAGACCAGTACGAGTCCGTGGCCTGTGAGAACCAGGCCCGCCCAGCAGGAGGGGAGTGGCCAGGGGTCACTGCCTGCTTGCTGCCTCCTGTCCCCCAGCCCCCTGGTTGGTGAAAATACTGTTTTCCATGAAACTGGTCCCTGGTACCAAAAAGGTTGGGGACCCCTGGTGTAAAGGGAAGCCAGGCAGGAACAGGGACATCACGTTCCCGGTCAGCAGGGCTCCCGCGGGCATCGGCCCGGCCCTCACGCGCCCCCTCTTCCCGCAGGTACACGTCCCCGGACTTCCTCTACATCCGCTCCTGGCTGCCCTGCATCTTCTTCTCGGGGGGCGTGACCGTGGGGAACATCGGGCGACAGCTGGCCATGGTAGGTGAGACCGTCACACTCGCTCCTGGCCCTGGAGTCGCGCTGCAAGACAGAACCGCTTTACGGGGTACACTTTGCTCTGTGTTGACGAGTGTCTGGTGGAGACCCGCAGCAGCTGCTGTTGAGAAAAGCCACAGCACAGACACGGCGGGTGGGGCTGCCTGAGGTTCCCTGGTACCCGCTCGGCTCGCAGGACACGCTGAGCTGTGGCAGCGTGTGTTGTGATGTCCTGCCTCCTCCTGTGAGGGCAGGCCACTTGGGGACTGGGCGGCAGAGGCACACAGCCCCAGGCTGCCGACCCTGCGGGGGCCAGGTCAGGCCTGGGTCGGCATTGAGGGCAGACAGCCCGTCCTTCCTGAAAGAGCAAGAAGCCGACCCCCGACCCCCGCACCCCTGCCTGGGCCCAGTGCATCCTGGGAGCCGGCAGGAAGTGAAGTCAGGGTCCTGGGAACAGCTGTTCTCGGTAGTTAAGATTCTGAACACTTGACGGAAAGGAAACTCGGTGTGGGCATTTCGTTTGGTGTTGACTTTGACTCGAGGGCTTAAATAAAATGAGCTGAGAGCAGCAGCAGCTACTCTTGGAGGGACCATCGCTCTCAGATAAACCTGGGGCTTGCTCAGAAAACTTATCTTTACCCCTCGTCTGCTGTTTTTACGACAGGACGTTTTCTGTGCTGGCCGATGTCCCTGCCTTTTAGTTTCTCTTCCATTCCTCCCCCGTGTCTGTAAATACCCCCCGAGAGCCCTGCCTCCTGAGAAACGTGCATCCCAGCTCCCTGCTTTTCTCTCCTCCTCCAGGAAGCCCTCCATCTACCTCCGCCTGAAGGCAGGGTACCTGTCCTCAGGGTCGTGCCATTTTCTGGGCCCCAGAGAGCTCCTTTTTTTGTTTACTTGTTTTCCAAACTTTGGCCTTTTTAAAATTCAAGACTTGGATTGGGAGTGAAGGGAATTACTTTTGCTGCAGATGAAGTCGGGACTGAAGAATAAGCAGTACATCTATAATAAGGGTTGTCGCAGAAAGCAGTGACTCCCTGGAGCCTTGACTGCGCCCGCCTCACTGTCGTTTCTCCTGGCACCTCTTGTCCCGGGGACTTCTCCCCACCCCCTGAAACCACAGCCAGAGGTGGTGGTGCTCCTCCCCCCGCCCGACCCGGGCGTGGCTGCAGGTGGGCGACCGTGCCCAGGGTGGGGAGCAGCCTTTCACGTGCTGTGCTCTCACCACTTCCGGCTGGGACAGAGATTGGCCCCTGGCCCCAGACATCCGTCCCAGGCAGCGACTCTCTAGAAAGAGCAAGTGGCACATCTCCTTAGACGGAGACTTAGGGTAGGGGAGCTACATCCCTAGTGTTCCTTCAGAGAGAGGGAAAGACGAACAGCTTTCTCAGCTCCTTCCGTCTGTGAAGACAGGCATGCTCTGCTCGAAATCCAAACGCTCATGTAAACCCAAGAAACTGGTTGCGTCCTAGGAACAGACGCAGCACCCTGGCCTGGCCCTTTGCACTCACAGGGTGGCCTGAGGAGCAGACCCAGCTCCGAGTCTTCAGGGCCTGTCTGCTGCTCCCCTCCGGGGCCTCTCTGCTGCTCCCCTCCGCGTTTCCTGTCTCCATCACCCCTCCCTCTCTGGGTCCGCCTGGTGGCCGGTTGGTATGTGCGCCCTGAGCGCATTATTTGTGCCCTTCTCTGCTCGCAGGGCGTCCCCGAAAAGCCACACAGTGACTGAGTCTCGCGCCCGCTGCTTCTGAAAGGACAGCCAGACGTGGGACAGGACGCCAAGCGCCAGACTGCGACGGAGTCGTCTCTCCTCCGCGATCTGCTTTGTCGGGCCTGGCAGACACGCCGCTCCGGGGACAGCCCCGCCCACGAGCGGGTGGGCGCAGCCGGGCCGCCCGCCCGGAAACACGGCCGTGGCTGCCCTCGCCAGCGTCTGCCCCGCGGACCCTGGGTCTCCTGCCGGGGCAGGCGGGTGGCGGTGGCAGTTTCCACGTGTTTGATGCCATTTATGTCGCAAAATGCAAGTTGCCATATTTCAAAGCCTTGGACTGAAAGCACCAGCCCCAGCTCTCGGTTTGGGGCCACACCCGCGGGAGGGGGGAGCTTGAGGGCGCTCAGGCAAGGCGAGAAAAGGATTAGAAAAGGTATTCATCCAAAAGATTTTTAAAAATTGGGTTGTGTAAAACTACACGGAGCGGCGGGGCAAACGCTCTCGCGGCCGCACGTGCGTGTCCCGGAGGCGGTGGCGCCCCCCGCGGCGCTTGGCGCAGACAATCCGAGAGCAGAGGGCGGCTCCGTGCGCAGGGACAGAGTCCGCTCCGTCCCGCGCTTCAGCCCTCGTGAGCCGGCCCGTCGACCCGTCGGTACTCCAGCGTCCAGGTGACGGCGTCCCCCCGCCCAGCTGCAGCCCTACGGGATTCGCAATCCGGGATGGCCTTGCCCCCACGCTCCGCCTGCAGCGCCGCGGGTGCGCGGAGCCTCCGCTGCGCCAGGCAGTGGGTGAGCACAGCGCATGCGCGGGGCGGCGCAGGCCACGTCAGACCCGATTTGCAAGTGTTGGGTCGTTAACTTCAAGTGCAATGTGTACGAAAACCAATCTGAGCCTTGTATCCTCCTACGTATTTATTTTTTTTTTAAACGTGTGAGATGTTAGAGAGAGGGTTCCCCATCCATCCATTTCAGCACTGCATGGAGGCAGCATTCAGCAATAATTTCTTTCCAGTGGGAAGTCCCTTGGCGGGGCCCGCCACTGAGCCCTGGTCCTTCGAAATACTCCGGTTTCGTGGGTTTAAGTAAACATGTCGTTTTCACTTACAAAGTTGTCCTTTTTTTGTATTTTGAAATTTCGGTGTTTTCTGTTTAAATGCTGTGAAAGCAGCTTGGTGAGAAGATCCCCAGGACGGAGACCGGCAGCCTGACCGACTGGACCAGCGGGCCTGCCTGCGGCCGGGGCCGCGCGCGGGGCTCCTGGGACACTCGCTCCCTGCAGCGGCGGTTTCATTGTTGCGGGGAAATCTCTTCCCGTAGATGGCACGCTCCCCTGGCCAAGTTGTTATAGGGGGCTTTTGTTGAAAGGAAAAGGGGGTCGTTCCGAACTTGGCAATGACCCCTACACATTTTCTAAAAGCCAGTGATTAGAACACGCACAGGTATTTGGGTGGTGTGTCGGTATTTTATGAAAAACAACTTATTAGCTGAACACATTCATCAGGTCTTTCATTACACTTGCTGCATAAAGAACAAGTTTGTGTGTGTTTTTTGTGGGGGGGTTTTTTTTGTTTGTTTGTTCTGTTTTGTTTTGTTTTGTTTTTTGGTCTTCAGCTGGAAGTCAGTCTGTACCTGTTAGAAGTGACGTGGCCAAAAAGCGTGGATCGGCACACTTCCTTTGCCAATACTGTACAGCACGTGTGTGAACCAAAGCGATGCGAGTGTGAAAGTGTGACACGGTGTGAGGAGTTTGCACTACCCCAGGTGGAGCGGCCAGGGAGCTTCCCATTCTGTCTAGGTTTCCCGCGTTGTGTTCTTTTTGCATTTTTTTAAAAATTTCTATTAAAGGTTCAAAACCAACCATTGTATGGAGATGGGTTTTTCTTTGCAAGGCGGAGGCGTGTTTGCATGTGGAGTGGAAATAACTTGATGGCTCTTCAGACTTCGGCTTCCACGCGGCCTCTTGGGAAAACACCACGGGCGGGTGTTGCGTCCTGGTGACGGAGAGGGTGTCATCGTGACCACACTTTCACCGCCTCCTGTCCCCTCCCACCGACTGCCCTTGCCCAGGTGTGCTGTCCTCCGTCTTGGAGGGAGAGGCCCCTCCCCGTGGTCCAGATGGGGGTCTGGGGGTCTCCAGAGCCCCGGAGAGGGGCCGAGCACCAGAGCGGGCCGCCGCCAGCCCGAGTGGTGAGTGGTGTGCTCACCCGGGCGTCCGTTGGTAGACAGTCACCCCAGGTGGCCGGAGGGTCACCGCCGCCTCCGGCATCTCCCTGCCTTCTGAATCAGGCCTGTGAACGCCCACTCTGCTGGGCGCCGGGTTCCAGGTCGCAGACGAGGGTCCGAACTGGTCTCCCTCCAGGGCTCGGACACCCGGTGCCTTGGGGGCATAAACACACCTGAGCGGCAGTGACTGGGCGTGGTTGGCTGCCTCGAGCAGCCGGGCCCCAGGACACCGGGCGCGGCCCTGCGCTGCAGGGATCTGTCACAGAGCTGGCCTGACGTCCGGGAACCCAGGCTCCCCAGGGGTCGCTCCGGGAAGCACTTAGGAACCACCGGGCCTGGGACCTGGGACCTGACCCTGGCGGGGTGGGGGGGGCAGGGAGCTTTTTCAGAGAAAAGGACAGAGGGGCTGAGGCAGCAGGTGGGACTCCGCCCACACAGAGCTGGGGTCCCCTGCCCTGTCAACGCCGCCCAGGGAGGGGATCTTCCAGACAGCGGCGCCGTGGCCCCTCGGAACGGAAAAGGAAAAGAAGCCGTGGTCTGCCCCAACCCTCAGTTGCGTGTCACAGCTTTTGTAAAGTGTGTGTTAACTTGTGAAACGCATGTCAACGACAGCAGAGAGAAAAGTTCACCTTATTTTATACTCAACCCAACATGCTTCACCACCAGGGGCCCCTCCCACACGTGACCCCAAACTCCCAGACGACCTGGCAGGGAAGGCGGCAGAAGCGCCCCCGGTCCCAGGCGCCCGGAGATTCACCTGGGGTGTGCGCAGCTGACCCAGACGAGCCCCCGGCACCCCCAGCAGCAGCCCGCATCTGCATCTGGGGGGCCAAGTCGGGGAGTGGGGCCGTGCCGGGGGCGGTTCCAGTCCCCGGGCAGCAACTGATCTCAGCCCACCACAGGTGAGGCGCGCAGCCCACCGACTGGCCCCTCCATGCGAGGAGGCCCCAGAGGCAGGAGCTGGGGAGGGACACAGGGCATGGCGTCGGTTTGGCCAGTTCTCAGAGTCACCTGCAGCCTTCCCCCGGCCACGTTTCTGGCAGGTGGGAGACTTGAATCAGATGTAACCAAGCCGCCTGGCGCCCGCGTCCCCACTCAAGTTACAGATGTCCCCTTGGTCTCGGTGCCGAGACTCGCAGGGAGGCCTCCATGAAAGCCCCCGACGTGCGGTCGTGACCCCGCGGCGGCACACAGGCCCTGAGGGAGTTGCAGGGTCCCAGGAAGCAGATCCCAGCAGAGGTGGGTGGGGGCTCCTCTGGGCACAGCGGCTGTGCCAGTGCAGGCCGGGTTCCCCGCGACCTCGGTGTGCACCCCAAGGTCATGCCTGCCCAGGACGAGGGTCTGGGTCTGTGTGACCGAGTGGCCCCTGCACGGTCTCGTGCAAGGGACGTGGTCGGCACCTGGGTGTTCTCCCCAGCTGTGGGCTCACAGCCGTCCGCAGCCCCCGCCCCAGCGCCCTGGCGCCTCCCTCTGCTGCCCACGGCGGGCTGGGCCGCAGACGCCATGAGTGCCCGACCTCGGGGCACCTTTCCACCCAAGGGGTCGTCTTTTCGAGGCGCTGCTGCGCCCTCTGAGCCCTGACAGGCGCCTCTGGCTGCTTTCAGACCAGCGGAATCCCTCACAACCGGGGGCCTCCTGACCAGCGCCCTTGCCCCTGATTCCACGTCAGCTGCGTCCGTCGCAAAGACCCACCCAGGCCGAGCGAGTGGCAGCAGCTCGGGCCCAGACCGATTCCGAGGGGAGGGGAGGGGAGGGACACGAGGGGACCCCAGGTCAGCACGTTCTGCTCGCTGACGGCCCCCCCGATGCCTGGCCCTGCCGGCCACTCCCCAGGCCTGCCTGCTCCGAACCAGGGAGCACAGTGACGCCCTGTCTGAAGGTTTCTCACCAACAAAATCACTGCATTTCCCGAGACCCACATACGGACCAGTGTTCGTAATTGTACAATCAGCCATTCAAAAGCATCAGGGGAAAACGTGACCGGAGACCCCGTGTGCCCGGGGACCCCTCACTCCTGCCCTGGTGGCAGAGACCAAAGCCACTAGGGAGACACAGCTCTCCAGGGCCCCTGGTTTCTGTTTCCTCTCGGAAACCCCAATCCCCGTCCACAATACCGTATTTTGCCGTGTATAATGCGCACCCCCGTTTTTGTGCGTGTTATGCACAGGATCACTGCACCCATCGTTATACCCAGGGTATGTAATCATCACACCCATGCGTAACACGTATCCTTATTCCCCTGAAAAACCTGGGCAAACGAGTGCACGCTATACACGGTGAAATACGGTAGGCATTCCGCGGCAGGCAGTCAAACAGGTGGCAGGCATTATGAAACCAATCCTCGACTAGAAGCGGCCTCGGGTTTGAAAGGCAGCACCTGCACTTGGCACCTGGCTGTCCGTGAGGAGCAGTCAGATCACGGGCATCCGGGGGCCGGGCTGTCCAAGAAAAGCAGGGAGAAGCTTCCTTTCCCCAAATAGGGTTGCCTGTGGTTTGCACCCCAAGGCCGCTTCCGCCTGCAGCTGCTTCTCTGGGGTTCGCTGTTCCGCACCTGCAGTGCCACGGGCTACCTTGTGCCCGCCCCCCACAAGGAATGTGCGTGGAAGCCTTCGCCCAGCCCCTCCCAACGTGACCCCACCTGGAAACCGGGTCTCTGTGCCCGTGAGGTCTCCGGGTGGCCCTGATTCCACAGGACGGTGTCCTCGTCGAAGGACAGCCGCGGACACCGACGGCACACTGGAGAGGGCGTGAAGACGAGGACGGGAGGGAGGCGTCTGCGCGCCGAGGCCGTGGCGGAGGGAGGGGGCCCCCGCACTCCTGGTCCCCGGACTTCTCGTTTCCGGCCTCCAGAACCAGGAGACGAGACAGCTCAGTCGTGTGTGTGTGTGTGTTGCTTTGTGTCATGACAATTTTGCTTTTCTGGGAGCATAATATTGTGGCTCTAGCGGTCCCCTCTACCTGCCCTTCCCATCCAGACTTCTGGAGTTTCCCCGGTGGGGTCTACACTCCTTGCTTGTATTTAATTTTGAAGATCTTGCCCTGGTTGGTGTGGCTCAGTGGATTGAGCACCAGCCTGCAAGCCAAAGGGTCGCTGGTTTGATTCCCGGTCAGGGCACATACCTGGGTTGCAGACCAGGCCCCCAGTAGGGGGCGCACAAGAGGCAACCACACATGGATGTTTCTCCCTCTTCCTTCCCCCTTCCCCTCTCTCTCTAAAAATAAATAAAATCTTAAAAAAAAAAAAAAAGGTTGCTCTGGCTGGCGTAGCTCAGTGGATTGAGCCGGGCTGCGAACCAAAGTGTCGCAGGTTCGATTCCCAGTCTGGGCACATGCCTGGGTTGCAGGCCACGACCCCCAGCAACCGCACATTGATGTTTTTCTCTCTCTCTCTTTCTCCCTGTCTTCCCTCTCTAAAAATAAATAAATGAAATTAAAAAAAAAGGTTTGCTCCAGAATCTATTGTGGATTTCTGTCATTTGGAACATTCCCACATGGTCCAGTCTGTGTCCCTGGCAGGAGAAGAGCTGACGTGTCACTCCAGATCTTGGGAGACGGTGGGAAGGTGCCACCTGCACGTCACGTGGGCCGAGAAGCCTAGCACCGCTCTGTCAACAAGGAAGAGCTGCTGCTGTTTGTGTGACCGCGGTCGTCTCGGGTTAGAATCACTCACCAGGTGGATTTTCCACACGGAGAGCAGCTAATCTGCCGCTGACCCCGAGGGCCAGGGCTGAAAACAAAACAAACGGGGAAGGCCTGGGGCGGAGCCGCCCTCCCCGCCCTGCCCCCCAGGCGGGGGCGGGGGACCTCACCCAGGTGTGGCAGCCAGATCCCCTGACCCTACCCAGGGGGCCCGAAGCCGCTCCCAGGGGAAGGAGTGGCCGAGCCTTCCTCCTGCCCCCAACGAGGAACCCCAGCTGGGCACGGCGTCCAAAAACCACTTCCCACATCAGACCGGGGGCCTGAACTTGGCCCTGAAACATCCCCCGGGGCCGTCAGGGGTTCCCCCAGCTGGGGCCTTCTGGCACACGCCATGGCTGCATTTGCGGAGAAGGGAACTCTCGGCCAGGAATCTATTTCCATTCCTGCCAACCCTGCACACCACCCCGCAAATTTACAGTGAAATGCTTGCCCCGCGCCCCCTTTCCACTACGTTTACGTGTGCTTTTCCCTGAACGGTGCCGGCGCCCCCTGGTGGCCGCGGCCGCACCTGCACCTCCTCCAGGCACACCTCCCCCACCCGCGTCGTCGCAGATAAAGTGGGTTCTACAGACATTTTTTAAAGGCCAGTCTCAGCGGGGGTTTGCATGCTGGAAACAGTGTGTGCAGTTCAGCCTTTTTCTTTAGCTGCGTGTAAACGGGATCGAGCTTTGGGCAATTTATTCGCTGGCTGGGACTTGGGGGACTTGCCGACCAGATTGCTGAAAATGAGTGTTTAAGAAAGAAACGACGCATGAGCGGCCAGAGCGAACACTGCCGGAAGGTCAAGTGAATAATGCGGTGGAAATAGCCACCGGGTCCGTCCAGACCCCGTGCCCCGCCACCTGCCGGCTTTTTTTTTAAGATGTTATTTATTTTTTAGAGAGCGGAAGGGAGGGAGAAAGAGAGGGAGAGAAACATCACTGCGTGGTTGCCTCTCGCACGCCCCCTACTGGGGACCTGGCCTGTAACCCAGGCATGCGCCCTGGCTGGGAATTGAACCCTCGACCCTTTGATTTGCAGGTCAGCCCTCAATCTACTGAGCCACACCAGCCAGGGCTCAGTCTGCTGGCTTTTTTAAACCAGCCGCTCACACCTGTGAATGAGTGGTTACACGAAACTGCCTCTCCCTTCCCTGGGTTTCCTGGGACTCCTGATCAGCACCCCCCAAACGCTACCCCACCCCCCCGGGGGTTGCAGAAGGAAAGCAGGTTCTTGAGCCTGTTGAAGGGGAATCAGTTCCAGGGCTGAGGCAGGGCTCCGATGCAGGGGCGGGGGAGCCAGGTGAGCACACCTGCCTTCAGGTGTCTCCGCGGCCGAACGGCCTATTTGACCTGGTGGGGAGAAGCGCCTCCATGGGCCCCCAGCTGCTCCCGGCTGCTGTGGAGACCCGGGAAGGAGAGGCCACTCCTGCACAACCACCTGAAGCCAACAGGTGAGAGCCTCCGCCCCCGGGCCCAGGTGAAAAGCACTAACCGAAGCTGCCACCCAGGCCAGTGGGTGTCAAATGAGCCACTTGGTAGCAGGCGCATTAGTGAAGAAAAATGCTACACTTTTTTTTCTTTTTAATTTGTGGGGGTGAGTAGCTGGAAGCCCTATCAGCAAGGGAAACTGAGGAGACTGGGGACCCTCCCTGCACGCTGGGCTGGCTGGGAGGGGCCCTGCACGGAGGGAGGGGGAGGTGACGCTGCTGGCTCCAGCCCTGGGACACAGCGGCACCCCTCTCTGTCCCCACCCTGTCACTCCACAGATCTGCCTTTGCAGCCACGGACAGAGCCGGCTGAGGCCGGCACTCTTAGCCGTTTGGGGGCCATAGAAGGTGCCGGGAACAGAAGGTGAGCTCTCGGGGACAAGGCCCGAGGGTCCCCAAGCACTGCCCACCGGCTCTGGGGCCACCAAGGCCACCTGAGGTCTCCACAAGCCACACCACCCAGGGGGACCTGTGATGCAGGCGTAGCCGTGTGCCAGAGACACGGTGGCTCCAGATACAGAGTCTAAGGGGTGCAGAGGCCCAACCCTGGGGGTCCCCAACCCCGGGCCCAGCAGTGTGGGGCCGAAAAAAGACCCTTGCTAGGCTGAGAAGATGGGAAGGACCCCACCGGAGTGATAGTGCAGGGCGTCTCCCCTCCTCAAACTGCCCCCTTCCTGCCAGACGACGTTGGCTGACAACCTCACCTCTTTCTCCAGGTGGGGGTCAAGGCGGTGACCAGGCATCCCCGCCACTGGGGGCTCAGGTGCAAGACAGGGGCCCCACGCCTGGTGGCTCTGCCCCCCATGATGCTCCGGACGGTCCCCACAGCCGTCACACTCCGGGAACCTGCTGCCACGCCACGTGGGGTGCAGCTGCCTTTCTGCAGATGCCCAAGGATCCCAGGATTTGATCTCTGTCTTAGTTTATCGAATAATCATCGTTTGAAAAGGAACATAGTTTCTCTGGCTTCTGATACCCAGGAGCAGACCCCGCCCCTCCTTGCCCCTCTGCTGGCCGCCGGCTCAGCTGCTGCTTCCAGGCCCTTCTTGCACCGAGCATGGAGGGGGTGTCCCTGCCCCCGCAGGCGAGTCCTCCTCTGGAGTGGGCGCTTCTGCTCCCGCACGCACCCACTCAGCGCCTCTGCCCCTCCCTCCGACGCAGCGTCCTCCTCCTGAAGCGAACTGAGTGGCCCCAACGTTGCGACTGTGTAGCTACTGTTCACCGCTCAGCCCTGTAGCGCGTTAGGATGCTGCTTATTCTTGCTGTTTATTTTCCTGAGCGATGTTTTGTCGTCTCCCCCCACCCCAGGCGTTAATCACTGCCTTCCCCCAACTAGCTCAGCCTCTCCCTGACCCCACAGCCCCGATAGAGGGCACAGGCTCGTCCCGTCTGGGGCTCTCATCCTCCAGCTGTCTCCCCCCGCCTGGGCTGGCCGCTCCCCTGGCTCCTGCTCTGCACCCCCCCCCCACCTGGCTGAGTCTCCGCTCTTCCCTCGGCCCCGGATGCACACTCAGGGCCCCCCCCCCCGGGGCGCTGGGCATCATCTCCTCTTCGGGCATATTGTCACGAGTTTGTGCCTTTTCTGTTCTGCCCCTCATGAAGACCAAAATCACAAGGACTAATGAAACAGGTGGCGCATCTCTCTGTTAGGAAAGGTAACTTTGCAACGTAGTGAAACCCCTGTGGGCTGTCCCCCTGCCCATGCTCTGCCCCCGGGCCCCAACCTGGACGTCACCCTTGTTACAGCTTGAACCGTGTCCCCAAGACTGACAGGCCGACGCCCTAACCCCCAGCACCGCCCAGCGGGCGGGGCTTTATTTGGAAAGAGCGCAGTTGCAGAGGCAGGGAAATGAGAGCCCCCGGGGCGGGGCGGACACCAGCAGACAGATGCCCGCAGGCGAGGAGAAGCCTCGTGAGGGCTGCAGGTCGGACCCCACCCGCCGAGGCCCGGCGGGTCTTCAGGCTGCAGGACAAGCGGCAGGAGCGTGACGGGACGGGAAAGGCCAGCAGACGCCTCCCCCCAAGAGACCCTGGTCGCCACAAGGGCAGGCCTGAGGGAGCCAGGGCCCCGGACAGAGGAGGGGGGCCAGGTCGGGCCCGGGGCGGCCGGTCTGAGAACCCATGCCCCCCCCCGACCGACCTCCAGCACCTGCTGACTGCAGGGCCCGTGGCCACAGAAGGCTGGGTGCTGGGGTGCGGCCGGTGGCAGGGACGTCCCCGCAGAGGCCCCTGCTGGACGAATGCCCCCCCCCCGCGTGTCTGCTCCATGCAGTGTAATAAGTACCTGGCACCTCGGAGGCTGCGGCAGAAACCTTGCCTTGCCCCCTCCCCCCGGAAAGCCTTTCTTCCTTCTAGAACCTTCTAGAACCCCTGCGTTGCACCACCCCCCCCACCCCCCCGCGGGGATACCGTGGTTCCGGCAGGGTGGCAGGGGCATCTACAGGGGGGCGGCTTCAGCCTGGGCGCCCTGCTCTCTGCGGGGACCAGGACAGGGGCGGGAGGGAGCGTGCTGCTCAGGCCAGACCCTCAGCGAGCCCCGGGGGGGAACCTCCTAAAGGGGACCCTGCCCCGTGCGAGGGCGACAGGGGTCTGACCGCAGCGCTGGGGCGGAAGGGAGCCTTCTGCTGGGGCGGAGGGGGCGGGGCATGGGCGGGGCTTTTAATTCTACCGCGCGCACCTGCGAGCAGACTTCCAGCACAGCCGCGAGCCAAGGGCGCCGCTGCGCTCCCACGGAGTCGAACCGGCGGGCAGAGCAGGTGCGGCCTCGTCACGGAACACGCCTCTGCTTTGGGTCTGCTTCGCGCCTCTCCGGAGCCCCGGGGCCCTGGTCTCAGTGGTTTGAGACACCGGTCCCTGCCACACTCCTAACGGTTTCAAAGCGACGATGTAGCAGAAAGACTCCAGCACCGCCGCACTGCGGCTCTGAGCGCCCCCCCACAAAGCCTTCCGCCTGCAGCGGGACGCAGGGATTCCGTCTCTGAAAGATGCTGCCACGAAAATGACTTTCACACGGCCCTGGCCGGGAGGCTCTGCTGGTTTCAGCAGCAGCCCCAGACGCCAAGGCTGAGGGTTCAATTCCCAGTCCAGGCACATACAAGAGTCAGCCAATGAGTGCAAGGATGAGAGGAACAACAAAGTGATGTTTCTCTCTAAAATCAATCAATCAACCCTGGCTGGCTTAGCTCAGTGGATTGAGTGTCAGCCTGTGAACAAAACATCACAGGTTCGATTCCCAGTCAGGGTGCATACCTGGGTTGTGGGCCAGGCCCCAGTAGGGGGCGCACAAGAGGCAACCACACATTGATGGTTATTTCCCTCTCTCCCTCCCTTCCCCTCTCTCAAAAAAGAAATAAAATCTTTAAACAATAAAAATAAAACATTTAAAACAACATTAAAAGAAAAGAAGAAAACGAGAGTGATTTTCTCCAGGGCAAAGGTAGTCTTGCCCAGAGATGCTGGGAAGACGCCCAGCTGTGCACCTGAGCGCTCACCTGGGCAATGACCAGGAGCTGGCTGCATGCTCACACTGAGCCCCAAGAGCCCCACGGGTCGCCCCGCTGTGTTCTGGCCCGGCTGGCCTGGGGGGGGACACTGGCTGCGCCCCTCATCCTGACCCAACGGTTTGGTCAATGTGACGCCCCCGTCAGGGGCTGGCAGGAGACACTGGGTAGGAACTGTGGCCCCATCCCTGGAGCTGGGCGCAGCTCTGTCAAAGGGAGGGACGTGGCCCCGGTGACTGGGACTGGTGGGTTGGGAACGGGGGGGGGCAGTGGGATGGGATGGACAGATGGCCCCTACAGGGGACCCCTCAGCACCCCCAGAATTCCCTCACCACGGGCCACTTGGTGTGTATCTTAGGTAAAAGGCAATCCCCGATTTTATCAGATTTTCATGGAGACGATCCTGTTAAACACGCGGACGGCCCCTGGAGGGCGATGCTCTTGAAGAGCGGTGCGCAGAGGGAAAGAGCTCGGGGAAGCATACATCTCCCAAGTCCGCCCTCTGCAATGATCGCACGGTGCCCGCCGCCCTCCAAGGTCACGGGCTTGCCGTCCCTGCTCTGGGGGACCTCCTGCAGGACGCCCCGTAGCAACGTCGTGCCCGCGGGTGCCCGGGGGGATGCCTTCATGGTCTCTGAGCCAGGGGCCTGGAGCGGGGGTCGGGAGCACTCCAGTGAAGCTGCAACCCTTGTCCCCAAGCAGAGCTTTACAAACACTGCAAATGCCACCAACTCACGGCACCTTCCCTGCCCGGACCTGGCATTCCCTCAGACTCTGCTCTGTGGACCTCGAGGCCACGCCCCCCCATGGGGGACACCACTCTGCCCGGCACGGTGAGGGGCTGCCACACTGGGGGGTGCAGATGCTGGTGGGGGACCCCGTGTCACTCGAGTGCAGGTCCTGGCCGGGGTCGTAACGGACGCTCAAGAACTGCGTGTAATGTGGGTATTTTCACGTGATGACATTCTACGGCTTACGACTTATATAGCCTCGCTGGTGGGGCAGCTGCTTCTCGGCGATGGTGAAGGGGTCTGCTGGGGTCTGCAAACCCACACGCCAGAGCCAGGCCCCCCATGGGCTCTGGGAACCCCAGGGGGCATTCCGCTACCTGGACCCCTCCCCCTGCACTCCTCCCGGCCCCCTCCCCCCCAGAAGGACCGCCCCTGTGGCTTCAGTCCACCGGAACGATCAAGCTGGCCAGACCTACGCCGCTTACCCTGCCTGGCTTCCCTGCGAAAGCCCTCAGTGGTCCCCTCGCTGGGCCCCACCCCCCCAGTCTCCCTCTCCCGACCACCCTGTGTCTCCCCAGTGAGGTGTGCGGTGGCCGCCCTCCGCCTACCCTGTGGGCACAAGAAACGCCGTCTGCCTTCCTCCCCTGCTCGGTTCCCTCCGTCCCCTCTGGGCTGTGCCACGCGGCACCTGGCTCGGACACGCCAGAGCAGGGGCAGGCCGGGCGGGTGTCCTGGGTGGGGGCTGGGCGCTGGGGGGAGGAAAAGGCAGAGGGGGGGTCCGGCACCCTCACACCCTCGTCCCCCAGGCCTGGAGCTTACCTCCATCAGCAGGTGGGACGGACAGGCATCGCCGAGACCACGGTGACCTCGCGCCTCAGGGGTCCCTGACCTGGCTTCCTTGCACCTCAGCCACGGCCTCTGGCTCCCGAAGGTGCTGTTTCCCCAGGTGGTTCTGACCAAGTCCCACCCCCCGAGCGTCTGGAGCAGCGGAGTGAGCCCACCTCTGGCGTGGAGGCGGGAAGTCCAAGGCCAAGGCACAGGCAGGCGTGCTCCCTCCAAAACGTGCAGGAGGCTTCTTCCCGCCTCTGCCGGCTCCTGGGGGTGGCTGGCGGTCCTCCCGGGGTCCTCGGCTTGCGGGCGCGCCACCCCAGTTTCTGCCTCGCAGCACAGACACCGCTGGAGCGGGGTGGCGCACCTGCTCTGGTCTGGGGCACTCGCCGATGCTGTGTCCCTGGTCTCCGGACGCAGGCGCCGGGCGGGCCGCGCGCAGCCGGTGTTGGGCGGATGAAGACGGGTCCGCGTCACCTAGGAGCTGACCGGGGAGGGAGAGGCTGGGCCTTCACCCCCTGCTGCCCTCCCAAACGCCAGGTGTTGGGACTGTCCCCAGGACGCCGCGGTGAGGCTGCCCGGCGTCCACACGCGGGACAGAATCGTCCGGAACGGCCTGCCGCACACGGAGCTTCTGGGAAGGGGAGAGGCGCCCCGGCTTCGGAGAGCGGACAAGCAGCGACGCCCGTTCCCGCCCCCAGCACTTCCTGCTCGTCCCGCCAAGCTCCTGGGAGCGGCCGCGCCGCCAGTCAGCCGGGGGCTGTCAGTCCCAGCAGGCACCACGTGGGCACACGTGTGAAGCCGGACCCCGAGGATCCTGCAGACCCCAGCCGTCCCGGGGCCCTTCCCGGAGCTCCGGGCCCCGAGGCGAGGACGCACTGGGCGCCCAGGTCAGACTGCAGGCGCTCACCCCCACCCAGCCCGGCGCAGGCGTCCCCGCGTGCACGGCGCAGGCGGTGAACCGCGAGGGGCTTGTCCGCAGCTGCGCCGCTTCTCCGCCGCGAGCCTCGTGGCCAGTGGCCGGGCGGCACACGCCCCCTGGGAGGCCCTGGGCGCAGGCGCAGAGCCCAGGCGCCACGGAGACCCCTCCAGGCAGCCCTGGGCCCCCCACCCGTCAACACAGTCTTCATTCGCCGCTCAGATTCGGATTTGAGCAGCCCTGACGGGGGAGGGGCAGCAAGGCCGCCGCCCCCCAGACCTGCGGTCCTGGGGTCGCTCCGGGAGGAAGGGGACAGGGGAGAGGGCACCCCCCCCCCCGCCTCCAGACCTCAGCCAGACTGTCACACGGCCCCCAGCACCCCGGACCACAAGCTCCCCGCACCGGGCACCCTCGAAGGGTGGAAATCCACCTGCCACCTGCAGGGGGACGGGCGCTCAGCCCTCACAGGTCAGAGGCCCCAGGCAGCCCTGCAGGCGCCTTCCCTGCCCAGCGAGAGGGCGGCCGGCTGCCAGTCCCCTGGCATTGCCCGAGGCCAGGTGCAGTCCAGTCCTGGGCGGGGGGAGGGGGGTGTTCAGGACGGGCGTCGGAGGCCGGGGGGTGGCTGACCCCAGGGGCAGGAGGGCGGTAGTGACAGGAGCGAGCACACAGGGCCCAAAGGCAGACAGAGGGGGACCCCCCACCCACCCGCCTGCCCCCAGGGTTGGGGGTGAAGGAGACCCGGTTGAGACAGGTAATTCCCCTGGGCCTGCCTGTCACCTGGCGGGCTCTGAAGCTCTGAGACCTGAACTCTAAAGAACGGCAGTTTCACCCTGGCAGGTAGCTCAGTGGGTTAGAGCATCATCCCGATGCACCGAGGTTGTGGGTTCGATCCCCGGTCCGGGCACATACAAGACTCAATCAATGGATGCATCAGTAAGTGCAACAACAAACATGTTTCTGTCGCGCTCTCTCTCAAAGCAATAAATAAATAAAGAATTTTTAATCAGTTTTGTGTTATAGGCAACTAGGTGCTGCTGTCGAGCCGGGCGGGCGAGGTGGGTCCCCCCCCAACCAGGGCTGGGCCCTGAGGGGCAGGCGGGCCCTGTGCTGCATGCGGACCAATAGAACACCATGGAGGAGAGGTCCCCCTTAGCAGAGACGCAGGGACAGCGCCCCGACCTCAGTGGTCCACAGGGAGGCGGCAGGTCACACGGTGTCTGTGCACATCCGGGGAGGCAGGCGGGAAAGGACCCCACGGTCCGCGCTGAGTGACAGCGAGCCGTGCTGAGCTTCTCCGCCAGGGGGCCCTGGGTCTCTCCTCCCCCACCTGCGCCCGGGCCCTGGCGCCCCAACGGACATGCTGGCGCGCGGGCGGCGTGGAGCCCTGGGTCCTGCCGGGGCCTGCGGAGGGGCCCGGCGGGGAGCCGCCGTCAGGAGTGGGAGTGGAATCTAAGCAGTGAATCGTGCTCGCTCGCGTGTGGTCACAGCCGCCACCTGGAGGCTGTCATGGCGCCACCTGGAGGCAGGAGCAGGAAACTCAGAGAGGTCGGGGGCGTGCGCAAGGCTGGACTGGAAACCAGGCGTGGGGGGCGCCGGGCCTTGCTCCACGCCACCCCCACCCCCCCGGGCGGCGTCTCTGAAGGCCATCGTTCGGGTTACAAAGTCTCAGAGTGAAGAGCAGCAACCCCTTTGTTTCTCCAGGAGCGAGTGCTCCAGACGCCGAGTAAGAAAGCGTCTGGACTCTGGGTGCCATTGCACCCACCCGGGGGGGCCGCCCACGCCCTCCGCAACACGCCTCCGAACCCCTCTCTGCCGTGTGGCAAACACGCCTGACCTTCTCCCGGCGGGCCGGGGGACACCCGCCTAGGGGGCGGGGCCGGCCTGCTCCAGCTGTGTCTGTGCCGCCCGCGGGAAGGCGGCGGGTTCTCGGGAGCAGGCGTCACTGCTGGGAACAGGTGTTCAGGCCCGAGAACCCCAAAGAGGCCTGCGGGGCCGCCCGGGGAGCGGGGAGCCGGCGCAAACAGACGGACAGAGGCAGGTCGACAGCGGGATTAAGGCCCCTTAGATCAAAGCCCAGGCCGAGGCCGGAGGGGAGGAGCGTGGGGCTGGCATCTGGGGTCTCTCCCCGCAGGGCTGACGGCCAGCGGCAGGTGGGGCCAGCTGCGCCCTTTCATCTGGGAGGACTCGAGGTGTCCTTCATCACGCCCGCCCTCAGGGGTGGGGCCGAGGGGCTCTGAGGATTAACGCGGGGTCACACCCGTCCCAGGGGGCGGGGTGGGTGGACCTTCCTCTGCCCCTTCTCTGTCTGCATTTCTCCACGTGGGAGGGCAGGGCCCCTCCTCGGGCCGGCCACGTGTATCTTTGGGACAAGTAGCCCTGGGCGCGGCCAGACACGCTGGTGGCCCATCAAGGCTCCATCACATAGCAGGCGGTGTGCCTTTGGGCAAGTCACCAGACCTCGTGGCTTTCCATCTGTAAAGTGGGAAGCATCTGCCTCAGCTGGTGCGGCTCAGTGGATTGAGCTTCCGCCTGTGAACCAAAGGGTCACCGGTTCCATTCCCAGTCAGGGCACATGCCTGGGTTGTGGGCCAGGTCCCCAGTGGGGGATACACAAGAGAACCACACATTGATGTTTCTGTCCCTCTCTTTCTCCCTCCCTTCTCCTCTCTCTGGAAATAAATAAATAAAATCCTTTAAAAAATAAAGTGGGAAGCGTGGACTGGACCCTGTCTCTGGGCTCAGTGTGTCGCTGCGTCCACACAGTGGAACACAGGACTTGAGATCTGAGTGCGAGTTCCTGTGACTTTCTGCTGACCGGGCTCCGCCCCGCCCTCCCCCCCGCCTGGCCCTTGGTTGGCCATCCTCTCACAGTTCCTCGTCCAGTCTCCCTGGGTCTCCTGTCCCGATCTCTGCGGAGGACACAGTGCACAGGCAGCTGCCGACCCACAGCAAGGGTGGAGAGGAGCCATCTTCACTGCCACGGCCCCTTTCCCCACCGCAGCCGCCCCCCAGCGGCACCTGGGGAGGTGGGAGGGGGCCTTGTTTCCCAGGCCAGAGACGGTGGGTCAGTGGGTGTGGTCCCGAGGGGCCGGGCTCAGGCAGAGGGGACGGGGGAGCATGCAGGTAAATCCCCCTGGGGCCCACAGAGGCAGACCCCTGATGTCCTGGGGAAGGGTCGGTCTTCCTCAGGATGTGCCAGAGAGGAACCATCTTATGTGCGTACATCCATGTACACGCCCCCCCCGCCACCCAGACTACCACCGCTTCCCCTGTCACTCACCGGCCCGGGGGGGAAACGCTGACGCCCGGAGGCTCAGCCCCACCCAGCACCTAGCCCCGGCTGGTCCCCAGGTGGACACAGGTCAGGGGGCAACGAGACGAGGGAAGCTTTATTTCTGCTGCGGCGTGGGAGGGTCTAGATGGGCCTGCTGGAGCTCCATCTTGCTAAGCTGTGACTAGGAACCTGGGCTCAGGGGCCCCGTCCCTGAGTCAGAAACAGACTTTGGAGCAAGCCTGGGGTGGGGGGTGTCACCGCAGTGCCAACCCCTGTGCTGACACCTGTCACACCCCCAGAGAGCCCTAGCAGCTGCTTAACAAGACCCGGTGAGGGCGGGTCCCCAGCCATCCCGGATCCAGCGGTGTCTCTCCGGTGGGGCTCCCCTCCCGCACCCTCCCCCAGCCCTGTCCCCTGCCGTCTCAGCCCCGACTCAGGCCCTGAGCCAGGAGCTCCCACCCACATGCTCTGATCACGCCGCCACCACCACCAGAGCGCAGAACGCCCTGTCGCCCGAGGGGCAGGGCCACGGCAGCTGCCGCGGGAGGAGCCCCACGCGCACCGCAGCCCCGGGAGCCGGGGGGCACGCCACCCCCGGTCCGATCCCGCTCAGGGCCACCCTCACACACGTCCCCGTCGTCACACTAACCAGAGCCCTTCCGTCTGGCCTTCCCCGCACGATGGTGTCTCCCGGCCACCTTGCTTCTCACTTTTCATTTTCATCCCCCCCCCCAGGACCTGTGGACTGGTTTGAGGGAGAGAGAGAGAGGGGGGAAGGGAGAGAGGGAGAGAGAGAGAGAAACACGGATGTGAGAGAGAAGCACAGATTGGCTGCCTCCCACGCAAGCCTCCACCCGAGACTGAACCCCAAACCTTTCTGTGTCGGGGACGATGCTTCAGCCAGCTGAGCCACCCGGCCCTCCGCCAGGCTGGAGGCCGTCAGCCTGTCCAGGAGCCTGGGTGCAGAGCAGGCCCCATGGCGGGGGCGGGGCGGGGGGGGAGGGGGGTCTGCAGGGCAGGCCGCAGAGGTAGCAGCTCTAAGGCCAGATCTTGGTGGTCCGTTTCTGGCCACTGGCTGCGCAGCCCTGAGAAGGTCGTCGACCTCTTTGTGCCTCGGTTTCCTTGTGGCCACTACCGCGGAGACAAGAGAGGGACCGGTCCCCCGGAGTGGCGGGAAGGAGTCAGTGAAATCTTGCAGGCAGAGTGGGCAGGGGAGCCCCCAGATGGGCGGCACGTGCTGATGATGATGACTCTGGTGGCTGTTACCTACACAGGCATGGCTCCTTCCTCCCGTCACTATGCACCCTCCGCCTGGCGGCCAGCGCGGAAGCAGACTCCCCCTGAGGCTGCAGCGACTTTTCCCAGCCCCCCGCAGCCCCAGCTGCAGGCCCTATTTTGCACGGGCGAAGTATTTTTGCTAGGATTCTGCGAGGACCGCGGCAGGCCCAGGGGGACACGCCGAGGCTCGGAGGGGGTGGCCCTGTCCCACCCAAGAGGGTTCAGCCCCGCAGCCCCGAAACCCGCAGAGGGGCGCGGGGACCCCTTCCAGGCGGCGGCGACCCTGGCCGGCGAGCTTTCCGGCCTTTGTCGGCCGAACAAAGGCGCCTCCCCGCTCCCCGAGCCCGGGACCTGGATCAGAGCGAGCCAGGCTGCGAAGGGCCGAAGACGAAACAATCGGAGCCGCGGCTGCCGGCGGAGAGCGAAGGGACAACCCCCCTTTGTGTCTTCTGGCTCCGGGGCCGGGGCCGAGGACGCGAGCCAGGGGGACGGCAGATAGTGTGGGGTGGCCCGCTCCGCCCGCCGCTTCTCCGGGGCGAGCAAGCGGCACCGCGCGGGGCCTCGCTGGGCTCGACCTCTCCTCTGGGGCCTGGAGGTCGGCTGCGGGGGGGAGGCGGGGGGGAAGGTCTGCGGCCCTGCGCCGCCCGCCCGCCCGCCCTTTCCCGGGAGTCCCCAAAGGCCCTGAGCCCTCGCCGCTGCGATGCCAACTGCCCCGCGTCTCCGCCGCGCGTCTGGGCAAGCCTGGGCCTCTGCGTCCCGGCCTCCCCTTCCCGGGCGGGAGGCCCCCTCTCTGTGAGCACACGCAACCCAGAAGCAGGTTCCGGCGCGCGAGGAAGGTCAGACCCGGTGGGAACAGGGGCGCCTCCGCCACGCGAGGTCTCCTGGCACGCCCACGAGGTCCCCTCGCCTCTGGCTCTTCTCCTGGCCTTCCTGACTCCGGCGTTACCCTTGGAGGCCTGGACTCGGGCAGAACCAGACTACTTGTTCCGAGCTGATTCGGGAACATTCTAGGGAGAAGGGACGTCCGTCCCTGACCTTGGCCTGGAGCTGAGGGCAGGAGGGGCGTCAGGGTGGGCGAGTGGGGAAGAAAGTGCGCGCCAGGAACGAACTAGGTGCTCGCCTTGGGGGTGACCGGGCGAACCCGGCGGCGTCTCTCCCGATCCAGTGCGCGGGCACCGGAGCGGGGCCGCACCGCGCACGAAGGCAGCTGGGGTTCCAACGCCCTCCCCCCAGGCCCGTCCGCGGCTCCTCGGCCCGCCTTCCTCGCCTGGCGCGCTCCCGCACTCTGCGGACGTGCCTCGCGGTCAGGCAGAGGCCCCTCCGGGTGCAGGCCGTCCTTCGTAGCCCCCTTTTTCCTGGGTTGAAAAGCTCCAGCCTCCCTCCACCCCCATTGCAGCCTGGGGGCGGGCGGGGCTGGAGGGCGGCACCGCGGGGGCGCCCCAGCGCGCCCCCTGCCGACCGCACGCGGCGGGGGCAGCGCCACCTCCGCGGGGCAGGCCCAGTCCCCGCCGCCGCCGAGAGGAGGAAAGCCGGAGGAAAGCCCCGTGTGTCACCGGAGACCGCCCAGTGTTGGCACGAAATCTCCCGGAGTGAACCAAAAGCTAACCTGGTGGGAGCGAAGCGGGGTCCGTGTCCCTCTGAGGGACGTGTGGCCTGTCCGGGCGTCTTGCGCCGCACAGCGAGGCCCCTCTGGCGCCCTGCAAACCAGGCCTCCCCTGGAGTCTACTACTCGGACCGAACTGTGTTGTCCTGGGCGTCTGAACCACGAAAAACCTCAATGATGGCCAAAGCCAAAACTGGGTCTTCAGGCCGCCTGGGCTGCCCGCACGCACCGCGCGCAGGGCCGAGGGCCCGGCTCCCTACAAAGGCCTGCGGGGGACCGTGCACAGGGGATGGCACTGACCCTGCGGCCTGGCAGGCCGCCTTCCGGGGGCGGCCCCGAATCCCCCCGGCCTCTCTCTGGCTCCCGCAGCCCAGGCAGCCCCCGAGGGCCGCCCCCACCCCGGTGCTTTCCATCAGGCCCCCTGAACCACTCCTCCGCGCCCAGGCCTCGTCCCGCGACACAGCCCCTTCCCAGGGAAGAACTCCGGGGCCAAAAACGCTCAGGTTCACCGGCCTCTTGCCGCGCGTCCCGAGCCCCCGAACGGCCCCGAGCCCACCCGGCCTCTGCCGGTCCCCCGGAAAACGCCTGCGCCTCCGCAGTGCGCGCTCCGGGCGCCGGGCCCTCGGCCCTGGGCTCGGCTGCCCGAGAGGCCTGGGTTCCCCCGCTCACGGGTCCTCGCGGGCGTTTCAACACTCCGAACACACAGACTCATTTATTTATGTTTTTTTTTAATGTCGTAAATGGGCAGCTAAATGAATTGCAATTTGTAATTTTTATGGTTAATTTGAAATCTCGCTCTTGTGGGCTAATCCTGTTACTTGGTAGCAAAACAAGGAGAAACTCGTGTGGCGGCCGCAATAACTCTAATAGGCATTTGATGTTGAATTACGGCCACTGGCCAGAACAAAAGGCGCAGCCGGACGCCCGGGCCGAGTGGCCCTGGCGGATCGCGCAGCCTTCGGGAGGCCGGAGCGAGCGAACCGGCCGGAGTCCGCGTCTCCGCGCGCCCCAGCCCCAACTTCGAAATTAAGGAGCCCGGTGTGGCACCCGCTTGTGATCTGAAGGTCCCCCGTGCCCCAAATCCGCGCTCTGCGGTCTCTGAGACTCCCGGTCCTCGCCTGGGGCGCGCGCAGAGGCCCTTCTTCCTTCGCGTCTCCTCTCTCTTCCTCTCTCTCCGCCCTCTCTGCCTCTCGGTTCTGCATCCGCGCAGGTTCCCGTGGGAGCAAACTAGGGGGTGCAGCACTCGGGGGGCGACCTCCCCTTTTCTCCTTTCCTGACTCCCCTTCCCAGACCGCTGCTCCCCAAGGGGAAGCTTCCCGGACGGTTTTTTTTGTTTTGTTTTGTTTTTTTCCCCCCGGAGTCCCCCAGACTGAAGCGAGGGGCGCAGGGACCAGGGCGACTCTGTCCCGGGGCGACCCCGAGGGCCCCAGCTCCTTCTGCCAGCGGCGCGGGCCGCAGGGGACCCCGCGAGCACGGCGCATGTGGATGGGGGCGCTGGAGCGCGCGGCTGGGCTTGTTCGCGCGTTGTCGCCCGCGCCGTGTTCCTTGTCCCTGGCGCCTGCTCGGTGCCATCCCAGTGAGTTTGATTGAAACGTGGCTGCGAGAAGGTGTCGAGCAGGAACCGCGGCGCGCGAGGCGGGAGGGGCGAGGAAGGGGACTCGGCGGGAAGGGGACCCGGCGAGGGAAGAAGAACCGGATTGAGAGCGGGACTTGCAGAGAGGCCGGGGAGGGCGGCGGCGGCGGACCACCGCCTCGTGGCGCTGCTCGGGGACTGCTATTTTGAAATCGGGCGGCCGTCCCCTCCGGGGCGCAGGATGCAAGGGTCAAGTGTCACTTCCTCTGGCAGTCAATCTGCAATATTCCTTGTAATGTTTCTAAATGGACGAATTCATTACGCGGGGACACGTGAATGGGGAGAGGCCGCCGGCGCGCCGGGGCAACGGCGTCCACTACGGTTCACTCGGCAGGGCAGGGCCCGGCGAGCGCGGCGCGGGGAACCCACCGCGGAACCCAATCGCTGCCGTTTAATCCGCGCGCGCGTACAGGTCGTCTAGGGAAGGTGGGAACGTGCAGGTGCCCCGAGTCCTAATCGTCTCTCTACCGCCCCCGACCAGTTCCCCTGCGCTCCCGCGGTCTGGTTCCGAGACGCAGGCGGCGTTTCGGGGGACACAGGACACACCCACGCCCCGGGATCCACGCGCTGGCAGCAAGGGCAGCGCAGCGCGGCCCAATCTCTCAGCGGCGTCTCAGACGGCGTTGGGGTGGGGGCGGAGGTGGGGGTGGCTAGCGTTGCTTTTTCAAATACTGGGGTCCGGTTTGAAAGCTAACAGATAAGATCGCTGCCTCTCCTCCCCACTGTCTTTAAGAGGAAGCACTAAGTACAAATGACAGGGAAATGCCCCTTGTCCCTTCTCGCCCAAACCCCGAGATCCTGTCTCCACTCCGGCCAGGGCAGGAGAGGGGCGGGAGTGGGGTGCAGCAGGACTTGCTGTCTCCAGCAAAGCAGCCCAAGGCAGGGTGGGGGGAGGAGGTTCAGAATGACCCAGGAAGCTGGTGCCCAGAGAGGGAGGCTGCCGCAGCGCCGGGGCAGGCAGGGCCTCCCCAAAGTGGCCCTGGAGCTCAGCGAGAGGATGGTTCTCCCAGTGAACTTCCACCTGGCTGCGGGCTGTAGGTCACACGGTGGGACTAGCTACCAGGCGACCCCGGACACCCGGGAGCTGGCCCAGAGGAAGTGGCCTGGCCCTGAAAGCCCCGGCACCGCTGCCCATCTCGGGGAGAAGAAAGCCCTGCCTCCCGCCTCCCCTTCCCATCCTTTCCAGACTTCCCACCTCGGGGAGGAGGAGGCCAGGGGGACCCCCTGCAACCTGGGAGGCTCTGGCTACAGGTGACCTCCTTCCTACCTGTGGGTGCCGTCAAGGGCGGGGCCCCACGCACACCCCGAGAGTCTGAAGAGTGAAGCAAGCAGTTCAAGTCCCTCCCGGAGGGGAGGGAGGGCAGACATTGGCTTTGGGGAGTCCAGGCCAAGTTCAGGGGGAGAGAGGGCCCGCGGTGGGGGTTTCACACCACAGAGCTTTCTGGTTGTGTTGTGCTGGGGGCCGTTGGAGACCCCCACGCGGGCAGGGGGCATCTTGCCTCCCTCCAGGCACTCGGGCATCAAGCGGAGAGGCAGCGAACGGAGTGGGCACAATGGGTGCTCGGTTGCTGGGGTCCTCGTTTCTCATCTCCCCGAGTTTCAGATGCACCGACTCCCCCCAAACGTGCATGTTTAAACAGTCAGATGTGAGGACGGCTGAAACAGCAATTCCTGATCACGGATCACATCTCGGTTCGTGGTCGAAGGGTGTCTTTTCACCACCGTACTCGAGTCGTAGCGTGAACCCCGTGTTCTGAACTGCCTGCAGTTTGATTCACCTGGAAGCGAACCAAAGCAGGCAGGGTGTTCCCCAGCCCCATTCCCAGCGGGGTGCGGGCTGGGTGCGAGGGCATCCCCAAACCCTCCCTGCCCTCTGCCCCTCGGCTGCATTCGGCGGACGGAAGGAGCGGGTTGCTTAATTTGGGAAAGTGGCTGTGCGACAGGGGAGGGCAAAATAATGCCGCAAAGCGATAAAAATAGTTGACAACCTGAACCTTGAAGTTCTCTGCAGAACCCTAAATCTTAGGTTGTACATTCAACCTCCAATTGTCACGTGGAAAAGGAGAACTGTTGGAGGGGCCTTTGGTGCCAATATTTTCCAGAAAGCAAGCTCTTTGGCCAGCCCCCCCCCCAACACATCCTTTCATTTAGACCTGTCTGTAAGTGGGTTGCAGACAATAATAAGAATCGTGTTCGGAGGGGCCGCCCCCTCTCAGCCTCTGTACCAAAACGGGCTGAGGTCACACCCTTGCCTTTTATTGCCACGAGCCGAAATGTGTTCTAGGAGCGGGGTTTCCCAGCGCCGTGTCTGGGTGGGAGGCAGCGCTGGCCCCCAGCGAGGTTCTGATCGCAGCCCCCACGCTACAGCAGAAAGATTCATTTCTGTTCGTTCCTATATTTGAGCCAGGAAATTAAAAACAAATATTTGACCTCCCAATTTGGAGTGCGGGCTGGCACCGGACTGGGGAACTTTCACCATGCATACGCAATGAGTTCAACGGCTCCTCCGCCTCCGCGGGGCTCAAATGCAAGTGTACATCATCGCAAGGGTCAGCCGAACGTGGGGAAGCCCAGGGAGGAGCTGGTGTGCGTGAACTTGGCCGAGAGACAACTTTTGGACTTTCCTCCGTGTAGGGGTTTTAAGATCTAGGGTAAAATAAAGCTCTATTTAGAGAAGACAACTATTAAATAAATACGTCCACTTAGGATACCAATAATCTTGCTTTGTTTTCTTCCAAAGCCGCTCCCACAGCCAGCCCCTGGGGCTGAGCTGGCCCTTCCTGGTCTCTCATCCCGATGTGGTGGCCTTCCAACGCCCCCCACCCCCCCCTTTCCGCCTGGGGTCCTCCTCTGATGGCGGGGTTTGTGGCTGTGGCCGATTTCCCGGAACCAGGCTGGCGGTGGGGAGCCGGCGTGGGGCTGCCTGCACCTCTTTGCCTCTCCAGTGCTTCGCCCATCGTTGGAGCTTCTTGCAAGGAGGGCGGTTGGTCATCATGTGGGGCCACCTGCAGTGTGTGCCCCCCGCCCCCCAGCAGACCTAACGCGACTGCCTTCCCCGTTCCAGTACGCACCTGGCCGGGCTTCCTCACCATCTGGCTTCGCTGGCCTCCCGGGCTCTGGGGCCAAATTCTTCCCAAGTGTCTCCTACGCTCGCCCGCGCACGTTCCCATCCCCAAACCCCTCTCCTAGCAAAAACGAAAGCATGGGAAGCCGTAGGGCCTGACCCAGGGCGAGGGCCTTTGCAGACCAGGGCCGCTTCGCCGCCTGGCGCCCCCAGCCCGCTCAGTCACAGTGCGCTCCGAGCGCCTGGAAGCAACTCCCGCTCCCCCCGGAGCCCTGGCGCAGCCGGCGGCCGGGCCCAGCGTCCAGACTCGGGCCGGATCATCGGAGCGGGGCGCGCGCGCGGCCGGGCCCAGACCTCCAGGTGCCCGTACAGGGCCTCTGCGGTGCTGCCGATTGTTTGTGGCGTCTGCGGGTTAGAGACCGGGGCAGGGGCTGCAGACTGAAGGGCTGGCTGCAAGGACGAGGCCAGGCCCCTGGGTGTCTCCTGCATCCCCTCTGTAAGGAAAACCCCTTCCTCCCGCTGCCTCCCGCTCAGAACGCACGGGCAGGGCAGAGTTTCGCCCTTTCCGTCTCCGCTCCGGGAGCTGCCGCGGATACTCCTTCCTCTCGGAGGACGGCTCGCCTCCACGTTCAATTTCTAACTACACGAACGGTGCTATTAATAGCATTGTCTGCGCCTGATAAAGCCGTCTGCCCGCGAGAGCACGCCTGGGGAGGCCCGCGGAGGGATACACACCCCAGGCCCAAACCCACGCACATTCTGATGTTTTCTCCACGTTGGGTCAATTCACTGCCGCTCTGGAACCCCCCCCCCCGCCCCACCGTCCCCAGGCCAGCTCCCCATGGGGACTTGGGTCACTGTGCCTCAGTCTGGGGACATATTAAGCTCAGGGTTCCAGCAAAATGAGCCAGAGGAGGAAGGCAGGGTGCAGGTGAGGAGGAACCAGGTGTGCTGGGTCACACACACCTACCCCAGTCTCAGGCACGGGGCGGGGGATCCCTGGGAAAATGAAACCCCACGAATGGATATGGTCTCAAGTCCGGGAGAACCCCTAAAGATGGGGAGTGGAGCGGCAGAGAGGTCAGACCCCACTCCCCAGGCCTCTAGGACTTTGGAAGTGAAGGGTACCCAGCACCCAGAACGGAGTTGAAACCAAAGGGAGTTGAGACCCCCCCCGCCCCCGAGCCGACCCCCGCGGGGAGAAAGTGCCAGGTTCTCAGGCCCCACAGCCTTAGTTGCTGATCATTTTGAGAAGCAGCTCTGGCGCGTGGACTCAAACACCACGCCGACACCCCACCAGCACCAGCGAGGCCTACGGTATTTATGGAGGAGGAGGAGAGCATTTAAACATAAACAAAACCCTGCCCCTCCTTGCGCCTCAGTAAGCAAGACGGACTCCGGAATTGGAGGCGTCCTGCGCTGGCCTGGCCCTCCGCGGAGACGGCGAGAGGGAGGCGCCTTCGGCCGGGGTGCGGGGAGCGGCCTGGCGGCCGGGGGTCAGGGCACACTTCCCTCCCAGCTCCCGCGGCAGGAGGCCGCCCGCGTGTCCCCCGGGGGCTGACAGGGCCCCTCTCGGGCAGACAGGCGTCACCGCAGCCTTCCCAGAGTTCTCACCCTGCCCCATTCTTCCGGGGACACCCACCTCTGTCTGCGGAAATGGGGGTTCCAGAGCCAGGCCGACCACCTTCCGCAGAGCCTGCAGTGGAAGAAGCTGAACCCCCACACCCACTGCCAGCATCCCCCACCGGGGACACTGGCGTCCAGCGTAACTTTCTCCCTTTCACCCCGAGTTTCTGCAAATGTCTCGCTCTCGGCCGAACCTTAAAGACCTTTGGAACCGCCTCGGTGCCCTCGGGCTTTCTGCGGGCAGCGCGTCCTGGAGCGGGCCCCCAGAAAGGCCAGGGACAACGCGACTCGAGCATTTATTTCGCAGGGGTGGCCACCCCGGGAACCGCAGCCCTCTGCCCCCCGAAGTTCATTGCCAAAGGATGATCCACAGTGATAACGTCTCCCTGGTCTCACACCCCCCCCCAAAAAAATAATCAGGTTAAGACACACACCAGCCTGATCAACACATTTCGACCACATTGGCCTGTGGCAAACTGCATGTGTTTTTTTTTTTTCCCGTAGTCTATAAACCACCGGTTTCTGCCATCAAACTTTCCTCTCTTGTCGAATGATGTATACCCCCCTCCTCCCCTGTTCTTAGGTGTTTAAAACGCCAGCTTTGGGTATGTAAACACGGTGAACCTCGCCGCCGGCTCCCCGCTGCCTGGGGGTGGGGGGAAGGGGTCGCCCGCCCCCTCCGCGGCGGCGCGGGGTGTGCTTCCAGCAAAGCGACGCCAGGGGGCAAGAGGCGTTAACGAAGGGCGCGCAGCCCGGCGGGCGCCCGCCGGTGCGTGTCCCAGGGTACAAGGCGAAATGTCATTCTGCGAGGTGATCCGTCTCCAGTTCCCCGCACGGCCTTATCGCTCCGCATTTACCTCTCGGGCTGCGAACAAACAGCCTCTTTAAATAAAACCAGGGGAGGGAAACGTACACCTTCGCACAATTAAACCCCGCGGAGGGCTGCCAAAAGGTACTGAACCCTGCGGGTAATCCGACTTACCTTGCTGATACTCTGGCCTAATCCTATTTTCTCCCCGCATTAGGATGGTTCTGCAAGGCCCTTTTTGTTCTTCCGGAGGACGCTCCCGTGGCCAATGGGCTGGGGGGGGCGGTGCGCAGGGGCCCGAGTCCGAGGCGGGGAGCGGCCCTGGGGCCGGCGCGCCGCCGGGGGTCCCGGCCCGCGGCCTGCTCAGCGAGACAGAAAGCAAACGAAACCACTCAAGGGAAACTTCGCCGGAGACAAAACACATTCAATTTCCTGGCTCCTCCGCTCTCTCTCCCGGAATTATTTGCTTTTGCAGAGACACATGAAACACGGAACATGGGACCCCCTCGGCTCCCCGGCTCAGAAAACCGTGTTTTTGTTTTAAGGGCAGAGGGACAACGATGCTACAAAGGAAAGACGACGATAACATTGTAGCTCTGGAAAATAAACTCATTTTTGTCACCGAAAGCCCTGCTGGCAAAGTCTTATCTCACAGGGCGGTGGGGACAATGGGCGTCTGTGCTAATGGCTGATACTGATCGGCTGATAATAGTCCCCGAGACCCCTGGGGGGGGCACCTTTTCACACCTTCACCTTGCAAATAGCAGCCCCCCCCCCCCACCGCTGCCCCAGGTCCTGACTTTACCGGCCTGGCTCCCGCGTCCCAGTCTGCACGGGCGTGCAGGGGGGCCGAGGGGCACCCCGGTGAAACAGTCCCATATGATCTCGCTGTTCTAGGGTTTTGTTTCTCCGGCCCACCCCCCCTCCCCGCCCCACCCCCCTCCCACTATCACTTCTCTTTGAAATGTCATGAACTTGGCGCTTTCAAACCCCACCGCCGGGCTCAGGCCCCAGACAATGGGGTTGTCAGAGGGCCGGCGCGCAGCTTTTTCTGCGTGCTCACCGGGCGTTAAGCTTTTCTCCCACAGACCGCCTCTGTCTGACCGGGCCAGACAAAAGCCAACTTCCATCTTCCGCCTCCGAGGGGCTCTGGGCAAAGCCGGGGTACGGGGCTGGGCTGCCCCCTGGGGCAGGGGCTGGGGGGAGGTGCGGGGGTCCCAGCCGCCCCCCCACCGGCACCCTCCCACCCCACCCCGCCGGCCTCACCCTGCCGTTCCTACTGCCTTGTCTCCCCGGACGCCCTCGTTCCTGCACCACCCCCCCCAGGCCCCCGGCTGCTGCCTCGCCGCCAGCCCCAGGGTCTGCGGCCGGCCTGCCCTTCAGGCCCCTGTGCCTGCTCTGGGCGACGCCTGCCCCCAAGGGGCTGCGGACCCTCCTTCCGCATCTCCCAAGGCTCGGCCCCTGTGGTTCGGTGAGTGTGTGCAAGTGTGTCAGTGCGAGTGTGAGTGTGCGAGTGTCTGTGTGTGCAGGGCGTGGCAGGGTGACTCCCACAGGAACAGGGGAGCCTGCATGGCTCCTGGGGACAGCCACAGGGGGCAGTGAGTGCCCGGGCACCGCTCTCCGGCCGCCCCAGCCCTGCGCCTTCCCCAGTGGTGGTGGGGGGTGAGGATAGGGTGGGCTGCTGCCTCCGTCCCCGCCTGGCCCCAGCCCTGCTCTGGCCGCCCACTCCACCCACGCGACCGGAGGGACAGGAGATCCTGTGGGTTGCTCCTGGTTCATGGTCAAGGGCTCCAAGCGGGGCAAGCTGGACTGGACCGGGCATGGGGTGGGGAGAGGGGAACCCAGAGACCCTGCAACCTGCACTGTCCATGCCAGAGCCATGCCTTTGGCTCCCTGCCGTGAGCAGGAAGGGCCGGCAGCAGGCAGGCCTCAGGGGCAGAGTTCTGGGCAGTGAGGAGGCAGGGAACAGCGGGGGTGGGGGTCAGCCGTCCTCCACCTGGGAATTGAGTTTCTGCAGTGGGGGAGGGGACGTGTGGGCTAGGAACGCAGCCCCCACCCTCTGCCGTCACAGCGGTGGCAGGGCAGGAGGGACAGGGGGCACCCAGGTGTCCTGGACATGAGGGGCAGTGCTGGGGCCTGGTTCCATCCCAGGAGGGTCCCCGGACCTGGAGCTGGTGGCTGGAGGGAGGATGAGCCATGGCACGGAATGGCGGGGCAGGGTGGGGGGGCTGTGGAGTATCGGGAGGGGTGGGAGGCAGGGACAGATGCACCTCCCTGACCTCACTCTGTCGGAACTGCCCTGTGACCTTGAGTGTGACCTTGCACACGTCCTCTCAGCATTTCAGGCCTCCTTTGGGAACGAGCATTCTGTGGGAAGGCCCACCCGTGCCCTCAGGGTGGGCACAGGTCAGGTCAGCTGTGTTGACCTTGGGGAAGTCCCCGCACGTCCCCAGGGGCCTGGGGTGCTCGCGTGGGCGGGGGAAGGGCGACATAGGAAATGACCTTACGTGGGAATTAAGACATGACCAAGCAAAGCCATTAAAACAACATTATCTGTGCCCCAGCTGGCATGGCTCAGTGGGTTGAGCACCAGCCTGTGAACCAAAGGGTCGCCAGTTCGATTCCCAGTCAGGGCACATGCCTGGGTTGCGGGCTGGGTCCCCAGTAGGGGGCGCATGAGAGGTAACCACAGGTGGATGGTTCTCTCCTTCTTTAGCCCTTCCTTTCCCCTCTCTAAAAACAAATAAATACAATACAAGAAGAACTTCTTAAAGAGACAGCAGATGCTGATTCGCTCACAGGTCTGGGGATGGGGGCCGGAAAGCAGCTGTGGGCAGAGACTCCCTGGCCCCTCCCCACTCCGGGGGCAGCTGCGGACCCTCCCCGTCCTGTGGCGGCCCTCGGCTCGTGGCTGCGGCCCATCAGCCCTGTGCCCACCCCCGTCCCGCGTCACACGGCCACCTTCTCCCAGAGTCTTCCCCCAGTGTCTCCCCCCAGCCCCCTCGGGCCGGGTCGGAAGGCAGAACCCAGAGGAAACCCATCTGGCCGGAGGCTAGCGGCACTGGTGGCCAGAGAGGAGGCCCCCAAGCGGGGGAGGGAGCCGGGCGGCGAGGGTAGGGGTTGCCCAGGTGTGGGGGCAAGGCAGGAGCCCCGTGAAAGTGTGGTCTCGTCCGGGGTCTGAGGGGTGGCAGGGACCAGGCCACCAGCCCTCAGGGCCCCGGCAGGCCAAGAGCGGGGAAATAACCCCTCATTGCCCTCCTGCATCTGACCCCTGTGGGCCCTCCCCACGGCTCAGCCCATCAGTGTGTCCAAAGAATGCCTCCCAGTGGGTGGGAACAGGTGGGCGGGGCCCAGTGGGGTGACAGGGGCTGACTCAGCCCAGAGGCTGGGGGACCATCGCTGGGAGCGGGAAGGTCTATCACCTGACCGGCCTTGGCCCTCGCCACACAAACGGGGTAAGTCCTGGAGGCCACCTGCTGGCCTGAGAGTGACCTTCTGCACAGACAGGCCGTCGGTGACTTGCTCAGAGAAGACAACCCGGTGGCCCGGGCCCCGTCCACCCACGTCTGTCCGGACTGGTCTTTGCCGTTGGCGTGGGCTCTGACGACCTCCGTGACCCTGCTGCCAGGGACAAGCAGGGGTGCCCAGAGGCAGGCGAGGGTCCTGCCCACACAGCGCCTTCTGCTGGTCCCTGTGATCGGTCAGCAAAGTCAAGGTGACAAGGACAGGGCCCCGCTCACCACCACGTCGGCCCCTGAAGGGAGACAGACACACCCTCCGGAACTGGGCCCGAGGGGGTGGGGGGGAGGGGCAGGCTCCACAGTCACCTCTGGGCGTTTCCGTCTTTCTTGCAATAACGCGTCCTCCGCAAATGCGGGGCCAGTGCGGGGGACACAGGCAAAGACAGAGGTGCCCAGGGGGGTGGGCAGAGAGACGCGGCTAAACCCCTTGCCAGTCAGAGCTGGTCTCTGTGTGCGTACGCACCAGGGACAGAGTCTGGGGGTTGTGGGGATGGGGGCGGGGGGCGGCCTAATCAGTGCAGGGACTCACGACACTCAAGAGCAAACAAACTCACCACCGATTCGTAAGATGGTGTGGGGTGGGGGGGCAGAGCATCCTCCCCAATCCGGCATATCGGAGTGGGGAAATAGTTAGCTGTAGAAACCCGCCGCATGGTACGTCTTGGGAAATGTCGCAGAATGAAGGGCACAGAGCGTGTGTTTTCCAGTCTCACTAGAGTGTGTGTGGGACACCCCCGTGTGCGAGGGTGGCGTGCCGACCTGCCGCGGGCCGCGCTGAGCGCCCCTGGTCCCCACCCACCCACCCAGGCTCCTGCCTTCTGTGAGGGGCCCACGGCTGATGGAGTCCTGGACACGACACAGGGCGGGGCTCAGTTTGCCCGCTGGGGACACGGGGTTGACGAGGCTTTGTGCCTCGCCCCCAGGGTCCTAAAGCGGCCGCCAGGGCGGCCCCGGAAGCCAGCACGTGGCCGGGAGCCCGGAGCCAGACGGCCAGACCGCGCACGGGGCCCGAGCCGAAGGGGGCGCCTCGGCACAGCCACAGGCTGTTCGGAAACCCAGACACCGCCCTGCATCCCCGTTTCTCTGTTGGATGGCAGACCTGGTGGCGCGTGGCGGTCGTGAAGGGGCCGGGACGGTTTTAGGGGGGACCCAGACACTTGTTAGTGTGGTAACATGAAGGAAGGCTCGGGTGCCCTCTCACAGGCCCTCCCTGGGCACTGGCCTCGGGGCGCCCCCTGGGACCCGCTCCTGGGGGAGGGCGGGGTGTCCGGGTGTGGAGGGAGGTGGGCCCGGGGTGGGGGGGGCAGGATGGGGGGACGCGGAGAGTTCTCCAAGGACAGGAGAAGCTCCGACCGAAGGCTGGAGAGTCGAGGGTTCCTTGAAGGGCTCTGGAGACAGGAGACCCGGCCCAAGGCGGTTTCGGCAGGCTGGGGGATTTCCATCATGAACATTGGAGAGAAGTGTGAAAACGCAGCAACATTCAAAACAGAAATGCATGTTAAAGTAAAGAAAGAAAAGAACCATCCATCACTACTCAAAACACAGAATATAAAACAATCGTGTTTTTTTTTTTTTGAGAAAGTACCCAAAATAAAACAGCCCCGAACCAGCTCTGTGTGGGTTCCAGAACCGGGCTAGACTTTTCTCTTTTTATAAAAAAGATTTTATTTATTTTCAGAGAGAGGGAGAAAGAGAGGGAGAGAAACATCCATGTGTGGCTGCCTCTCACACGCCCCCTGCTGGGGACCCAGCATGTGCTCTGACTGGGAATTGAACCCGTGACCCTGTGGTTCGCAGGCCGGCACGCAATCCACTGAGTCACACCAGCCAGGGCGAGACCTGGGCTGGACTTAGAAAGCTGGGACACATCAGGACGCCACCCTGAAGGAGTCCCTGGGGGTCGCTTCGGGGACAGAAGTCCGGGCAGCCATTGAGGGTGGCTGCCTGATTCTCAGCTCTTGGGGACGGACGCGCCAGGTGGCGGAGCCCGGTGCTCAGGGGACCCCGTGAGGTCCTGCTTCTGCCTGCCACCAAGTCGCTGCGACCGTAGCCAAGGCACGTCACTGCGCCGCTCAGTCCCCGCCCCTGCAGGGGACCAGGGGGTGCCGACCTCCTGCGGCGGCTGGGAGGTGGCAGGGTTAAATACTGGCGCAGTGAGAACACACTCGGGGAGGCCGGGGGCCTGGCCGGGGAAGGCAGGCTCCTACCCAAGGAACCGGCCCCGAAGACGGAAACTCCAGGAGCAGTGGCACCGCGGCAGCTGCCACCGGGGAGGGCAGGGTCCCCGCCTCCCCGCTCTCGGGCCCTGGGAGACGGCCCCACCCCAGTGTCCAGGCCGGGGGTGTGCGGGGTGGGCACGACGGACTGCGAAGGGCAGGAGCCCCCCCGGGCGGCCAGGAGCGGCCACGTCGTGACCGTGGTGGGGAGTGGGCGGGTGTGTCCGAGTCGCGAAGGGGTGTGCGCAGCCTCTGCTCCGGTCACGGCGTCAGGGCACTCCTCACTGACAGAGGTCGGGGGTCCACCCCAGGGCTCCGGGGGCTGGGTGAGGGGTCGGACCCCTTCCAACACAGGGGCTTCGTTTGAAAAGATCAAGGAAGAAGCGTGGCTGGTGCGGCTCAGTGGATGGAGCACCAGCCTGTGAACTGAAGGGTCACCGGTTCGATTCCCAGTCACGGCACCAGCCTGCATTGCCGGCCAGGTCCCCAGTGGGGGGCACAGGAGAGGCAACCGCACACTGATGTTGCTCTCCCTCCCTTTCTCCCTCCCTTCCCCTCTCTCTAAAAATAAATTTTAAAATCTCTTTTTAATAAAAAAGATAACATCAAGAAAGCAGCCCAGGCAGCCCCCACGCGGGGGCTTTGGGCACGGCGCCTGGGCGAAGGCACTGGGGCTCAAAGGTCCGAGCTGGTTTGGGGATGGGCCGGCGCATGTGTGTGCCTGTGTGCGTGCACATGTGTGTGCTTGCATGACTGTGTGTGTGCACGTGTGTATGCGTGTGTGCGTGTGAGTGTGTGCGTGGAGGGTGAGTCCTCAGCCTGAGAACAGCCCCCTCTGATCCCTGCCTCCTGGCCAACCCCAAGCCCGGCGCTGGGGGCTCCATGGGTGCAGGAGGGTCCTCGAAGCCCTGCCCTGGGCTGGCTCTGCCCTGCTGATCTCCGGCCCAAACCTGAGTCTCGGCCCTGCGTGAAGCGCGGCGGGCAGTCCACTGACTTGGCCACCCTTTCAGACTTCCCCCTCTACTCTCCATGTCCCACCGGCCTTGTCGAGGTGCTCAGGTGAGCCCCGGGCTCTGGCATCCGGACTCCTCTCCATGGGGGACCCCAGGGCCGCACGCCGGGCTCCCTGCCACCCTGCGAGGGCTGGAGGGCCGTTCCCGCCCCAGAGGCCCAGTGAGAACGCCGGGCCTGGGCAGTCCCGGAGCGCAGAGCCCACCCCCCCCACCCCCCACCCCCCGGCCGGAACAGAGCGGCAGGCTGAGGAAATTGCTCAGATAACATCTCCCCTGGAGTCCAAGCCTGGCACCGGTGACCTGCCCACCTGCGGTGACCTGCCCACCTGCGGTGACCTGCCCACCTGCGTGGCCCTCTTCCGGAGGCCTTGGGGGAGGTCACGGGCCTCCCCTGGGTCCTTCCTCTCTTTGGAATTAGCAGGAGGAGAAACCTCCTCCAAGCCCTGCGGGGAGGTACAGCGGAAACAGTTACAGTTCCGTTCCGTTCGTTTCTGGTTCCCGCTGTAACGAGTTCCTGGCCCGAAACACTGCGATGATGATGCTCTTCAGTCTCCAGCTCTGCAGGTCAGAGGTCAGACACGGTCTCGTTGCACCACAGTCCAGGGCGCGCCAGGCTGAGCCCTCAGGAGGCTCCAGGGGATGGATGGGTCCCTGGCCTCTTCCAGCTTCCAGGGGCGCCCCCGCTCACTCCTTGGGTGCTGGCCCTTCCTCCGACCTTGACCCCAGTCCCTGGTCACATTCCCTCTGACTGTAACCAGGAAAGACTCTGCAGGGGGCACTCTCCCATCCAGGGCCCTTGACCACATCTGCCAAGCCCCCTCTCCCACGTGAGGTAACAGCTCCAGGACCTGGGGACCCAGCTGTGGACGTCTTGGGGACACTGTCCTCCCGACCGCCTCCTCTTGCGCAGACCCCAGAGACTCCCAGACAGGTCTCCACGAGCCGGATTCGATCCCTGCTTTACTCAGGCACCCCTGTCCCTGGGACGGACCTCGCCTGCAGGGGGGACAGGGAAGGCGGGCCCCAGGCACTGGGGACCCTCGGCACCCTGGGACGGACCCTGGTGTGGACCCACGACACAGGACGGAAGGTGGGAGTGGTGCGCCCCCGTGCCGCTGGGCTGGGGGCAGAGGGGAGCCCACCGAGGAGGTCCTCTGAGTCGAGCTGGGGCAGGTGAGTGGGGCGCCTGGTCCCCACTCGGAGTCCCCAGGGTGGGAGCACGCGGGAGCTCAGCAGCCGATCTGCCTCCCAGGGCAGCCCCGCCTCCGGGCGGGATGGAGCACAGAAGGCCCAGGTGTGGCCCCAGGTGGGCCCCCAGGTGTGGCCCCAGGTGTGGCCCCAGGTGTGGCCCCAGGTGTGACTGTGCGTCCTCCGGGATGCGGGGGCGCCTCCCAGGCGGGAGCAGGGGCCCTCAGCCACTCACGACGTCCGTTTATTCACAAGTGGGGGTGCGTGCCGACCACCTGCCGGCCCCGTGACAGGTGCGAGGTCACGGGCTGCCCTCGCTGGCCCGCTGGGTGAAGCGATGAGCCATCGACACTAGGTACTGTCCGCAGAACTCCGCCTCACTCATGTATTTGGTATTCATTCATTCGTTCGTTCGTTCGTTCGTTCGTTCGTTCCTTCCTAGGACAGGGGTTTCGAAAGCCCCTCTCTCCGGGGCACTAGGGACACAGCAGCGAACAGAGAGAACCATCCGCCCGGGGCTTGAACCCCGCGACGGCGGCGGCGACGCGGGTTGTCACAACCAGCGTTCCGCTGTGTCTTCTCCCAGCCGCCGCAGGTACGAATCTATGCCTGACTTGGAAATGAAAAAAAAAGAAAAGACACCAATTAGCCGCCTAATTAGCTCCGGAGAACGCCCGCCCAGTCACGGGTGACGCCGAGGCCCGCACGACACGCAGGCGCCGAGCGGTGGCTGCAAACGCACCGCGCTCCTCGCCCCTCCCCCGCCCGCAGGGCCGTGCTCTCGAAGATTGCAGCAACCACCGCCGCGGTGGGCTTCGCGAGGTTCTGACTTGGGCATTCCCAGCGCGGGCTGGCTCCGCAGTGCGTCTGGGTCTCTAGTCCCACAAAACTAGGTTTCAAACCCCGGCGCCGGGAGGGTCTCGGGGCGAAAAGCCGGCGTCCTGTTAACGGAGGGCAGCCCGACGTCATGGGAAGGGACAAGTGTGTGCCTGTGCCCGGGGCCTCGTCGCTCCTCCCGGGGAAGGGGGGGGCACACGGCTCAGCCCTCCTCTGCCGGGGACACGTGGCAGGCCCACTCCAGCCGGAGAGGACACTGGCCGCTTGGAGGTCGGGAGCAGTGAGAACCCACCCAGAGGCCAGACACGGCGGAACAGCCCACCACACGCCCCCGCCGGCCAGCGCCCACCCTCCCCTACTCCCATCCACCCGATGCGGCCGCCTGAAGGGTGGGCCTTGGGTCCGGCCCTGTGTCTGCAGTGGGCTGTCACCCACTCCCCCCACCCGCGGCCTCCGGCACGTCCTCTGGGGTAACTTGCGTGTAGTGGGACTCTGCCTCGGAGGACACGCGTGCTTCTCCGTGTCTGGTTAGAAGGGCCAGATCACTGCCCCCCCGAAACCACAAGGCTCGGGCCCCACACGTAGCAGAGCACCCAGCACCTGCCTGCCCGCCGGCCCTGCATGGGGCTCTTTCCTCTCATCTAAACTCTTTTTTTTTTTAAGATTTTATTTATTTATTTATTTTCAGAGAGGGAAGGGAGGGAGAAAGAGAGAGAGAGAAACATCAATATGCGGTTGCTGGGGGTTATGGCCTGCAACCCAGGCATGTGCCCTGATTGGGAATCGAACCTGCGACACTATCTCTTGTCTAAACTCTCACTGAGGGCAATCTCACACACACCCCAAAGTCCGGGGACTAGACCAGCAAGCCTTCGTGTGCTCAGCCCTGGTTTGCGGCGTTACCGACGCTTCACGGACGGAGTTCCATCTCTCTGCCTCCATCTTGGGGGCTGGAATGCAGTTAGAACAAATCTCAGCTATTAAGGCATGTCCCCCACATATGTCCTCATGTATTTGGCATAGAAAAAGACCTTTCAGCAACATAAGTACTGTCCCCAAAGTAACATTAACCCCTATAGATGCAGTATGGCTCTGCGTACCGGGTGTCCGTCAGTCCGTCAGCTGGCACCTCCGCATTGTCTGTCTGTGATCGCTGGGGGCGGGGTGGGGCCGCTTCGCCTGCTGGCTTTGATCCAGTTCCCTCTCCCGTGAAATCACCTGTGCACATCCTTCCCTCCGAGTCCCCTGTCGATTTTCCTTTTGTTGATGTATAAGTACTCTTTATATAGGAAGGCTCATTACTATACTAAAGTGCACAGTCAGGAGAGGAAAGGCCTCTGGGGGTCCTTCCTGCCGCCCCTGCTCAGGACTCTCCTCCTGGCCACACACACTTACAAGGGGTCCGGCCTGCGGACGTGGCTGGAAGCAGTGTGGGAGGGGGGAGCCCAGGCGAAGGCACAGCCAGACCAAGCCTGGCCACCCCTCGGGGCTCTGGGCCAGAGCGGCCTGTTCCAGGTGCTGGCAGGTGGGCCCTTGTCCCAACACAAGCAGTCACTGGCCGTGGCCACCTCAGGAAAGGTGTACGGTTGACATCAACATGGAGGAGGGGACAGGTGGAGGAGGTGGCAGGTGAGGAGGTGGCAGGTGGAGGAGGGGGCAGGTGGAGGGGGTGGCAGGTGGAGGAGGGGGCAGGTGGAGGAGGGGACAGGTGGAGGGGGTGGCAGGTGGAGGAGGGGGCAGGTGGAGGAGGGGGCAGGTGGAGGAGGGGGCAGGTGGAGGGGGTGGCAGGTGGAGGGGGGGCAGGTGGAGGAGGGGGCAGGTGGAGGGGGGGCAGGTGGAGGAGGGGACAGGTGGAGGGGGTGGCAGGTGGAGGTGTCTGCCGGTGCAGCCTGGCAGCAGGCCCTCCCAGAAATGGGGAACGGGTGCGTGTGGGGGGGGGGCATCTCCTTGCCCTGCTCACCCAGGGGCCTCTGCTGAGACCAGGCCATCTTGCGAACTCTCTCCTCCTCCCGAGAGCAAGTCTTTGGGCTGCCGCTGCCCCCGGCCTCGGGCACCTGGAGAGTCCGCTGGAGCCCCTGGGCTGCCCTCTGGGAGGGGCTGGGCGCTGCCCTCTTTCTTCGGCCCCTCGGGGCTGCGGGGTCGGCCCCTCCTGGTCTCTGTTAGCGCCCGCGATCTCTGAGGCCGCCGAGGAGCGGGGCTGCCAGACACTATTGCTGGCCGGAGGCCTGCTCCTTCTCCCAACTCTGCGGCGAGAGCCGTGGCCGGGGCAGTCCTCTGACTGGTCTTGGCTTGGATTTCCTCCTCGGACTGGACGGGCCGGCTCGGTGGCCCGAGGCAGAGGTGTCGAACTCACCTTCACCGGGGGCCACATCCTCCTCAAGGCTGCCTTCAAAGGGCCCAGTGTCATTTTAGGGCCACGTGTAAATGCAACTAGTCCTTAACTAGGGGCGAGGAGCTCGGCGCTGCCGCCGGGTAGAAACAAGGTGCCGGGCTGGATAAAACAAGGTGGAGGGCCAGGTTCGGCCCGCAGGCCCTGTGTTTGCCGCCTGTGCCCTAGAGGGTTGACCTCGTCTCTTCCTGTGCAGAGGACAAGGGGCCGCTATCTTCCAAAGCAAGGATGACGGTGAGGGGGGTCTGCGAGGCTCTCTGATGGGTGGCAGCCCCTCCGCCACCTTAGAGGCCCACCCTGGGGCCAGGCTCCCAAGCTCCAGTTGGGAAAACCTTCCTCAAATGCCACCCGCTGGCCCATGCCGTTTCGGGGGAAGGGGGAAGGCGGGGGTGGGCCGAGTATGCAGGGTAGCAGGGCTGATCCCACACGGCCCCTTCCCCCAGCCCCCACCCCTCTCGCTGGGGTCTGAGCCACACGGCACGTGTACACACACACCTGACGCACCGTGCACACACACGCAACAACCCACACGTGCACGCCTACACACTCACACACACACACGTTGCAATGCTCCAAGCTGCAAACCAGCACAGCAACCCAACAGAAAATTGGAAGGTAGAGTCCAGACACCTGCGTCCTCACGCCACTTAAATCCGTTCCGCCGCGAGGACTTCCGGAGGCCGGGGGCCGCAGGGAGCTGGGACTTACCGCCCCGGGTGCCTTTCTGGGTCAGCAACTCAGCAAATCAGCACAGTGGACGTTTTTAAAGGAGTTTTGCTGCATTTAAAAGAAGATCCCTTTTCCCTGTACGGCTCCCAGTTTAATAACACCCAGGGCTTCCCCTCTGAGGCACCAGGGCTCAGCACTAAGGACTTGCGTTCCCACTTGCCACTCACCTGGCAAGCGGCCTGCGTCTGCGCTGGAGCTGATGGATTCATCAAGGCTGCACTGCTGGGCGGCCAGGCCGGGGCGGGCGGGGGTGGGGGGCGGCTCTGGGAGCCGGGAGGAGACACGGAGAGGTGGGAGCATGAGCAGCCCCACAGCGGCTGCCTCGCAGGAAACCGGGCGGAGGGAGGCTTTGGAAACAGCCCCTAGGGAAGGCAAGTCCTCTGGTTACGGTGGAGACAGGCAGAGCCCAGGCCGGCTTTCCAACACGGCCCAGGCCCACTCCTCAGAGAGGCAGCCGCCTGGGGGTGCCTGGCGGTGCCCCGCCCACTGCACCTGCTTCAGGTGAGACCAGGGTGAGTCCTGGTTCCAGGACCGGGACCTCCAAGGCCTCACAGCTCCTGTCCCCGCGTCACCAGCAGTTCAGGCCCCCGGAGGTGGAGAGAGACATCGTTCCCCGTGGCCCTGGGCACAGAGACCCCAAGGCACCCTGTCCCCAGCTGCCACCCCCACCCTTCCTGACAACCTTGACTTTGAACAGAGCGCCCCAGGGTGCATCTCAGAACCGCCCTGGGGCCGCACCCAGCCCTCGGGGCTCCCCTCGGCCCCTTGGCTACCCCGGCTGTCCTCCTGCTCACACCTCCCCCTCCCCCTCCCAGCCAGGCCGGGGACCCACCGCTGCTGGCGGCCCGCCGCCCATTGTCTTGGGTTGAAATCATGGTTCTCTTGGCACCTCTTTCGAGCGTTTGTCCCTCCCACCGCCCTGTCCCCCCCTCCCCCCCACCACAAGGTTCCTCCGTTGACTCCTAACCCCCAAGCTGCTGTGTCAAGAGGTGGGACCTGGGGGCGGTGGCAAGGTCATGAGCTTAGCCCCTATGAACGGAACTTGGTCCTGATTAAAGGGACCCCAGAGAGCGTCCTCGCCCCTTCCACCACGCGAGGACACCGTGAGAAGATGGCCATTGGCGGCCCTGGCTGGCGTAGCTCAGTGGATGGAGCGCGGGCTGGGAACCAAAGTGTCCCAGGTTCGATTCCCAGCCAGGGTACATGCCTGGGTTGCAGGCCATAACCCCCAGCAACCGCACATTGATGTTTCTCTCTCTCTCTCTCTCTCTCTCTCTCCCTTCCCTCTCTAAAAATAAATAAATAAAATCTTTAAAAAGAAGATGGCCGTTGGCAGCCCCCAGCAGACCCCGGCCTCCCGGCCCCCAGACGGGGAGGAACGAACCCCTGTCGGTTATGAGCCCCTCCCCCATCTGCGGGGCTAAGCAGCAGCCTCCTGCAGGACAAAGGGAGACCCCGCCCAATGAGGCTCCCCCAGCCTCTCCATCCTGCCGGCCTCGCACGAGCGGTGGACCGGGGATGGGCGTCGGACTCGGAGGCTGGAGGCCGCGCACTGAAGCCACGATGTCTCTCGTGGGAGCGAGAAACTCAGTTCTGCGTTTAGCTTCCAGCGGCTTTGCGGGAAACAGCAGGGACCCCAGCGGCTGGGGTCCTTCGCGGTGAGCCGGGAGCCGCGGCCTCATCGGCCAGTCCAGGGCCTGGTGGTGTCCTGCGGTCACCGGGACGGACTATTTCCTCCTCCGCAGACTGGGAACATCAGCAGAGGGACCACGAGGGCCTAGCCCACAGCCCTGTCCGTTCGGACCCCACGGCGCCGCCACCCCCAAGCCTGTCCCCCGGCAGCTGCCCAGGGGGCGGGGCCGGGACTCCCCAGGTTGTCCTGGCCGTGCCCACCCCGCCTTCCCGCGTCTCCTTTCGTCAGGGCACCCGCGGTGCCTGCGCCAGCCGGACGGCAGCCGACCAGCAGCTGCCCGCGGCGCGCCCCAGACGGAAAGTCAATTGCATTCGAAGCGGCGGGTGCTGCGGCTCCGTCCACGCGCCGCCCCGAACCTCCACCCGACGTTTACGTCCTGGGTCCTGGGCGGCGCCTCCGAGCAGAACGACATGCACCCCAAGAAGACGGGCCCGAGCGTGCGGCGAGACGGCGTGCGCCCGCGCGCGCGCGCGCAGATCCGGCTGCAGGAACTAGGTCAGACACGCGGCGGCCGCCCCGCGCCCGCCCGGGAGAACGCCGCGGCGGCTGAATTATTCATGCCGCTCGGCTGCACCGCTTTAAACTAGACAATTGAACGTTGGTTTGGAAGGTCATTAACACCCAGGAAAAATGCAAATGGCTTCTCCGTCTTTTTAATTGTCGCTGTGGCGGGAGCCGCGCCACCACCTGGAAATGAGATGGAAGCGGGTCCCCTCCCCCGTGGGGCTGGGGGTGGGCGCAGCTCCCACGCCAGACTCTTCTCCATGCGACTGCGGGAGGCCCCCAAGGGCCCGGCCGCTCCACCGAGGCCCGGCCGGTTGGGTGAGGAAGCAAATTGAGGTTCTATTTAAAGCCGTGTTCTCATCCGCGGGTGATCCGGAGCCTCTTCTCCGAGAGGGGGGAACTGGGGGCGAGGCTCAATTAGCCCAGAAAGTACCCCCTCCGCCGCCACCTGGGGGAGGGAGGGTTCCCGGAGGTGGGGGTGGGGGGACTCTTCCCAAACCTGCATCCCCGGGGGGCCCCCAGAGGACGGGGGACGCGCCCACGGCGGCTGGGCTGCTTTGAGACCGTCCTCACCACAGTCCCTCCCGGACCCCCGGCCTGTGCCCGAGGGGGAGGCCGGCTGGAAGGGCTGGTGGGTGCAGAGCCGGTCACACCCCCCGAAGTAAGTGGGCGGTTTTCTCCCCGGCATTCCCGTCGCTGGGGGAGGCCCTGAATACTCCTCAGGGTCAGCTTTGCTTCTGCATCCGCTCTCGTCTGGGGGTGTCGTGGGTGCCCCAGACTGGCCAGCGAGGTGGGGTGCAGCCCCCAGGGGTGGGGGTAGCACGATCCTTCACCAAGCCTCTGCCAGGGGCCATGGCCGTGGGCAGAGTGGAAAAGACCCTTCACTTCTGGGGCCCCGTGGTCTAGTAGGAGACCAGCCGCCCATGCAGGTCATGGGGTGGGGGGACGGGGTGCTCATGGGTGCCCAGGCAGCCCACGTACAGGGTGGCCGGCAGCCTGGCCGGTTGCTGCTTTGCTGGTACACAATTCCTTGTGTCTAGAAGATCTTCACAGGCGTGAGAAAGACCTGCAGGCCTTGCTAAAACTGCAGATGGCCGGGCCCCACCCTGGACGGGGAGCGGGGCGTCTGGCTCAGTGGGTCTCTGGGGGCCCTACGGCTGTGCGTTTCAGACAGCGGCGCAGGCGAGCCTGCAGCGTGAGAAACGCCGGCCTGGAGCACGTCGGGGCCCACGTCTGGGGACGGAGGAGTGCACGTGGCTGCCGGACCCGGTGATAGAATGGATGTCTGGCCCCAGCCGGCCTGCTGTGTCAGCCGGAGAGATGCCCGAGTTCCCATCCCCGGCCCCTGCCAAGGTGCTGCTGCTGTGGACTGAGCACAGGCGGACTTGCTCCTCCGACCAGAAGCAAGGGCCGCTGAGTGTGTCCCGGGGCAGGTGGGCCATGGTCCGGGGCCGTGGAGGTCGGGGGCAGGGCTGCTGGGTGTGCAGAGGCGCCCGGGGGTGGGGGCCGGGCCCTGGCCAGGCCGCGGCTGGGAGCCCGGCCTGTGAACGCCGACGCCTTCCGACCGGTCTGTCCTCATCAGAGGAGGAACAGACGGAGAGACATGGGAAAGCGGCCATGGGGCCCTGGAGGTGAGGACCGAGGGGTGTGGCTGCAGGCCAGGGGAGGACGAGGGTGCAGGGGCACCAGAAGCTGGGAGGCACTGGAAGGATCCGCCGGAGGCTGCGCAGGAGCACGACCCTGGACTTCCGGCCCCAGAGAACAAACGTGTTGTTTTCCGTCCCCAGGTGGTGGGACCTAGAGCCGGCAGCCACGGGCCACGGAAGCCACCCCCTGCACCCCACCTTGAGAAGCACGCCCACAAACCTGCTCTCACCGCCCACTTAGCGGCCATCCCAGGGTCTCCCTGCCAGCCTCCCCCTCTCTGCCGTTGCCTGGGGTTCAGTTTCAACGTTTCCCTCCCCCTCCTCCTTCCCTGACGGGCTCCGACCGGTTCTCCCGGGCCCCAGAGCGGCCCCCAGGAGACCAAATGTCCCCACGGTGCCCTTGTAAGTGTGCTCGTCCTCACAGAGGGAAACTGAAAAGGAAGGGGAAATTAGTTATCATGATATAGTTCAGTGAGCCTGACATTGCGACGATGTTATTTTAATGTGGGACCAGCGTTCTCAGCCACAGGACGTTTGACCGTGTTTCCGGCCCTCGGTCTTTAGATTCCGGCGGGTGTTTCACATCAAGAGCAAACCTCACGCTTGCACAGACGTCCGAGTCTCCATCAGGAGCGCCTGATGCGCAGGCACCATGGACACGGGGTGCACTTCACACGTGTTCACACATGCAAGTTGTTCCTGATGTGTGGGGGCGTGTCTTAAGAGCCGAGCTGGAAATCATCTCTCTCTCTCTTTTTAAAAGCTTTTATTTATTTATTTGCAGAGAGAGGGGAAGGGAGGGAGGAAGAAAGAAACATCAACGTGTGGTTGTCTCTCACGGGCCCCCTACTGGGAACCTGGCCCACAACCCAGGCAAGTGCCATGACTGGGAATCAAACTGGCAACCCTTTAGTTTGCAGGCCAGAACTCAGTTCACTGAGCTACACCAGCCAGGGCTGGAAATCATCTTTTTAAACTGACATTCCAGTTCACTAAAATTAAAAATTGCATGCTTCGGCCCCTCTAGCTGAATGGGGAGGGCCCGGTGCCGCATCTGGCTGGGAGGGTGCAGGTCCACACCCCCTCTGGGGTCACCATTCCCAACACTGTGCCCACCCTCTCCTCCCACCAGCCTGTCCTCCAAGGACGCCAGTGGGACAGGGTCACTGAGGGCATTGAGGCAAGGCCCACGGGCCGCACAGCTCCACTCTGGCCTCACCCGGTGGGCACCCCCTGAGGACCCGGCGGGGGGTACAAGGAGCTTGGGAAGCACAGGGGAGGGCGAGGGGGATCTGCGAAGGGGGGGGGCAGGGCAGACGAGGATGTTGTGGAGTTCCTCAGGTAGGTAGGTGTGGGGGGTACTCTAGATGGAAGGAACACTTTTTATCTTTAAACTCCCTCAAAGATATATTGTTACTGATTTTTAGCCAGAGAAGGAGGAGAGAGACGGAAAGAGAAACATCCACCAGCCGCCTCTCCGACACGCCCCGAGTGGAGGTCCATCGAACCGCAGCCTTTTGGTGCACAGGACGATGCTCCAACCCACGGAGCCACACGGCCGGGCCAGAAAGGAACATTTTCCAAGTCTGGAACCTGGTGCCACTTCGCACCCGCTAGGATGGCTGCTGTAAACAGAAACGAAACAGAAAATAGTCAGTGGTGTCACGGATGTGGAGAAACGGGAGCCCCGGTGCACCGCTGGTGGGCACGCGGGGTGGTGCGGCTGGGGGGCGGGGGGTGGTGGAAGACAGCGGGGCGCAGCTTCAGCCAATCGTAGACGGACCACCCAAAGGGTCCCGCACTCTCGCCGCGGGGCACGGCCCCGGGGGCATTGAGAACAGGGCCTCGGAGAAATAGCTGCTCGTCCAGGTTCCCGGCGGCCCAGAGGCGGACTCACCCCGAGCACTGGTTGAAGGACACGTGGGCGCAGCGAAGGCAGAGCGCGCACAGAGTGGGATGTTATTCCGCCTGAGAACGGAAGGGAACTCCGCCCCAGGCGGCAGCGCGGGTGAACCCTGGGGCCGTGATGCTGAGTGGAACACGCCTGTGGAGAAAGGACAGAGGCTGTGTGGTCACGTTTACACGGGGGCAGGCGGCGTACTGGCGGGCGCCAGGAGCTGGGGGCCGGCGGCGGGGGCGATGCGTACAGTTTCACGGGGCCAGGGTCTCCGTGTGGGAAGATAAAGTTCCGGGGGAGGAGGCGGCGATGCGTGCACAGCGGTGACCCTGTGGTTCACGCCCCGGGCCGCTGCTGTAAACATGATCAAGGCGATAACTTTATGTTTCATAATTAAAAAATTAACCTCAGTTCAATAATCCATGACATCAATTCTTTTTTCAATCAGACACACCCAACAATGTTCACTATTTAAAGCTTTTTCCTAGCCACATATCGAATGAAATGTATATCCTCTTTAACACTTTGAACAGCAGAACCATCTTCCAAGCCGTATCGGACACCCAGAGCTCAAATTAGACAAGAAGCAAAATTCCCTTTTCCATCTCAGAGTTGACCTTTTTCCAAAGCCCTGGTGGAACTTGGGTTCTCGTGGATGGTGGGGGGTGGGGCGGGGGGCATCTGGAAGCTGGAGGGGGCCGGGTGCCTTCAGGAGTCAGATGGCGAGGAACCCTGCAGGCAGAGTGGGTGGGGAGCACCCTGGCTGGAGAGGCCGTGGGGGCAGTCCCGGACCCGCGCCAGGCCAGGCCGCCATCAGGAAGGACGGACTGCGGAGGGCAGGGCGGGCCCGGCGCTGGGTCCCTCTCCTCTGCCACCCCCACTCGGACCTCCAGCTGGTGGCACTGACCCCCTGTGGCCCACGGCACCTGCGAGGCGGAGATAAAGGTAGCGATCCACCATTCCCAAGTCCAGGTGCTTTCGACACTGACAGCCGCTCTCAAGTCTCACTCCTTGGCAAAGCTCGCGCCGAACCACGGAGGTGCCGTCCCTGCGCCATCCCGGTGGGGACGTCAGTGTCCCTGATTCTGGCGCGGTCAGCACCCCTGGGGCCAGGCCACGCACGGTAGGTGCCCTGAGGTCCCTTTCCAAAATCAAGGGGGTGCTGGAGCACGTCAGCAGGGGGCTAAGGGTCGGTGGGCCTGCAGGGTCCACCTCAGGAGACTGTCACAAAATCCATTCGTTCATTCGCAAAATGTTGTTCAGTGCAGCAGTTCTCAAAATGCAGTCTGCAGGTCCTGGGGGGCTCCCGAGGCCCCGAATTTCAGGGGGTCCACAGGCGGGTCTTTGCAGCCGCGCTGAGCCCTTACTCACTGCTGTCGCTGCTCCATCATTGCCCCCCACCTGCGAAACCACCCGCAGGCAGAAGGGCTGGTGCCACCCACGGGGGTGGCCTTGTCACGGTGGGACCCACACTCGTGGGGACAGAACTCGGCACCTCTGTTCTCCTAGGTCTCTGCCTCTTACCTGCACCCCCCCCCACCCCCAGATCCTGTGCCCTCTGCTCCCTCTTCCATTTCGGACCTTGACGTCATGGACCAGGGGCCAACGCCCTCCCCCCAAATCCAGGTTTTATTAAAGATGGCCCACACCTTGCTTCAGTGATTCCCGGCCCCTGAGGATGAGAGGGGTCACTGAGCCCAGCCGTAATCCCTCCTAACCTCTGACCTCTCTGTCCTTCCCTTTAAGCAAGTTCCCCGCCCCCACCGCGCCCCAGCCTCCCCTCCCCCCTCTCCGCTCCACAGAAAAACAGCGCAGGCTGGTCAAGCGCGGGTGGGGGAGTTTTAGGAGACCGCACCTCTCCAACGCGCGCGCTTCAGGACCGCAGCGGGAGTCTTTCTCTGCGGGGAGGGGGGTGGCGGTGCGCAGACGGGGTGGTGGGCCTTGCTGAGGGCTCCTCCAAGACCTGCTCTGGGGGCGTGGGGACAGGTGGGAAGGTGCCGCTCCTTCCCCGGGCTCATACGTGGGGGCCGGTCCCCACACACCGGGAACAGCGGGGAGACGACGAAGGACGTGAATTTTAAAAGGGGCCACGGGAGAGCTTCTGGACCAACACAGCTACACGGTCTTGGAGACCCACGCGGCCGCGTCCTGGGCTCGACGATCGCGCCCAGGGGCTCGGGGACGCCAAGGACGCGCGCTGGGGTCCAGGCGGCCGGAAGCTCAGGGTCACTGCGGATCTGCCCGCCTGGGGGGGCGTTCCGGTGGGGAGGGGGCGGGGAACGCGGTTTCCGATCCAGCCCCTCGCCCCCGGAGGGCCACCCTTTCACTGAGCCGGTAGGAGCGGCTTTGAAGTCCCCGCCGCGCTCGGCCCCCTCCGGCGCTCCCGCCCGCGCGGCGCGGGCCCGCGTCCCCGGCCGAGCCCCGCTTTGTCGCTGAGCGCTGCCCGCCGCGGCTCAGTGGACCACGGCGGCCGGCGGGGCGGCCTCTGATCTGTGGGCTGCGAAGAGCTCAGCGGCTCATTGACGACGCGCGCCCTGCGGGCCGGCGCTCCCCGGGCCTGCGCCTCCCGCGCGCGCTCGGGGGTGGGGGGCCCGGGCTCTCACTTCGGAGGGAAAGCCCACCCCACCAGGAGTCCGCCTCGTGGATCCCAGCTGTGAGCCCGGGCCCTTTCTGCTGACGAAAGAGTCTGGACCGGGCCGCGGCCCCCTCCTCGCCGGAGGACGGCAGCTCGTCCAGGGCGCATCCCCGGGGGCCCGCTCCCAGCCAGGGCCCGCGAGGGTAGACCCTCCCTGCCTGCCTCCCGGGAGCCGCAGCGCCCCCACCCTCCCTCTCGGGGCGCCGCGGGGTGCCCGGCGAGTCCGAGGAGTCGCCCTGAACCCTCACGTACTCGGGCGTTTGCAAAGCAGAGAGACCCTGGGAGGAAACCTGCCGCGGGCCCCCTGGGGGGCCCTCGCCCAACCCGCTGCAGCCGAGAGACCCGGAGGAGAGTCCCTGGAGGGGCAGAGGGGCCGCGCCCCGGCCGAGGCTGCCAGTTCTGGAAGAAAGAGACAGGGTCACAACCTAGCGAGCAAAGGCCGGGACCCTCACTCACCCCGCGGGCACACGGCCCGCTCCCGCCCGCGTGCGCGCTCCGCCGGGCCGGCGCACCCAGAGCGAGGCATCGAGGGGCTTCCCCTCCGCCTGCAGCGTAGAGACCACAGCTCCTGAGCTCGCTCTGGCCACAGACACCCCCCAGGCCGCTCCTGGGTGACCAGGGGAGAGCTGGGGCCTCTCCCCACTCCCAGCAGAGCGGACAGGACCGAGGGGAATGTGCCTCTCCCTCTCCCCAGACCCGACCAAGGCCCACCGCGCCCCCTCCAGCCGGGGAGCCGGAGAAAGCGAGTCGCCTCGGTTCCCAGAGAGGCCCTTCGCCTCGCGCCCGTGCGCAGGCGGGCGTCCCCGCGACATCTTTTCGTTGGACTTTGTGTTTTCTCGTTTTCCACGGCGGAGGAGAGATTCCCGCCGGGGCAGGGAGGCGGAGGCCTGCGTCCGGCCCAGTCCCGGCCTGGCCGACGCTCGCCTCTCGGGCGATCTCAACACCGAAGCCGTTCCGGCCGCCTGCCCGCGGCGTGCGGAGCGAGGTTTCCAGCCTGGGTTTCCGCATCCGATTCCCCAGGCTGAGCTTCTCGCGGCCGCTCTTGCACGGGGGGGCAGTTGAGCTTGCATCTGCGGATCAGACAGACACTCCAAGGGTCGCGAAAGTGTGTCGTTTGCTGGGGGAACCCACGCCACCCGGCCCTCGGGGCGCTGCCGAGTCTTGGCACCAACACTTCCGGTCCCGGCGAGCGGCCTCAGTGCCCCCTCCCAGGCGCGGAGCGTCCCCCGACGTCAGGGCCCCCCACCCCCCAGGCTGCGCCGCTGGGGAAGTTTTAGCCCTGGCCCGGCGAGCCGAGAGCTCAAGCAGGCGGTTAATTAGAACCTGTCGAGCCCCGGGTAGACGGGGAGGTGCAGATCGCGAGGAATTCCAGCGCGTGAGCTCCGGACGCCGGGAACCCTCGCGCCTGTGGCGTCTCTCTCCGCGCCAGGGGCTCGGCCCAGGCGGTGTAGGGTTCCTGAACTTTGCCCTCGCCCGGAGGCTGTTGTGTCTCAGCCGCTGCGCTGGAGGCTCTGAGACTCCCGCCCCTGAAGTGCACCACGGAGAGACTGTCTGCAGAGAAACGTTTCTCTCTCTCTCTCTCTCTCTTTCTTTTCTGAGGGCGATCGGGAAGGGGAGAGATGGTTTTGCAGGAGACAGAACACTTCCACCCGCCCTTGTGCCTGAACTCTCACAGGCCGCTCTGCCAGGCTGTTCCTGACCTGGAGGAGAGGTGGGCTGGGGGGTGCTGCAGGGGGAGGGCCTGAGAGTGACTCCAGGCCCTCGGAAGGGTGCTGGGGGCCTAGGTCCGCGTGTAGGGCAGGCCCCCACCAGGCCAGTGGCTACCCCTGCGAGTACCCGCGGGTGTGTGTCCGGGACTCACGACGGAGCTGTGTGATCCCGGAAGGCCAGCCCCGGCCCCCCAGCCCTCTACCCTTAGCTCTGGAGTTGCCCCCGTTGGGGCACATTCCCCCCCCCCCATTATGCGTGTAAGAATTGTATCAGCCAGTCACTCCCGCTAAAGAAACGACCACCTTCGTCACACCCAGGGGAACCGATGGATCGTGTAACCCCGTACACGGAACTCTGCGTGTCATCGTGCACTCGCTGTCACACTCTAAGTGCACCGTGCATCTCCACAGCGTTCCATGTGATGAAGGGAACGGTAAACCCACGAACAACGTAAACACAGGTTATTTTTAAAAATCTGTGTCCCACACCCCGCCCAGCGCACAAAACACAGGTTCCCCAGGGAAGCGGTGACCGGTTGCTAAGGGGGGTGGGGAGGAGGGAGTACGGTTTAGGTGTCTGCTTCCTGAACTTGTCTGAAATCCTGGAACCGCCCCGCCCCCGCCCCAGAAATCAGGTTTCTGAGCACACGTCGTCGGCGTGGACGTGTTTCTGGTGCACTGGCCTCCCCGGGAACCCGGGCCTTTGGGGAAAGGAAGAAAAGAAAAGCAACCTCGTCGTGCCCTGTGAGGGGAGGCAGGTTCTCCAGGCGTTTCTCTGGGAAATCTGGTTTTCCTTCCGAGGGTCGAAAGGCAGACAGGTGGGTAGCGGCCAGGATTCCTGGCCTTGTCCGGAAGCCGTGGTCGGCTCGGGGAGAGCCGCGAGCCTTCTCCAGAACGCGTCCCCCCTGAGGGGGCTTGCTGGTCCCCCTCCCCCGGCCTCCTCCCCATGCTGCTCTTCACAGTCCGCCCCCAAACCTGCCCCGCTGTCTGCCTCTGGCTGGCTCAGAATGTGCCCTGTGTCCCCGGGGCCCCTGCCATTCTGCAGGGACATCTCCCTTCCAGCAGAGGAGTCAGGGCGTAGCACTGTCTAGGGGACCCCCACCCGGGACGACATCCCACAGGCTGGTCAGGGGTGGCCCCAGCCAGACCTCACCACGGCCTGGGCCTCTGCGAGCACGGCACAACGGCGGCAGAGCGGAAGCCGGCCGGCTTCCGGAGGGCCAGGTTTCCCCGGGGTCCAGCACAGCAGTACAACGGGGGGAGGGAGGGCACAGGAAAGGGGTCCCCAGGGCCAAGGTGGGTCCCTCGGACAGTCAGGATGCTGACGGCAACAGGCCCCAGCCTCGGAGGACGGTCCACGGAGGGTGGGCCGTGCGGGTGGCCGGGAAGAGGGGGGACTGTGGATGTGGGTGCACACGCACGAGCAGAGTCGATCTCCGGAATCCCCTTCACCAGCCTCTGTTCGGAGGAGAAACCAGCTTACAGGAGACTCTGCGCCTGGTCTCCAGCTGGGGAGCCATGCTCGCCCTGTGCCCCCTCTCTGCTCGCCCGGCCAGCGCTGGGGCAGGGCGTCACAGGTAGGCCTTTCCCGTGGCCTGGACAGGAGGCGGCTCCAGGGGGTGCCTCACCCACTCGGTGTCCCCAGCACCCAGGGAGCTTTGGCTGAGCACGAGCCGATTTTGCCCCAGCCCTTGGGAGCAGGGCCCAAATGGACCATGCCGATGCCCCCCACCCTCCTCAGGCTGGCTTCGCAGCGCCAACCCACCCACCAGGCCCCGGGTGCCTCAGGGGAGCTGGGCCCCTGGGCGCCTGGGGCCTCTGGGGCTGGGACAGGCCCAGAGCACAAGCACCAGTGCCCCCACTCCCCTTCCCAGGCCCCCCACCTCTGCGTCGGGCCCCTCCCTTCCTGGGGGTCCTCGGGGGCAGCCCCGGCCCCGGCCGCGGCCCGGCCTGGCCTGGCCTGCAGGCCTGTGCTTGGCTCCGAGGAGGAGAGCTCGGACGCGCCGTGTCGGTGTCCACCCCATGCCCCTGCTTGCGGCCTTTGTCTGCAGGCTGGGTCCCTGCGCCTCGCCCGGAACCGAGGTGGCTCTCGGGGGGGCCAAGGCCCTTCTCCGGCTCAGGCCCCAACCCCCAACCCCCTGCCTGAGCCCAGGGCCCGCTGGCTGGCGCGTGGGGCTCCCCTCCCGATTTCGCAGGGGTCGAGAACTCGCTCTCCTGCACGGTGGGCGTCTCTACCACCCCAGTGCCCACGTCCTCGCGAGCTAAGGCCACTGCCCCTGCGTTCGTTTCCTCTCAGGGTCCCCACGCCTGTCTAGGGGAGCGTGGGAGTGAGGGGCCGGCAGAGTGGCCAGGAAAGTCACCCTCCTGCAGCCTCATTGTGAGAAAGAAGGGAAGGCCGGATCCGCAGCCAGGCGCCCCGAGTCTCTGGGAGTGCCCTGCCACCCGCGCCTGCAAGACATTGTCTGTGGCACCAACGTGAGCCCCCACGTCTGGAAGCCTGTCCCCCCAGCCGCCCCATTTGAGGAGATCCCCTTCTCAGCGGGAGCTCTCTGCACCCCGCCGGAGGAGAAGGGGCGGGGTTCCCCACCTGGGGCCGCGCTTGCCTGTGTGCACAGAGGGGTCGACCATTGCGGGGGGGGGGGGGGGAGGCGGGTGTGGGTGGGAGACCGGGTCAGTGCGGCTGGTGGGGCGCAGGGCGCGGAGACAGGGGCCGCAGCTCCCGCACAGGCTGCGCTTCCCGGTGCCCTGAGAAAGCGCAGCCAGGGCGGTGCCCCAGGCCCCGCAGGAGGCCGGCTGGGGCCTCCAGCACCTTCCAGAAGCTTCTGGAAACAGCCTGAGGTTTCTGTGTAAGGCTGAACTCCCCCTCCGCCCCGGAGCAAACCAACTTTGTGCGGCTTCGGCCCACATTCGCACAGCCCGCACCTCCCCGCCTGGCCCTGTGGGTGGTGCCCACTCTCGAGGGGTTCTCTCTGCCAGGTTTATCTAACAGTTTGGGTGGGCTTTGGGAAGCCTGAGGCCGCCCCCTCCCCCGCGATCATTCCCCTTTTCATTCCTCTTTCCTCTGCGCCCCGTGCACCTCGGCTCCCCACCCCCACCCAGCCCAGCAGCCTTTGCAGACCCCAACCCAGAGTCCGGCTTCGCCTGGGGGTGACGGCCGTGTGCAGAGTCCACGGTGCGGCCGTGACTTTGGGAAGGAACACAGCATTACTCCCCGCCTTGGGCTCACTTAATGCCAAGGCGCTCAGAAACAACAGTGCCCAAGAAACTGGAAAATGCTTCTCGGGAGGCGGCCTAATTGGTTTTCAGGGGAGGGCTGAGAAGTTAACCTGGCCGGCTCTGCGGGAATCCGAGGGGCCCTGGGCTCTGCCTCCACCCACTCCACCTCCCAGAGACCCAAGTAATTGGATGGTCCCCCGCTGGGGGTGATTGGGGTCCCCAGAACTGCAGGAAATTTCCCCCCATCCCATACATGTGCTAGTAAGGCGTCCCCACAAACCTCACGAACCCCATTTTCCTACAGGCGGGCAGACTGTGGGGTTTCATGGTTTGGCCCCCGGGCAGGGTCCCTGGCAAGTGTGTGCCCAGCAAGGTATTTGGTGAGAGCCCCTTCAAGTGGGGGAGGGACAAAGAAGAGACGGAGTCACCCCAAGTGAGACGTGGCCTCCCCACCCTGCGGGAATCTCGCCCAGGACTCCCGAGCCTCGCCAGCTGCCTCCAGAGCGGACCACACCGGGCGCCTCCCTGCCAAGGGCCTCCTGCTGCGGCCCCTGCATGCCCCTCCTCCTGGGGTTCGTTTCCCCTCCTGGAGCCTGCAACGGGTGACCAGTGCAGAGAGGACAGGACCTAGGTGGGGACAGGAGGGGAGCTGGGCTGGGCTGGGCTAGGGGACGCTTCCAAGCCTCAAGGTGGCCTGGTGGCCACAATGTAGGGGTGCTGCCTGCCTGGCCCCCATCCCGTCGTCTCTCCTGGCCTGGCAGTGGCCACAGGGAGTCCCCGCCCAGGGCCCGCTCTGCAGCAGGCCTTGCTGCTGGGCACCCCGCAGCTGCCGCAACGGGCTGGGCCAGCCAGCCCTGGGCACTGGCCACCCCTTCCTGTCCCCTCCCCGCCCCCTTGTCGCTGATGGCACTTTTACTGTGCCAACACTCCCAACACCCTCAAATTGCCCTTTTGGGTGTTTTCAAAGTTTGCCAATGTCCATAAAAAGTGCATTTTAAATGCGGCACAGGCACACCTGGGTAAGCGGGGTGCTGTGGGGGGCGGGGCGGCGTCTGAAGTTCGCAGCAAGCAGAGGAGAGCAGACTGGAAGGAGCCTTGAGGGAGGAGGGGGCTGTGAAGAGGAACTAGAAGTTCAAGTTGGACGTCTGACAGCAGCTGGGAAGGAAGTTCAGGCAGGGATAGAGAAAGGAGAGGAGGGGGAGAAACAAATCCCACCGCACACCGCCATTGCACTCCGGATTCCCCTTTCAGACGGGCCCTGCTGTCCAGCGAAACTCCTTCCAAGGAAATTAAGACAAAGCAAACGAGGGGAAAGGCCTGGTAGCCCCTCGGTCAGGGTTGAGACTGCGGCGGGGGCGGGGCGCGGGTTTGGGTGTGGGGAGGCAGCCGCTCTGGGGCGCTGTCTCCCCGGATGCTTTTGAAGGTTTAGCTGCACCCTCAGCGCCCCCTCCCCTCGCCAAGCACGACGGTGCAGTTACCACCGCAGGCTTCTTTCTCGCTCCCCCGCGCGGAGCTCGGAAATCGAGTTCCCGCGCTCTTCCGGGTCCACATGCATGTTTCATGAGGGTGCGTGTCCCCGGTGGGACCCCGCCGCCTGCACGCGCCGCCCTGCACGCGCGCACACGCACACGCGCACACACGCACACTTACACTCAGTGTCTGCAGGAGGAGGGTCCTGCGCCCCAGCTATGCGTTCAGCACAGGAATCTGCCGGGTCACCCAAAGTCAAATGTAAGTGACAGCTTCCCTCTCCGGCAGCAAGGAGCGCGGGCTACAAAAGTCCCTTTGTATCTCGGCAGCTCATTTAATATGATTTATGCATTTTTTTGTGCAAGGAATTGTGGGATTTTTCCCCACGGTAAACAATATGGAAATGTTAAAAATAGCAATCGCCCGGCGCGTGTCCGAGGACGCACCACGGGGGTGACCCGGCGCGGCGCTGGCGGGAGCTCCTTCCATCCATGAACCGAGCAGTGGCGGGGAAAGCGCGACCAAGGGCAGGGGACGCTGTTGCGGTCTCGCGGGTCGGGGGCTCCCGCACGGGAGCCGGAGGACGCGGCTGCTTTAAGGGGGGGAGGGGCGGCGGCGGCGGCGGAGGAGGGGCGGCGGGATCCTCCTGTCACCCAGCGGCGGCCAGCGCGTCACGTGGGCGCCCGGCGCTGCGGCCATTGGCCCGAGGCACGTGTCCAGGCGACCGGCCCGCGACGTCACTCGAGGGGGCTCTGTTAAAAATAAGAACAAAATCCAGAGTGAAAGTGTCTCAGGTTGCGCTAAGTGGCCTGGAAATTTCCGAGCCGGCGCGGAGGCCTTGGCGGCGAGGGCGAGCAGACGGCGAGAGACGCGGGCGGCCCGGCCCGGCCCGGCCTCCCGCCTCTCACCCATGCAACTCGGGCCGCGGGGCTCGGCGGGGCTCGGCAGGGGCGCGGCCGCTCGCCGGTGGGGCGCCCCGGCCCGCAGCGGGGCGGCAGCCGAGCGCGGCGCGGGCCCGCGGGCGTCCATGTGCGTGCTGGCGGCGGCGGCGGGCGCGCTGACCGCTCGCGCCCCGCACCCTCGAGGGCCGGCCCGGGCGCGCGGGCGGGGGCGGCCGGGCGGCGGCGGCGGTCCGAACCGGCCCGGGCGGGCGTGAGCACCGGGCAGCGCGCAGCCTGCATGCGCGCAGCGCCAGTCCCGGGCGGCCGCGGCGGCAGCGCCGGAGCCGGAGGCAGCTGCACTCGGAGAAGAGCGCGGAGCCCGGAGGCGCCCCGGGTCTCCGCCGGACCATTGTGACTACCCCGCGCCCGCGTGCGCGGCGCAGGAGAGGACTGGACTCTTTGGAATCTCCTGGCTCTGGGCGCGGAGCGACTCTTGGTATTTTCGAACTCAACTCGTGGATTGGATCGGCTTCGCTCCGAACGCGGACGGCGACTTGTAGGACCACAGCCCTGGCCTCGGCCACCGCGCACGGCCCAGGAAGCCTCGGCGGGGTAGGGGCGTGGGCTCACCGCGGGGGTCTCCGTGTGCGCCGCGCGCGGGCCGAGGGCGATTGGAGGGGGTCACCGGAGAACCAATTTGGGATCTGTTGTGAACAGCATGGAGGAGAATGACCCCAAGCCCAGCGAGGCGGCGGCAGCGGCGGCGGCGGAGGGGCCGCGGCAGCCGGAATCCAGCCCCAGCGGCGGATCCAGCGACGCGGACACTGCCCGCCGGCGGAATCTGATGCTGCCCGCGGTTCTGCAGGCGCCGGGCAACCACCAACACCCGCATCGCATCACCAACTTCTTCATCGACAACATCCTGCGGCCCGAGTTCGGCCGGAGAAAGGACGCGGGGACCTGCTGTGCGGGCGCGGGAGGAGGAAGAGTTGGCAGCGGCGAAGGAGGCGCGGGCGGTGCGGACGGCGGCGGCGGCTCGGGCGGTGCGGATCAGCTCCTGGGGTCCGGCCGGGAGCCCCGGCAGAGCGCGCCCTGTGCGCCGAGTGCGGGCGGGCCGCTGCCCGGCGGCGGCGACTCTCCGGGCGAAGGAGAAGGCGGCTCCAAGGCGCTCTCGCTGCACGGCGGCGCCAAGAAAGGCAACGACCCCGGCGGCCCCCTGGACGGGGCGCTCAAGGCCCGCAGCTTGGGCAGCGGCGACCTGTCGTTGAGCTCGGATTCGGACAGCTCGCAGGCCAGCGCCAATCTGGGCGCGCAGCCCATGCTCTGGCCGGCCTGGGTCTACTGCACGCGCTACTCGGATCGGCCTTCCTCAGGTGAGCCCGCGGGGACCCTGCGCCCCGGCCCGCAGCGGGGAGCCCGCGGGGCGGCAGGGAGGCGCTAGCGCGGGAACTTACCGGGAGGAAGAAGACACCAAGACATCTCCCTCCCTAACACACACAAAGACGCACACAGAGCGACATTGTGTGCGCCTGACGCTGGCTCCCGCTTAGGCCAGGAGGCGAGGGGTTCGGATCGATTTGCCAGGGGGCACAGACTGCTTAGAAGGGCGGGAGCGACAGGACCTGCGCGCTCTCCCTTGCCTTTTGGAGGCCTCTCCGCGCCGCCGCCAGCCCCCCTGCCCCGGCCGGAGTTTATTTGGTGGGACCGGGGTGGCTGGAAGACAGGCCGGGAAGCTCGCCGCTCAGTCCCTTCTCCGGTCTTTGCAACTCAGTCTGGACCCGGGACCCACGCGTCGTCCCCCCGCAGACCTAGATCCATTCCGCGGCCCGGAAATCCCAGATACAGCCCGGGAGGAAAGCGCACGGCTTCGGCTCTTCCCTGGGCCCCTGGCCCGGGCCTCGGAGGGGGTCTGCGGGGATCCGGAGACGGAAGGGCGGAACACAGAGGCACCCTTTGCGCTCTGCCCGGTTTCATTTGGTTTTATTTACCGAGTCCGCGGCAGGGGAGTGCAGCCCCCGTCTCGCATTCAGCTTGGAAGAGGGGCCAACAATCCCCCCCAAGGAAGGGACCTTCTCCCCGAGGTTTTTCCGCGGGCCCTGGGGGAGGGAAGGAGCAGATTTCGGAGAGGGGTGTGCCCAGGTGCTGGGTGTCGTTTACACAGGGCTGGGACTTTTAAAAGCTAAGACCAACTCCTCGTGAAAATCACCACGCGCATTCAATGCGGGTTTGCAGCCGCGACCCGCCATTAGGAGCAGACTCCATTTGTCCCCGAGCCGGCGGCGGCGACCCGACCTCCTGCCCCCAACCCTGGACTGGTTTTCCGGGGGTCATTTACCCAGACCACAGGACGGCCGAGTCACTCCTGGGCCGCCTCCCCGCAAAAAAAAAAAAATGCGTGCACCCATCTCGGGTGAAACCCGTATTTCTCCAGTTCGATCTGAAATTTTGCTCCATTGTTCTCGCCTCCCTCCTTTGTTAATATTTAATTAACATAGAGGCTCACAATGGGGCGGGCGAGGAGCCGCGGCCGGCTTTGTGCGGCCCGCGCGGCCCGCCCGGTCTCCGCGGCCGCGGGAGCCTGCTGCCGGGCCGGGCCCGAGTCGCTGCTCTTCCCGGACCAAACCGCGATCGTCGTAACCGCCGCCCCCCGCCCCGTAAGACTCCGTTTTTTTGTTTCCTGGCTTCCAAGGAAAGAGCAAGGCGGGGAGTTTTCTCGCGGAGGTTTCGTGCTGTTGCTGAGCCTCCTAAGGGTTTCGTTTTGAAAGAAAATCCAGGGAGAAACGGGGCTCAGAATTCTGCTTTTCGGGAGATTTTCTTTCCGTCAAATGCCGCGTGTGTGTTTTTTTGCGGGCGGACCCGTGTCTGAGGGATCCCCAGGAGCAGAGGAGTTTGGGGGTGAGGAGGGCGACTGGGTGGCGGGGAAGGGAGTGGGGGACAAGAACGGCCTCCCCGAGCCGGAGGCTGCGGGTCAGTCCAGCAGGGACGGGCCGCCCGGCCCCTTGGGGACTCGCACAGCCACCCCCTGCCCCTCCCCGCCGACCGCAGAGCGCGGCCCAGCTCCCCGATCCAGACGCTGAGGATCAAGGCCCGGCCCCCGGCCCGGAGCCGGCGCCGGCGCCCTCCGCGTGCGCGAGGCGACTGTGAGTGCGCTCGGGGGCGCGGAGGAGAGTGTGGGTTTGTTTTAGAATCTAAAAAGCCGGGAGTTTGGGCCCAAGGGCCCTTGGCGCCGCGTTTCTGGCGCCCACAGCCCCTCTTTGGGGTTAGCCTCAAGCGAGAGCCTGCTCGACCCGCCGAGTGGGCGGGAAGGAAGTTTTCCGAGCCCGCCGGGTCCCGGGACCCAGGACCGTTCCTGATCTCTCGCTGAGCGCTCGGCACAGCCCCCGCGCGCTCTGCCCGCCGCACTGCGGCCCCCACGGTCCTGGTCCGGTGCAGCCGCGGAGCCGCAGGGTGGGGATCTGGGTCGCGGCCGCCTGAGGTCTGGCCTTCTGCAGTCTCCAGCCGCAGGCGCCCCGGATACGTGGGGAGAAGGCGCCTCGGGAGCAGTGGGAATCAGCTTTCCAAAGCTGACTCGCTCACTGCACAGACGGAGACCCCGGGGTACAGTGCCGCTGCACCCCCGCCCCCACCCCCAGCTTTTGTGGCCTCCCCTCTTGCACAGCCTCGTCTTCCTGGAAAGAAACGCTTCCCCCTGACTCTCGGTCAGGCCTTCGCCGGCCCCGGGAGTCTTAGGACACTGGCCCGAACCAGCCTTGGGTGCTGGGAGGCGTCCCAGCGGGCGGAGGCCCCGTGGGCTCAGAGTGTGGGTTCCCTGCTCCTCAAGGTCAGCTGGGCCCCCTGCGGCCTGCAGCCGGGTGGGGGGAGGGGCGGGGAGCGTGCTCAGCTCCCAGGCCGGGCCCGGGCCCTTCTCCCTGCTGGGGCACGCAGGAGCCTAGGCGAAGGGGGAACTTGGACTGGCTGGGCTGCCCCCCCCCGTCCCCCAAAGAAGCACACCCGTGTTCCTGTCCGTGAAGGAAACAGGACCACTGGGCGAGGCAGAGAGGGGACTGGGGGGAGGCACATCTCTGGGCCCCGCCCTTCCCAGGATCCTCCTGGCTCCTGGTTCCCTCCGTTCTCAGCACCCTGTGGGTGTCCCCCACGCAGCCCCCAAGACCCCTCCTGCTGCTCTGGCTGTTCCCACTCTTTCCCCTCCCCTCCCGCCCCGCACCTAGGCCCACGCTGCCCTGGCTGCTGGGCAGAAGCGCAGAAAGGGCTGGAAAAGGCCAGGCCAGAAAGTGGCAGGGTTTGCTTTCCTGCAGGAGTTTTCCTTTCATCTGGGGACCTTTCCACGACTTCTGCTCTGTCCCCGCCCCCCCCCCACCACCCAGACGTCACTGGCCCACAGCCTCCCTCCGCGGGGTGGCTCGCTCCGAGGTGGGTGTGCGCCTGGGCGCAGCGCCCCCTCCCCCAAGTCCATCCCCGCCGTCCTCCAGGTCAGCGCCGTGACCTTGGGCACCCCTCCGCACGCAGCCTGCATCCGGCCGCGCACGCCCTAACCCTGTTCTCTGTCCTCCACGCCCACCCAGGCCCCCGGTCCCGCAAACCAAAGAAGAAGAACCCCAACAAAGAGGACAAGCGGCCGCGCACGGCCTTCACCGCGGAGCAGCTGCAGCGGCTCAAGGCGGAGTTCCAGACCAACAGGTACCTGACGGAGCAGCGGCGCCAGAGCCTGGCGCAGGAGCTCAGCCTCAACGAGTCGCAGATCAAGATCTGGTTCCAGAACAAGCGCGCCAAGATCAAGAAGGCCACGGGCAACAAGAACACGCTGGCGGTGCACCTCATGGCGCAGGGCCTGTACAATCACTCCACCGCCGCCAAGGAGGGCAAGTCGGACAGCGAGTAGGCCGCGCGCCGCCCGCCGCCCGCCGCCCGCCGCCCGCGCGCGCGCCAACCATGCAATAATTTAAAGTCACAGAAAAAGGGCCAGTGTATAAAGATTATACCAGCATTCCTAGTGAAAAGATCATGTATTAGCTATGGTTCTGCAATATTCTATGTGTATATAATTTACAGGTGTAAGATCCGAAATATCTGACTATAAAATATTTTTGATTTTTTTGTGGTTATGAGATTATGCTAATTTTATGATTTTTTTTTTTTTGCGAAGGGGCTGCTTAGGGTTTCTTTTCTTTTTCTTTTTCTTTTTTTTTTTTTAAATCCCCTAAGCTCCATTATGGGACATGGGACACTTTTTTTTTTATTTCAAAAGAAGAAAAAAATTAAAACAACTTGCTGAAGTCCAAAGATTTTTATTGCTGCATTTCACACAACTGTGAACCGAACCCAATAAACAGCTCCTACTTGGTCTATGAGTTCTGCCACTTTGTTTGTGTGGGCTTGGTGAGGCCAGCCGGAGGGGCGCCCACCCCCCAGCCTCCGCCAGGGCAGCACCAGGGCCCCGGCAGGCAGGCGAGGGGCAGCCAGGCCCCCCGGAGGAGTGTGGAGGGCGTGGGGGGGCCTCAGCCACGGAGAGTGGCCGTGCCCCGCCGCCCATGGTGGTCCTCGGCCGCGCCCCACTCTACTCCACCCTCCTCCTGCCTTCCCTCCCTGTCCACCCTCCTCCTCCTCCTGGCCAGGCCCCTGCGTGCTTCCGTCTGCGTCTGTGTTCGTGTCGAGCTGTCCCCTGTCCCTCCGCCGGAAGCCAGCACCGGCTCTCTGGCCTCTGGGCACCGGGGCTTCCGGGCCAAGGAGCCCACGAGCAGAGGGGTGACCCCTGTGGCTCCGGGTCCCGCTCAGGGCCCTCGGGGCTCCCGCAGCCCCCCAGCCCCCGCAGTGGGCGGGCAGAGGCCCGGCACCTTGGGGCAGCAGAGTGCTGTGGGCAGAGTCGGTCTTTTCCTCCTTTCCTTTTTCTTTTCCTTCCCTTCCTTTTTTTTTTTTTTTAAAGTGGCCACTTCTGCTACAGAGAGCATTCCTTCAAGCCACGACGAGGTGTGTGTGTGCACGCCCCTCCGCCGGCCTGTGCACACACCGGCAGGCAGGCGCACAGGAGCCCCCAGGGCTGGGGCGCACGTGGCCACCTGGACTCTGAAAGGCTCTCCGCGTCCTCCGGGACCCAGCGGAAGGAAGGAAAACGTGTAAATAATCATTTCTTACCACGTTTTGTCTCTTCTTGTTTTTTAAAATATACATTTTATTTTTTTGAAGGTGTGGTACAGTGTAAATGAAATATATTCAATATATCCCCACCAAGTACATATATATATATAAACAAACGCATTGTCTCCCTATAGAACTCCACGCTGTCTTCTGTTTAGTGTACGGAAAAAGAATCTCGCCCAAGTGTCCACCTGCAGCCGGGACAGCCGGGGCGTGCCCAGGGCCCAGGCGGGAGTCGCGGCTGGCACCCCCATCACCACGGACTGAGGGCGAACTTCTCTCTTTGCCTTAAACCTCTCGATTCCACTGCGGCAACGGGCTCGCTCCGCACAGACTGCCGCCGCCGTCCACCTTTGTCGAAAGGGAACTCGAACAGACAGAAAGTTGTCATTTAACATCCTGTGAAGAACCAGCTGCTGCTTAGGAAACGCAATGAAACAGTTGCCTTTTTAGCAGGAAGCAAAGTCTTTTGGTTTTTCATTTAAGAGGTTTGTTTTTCTTTTTAGTTTATAAAAATGTGCATTTTACAGTTCCAGTATCAAATATTTATAATCTTATGAGAAATGAATGTTTCTATTTCCAACTGTGGTGACCAGAATTGTGAACATTCCCTCTGCATTTTTGTGTGTTTAAACTCTTGAAAGTTACATTCAATAAAAAAAAACTGCTTTATTGTAAATATTGTTTGTCCCAGGTGGGATGACTAACTTTTCTGAGTGCGTTTTGGAGTCCAGGCGCCTGCCCTTGGCCTTCTCCCACCACGCAGGCGCTGCTGGCCTTTGCCTCGTCCCCCCCGGGGTACACAGGCCCTCCTTTGCAGGTAACTTTCTTTTTAAAATAACGAAGACACTTTGGATGTCCCCTCTGTGAGCACAGAGCAGCCAGAGCCACCGAAGTACACATTTCTTGACCAGAAGAGAGTGTTCAAAAATGTGGTGCCACTCCACCAAACAAAGATTTAAAACCTCAGGGGAAGCAACAGGTACCCCTGCCCCAGGACGGGGAAATCCGCTCCCTCGACGCTCCTCTTCTACGTCTTGTTGTTGCTCGTGCCCCTGGAAGTAAAGGACGAGGACAACGTCCCTAGGCACAGGGGCACACGCGGGCGGAGGACCCGCTCTGCCCGGGTGGCTGGACGCCTGGGTCCCGGAGGCCCCGGGGCTGGCGCAGATCCACCTCCGCGAGGCCCTGCGGGATAATCCGCGCGCGTCCCGCGCCGCCCCGTTGCTCTATTGCCAAACTTTCTTGGCTGGGAAAAAAAAAATGTTTCCTTCGTCCAGTAAGAGCAACTCAGAGACTCCTCTGAGGATCATCGTTTGCCAAAGGGGAACTTTCAGGCGGCTCGGCTCCGCACCGGCTTCCGGAGCAGGCGCTGGGCCCCGGGTTTGCAAACACGCGTCCGCGTGGAGGCTGCGTCCCAGGCACCAGCTGCCGAGTCTACGCCAATCGGGCGCCATTTTCAGCGGCGTCGCCCCGCCCCTCCATTTGCATAGTTCTGAGGGTTCCCAGATTAAAAACAAAAGCCCACTAGCACAACTCCTATTACCCTATTGGAGTCTTTTTTAAAAAAATAAAAGGACAATATAACAACATTAAACAATCATTTTGTTTTTAATCTGTTTGCAAATCATAACACTATGAAGGGGCAAGGTACAGTTTTGTAAGGTAATGAGATCCCCGTCCCCGGAGGCATGCAAGCAGACCCTAGGCCTACAGTGCCATAGGGAGATTTTTCTTTTTCTTTTTTCCCTTTTGTCTCTGGGAGGGGATTGCACTGAATGAGTCTTCAGACCCCTGAAACGCTGAGATTTTGGTTTTGCTCCTATGTTTATTCAACTTCAAAAACCCAATAGTGTGCAACCCCAGCTCCTAACTGACGGAGACACCCTGCGGCGCCGGCCAACCGGCCCTCCCTCCGGGGCGGCGAGCCTACGGCAGCCTACGAGGAAGGAAGGCGAGGCTCCGCTCTGAGGCCTCGGGGCCCGCGCAGGTCCCCCTGGGCGCCTAGGCGCCCTACCCGGACCCGTGGGCCGTGGCCTAGGACTGCAGCAGGAGAGCCGGTGACCCCCCCCAACCCACCCGGCCAGACCGTGGCGCCCGCAGGAGCCCGGCTTCCTAAACTTTCCTCGCAGGACAGCTTCTTTACAGAGGAAGGCCTCACCCTGCAGAGCCGAACGGCCTCCACCCCACCCTGACTGCGTCCGCCGTCCTGCGAGGCGCCGAGACCAGCGCAGGGCTGGGAGCCCCGGGGCAGAGGACGGCCGCCCCCAGGCCAGCCCGCGCTGGCGCCCCGGCGCTGCCAGGAGGGGACAGAGCGGCGGGGTCCTCGGGCTGGCGTCAGAGACCGAAGATCCACGTCAGGCCGACCAGGGTGGACCGGCCCTGCGCTTTCTTCAGGGACACCAGTCTGATCACCAAGAGGGCTTCATTTTTTTCTTTCTTTGTTTGTTTTTTCCCTTGAGTGAAGAGGCCCAGTCGGCGGGGCTCCCCGCCCCGCCCGCCGGGCACAGGTGTGCCGGGGCGCACCGATACCTAGGCACTTTATATGCAAATACGCCCAGGGCAGCCGCGGGCGGGCTGGGAGGGCGCGTGCGCGCCCTCCCGCTGGGCTAGAAGTCGCTCGTCCTCCCGCTGGTTTAATCTGCGGCCTTCCCGGTCTCTGCCAGCCCGGGGCTCCCCAAGCGCCCCCCCCTCTCCAGAGGGTCCCGGCTCTTCCGAAAACGGCAGCTCCCCCGCGTGCTGGGAGGTTAATAACCACTGGCGGCCAAGGACCACGCCACCCAAGGCCTCTGGGTGCACTGCGTCCTCTGACCTACCCCACCCGCACTCAACACCTCCCCCACCCCGCACAGGCGCGGGCAGCCCCCGCACCGCACCGGGCCTGCGGCCGGCGACCCCTTTTCCGTGACTCTCGGTCGCGAGGCCTTCTCCAGGCCTCGGAGCAGCAGAGGCCGCGAAGGGGGAGGCAGGGTGGAGAGGCGCGGCCGCACGCCGGCCGAACAGCGCGCTGTCCACGAATCCCGCCGGCTCGGCAGGCCCGGCCGCGCCTGGTGCCCGCGCCGCGCGTGCACCCCGCGCACACCATTCATAGTTTTTTATTAATCTCCAACACCCCATTCTCTCTGTGCTGCCCGCCCACGGAAAATAAAAGGCCATTCTTGAAATCGCCTGAAATGTAATAATATTCATTAAAGTGGCTCCTAATTACGAGATGTAATCAAGCGTGGTGCGCTGTGCTCTTGCTCTGGCTGGTGAGGCTGACGGTGACGCCGTTGTTATTATTATTATTATTATTATTATTATTATTATTATTATTGATGCTACGGGCCACGTGGTCGGCCGCCGGGGTGAGGGCTACCCCTGGCGCCCAGGCCCAGCCCCAGCCCCAGCAGAGAGAAGTGGGGGGCCCCAAGATGCCAGGGACGGCAGCAGGAGTGCAGGGTCCCGGGGGAACGGGCGTGACTCAGGCGCGCTGCCCTTCGCCAATCCAACCAGGCCGTGCACTGCCCGGACAACGACTCTGGGCGCCGTTAGGATCTCCCCAGACCCCGCGTCCCCGAGGGACGCCAGGCCCGGTTTTCCGGGATGGGGGAGCCTTGGGTGCAGAGCCAGGGACCTGCCCTACTGGCTGTCCCGCCCCCTTTCCGGGCTGCGCCCCGCGCTTTGCCCGAGCAGGAACAAAGAGGGGCCGCGGTCAGCCCCCACCTCGGCCTGGAAGGCGGCCCAGAGGGGCCCCCGCCCGTCCCTCGCCCGCGGACTCGGGCGGGAAGAGGAGCCAGGGCCCAGTGGGCTGCGCCGCGGCCTTCCCGCAGCGCCGGCTCCTCCGCGGAGGGGTCTGGTGCGGACGGGCCGGGAGGGACCCTGACGCGCGGAGGCGCTCGGTGGGGCGGAGGAGCGTGGGGGTCACCGCGAGCACCGCGCGTCTGGAAGACTCGAGCGGCCTCCGCTCTTCCCCATCTGTCGACCTGGGAAACTTGGCCGCGCGGTCGGAGCGCGCGGCTCGCGGAAGGGCCGCCCAACGCCTTTCAGCGGCGCGTTCGGGGTTCTCCGCTCCCGCCAAGTCCTTTGTCTGCAAGGGGACTGTCAGGCTCCGCCGCCGGGGTTTGCCCTCCTCCTCCTCCCCCAGCCTCTGCCCCCTCCGCGGACTCCCCCTGCTCTCCTCTTTGGATGGGTAATCACAGGCTGCAGCTGCCGAGGCGCCCAGAAGCAGCCGCCCCGTTTTTGTGTCTGTCGCCCCTCCCGGCCGCAGCAGCCCGGCCGCTTCCCTCCAAGTCGCAGGACCCCGGCCCCTGCCCGCCTGCGGGAGGCCAAGCCCCGCTGCCTTGGAGTGTCCCCTCTGGGCCCAAACTTCGTCCCGGGTTTGTTTTTCATGTGTTTGTTTGTTTGTTTGTTATAGGTTTACTCTGCCACACCACTCAGCCAAACGTGAACCCTGCAAACTGGCATTTCTTTAAGGTTCAGGCAGCTGGGGGACAGGGCAGATCAGGTCAGCCAGCCTCTCCCACCGCTGGGCCCCTGCCCCAAGGCCAGCGGGTCACTGGGAATGCAGGTGAGGCCGCCGGCAGGCAGGCCTTTCCCGCGGCCACTGGGGCCATCTGTCCCATTAGCTCTGAGACTGCCGTGCCCAGCTGAAACCTCTGGAGGAACACTGGTTAGGTCTCCCACCCCCGCGTGCACCCTGGCTGCACAGCCCCCCCCACACTCCTGGCTGCCTGGCAGGAGACAGAAGCCTGCAAAGACATCACAGAAATCACCGGGCCGGCTGCCCTCTGAGGCCCAAAGGTCCAGCGCGGGCACCTGGGCTCCAGAGCCGCTCAGGGTCCACAGTTTTCATGGAAATACTCATGAAACACCCCTGAGCACCAAAGGGAGTGGAACCAGAGTTTTGTGACCAGGGGCCCAGCCCGCTGCTTGCCCCACGCCCCACGCCCCCGGGGCCCAACCACTCATCTCTGGCGGAGAAAGAACGTCCACCTGGGGGCTTCATGCTGGGGTTTGGGCACCAGCGGCCCCATCATGGGAGGCACAGGAAGCCCCTGGGCACCCCACTCTCATTTCGGGGGGCGGGTGGGGGGAGGCCAGGCACCCACGCCTTCCTGACGTCTCTGCCATTGTTTCAGGAAAGGAAGAAAAGGAGAGAATCACGAGTCAGCAGGACGGACAACATCCACTGGTCCCAAGAAGGGGGATAGTGACCGGCGCTGAGGGGGAACGGAAGGCCGTGCTGCAGGCAGAAATTTCCGGCACTTTCCAGAACATGCCCGCGCCTTTTTCGAGACACTGCTGAGGGTGCACTTTGTCTCAGGGCTCACACACACACACACACACACACACCCCCTCACATCAGGACCCCCTGCTCCTTTCCCGAACCCAAAATGGGCCAGGCCCTGTGCCTCACGTTTCCACAGAGATGCAAAGACGGTATTTTTAAAGATTTTATTTATCTGTTTTCCTAGAGAGAGGAGAAGGGGAGGAGAGAAACACTGATGTGGGAGAGAAACGGGAACCGGTTGCCTCTCCCATGCACCCTGACCAGGGACCGAGCCTGTGACCCATGCTTGTGCGCGGACCGGGAATCGAACCGGCGGCCTTTCGCTTTGCGGAAAGCCGCCCCACCCACTGAGCCAAACGGGTCAGGGCAGAAGCGCGATACCTTGACACGGCTCCCCGTTCTCAGTGCCAGAACGAGTCCCACGGCCACCGGACACCGGGACAGTGACCGCGGGAAGCCACGCTGCCCGGGCACGTGCGTCCCAGCCCCTGCGCCCCGAATCCCGTCACCCCGTGCACCTGTTCCCCCAAAAGCGAGTGGGCGGCCTGTTGGTGCCAGTGCTCATTCCGTCCAAATGGCGGAGGGTGTAGGTAACGCTTTTAAATTAATTGCTGGTCCTAAAGCTAAAAGCATAACAGGCTCTGATTACATGCTAACGAGAATGAAACATAATCCTGAATTAATTACGTGGAGATAATTTTATAATTTTATCATTCAATTTAAGAGGCAGTGTGTCGTTAACCACCCATTTTAACAGGGTGATGATTCAAATTTAAAAACAAAAAAAAAAAGGTCCTAAATGGGAACCTTTAAAAAGACTTTCGGGGGCTGTCTCTTCATTTTCCCCAAAGGCCAAGAGTGGCTGTCATCTGGGCACACCTATTGTCTCCCTACCTGCGGGGGCCCCGCGCCCCCCGAGTGGGAAACCCTGGAAAATCCCAGACAAAGGGGGCTGTCGAGGGGCCTGTCTCCCAGGCCGACCTGCTCTCAATGCTGAAGGGGCCCATCTGCATTTCCATTCTGTTCGGCTTGTATGTGGAAGTGACACCCAGCGTCCCCGGAGCCCCGGAGAATGCCAGGGTCTCGGAGACACTCCAGCGGGGTGTGAAGGGGGCCAGGGCCGGGCCTGGCGTGGCGGTCAGACCCCCAGCCACACTCCTGCAGGAGGTTCGCTTCAGCCCCCAGCACGGGGTGGGGGGTGTCCAGCGGGGCAGCCCCCAGCACCAGGAGGGCCCTCCCCGCCAGAACTCCCCATCGGTCTCCCTTTCCTCCCCCGCCCTCTGCCCTGGAGTCTTCAGAAAGAGGCTCTGATGGCGGTGGAGGCAAGGTACACCCGGGGGTGCCACTCTGAGCCCCACTCTGAGCCCCACTCAGGCCTCACCCGCAGGCAGGCTGGCCTCTGGGGACAGGTCTGGGGCTCCAGGAAGGGCTGCAGGGATGAAGTAGCAGGTGTGGGTGGAGGGGGAGGCTGCCTGAGCCTTGGGGGGGGTCAAAGGTCAGCCAGATGCATTCCCTCCCGGCACTGAGGGGGTCCTAGAGTGGGTGTGGGGCCCACTGCTCAGTGGGTGCCTCAACGTGGGCGGTGGACCGGCGACTAAAAAAGGTGGCCTGAACGTGGCTTTCCAGTGGCTCCTGTCCCCAAAGGAAACCAACCTTCTCGTCACAGGAGGAACCAGGAGGAACCCACTGGAGTCACACACCAAACAGCCCCCAACCCGGCGCCCGAGCTGGGCACACACTTCCACGCGGGTCCGAACGTCCCAGGCCGGGGGGGGCTCCTGGCCTTCGCAGGGGGGTGGGGACGGGCAAGGGGAGGGGGCGGGGCCTCCCTTCCTCCCCCACCCCAGGGTGTTTCAGTCGCACCTTTTTTCAAAAAACGCTTCCTCGTCCAACTGGAATATGCGATGAGACGCCGGGGCTTTGTGGCGGAAATATAATTAAACTGGTGAAAGAGGGAAACGGGGAAGAAAGGGATGACATCAGGCCGATTTCACACTTGGCAGTCGCAGCGCCCGGCCCCGGCCGCTCCGGCCACGCACCGCAGATCAAAGTGCCCGCGCCCAGGAGAAAGGCGAGGAGGGCCTTAAGTATGCTAATCCCCGGGACAAATATATTTTAATCTTGTTAGAATACAAGTTAATGCCGCAGCTCAGTGGCTGAACTTGGTCAGGCCGTAGAGATCCGTTTTTATTTTAGCCACGGAGGCGGAAGACCTGGTTTGCTCACAGGTAGCCACCGTGCATGTGCAGATGGAACCCCTCTTCAGGGCCGAGGGTCTCTGTGCCAGCCCCCCTCCCCCGAACCTTGAGCTCTCCACGCTGAGGGGTGGGGGTGGGGGGCGGGGAATTCCGGAGGCTGCTAGGATGGGCCGGTCCCCACACCAGGCATCTCGCCCCGCCCCCTGCCTGGTCTTTCTGCCCAGGGTCCTCCCGGCCCAGAAAGGAACGCGGCTCATTTGGTGGGGAAGACACGGGGACACCCTGAAATTAATTAAAGGATTCTCCAAAGCAATCTCTCTCCCTCTAGGCCCGAGGTTTGACAACCAGACCGATTCCTCACCATCAGCCCCTCTCACTCCAATTTTTGCAACGTCCGTTTTCATTACTATTAATTATTTGCTGAGCTCCAGCCGCCCACCCCGTGCCAGCCTGGCTAAGCAGGAAGCTCCCGGGTTCTGGCCTCTCCAAGTTTCCATTTCCATTCCGTGTGGCTCTGGGGGCTGGGCATGCGTGCACACGTGAGACCTCAGGTCCATGTAGACGTGGGGATGCCTGTCTGCGGAGCACCCCCTCCGTGATGGTGAGCTCCTGGGTGCCACGGCAGCTCTCTCTGTGCATCTGAGTGCGTGTGTGTATGTGTGTGTGTGTGTGAGAGAGAGAGAGAGAGAGAGCAAGCGTGCGTGCTGGAGAGCTTAACGGGAAGGTTACCGAAGGTTAAACTGCCCCTGCAGAAGCTGCCTGCTGGATATTGCTGGTGGCAGGCGTCTGAAAGGCAATCTCTGTCTCTCTGCTCTGGTGTGTGTTACATGCTGCTGCCTGGGGCGTGCAGCCCGGCTCCCTCACATCCTGCCGTTCGGCGGAGGAGCCTTGGGGAGCCTTGGGCCTTCGGGGTCCTCGCCAACCCAGGTCCCCGGGGGAGGAGGTGGCGGCGGGGAGGCGACACTGTGGAACGGGGTGGCAGCCCCCGCGGCAGGCCAGGAGAGGCCTGGCCCGGCCCCTCCCCCACAGACTGTCCCCGGCTTCCAGGACTTCGGAGTGTCCGTTTCTGCCACAATTTTCTCGTCTCTTTCAAGTTATGAAGCTATGAATGTGCACTGTAATTTCTTTTCCCCCGCCATGTTTATATGTTTGCTGATTTTAGAGAGGGAGGAATGGGGGTAGAGGGGGAGAGAGAGAGAAACATCGGTGGGCAAGGCCATGGTCTGCTCTGTCCCCAAGAGAGGGGGACCCCCACCCGCCTCCCAGCCAGGGGATGGCGGTGAAATGCTCCTCGCACCCAGCCGGCGCAGGAAGGCTGCCGTCGGCCCGCCCTGCCCAGCAGGCTCCCAGCACACGGTGTCCCTGCAGAGAGCCGTTGTCACTGCCGCCACTCTTGCCATCTGGCCAGCCCCCGTGTGAGTGAGTCTGGTTCACGTGTGAGTCTGACTCACGCGTGTGGCCCCGTGAGGCACTCGAACCGGGAGCCAGAGCCCCCACCGGGGGGCTGCCGCACACGGGCATGGAAGTCGGCGGGGCGCACCGCCCACCGGGCGGGGAAGCCAGCACCGCGCTGTCCCCGATCCTGTTGCAGACGGAGGGACCCGGAGGCAGCTGTCTGGTGACAGGGGGTCCCCGGGCAGGCAGAGGCGTGGCTCGTCCCGAGGAGCAGGCTCCGGGGGACGGTCGTGGGGTGTCCACTTTGGATCAGGGATATGGGCAGGGAAGACGGTGGTGGACACACGGTGCCCCCCAAATATTACGTGGGTGCACACGTCTCTCCCAGCCTCCCCGGTGGTCAGCTCAGGGACCCCAAATTAGCACTGACCCATGGTCTTGGGGCAGAGGGACCCCCTTGGGCCCTCAGGTTCAAGGCCCGTGAGAGGGCACAGTGAGTCTCTCTCTCCTGCGCCTACGGCCCTGGACGTCTCCATGTGGACGGCGATGGCGCCCAGCACTGCAGCCCGGACCCCTGAAGGAGCACATGGAGCAGAGCCCGCCCTCTCACCGTTGACCCCCGCCCCCCGCCGTGGGCCTTGGACCCCCAGCCTTCTTGCCAGAGAGGGAGGGGCATCTGGAGGGACGGGGGCAGGGGGCGGGGCCACAAGGAGGTGGTGGGTGGGAGGCGGGGCCCTCCTCAGGTCACTCTGCACACGCGGCCTGCACCCTCTGTCCCTTCAGGATCAGGGTCGCCGGCAACAGAGCAGAGACAGCTCCTCCTGTCTCTCCCGGGTTCTACAGGTGACAGGAAACAATGTATCAAATCTGTGCAAAAAAGCAGTAACAACAGGGCCTCCCGTAGTGACAGAGCCCAACGGGAGCTGCAGCGGGGGGGACAAGCGTGAGACCTCGGGGTGGGGGAAGCACTGGGGCTCCCCACCAGCGCAGGGCCCCCCAGGAGACGCTCAGCAGGGGAGTTCCCACGGCCCCTCTCTGGTGTGTCCGGCTTTCAGAGTCCAGCGTGTAGCTCAGCCTCTTCCGGGCGCGGGAGGGGCAGAGCTGTGGAAGGGGCACGTCCGTGTCCGGGGGCGACCTGGGCCACAGGGACAGGCTGTGCAGGGACTGGCCGCTGCGCCCGGCGACGGTGGGCAGTCATAGCAGCGTCTCGGGGGTCTGGCCGCCACACCTGGGTCCCGGCTCAGCCCCACGCAGACAGCCCAACAGGGGCCGCCCGCCACACTCCGTGCGAGCACTGGGACACTCGCGGTCTGGGTCCCACCCGCCGAGGCCCCACTAGCCCCTGGGGGGAGGGGAGCCGGGGACGGTGCAGGACACAGGTGCCCCCAGACCAGGGGCTGGAAACTGGTCGGGAGCTGCCCCGCTGGAGGGCCAGGTAAACGGGGCCCCGGGGACCGCCCCCGGGCAGGACTGGCGGACAGAGGTCCACGAGTGGGCCACTGAGCCGTGTGCTCCGTGACAGAGCAGTGGCCGGCTGCCCACAGTCGGGATGCGGGGGTGGAGGCCTGCACAGGCAGGCAGGGACACACGGTGGCCTTGCAGGGGAGGACATGGGGGCCGACGTCCAGTGGATATTGCGACCCGGCCCGAGGGGAGACCCCATCTCTCACCGCTGGGGTGTGCAGAGGCAGCTGTCCGTGGCCCAGCACCGATGGGCCCAGGGGTACATGGGGGACCTGGGCTGTGGTGTGTGGCGTCTAGACGCCAGCCAGGCTGAGGACTACCTCACTGGGGGCTGGAGGGCGGGGGAGGGGCCCTGCAGGCCGGCCCAGGCGGGACTGGGGGTGGGTGGAAGGGCATGGCGAGGGGACAGGCAGCCTCAGCCTGCCAGTGGGGAGGGGGCCAGGGACGCAGACTGAGGGGCCTGACAAGCTGAGGGTCCCCGGCATGGGGCGAGGGGCACCCCAGAAACCCCAGCCCAGTCAGGCCTGATCCCCAGCTCCTTAGGCTCCCGGGGGGACGGCGGTGGCAGAGAACTGTGACGTGCCAGGAGGAGACCACTGTCCCCTGTCACTAGTCCCCCAGCGCTGCAGTTTCACCCCAGGAGGGACAAAGCCCCTTTGCCACGTGGGCCCCAGGCCACTGCCAGGCCACCTCCCGCCTGCGGGCACAGACACCATGACAGCTGGCCGACCCGGGAGACACACGGGAGGGGCTCCATCCTCGGGGGGTGGGAGCCTCAGCGGGGTGTGGCTCTGCCCCGGGTCCCGCATCTGTCCCGCGGCTGGCCCACCCTTTCCTAAGGCCACAGTCCCTCTAAAAAGCCAGGACCCCGCCCAGAACTCCGACCTGATTCCCCAGCCCCACCCTCACCCGGGCCCCCCGCCAACCCCCCCGCCCCACCGCCCCCAGCCGCCCCCCTGCCCCCTTGCCCAGGTCTCTCACGGCACCCGCCTGGCGGGTAGGGGGGAACCCTGGGCAGGGACCAGGGAGGGGTTCCCCGGGGAGGTTCTCCTGAGGCCGTGGCTCGAACACCACGTTCTCCGGCCCAAACGCAGCTGCTCGTGGGGACCGGGGCTGCGGGGTGGGGATGCACGGAGGCCGCAGCCCTGGCTGAGCAGGCTGGGACCCCGCTGGCCGTGTCCCCGTGACTGAGGCCCGGGGGGCCCGCGGCCGACCGTCACTCGGCACACGGCGTCGGGGAAAGGAGAACACGCGAGTTTCGTGGCCGCCTGAGAGTTCCTGGGGGACGCGTTTGCCGGTCACGGAGAACTAGGGACTCGCTCGCCGAGACCTGACAGCCAATCAGAGGCCTCCGGGAGGGGTGGGGGCCTGGGAGCGGGCGTCCACGAGGTCCCTCCACCACGGGCCGCTGGGAGGCCGCCCAGAGGGGGGGGGGGCAGGATTCTGGGTCTGAATCTCGAGTCGGCCACTGCCCAGTGGGCCAACCTGCCCGTGCCTCAGTTTCCCCACCAATGCCTTCTTCACGGAGCAGTTGGATGACTGGCTGCACCCCAGGGCCGGGCACCTGCTCACTCTGGTTTCCCCTCTCTGTTTTGAACCACCTGCTCGGAGCCCGAGGTCAGAGGTCAGAGGTCAGAGGTCAGAACCCCGCTGAGCTCCCACCTTCTGGTCCTTGTCACCAGGCTGAGGATGTCCAGCCCTTTCAGGCACAAGGGTCTCTTCTCCACACCGCAGCCTGGCGGTGGAGACGGGCCTGGGGCCTTCTGCGGCCAAACGGGGCGAAAACCTGCTCCGGTCCCACGGGCCTTCACACGACCCCGGGTGTGCCGGCCACCTTAGCCCCGCGTGTTTTTGCAGCACAATTTCTGTGTGTGTGTGTGTGTGTGTGAACATACAAAAGTTAACACTCAGAAATGCATGCACCTACACATGTGTGTAAGTGCACCCACCCACAAACATCTCTGTATAAATGTGCACGCCCACAAACATCTGTGTGTGAGCACACGCACCCACAGACATCCACGTGTGAGCACGCACACCCACAGACAACCATGTGTGAGTACACACACCCAGAGGCATGTATGTGTGAGCACACGCACCCCCAGGCATACACGTGTGAGCACACACACCCACAGACAACCATGTGTGAGTACATACACCCGGACATCCACGTGTGAGTACACGCACCCGGACATCCACGTGTGAGCACACACACACAGCCGGGCCTCTCAGGCCGGTGGGGAAGGCCCTGCCCGCCGCAGCTGGGGCCGGCGGGGCTCCCCGGGGACGGAACTGTGCTGGGTAGGCTGTAGGCTGGCTCTATGGTGGCCAGGAGCCCACGCGGCTTCAGGGCATTTGAAGAGTGGCTGGAACAGCTGGGTTTCGGTTTTATTTAATTTTACCTGATTTAACCGGACTGCCCACAGGGCTGGCGGCCCCTGTGTGCTGAACAGGGAGGCTCCGCCAGCCCCTCCAGACCCCACTCAGCAGCAGGCCGGCGGACAGCTCGGAGGAGGCGGCCCCACACGGGGAGCACTGTGTGTGCTCACGTTCTCTGAGAGAGCTCGTCCAGCGGTCTGTCCTCGGGGCCGGGAGCCGGGCAAGGGGCCGTCCAGGCAGCCGGGCCCTGGGTCGCCACGTGCCACTTGGAAAGGAGAGAAGGGTGTGGCTGGTCGTTGTGGGTCTGAGCTGGCTGCCTGACCTGATCCTTGTTGTTTCTTCTGCCTGTCGAACCAGTGGGTGGGGGACATGTGGCCAGGTGTGGCCACGTCGGTCCCATGCCCTGATGGCCCACCCCAGGGCCCTGGGACCAGTTCAGCTCCCAGCCCTGACCTTTCTCACTCATCTGCCCATGCGGCCAGGCCCCAGGCTCTGAGCTGGGTGCCTTGTGGTCACTGACCCTTCTCTGACCCGCCCCGCCCCCACTGGGCTCCCTGCCCCCTGGGGCCCAGCTGCTCAGGGGACTGGTCCCTGCAGCTCTCGGGACACCTCACCCAGTCCTCTGGAGGTCCTCTCCCTCTGACAGGTCTGACCCTTGCAGCCGCGTGGCCACCTTTTGGCCGTGACCGGTCGCTAACCCTCCCGTCCCCCCCAGACCCACGGGCGCCAGATCTGTCTCGCTCCATGCTCCCCTTCTGCGTGCGCTCTGTCCAAGAAGAAACCCGACCCCTTCACACGCCCCTGGTCCAGAAACATGGCTGACGTGTTGCCTGGGCCCCGCGGGGTCACTCCCAGCCTCCCTGCTCAAGTGGCCCCCGTTCTGCGGTCACCTTACGGCCACCGTCACTGTGGGCACACGGGGGTCTCTAACATCACCTCCTCGACTGGGCTCCTGAGACCCTTTCCGACCCGCCGTGCACCAGGAGGCTCTGAGGCCCAGCGCGCAGAGCGGGGTTTCTGGGGAGAGGGCCCCGGGTTTGCTGGGGAGGGGGAGCCTCGCGAGGTGCGGTGGGCGGTCCTGGCGGGGCGCTCTCGGCCTTGAGGCTCGGGCCCCCACCCTGCCCGGCGCGCCCCTGGAGCTGCGTCGTCCTCCGTCCGTTTGTCCATCCGCCCTGCTCCAGAGAGCGCCCCACGGCAGGGAAGGGTCTCGTCTCCCGCGGGAGCTGGCACGGGGTGGGGTGAGGATGTGCGGTGCCTTCGAGGCCCGCCCCCGAGCCGGGGTCGGAGAGGGGCGCGTCGGAGATAACTTGGGAAGGGGGCCTGGGTGCGGCTTCGGCGGGGGACCCCCAGGAGCCCCAGCGTGGGGTGTAGGACGGAAGGAGGCCAGGGAGCTCTCGGAGAGAGGCCAGGGCCATGAAGGCTGAGGGAGCCGCTGGCTTCCCCCTGTCCCCCTGGGTGCACACTGTCCCGGTCCCGTCCCCAGGGGCCCGGGCCCAAGCCCCCCAGCCCCTCCCGCTCCTTCCTCCCAGCCCGGGAAGCCCCGGGTCCTGGGGAGGCCGGCACTGCTGTGGGCTGAGGACAGTGTCGGGGGTGTTGTCCTCGGGCTCTTCCTGTCCCTGCCCGGGCCAGCCGTGCGGACAGAGCCTGCAGGCCCCGGGGACCGTCCTGAGCCGCGCTGACCAGGACCTCCCAGTTCAGAAGCTCCAGGGGCAGCGGAGGGCGAACGGGGCTGCCCCCAGAGTGGGGAGCCCACAGGCTGCCCGGCTGCCCCTTCTGTGTGTGGGCGGCTTTAGAAGTGGACAGAGCCTCAGCCTGGGGAGGGGGGAAAAAGAGGCTCATCCCAGGACGACACATCCTCAACCAGGGCCCGGCCGCCCCCGGGCTCCAGGGGACAGGGTGGCCAGGCAGCCGGTCCAGGGGAGGCTCGCCGGCTCCGGCCGGGCCTTTCCCAGGAGGAGGAGGGGCAGGGCCGGAGGACGGTGTTAGCATGGAGGAGCGACGGGGCCCGGCCAGCCGAGACCGAAACTCCTGCTGGGCCCGGGTTCTTTCTCCAGGACCAGGGTCCCTCCGTCCTGGGGTGGAGGTGTCATTTTCAGTCTGCCTCCCGTCGCCTGCTCACCGTCGGCCACACCTGTGCCGAAGGAGCCAGAAGCTCTGTGTTCCCCAGGCTCCCCACCCGGCCGCCTGGCCGGCCCACGGGCCGTGTGGCACCTGAGGGCGGAGCTGCCTCAGCACCTGCATTTGGGGCACGGTGGCCGGAGCCTCCTTCCTGTGCCCCTGGGAGTCCCGGGCCGCCCCTCCAGCCCCGTCTCCACCGGGAAGGGGAAGCTGAGGCCGGAGCGGGCCCGGGCCGCAGGCCAGCAGCAGCCTCGGCCCCGGCCCCGCGGTTGCCATGGTGAGCGGCAGGCATCGCCGCGGGTCACAGGAAACGCAGTGGTGGCGCTCCGTGCAGCAGGAGAGAATGGGCGAGCGGGGCAGACGGAAATCTCTTTTCTGCATGTGCAAACAGTTTGGAGGAGCCCGGGGAAACAAAAGAGGGAGAAGAGCAAAGACGACCCATCAAAGACAGAGGAAGAGCAGGGGAGACCCAGGGATGAGAGGCGGGGGTGGGGGAGGGGGTGGGGGGCACGGGCCGATCGGGAAGGAGCCAGAACCCCCCTCCCCCCCACCCCCGCATCCGTGAGGGGCTCCCGGGCACAGGGAGCCCAGTGCACAGGCCAGCAGACCCGGCGCCTGGGTCGGGGTGCAGGAGAGGGACAAGCCCCGGGCTGAGCGAAACAAACAGCCACAAAGTATCACCTAGGCGGTCAGTTCCCTGGGGGGCCTGGCGGCCACAGGCTCTCGCCGCCATCGAGACAGCCAACGTCACCGTCTGCCTTTCTCTCCCGGGAGGGCCCGGGAGCGAAGCCCAGGGCCAGGCGACTGCCCAGGGTCGCACGCCCGCCAGGTCGCCTGCTTTTTACCTCCCCAGGGTGCGTTTACTTCCTGCCACCGAGGTGCGACCCACACAGGGCCTCGCGTCCGTCTCGGGTGGGCACCCCAAGGCCCGCGTGCCTTGTGCAAGGGGGTCCTCGCGGTCTCTGCCGCGGACAGCGCCGTGGCGCGGCTGCCTGGAAACCCCGACGAGAGCGCGTCTGAGGCGTCCTGGCGCGAGACAGAAACATGGCCATGGAGGTCAGCCGCACCCGTGCCGGCGGGCACTGAGCACCGCACTCAGCCGCTCTTTGATGAGTGAGTCGGAGTTGGTGACGGGAGGCGGGGGCCCCGGGGGGGGGCAGGAGGGGTGCTGAGGGAGCGGAGAGGGGTGCCTGGGGCGGGCGGGACACCAGAGGGGCCAAGTGTGGGCTGTCACAGGACCTGGGCTGGGGGGACAGCTGGAGGGAGGACGGGGCTGGGGGGCACCCGGAAGTGCGTCAGGTGCCATCGTGGTCCGTGTTGCCCAGGTGAGCGGGGAGCAGGGTCTGGGGCAGAGGCGGTGGATTTAGGGGTTGGCAATAAGGTTGGGAGGGGACGTACATGTCCCAGGGATGTGGGGGAGAGGACAGTTGGGGCGGCAGGGGAGTGGCGGTTGGCTGCCCGGTGAGAGCCCCCGGGGGTGGGCGGGGCCTCCAAGCCCCTTAGCAAGGGAGAGGGGACCACGTTGTGGGCGGTGACACGGCTGCCCGGGGGGTGCCCGTGACCAGGAGGGAGACAGCCAGGGGAGGTGGGAGTAAACTTAATGAAACTGGGGGTGGGGGGGAGCAGGCCCCGTGGCCGCCTCTCACCTGGGTGACTGGGTTAAGGAGTAAACAGGCACATGCCCTGCCGTTCTTCTGGAGTCTGTTTCTGCCAACGTGCACACTCAGTCCGTGTCTCCAGGGGCCTCCTCCCTCGCCTCACCTCGCAGCCCTTTGTTTTGTAGGGATTTCAGAAACACAGGCCCGAGGACCTTTGCTACCAGAATGCACCGAGTGCAGTGCCATCGTTTGTCAATAGTCCTTTCACCTCCCAACGGTGGCTTGTAGGCTTATCTGCAGGGTTTTCCTCAAGCCTCTTTTTATTGCATTTTTTAAAGATTTTTTTAGAGGGGAAGGGAGGGAGAAAGAGGAGAGAAACAACGTGTGGTTTTCTCTCGTGCCCCCCCTACTGGGGACCTGGCCGGCAACCCAGGCCTGTGCCCGGACTGGGAATCGAACCGGCGACCTGCTGGGTCGCAGGCCAGTGCTCAGTCCACTGCGCCACCCCAGCCGGGGCCCTGGCTACTACGTCTAGAGTGCTCCTGAAGCCAGCACTGTTGGGGGCCGGGCTGTTGGGATTTTCTCCTCCGGTGAAACGAAGCCCCTCATTGCCCCGGGCTGAGCGATTGCGTTCACGTGGTTCGGGTGTCTTACACGGTCGGTAACTGTTCCTTCTCCTTCAGAGGCTTGTTCGAGCGTCTCATCCTTTCACCACCATCGGTCCCCTTCACCGAGGAGCTGGCGGCCGTCCGCTGAGATTTACGGAAGCGTTTCGGGGTGAAGTCTCTGGGTCCGTGTCGCTTTAAGACTGAATGCCGAGGAGAGCCGGCCGGGCCACGCACTCGAGGGAGGGTCCCTGGCGGGGAGAGGGGCTCCGACCTGCTGTTCGCCTTTCCGTGCCTCAGTTTCCCCTCTGAACAAGAGTGCTGTCCGCCGTTGGGGGCAGGCGTTCTCAGCCTCGGCGCTGTGCACTGGGGGCGGGAGGAGTTCGCCCTCGCTCTCGCTAACCTGCCGCTGCCTGGAAGGTGTCCCATCTTTTCCTCGTGACACAGACTCGACGCTGTCCCCGGGGCCTGCGTCACTGCCGGGGACAGGGTGGCGGGCCGGTCTAAGTCACGTCTGTGCCGCGTCACGCCGCGCTGGGGGAGACGCCCGAGAACACCGCTCCGCCCGTTGCCGCCTCCAAGTCGGCCTGGGGCCGCCGCTGTCGCCCCTGCTGCCGAACAAACCAGGAGGGAAACACTCGTCGCAGCTACAACGGCTTTCGTGCTGGGCCGGGCCGCTCCGTGGGCTGCGGGGTCGTCCGGTACACCAAAAGGTTGCAGGTTCGAGGCCCAGTCGCGGTGTGTGTGGGAGGCAACCGATCAGTGTTTCTCTCACACCAATCTCTCCCTCTCTCTCCCTCTCTCTCCCTCCCTCGTTTTCTCTCTCTCTGCCCCCCCCTCTCTCTCTCTCAAATCAATTTTTAGAAAGCACATCCCCGGGGGAGGATTTTAGAACCGTATTTTATGACTGTCTCAGCCTACAGGTGTTCCTGACCCTGAGCATTTCCCTCCACCCACTCGAATGTGTCCGTCCAAGGCGGAACGGCCGAGGCGCCCCAGGCTGCCAACAGGCGCCGTGGCAGAGGGGGGCCGGGGGTGTCGCACGCCTGCTGAAGGTCCAGAGCCTCCCTGGGGAGCGGCAGCAAGTTCAAAGGACGGCGTTGTCATCACAGTGGCGACAGTGACGGTCGCTGACACGGCCATGTGGCCTTGGAAGGCTGACCCTGAGGCACACCCCACATCGCTGGGCTCAAAGCCCCACGGCCGGCTCTCCTGCCTGAGTCAGAACCCAAGGGGCCGTGGGGACCGTCCTGTCCAAGCTCTGTCCATGCCCTCTGTCCTGTCCATGCCCCCTGTCCCCCCAGGAGCCTGCCGGTGCCGCAGCCAAGACGCCTGGGCCTCCGACCCTGGTCATCGTTTCTCCAGACCCCGGTCCCCTCGTCAACAAGGTGGGGGTATCCGTGGATTCCTGCTCAGGGCGGCAGCGAGGGCGTCTGTGGGCTGTAGAGGGCCGTGTGCACGTCTGACTCCCGCCACCCCCGGAGCAGCACAGGGCTCCCGGGGGCTCAGCCCATCTGTCTCCCCGAAGCTTCAGAACCGTGCCGGGTGGAGCCGGGGCTGGTCCCGGTTCACTTGCCCTTGGACTGAGGTCAAGGACGTTCCCAAATGGGACAGGACTCTCCCGGACGCCTCGCCCACAGGGGTGCCGGCTCTCCCTGGGGTGGCAGGCGCTGGGCTAGACTTAGAGAGCGTCATCAGAACGTGGGTCTGCCCTGGCTGGTGCGGCTCAGTGGACTGAGTGCCGCCGGCCTGTGAACCAAAGGGCCACCGGTTCGATTCCCAGTCAGGGCACACGCCTGGGTTGCAGGCCAGGTCCCTAGCACCCCTCCTGGAGCAACCACACATTGATGTGCCTCTCCCTCTCTTCCTCCCTCCCTTCCCCTCTCTCTGAAAATAAATACATAAAATCTTGAAAACAATGAATGTTGTCCTGGTATGCCAAAGTTGTGAGTTCGATACCCAGGCAGGGCACCTACAAGAATCAACCAATGCATGCACACATGGAACCAGAAACATCAATGTTTCTCTCTCCCTCTCTCCCTCTCTCTCTCTCAAGCCTGTCCCCCTGCGACTCCAGAGCTGACAGAGACGAGGACGCTCTCTGACGTGGCCTCGGGTGACAGTCCGTGTGGGGAGGGCACCCCTCCGCCGAGGTGTCCCCAAGGTCACAGAGCAGAGAGCCGCTGGTTCTCTGCACCCGGCAGGTGACCTGCGCTTCTGACCGTCTCACCGGGGGTCCCTGCTTCTCTGTTCTCAGAAGGAGACCCACCAGGGCCGCAGCACCTTGGAGGGCCCCCCCCCACCCCTGCCGCAGGCCGCCGGCTGGAGAGCACCTCCCCCACGTTCAGGCTCCCCCACGGGAAGTGTGCGGGGTCAGCCCTTCGTCCCCGGCTCGGGCCCCGGTCTGTCCCACCTCAGCTGCTCTGGCGCCCACCGCTGACCCCAGGGCAGGGGGACACGTCCCCAGGGACGGGCGGCCCTCCAGGGAGGAGGGTGAGGGCTCTGGTCCTTCCTTGTCTAGTGCGAGGCAGGCGCCAGCTTCCACAGTGGCTGCGGGGTCTCTCTCCACGTCTCCCCCGCCCACGCCGACCCCCACTGATGGAGGCTGATCAGCTCCGTCACCTCCCGAAGGGGGTGTCTGTCCTGCTCCGCGCCCACCACGGGGCCTCACCACCCGCAGCGGGTGCGTGAGATGTGCCCACGAGCACAAGACCAGAAAGTGGGGGGCCAATCCCGTGTGCGGAGAAGGGCGCACCTGGGTGTTGGGCACCAGGTGGGCCACGGCGGTTCCGCTCTGGGCGGGGTTGACCGAGAGGCCGCCTTGAGCGAGGAGGGCCGGGGCGGGCTCCAGGTGTCTGTCTGGCCGCGGTGAGGCCCCCGTGGGCGCCCCGACCCCCCGGGGTGGGGGACCCCCGCAGTCCTTCCCAGGAGCCTGCCGGGCTGCACGGAGGGAACCGCGGGGGAAAGAGCCAAACAGGAGGCTGCATCTGCAGGCAGGCCCTGGAGCAGGGCCCCGAGGTCCACACGAGAGACAGAGAATGGGGGCAGGGGGGAAGGCAGCCGACCCCACCTCCCCTCCACGAGGCTTTGCGCAGCCGAACGCCCAGGCTCAGGTGTGTGCCCCCCTGGGACCAGGACAGGGACAGCCAGGGGTCAAGGGCGCCGGCTGCGCAGGGCAAGGATGCAGGGCAGCGTGAGGATCCTGGGAACCACAGACAAAGGCGCTGCTGACCTGGGCCAGCTCCCCCACCTGCCTGCCCCTGGGTGACTGCCCCCCAACACGCCCGGGGATCCCTGGTGTCCCCCCACTTCCTGGCCCGAATAGGGCCACCATCTGGAAAGAGTCCCGGGAAGGAGAGAAGCGAAGCCTGCCCTGGATGTGAGACGCAGGCGTGGAGAAGAGGGGAAAGCGTTGCTTAAGGGAAAAATGAAACAAAACCACTTCTCCGTTGTGTTCAGTGTATCCACCCGAGAGCGTGGCAGACCAGCCGCTGTCACTCAGCGGCACTGGGGGTGGTTATTGCCACGGGAATGCCCTCCCAATCTCGGCCACCGCTCCGCTCTGCAGGACACCCGCAGCGTGGCCGGTGGGCGGGCACCGGTGTCCCCGCGCTGCTTGTGGCTTGGCAAGGCAGGACCACGACACACCTTGGCCGCCTGGGGTTGCAGCCCAGGCAGCGCTGACCCGGAGCCTCGGGGTTCCCGGCCCCCAAATTGTCCAGGTTTGAGCACCCACAGAGGATACAAAGGTAGCTGATTCGCAACCGCTCCTGTTCATCCTTGCGGGGGTCTGCTTTTTTAGAAAAAAAAAAAGCAGCCCCATTCAAGTGACCCTTTAATCTTAAGGCATTCATATTTAATCAGTATTTAATCACAGCTTTGATTGCGTAGAAAGGCAGTTGAAGGGTATATTTTCACCTAAAGGTGTAAGAATTTAATACCGCTGATTGGCCCTGGCGTGAGATTCCCCCCCCCCGCCCCGGGTTTTCACACCGTGTCACTTTACAAAGGGCCCGCTTTCTCCCGGGGTCCAGACAGCCTGGCTTCTGGTTCCCCGCTTCTGCGGCACACCGCGGGGCACGGAGGCGCTTTCATCCGCAGCTCTGAGCCGCCGCCACAAAGCCGCCGAGTCCGTGTCTGCCAGACAATGGAGGCACCTGATTGAAATCTCTCTGTTGACACGGGTGTCACCTCCAGGGGTGCTGTCACCCTGTCTCCGCGCCGCGGGTATCAGAGAGCACCCCGCCGCGACGGTGCCACCTGTTCAGGGAGCCCCTCGTGGGCGCCGTCATCGGGGGGACACCCAGCCGAGCCCCTCAGGCCCGGCCGCTCCCGGCGCAGGGAGTGGGCGTGAGTGTTTTAGCACCCCTGTTGCGCGGCCCGGGTCGGGGCCTCCGCCGGGCCTGACGAGCTGACACCGAGCCTCTGGGGCTGCCCCGCCCACCTCAGAGGTCGGGGTACGGGCCTTCCCGGGCGGACGCGGGAGTCGGTGGAGTCGTCGTTGCCTCCTGGGTGCCCCAGGGCCGCGGCTCGGGACCTGTGTCCCTCGGGGCCTGTGTCCCTCGGGGCCTGCGTCCCCCCGTGCTGAGACCCGGCCGGCTCTCCTGTTCTAGTTGCTTCGCCGCTTGCCTCGCTGCACCCGCGTTCTCACACCCCACTGTGTGTCGGGGACACGGTGAGGACCCCGGTTTCTTGAAACCCGTGTCCCATAGTGACGGGCCATCGGGGAGTACGGTTCTCTGTGTTTCCGACGTCACCTCGTGGCTTACAGCTCCTTGACGTGACCCCGCCACTCTCATGAGGCGGGTTTTCTCCGTGCACTGTGACTGAGCATGGGTTTTTTTTCCCCTTTCTGGAATATCTTGAAAAGCAAGTTGGGGCATGTAGAAGTAATTTTTTTTTTTCTTCCGAGGAACTGCAGGAATATCTAGACGCTTTTTCTCCGAGGCCTCCCCCCGGAGCAGACAAAGCTTTGGCCGGCCTCCCGCATCCCCACTGTGTCTCTCTGCGCACACAGGTGTGTGCACCTGCGTCTCTGCGCCCACGGCCTTCCGCGCCCCGAGGAGACTCTGCGGGAAGGGGCAGCTGCATCAGGCGCGTGGACCCCACTACCCCGCACCGCCCTGCAGGCCACGGACCCACAGACAGGTGGGCTGCAGATTCAATTCGCTCACCATCTCCAGGTGCAGAGCGGCCGAACCCCTCCCCCTCGGGAAATACACAGCGAGGGGCAGGGCAGCGAGAATGCCGCCCCCCCCCACAAAGGGACAATGCCGTGGACTGCGTCTTCTCCTGGGCGACTTGAGGGTGATGACATTCTGGGACTCTCACCTTCACATTCCACTGACCCCATCCGATCTTCGACCTCTTCACGTCCTTGCTCTAAAAGGCAATAATCTGAAACATGTACGCAACTTACAAAGGGACGTCACAATCCAGGTAGAAAAATCGCAGTAAAATAATGAGAGCGCCGTGCGTCTAACAGGTATGTTTCTATCATGACGTTCAGCACACAGTTCGCTGCCTTCTGGCGGGGAGCCCCGCCATATGTCAGGCAGCGGGCGTCCAGGTCTAAGCTTAGCTCCCAGGGTTGTATCCGATTTTAAAACAGGCCACAGCACCCAGGCCAAGAACAGCTTTCCCTCCTGTTCCGTCACCCCCTGAATTTTCAGACTGAGGCAGAATGAAATTTTTATTCAGATAAAGCTATTACATATACATGAATAAGTATCAACCTAGGCAGAGAAATGGGCATACAAAAAATAGAACCAGCTATGGGCTACTGTGAGGGCTTGTCTTAGTAAATCAAGTATTGATCCCTGCCCCGCCCCCCCGTCTGGGACTTTGGTTCGGTTCCACTCTGCACTCCCCGGTGAAACGGGCTCCCAGGGCTTGGCTTGTTCTTAGCAAATAGCAGCCACGTAGCACACACAAACTGTTCGTCTGAGCCGACGTGGGCCCTTCTTCATGAGGACGGGTTCACGGAAGTCTTCCACAGACACCCGAGGAGGAAGCCGTCTCAGCAACGCACGATTCCACGCCGCCTGCCTCAAACCTGTGCTCTCGACTCACGATTTCGATAAACACCGACCCACCCCTTCCCCCCCAGGAGCTCCCTTAGACCTGGAATTAGGTCTAGAAGGACTCGGAGAAACTTTTCCGGCTCATCCTCGGTGGTGTTTGTATTGTTTTATTTTATGTTGTTTTTTCCTGGCCTTTGGCTTTTGGCCACGAACGCCACTAAAAGGGCAGGAACTCGGTTTGGGAGGGAAGCTGGAGCAGGCAGAGACGCCGCCCCGTTACTGCTCATTATTAGCCAAAGCTGCGCAGCCGCCCCACGACCCGGAGGGAAACGCAGGCCTCCGTCACCCGATGGCAGCTGCATCGGTAACCTAATCCACCACAAACATCGACACGAGTTTCATTTCCTAAGTTTGATCTGGGAAACCGTGTCCAACAAAGGAAAAAAAATATGTAAGTCCTGAGACATCAAAAATCGTGTAAGAGACAAGACTGTTTTGACTGGGAAATAAAATGCTGACAAGCCACCGTTCAGCGAAACCTTAGTTACTTGCCATCAGGGGCAAGAGGCATGGTCCACTCCGGTCAAAGGCGGATCCCTGCAAGTGAGGCGCACCTGGCCCCGACCCCGAGGGTGTAAACAAGACCCAGTTCCCTTCCATTCTCCCCCCAGCAGAGCCCTGTTTGTATTTCAGAACCTGTAACAATTGCCAATGCGAGTCTGAAAAGGATACACCTTTGCAAATGTTACAGCTCGCTCTGGAAACTGCACGCCAGGCTCTCCATCAGCCGGGAGAAGAAACCATGTTTCTCTGGGTGCAGTACCCGGAAGAGCCCAGGTGAGCCCGATGTGTACGATGAGAAAGGCTAAATTCATCCTAGGCGGAGAAGGTCGCATAAAGATACAGGGACTATGTATTAAACAACACTTTACCACTCTGCTGGAAAATGGTGCTAATCATTCTTCAATCCAGCCCCATTTTTCTAACAGCTGCAGCGGGTACAATGTGTAGGCGCCACCCCATGGAACCAGCTGCAGACCGAAACAGCACACCCCCTCAGTGCCCCCCAAAACAGGGCAGAGGAACATAAGAGTCTGACCTTTAGAAAGAGTCGGGGGCCGGGGGAGAGGGGCAAGATGGACATGGGGACTTTTCCTCGATTTAAGAAGTGTCTTGTCTGAAGAGCAGACGTGGTCTGGTTTGAGGGGTGTGCGCTCTAAGCCATGAGGAAACAGAAGGCAACTAGTTTCTGCTCTTTCAGGGCAGAATTTGTATCACCCTACCCAGTACAGTTTCACAGACAACAGTGAGAACGTCCTTGAAAAAGCAAGTGTGGCAGACTGCGCCCTGATAGTTGAAGGAATTCAAGTCAGCGTCCACGGAACGTCAGTGGCACAGAAACAAGGAAACGACTGGGAGTGAGGTGGCCAGGCACTCCTGTGGGAAGGGTGGTCAAAGGTGAGTCTGTAGACAGCCCCACCTGCCCTCCCCTCCCCACACCTGCAGAAACACGCCTACAGAAGCAGGACGGGCTCTTTGGGAGTAACACCCACCCGCTGAAAGTCTTTCACAAGCAGCACTGCGAAGAGTCTGCAACCCAGGCAGACCTGGTCTCGGGCGTCATCTTTTCAGACACACGATACAATAATAAGCCCGCTTCCTCAGTCACCTGAATTCAGAATATTTGCACAAGGCCAATGTCATCATGCTCGTTATAAAAACATTCATTATTCGTACGCACTCAATTAAATTTTAGAGATTAACAAGATTTTAAACCTATGGTTTCTAGAAACTTAAATTTCATGCCCGATATAAAGTGAGTTTGTTTCTTCCACCGATGGCCACATATAACCCAGAGGAGATAATCTGGGGTTTGGGGCAATATATTTTATTAATTTCATGACCCATCAGGTCTTTAAGAAATCAAATCAGATCTTATAAAACAGAACACAATATTTTGAATCTGTGCACAAACTATACAGGACACATTATTAAATCCTTGTTTCATTTACGAAATGGCTTCTCCTTTTTCCTATTACCGAATTAAATGCTTTATTGCCATGACGATTTTTATCAAAATCCACAAAAGTAATTTGTTTTATGCCCTCAGCCTCACCTATAGAAAGAATCGGGGTTTTGTTTTGCTTTTTAATGAGACCAAACAACAGATTTGCAATACAGCACTATTCACCAGACGACGTGATATGAACCAGGGGCACACACTTCCTTCCCGTGAAGACACAGGCAGACACAGACGCAGGCATTGACCTTGGCTGTGCCTTCCCTCCTCTCCAACCAGGGACATGTCAGTCCTAGAATTCAGTGCGATCGGGAGAAGTTCTGCACAGACCTGGAAAAAAAGTTACAGCACATCAGCATCACGGTGAGAACCAGCCCAAAAGTCAGCAGCTTTCTGCAAAAAAAAGCCTGTCTCTGTGGTAGCACAGTTTCGAAAACTCTGAAATGGTGGAAAATTTCAAAAATACACAGAGGTCAAAAACAAGGGTGTCATCTGCTTCCTGTGCCCCAAACCCAGGCTCCACACTGGCCGATGCTTTGCAGTTCTTGTCCTAAAACCGAGCCCAGAGGCAGAGTCGCTCGCCCGTGGCCGTGGGGCATTTGAGGGACACGTCACTGGGGAGCACGGCGCACTTGGCGTTCACTCCCAGGAGCGGAGGGGCCTGGCTGCCCACGGCTTTCCCAGAGGGAAACACGTACCACCCCCTCTCTTTAGAAAGGCGACGGGCTATTCCAGCTACACAGTTTCCTTCAGATGGAACACATGTGCGCCCAGAAAGCAAGGATTTGGAATATTCAGTCTAACAACCCCATCCGTGTTGGGGAGTCTCGTACAAAGAGGTAAAAAACACTTCTGGTTTGAATGGGGGTTACACACTTGCAGGTGCTTGATACTCGACGCCGTGCGTCCCGTTTGAAACGATCGCATGACAGATGCATCGTCCTGATGGCTTTGCACGTTAGGATCTGACATCAAAGCGTAAGCGATGTGGGCGCACAATGCAGGTGTGTACTTGCAGGTACCCCCTCCCACGCGCTGGCTGAGGAGTGCCTCGCCAAACGGAAGTGACCACACGCGTTCCGTCTGGACTGACACGTTCTCCCGCTGGGTAGCATACAGCTAGCTCTCCGTGGGACCGTCACCTTACAACGTATTAGGATTTTAGAACATCGTGTTGATATCGAGGCCTTCAAATAAAGATCCAGAGAAGCCTGGCTTATGTGCCTCAAAACATTCCGTAAGGAGAATTGAATGAACTCACTTGTATTTCTTTGCCTGGGGGGGGGGGGAAGGAGAGAGACTCCGTGGGAAGCGCCCCTCCCCCACCGCCGGTCTCACCTCCACCTCTGGCACAGGTGCCCTGAGGATGTCCGCTCTGCCCGGGACCAGAAGTGCAGGGGCATCCCCAGACCCGCCCGCACCCGAGTCTCTCTCTCGGGGAGAGGCTCCCGCTCGCAGGAGACACCCACGATGCTGATGAGACTCTCACCGTGTTGTTTTACCACCCGCACGCAGCCACCCTGACGTTCAGCACGGACCTGCTCCCTCCGCCGCGCCCCGAGTGTCTGTCTGGGAGGAGGAGGCCTGCGTCTCGGAGCCTTCCTGTTGCAAAGGCTCAAACGTGCGCCGTAGCTGGACGGGGACCAAGCCCCTCACAGTGGTGCCTGGGTCACATCCCCACCGTGAGGCACGCTTTAAGCAGCTCACGACTTTCCGTGTCCGTCACGGCTCGGGAAGGCTGGAACCCTTAGAAGTCTGGGAATGGGCCCTCACCACTCCCAGGCAATTATTAAAAATAGAGGGAAACGATCTAAACAGAAAAATGCAAAATTCTCACACACACACACATATATACACACTTACATACATACATGTAACGTATATAAATATAGAAAGAGACGCACCTTCCGATCCCACTTCCAATTTTAGAAACACCTAGTTTGGAAAATATTACGTATCTCCCTAAGAGCAACACACACGCACTTTCACAGCTCTGGGCGCCGCGCCTTGTGCAGAGCCCACGCCGGGTGGGGCGCGGCCGGGGTTTGGTGATGTCCACCGTGCACCCACACGGCCCTGTCTCCAGAACACCGTGCGGCCCGTGGAGAGCTCTCCCAGCGCCATTTGCTGGGCACCAGGCCCGGTTCGGCCTTCGCCAAACAGGAAGCCACCGGGCGTGCGTTTCTGACGGCGGTGGAAGGCACCCCGAGTTCTCCCGCAGTGCCTCCCGCGGGCCCCACCTCCCACACGGTGACCGGAACCCGCCCCATGTGCTCATGCTGTGGCCCCTGCACCAGGATTCTCTCGGGCGATCCCTCTGAAGTTTGAGCACATCCTGCCTTGTTAAATGGGGTGCATTTATTTCGATAGGGAGCGGGTGGATGAGGCGGGAACCAGAATTCCAGGCTCTTTTTTAAGGCGAATGTATATTTTCATTTTGTGATTTGTGAATGCCGTAGGACACCCACATGCACGTTTCACAGAGACGCGATACGGGAAGACCCGCAGTCCGCGCCACAGCCCCGGGACGGCCCCTCCTGGGGGCGGCCGCCGGTCCTCTCGGAGACACCGGCACCCCTGTTTGTGGCGGGAGTGCTCAACCTGGGGTCTTCAACCGTCAGATGCTACCGGGGACTCACAGTCTAGTCAGGGTTTTACTTGATAACTAGTCACACGGCACAGACCTCAGGGTTATGCGGTGGGCCTGCGCCTTCTCGAGGCTAATTTTTCATTTCCAATGGCAAGTGGGCGGGAGGAACAAAGAGCCGTTGATATCATTGGGGTGTAGTCAGATGGCTGCTCTTGCACACAAAGTCTTTGCCCCCAAATCTGGACACCTGGGGCGCTTGCTGCCGAAAAGAGCTGGTGAAATTTGGCCGAATCCTTCTGTAATGTGCGGGCAGGTGTGCCCACCTCGCGCCACCTGCCTGGGCCGTGGGCGACTCGGTCAAGGGCAGGCCCTTTGTGGGGAGAGGGGGAAGGCGATGATCTGCCCCATCGCCCTCCACGGTTTTGCTTGTATCTTAATGCGAGCACGCACCTCTGAACTGTTGGGGGGGGGGGACTAAAAAAATACTGTCTTTGGGAAATTGCGGTTATACACTTATTTGTGTGAATCTCACAAATGGCAGGACCTAGCCAGAATCCATGACAAAGAGCTCCCCAAAACGCCCAGGCAACCGGGACCGAGCACTGCTCTCCTCGCACTGCCACCCGAACCGGACCGGAGACCGAACACACCCCCATCTTCCGCTCAGAGCAAGAAAACTTCACCCTCTTCGTGGGGATTTGTAGCTGCCTTTCCTGCTGAATAACTCTGGGTGGCATCAATATTTATCTACAGGCATGCAGTATTATTTTAAGAACTTAAGCAGTACATTTAACACTGTGGGTGGAGGTGTATTACACGTTATTAGAAACAGTTGCTAAATGTTTCCAACTTTTCTCCCTGCACAAAAGTACCCCCTGGCTCAGCCCCATAACCCATGGGGGCCGATGAGAGAGGACGTTGCAACTTTGTATCTAATCGGTAAAGTCCTGGCATTTTTTCCCTAGCTTCTGAGTGTGTGTAAGCACATGAGTCAAGTATTATTTTCCACCCTCTGCCAGAAAAAAAAATTTTTTTGAAGAAGTACATACTCTGGGAAAGGAACTGGGAAAAAAAAGTATCCAGCACCCGGTCAATAAACAAACAAAGAAACATGGAAAGTGCCTCCCTGATAAACAAAGCCCCCACTTCCTGCGGGGGCAGGTACCAGTGGAGTCAGAGAGCCCCTCTCCTGGTCCAGGATGAAGATTTCAAACCTCCCCGAGTTCACAGGGGGCCGAGTGCTCCGGGCTCCTCCGATTCCGACCAGCACGAGCCCCTTCCCCCCTGGAAGCCGCGCGCTCTGGGTTCTTTTGAATTCACTGAAAACGCGGAGGGCAGGAAGCACGGGCGGTCGAGCCCGGCAGCCCTGCGGTTGTGTCGATCTGTGTTCGCTCCCAGAGCGTCGTTTCTGATTCAGTGGAGGAGCTCTGGTGGCCGGGAGACAAGAGGCTCGATGTGAGGGGGGAAAAAACGCTGCTGTGATGCTGAGTGGGAGAGGAGGGGCGGGCGGGCGGGCGGGCGCGTGTTACATCAGACACAGTACCTGGCTTTTCAGCACACAGCTTGTCAGCCAGGTAGCGTGCCTCCCGGGCGATGAGCGAGCGGATCTCGTCTTCATGCTCTTCTATTATGGATTCGCACTGTGGGGGCGAAATAACACGTGTGGGTGCGGGCGCACGCACGGCGCCCCGCGCCAGCGTTCTATTGGCTAAAAACGCAAAACCGTGCCACCAAGGGGGTCGGTTTCTATCGTCCCTTTTGGTTTCAGGACATCGTTGCACGTTAACCCTGTTTCCGGCTTGTTTAAGGTATCCTGTTCCCGGGACTTAACTAGCTGATTAGTCCTGTTGAAAGACGGGAGGGAGGGAGGGAGGGAGGGAGGGCTGGTGCAGTGTGTCTCTTCCTCCCATTGGAATGCAAAAATAGGGAGAAATGCATTTCCTGCTTATGGAGCTGAAAAGTCTGCAGTGTATTTATTTATTTTTTTAAAGCTGCTAGCTCCTTGAAACGGTTAAACCAGTTTCCTCCCGATTTAACATAATAATCCACTTTTGTGGTTTTTAAATCAGGACCTGAAGTGTGAAAACAATTAAGCTCTCTCAGCAATCAAAACACGCACATCTTCGATTTCACTGTGGGTATCACGCTTGACAGTTACTCAGGGAAGTTTCTTGTCACACCATTTAAGGATGCAGCCGAGATTTCACTGAGCTCTCCCCCACCCCCCCACCCACCCCCCAGATCTGACTTTTCGGCAAAGAGGGAGCTCAAAGTTGCCGGTGCATTTACAAATCTTAAGTTCCGGCGGGAGGCTGCGCCTGTGTCAGGGAACCAGAAGGTTCCGGTTTTAGGGGTGTCGAAGCTGGGGAGGGCCACGCACCAGACACTTGTGAATCACTTTCTGGGGTCATTAAGCAAGACGCTACAACGTTTCAACGGCATTTAAAAAACGTTTAAATCCCACGGCACCGTGTTTGTTCAGAAACGGTGAGCTACCAGCCCTCTTGCCCGAAGCCCTTCCCGTTCCGAAGTCCTCTCGCCCCAGAGTTATCACCTTCGCTTTTTCATTAAAAGGAAATCTTCTAAAGTCAGCTAAAGCCCGCACTTCGGGGCTTCGGCATGCCTGACATTTGGGCGAATGCGTGCACTTAATGCATTTTAAAAAGCAGGCCCCTTTGCGTCGCCGTGATCCCACAGCACTGAGTAAAGTGTAAGATATTGCGACAGCATTTGCCAGGCACACGCTGGTGAGCAGAGGCCGGCGCTCACGTAAAATCCACACCGAACCCCGAGGAAGTTTGGCAGGCAGCCCACCACCACACCTAAGTCTTTGTTTAACTTAGTGTGTGCTGAGACACCCGCATGAACTCGGGAAAACATTCCCTTTTGTGAAACCTTAGGTGCGCCCCCACCCCCCACCCTTTCGGCCTTCACTACTGGAAAACGACATCCGTTTTCATCTGGGGTCGAACCTGTAAGAGACCCACCTCGGCAAGAGGACCCCCTGAGAGCCCTCCCGGGTCCTCCCCCCACCCCCCACCCCCAGGAGCCAAGGGACGTGCAAAGTGTGTCTTGGGGTCGCTGGGATTGGCGACAGCACTTTCTGGAAAACACCCCCTCACTCTTCCCACAGAGACGGACTGGCACGGCCCCTCCGGTGTCTCCGAAGGCACGCTACTAAACGCATGGGCTGCCCAGGACAACAAAGCAAACGCAGCATCTTAATGTTCCACGTTGGGAAACTCGACAAGCACCGAAAACAAACAGCCAAAAAAAAAAAAAAAAAAAAAGCCAGAAGCCCAGGACTTGTCTGCCGAGAGAGCTTACCGCGAATTTCAGAGGTCTGTAAGCCCCTGAGTAAAAAGAGAATTTCTTAAATTCTTGGTATATCTTGTCTCCTTCCCTCGGCGCGAACCTCTTGAAGGTCTTCTCCTTGGTCACAGGGTCCACCTCCAGCTTGTAGTCGCTCATCCGCTGGCACACTCGGTCCAGGAGGTCTGCGAGGAACGCCTCGGACAGGGCCAGGGGGACCTGCCGGGAAAACGCGGGCAGGAAACTCGTCGCCAGGCGACCGCGACTGAAAAGGCGCCTCAGGGCTCGCGGGGGAGGCGCGCAGCCCCCAGGGCCGAGCACGGCCCTCAGGTTCCTAATGTAAAAACACACGGGCGATCGTGTTATTTGGCCAATTTAAGAAGTTAGCTTAAAGCCTGGGTTTTTAAAAAGTGCGTCTGTTTGCGGGTGGAGAGAGAAAGACATTCAAACGAGAGGCCACACTGATGCGTAAAAGTCATTGACCGTGTGGAATGAGGCACCGAGCGCAGAATGCGGTTATTATCCGTCTGCTTGGCAGAGAGAGAGAAGGAACAGCAGGAGGAGGAGGAGGGAGAAGATGAAGACAGGGGAGGAGAGGAGAGCCGAGCTGGAGAGAGCCGGCCGCTCTTGGCTGGTTCCAGAACTCTCCGTCAGTTCAGGAGAACTTAGGCAAAGCCACGAGTTTGTCCTCGGCGGTCCCGCAGCCCCCTGCGCCGCGCAGTGCCCCTGCGTGGCGTGGAGCGGGCACAGGACCTGAGGCCGCGAGCCCCGGTCGCCGGCGCGGCCGCGCTGTCCTTTGGAACAGCTGGTGGCCGTCGCCGTGCGCCCCGCTCCCTCCGGAATCCAGCGAGGATTCAGAGGACCCTCTGGCCGCCACCTCCGCCCCGCTCGGGGGTCAAAGAGCACCCCTCGCCCTTGGTAACGGAGACAAAAACTTGGGGGCCGTCTAGACGGGTCAAGGTGCAGGAGGCTGGCCCCCAGTTCCTTCCGGAAGGGGGCGGGGACCCGCCAAGGGCGCCCGGACGCGCGCGGTGCGGCCGGGCCTCGGCGGGCTCCGTCCCTCTCCACCCTCCGCTGATCAAAGCAGGAAGTTTGCCTGACAACCGTGGTGACAGGGGCTGAATCGCAAATCGTCTCGATTTCGGCGACGTCGCCATCCGCAGCCTCCATTGTCCCCTTTCAGGCGCAGTGGGAACCCTTCCGGTGCCGACGGCCGCGCGGCATTCACAGGCGCGCTCCGGGCGCACAAAGGGTCCCTGCGCCTCGCCGCCATCTGGCCGCGAGCCGCACCGCCGCGCTGGGGTCTGGCCGGGCGCGCGGGCGGGCGACGCCCCTGCCTGAGGCCCGGCATCGGGGCGGGCGGGTCTCGTAAGGAAACCAACTTCGTTAAAAAAAAAGAAAAAAAAGTTCAAAGGAACAGAGGAAGAGGAAAGGGCAAAAGAAAAACACCACTAATTGGCTTTCAGCGGCCCCACCGGGCCCTGGGTAACAATATCCCTCCTTAGCCCCCCCAAAAAACTTGACTTCAGATGGATTTCCAAACCGCGGTCCAGGCCGTTTGCGAAACCGAAACACCCCTCCTCAGTTAGTCATGCACTGAAACACCAAGTTTTTAGAAACTCGCGAGTGTGTTCGTGTTTCTGTTTTTGTTTTTCAATGTCTGCAGTCAAAAGCCCCGGAAAGTGACTGGTTTCAAGTGTGCACACCCCAAGTGCCAGTCGCGTTTTCTTTGTACACCTTTGATCTTGCCACTGAGGCCCCCCAAGTTGTTGCTGTCGTTCTGGTTTTTTGTTTTCACTGCACCAGCGAACAGGCTGAACGTGCTTTGCTCAGAGGAGCGAGGGGTAAACGGTGTCGGGGTTCGGCGGCCACAGTCCGCGGAGGTGGGTGCCTCAGTGACAGGGAGGCAGCTCGTTAGCAGAGACGGTGGGCTCCTCGACCTGCCCTGCCCTGCGCGGGCTGTGAGAACACTTCCTTATCCGATGCCCGTGAAATACAGGTGTTCGTGGCGCTTTCTGGACCTCCACAAAACACGCTTCCACTTCAAAGGGAAGGGAAGGCTCTTTTCTCATTGAGAGAAAAAAAAAATCTAACAGTCATCACCAACCTCTATTCCCCTCCTCCTTCCCCGGTCGGAAAAGTCGGGGGGAAGGAGGAGTGCATGCGGGAGGGGGGGCTACCGCAGAGGGGGGAGGGCCTGCCAGCCCGTAGAGCTTTGGCACGGAACCCTGCTTCCTGGCACTCGCCAGGATTTCACGTCGAGTGGAGGCCGCTCCCCGAGCTGTTCTGTCAGCCTCGGCGGCCTCCTGCGCTGGGTGGGAAAGGGCTGAGGGCAGAGAGCTGGCGAATCAGGGCCTGCGCTGGCGTGGGAAGGGCCTTCCTCGCCGGCTCAGGGTGGCCGCCCCTGCTCGTCCTGGGTCGGCACAGCTTAAAAACACAGCCCACCTCACACGTTTCCCCCCAGCGGGCTTGTTTTTCTTAGTTTGAAAGTGTAATTCTACGGGGCCAAATAGAGCAGTAGTAGGAGCGCTGTGCCTGTTTGAACACCAAATGTTCCCTCCAGGGATCATCAGTACGTGAGTTTCAGACGCCTCTGCGTGCTCACTGGCTTTTTGTCGTAACGAGTCAACATTCTTTAGCAGTAGAAAACGTTGACTGCCGCTGGGTACCCCTGAAAATACAGCACCACTGTCCTCACGAAAAACAAGAAAGGAAAAACACCCAGAATGTGCCCGGGAGAGTTCCTTTTACAGAAGAAAAAAAAATTTTTTTAAATCCCAAAGCATCCAATTTTGCAAGAAAAAAAATTAAGAAAACGATGCCCACGCACGGCAGCTCTTGCGCTGTTTGGCAAAACACGTTTGATTTAGCGTCTTACACGAGTCCACGCAGCGGACGCGCCGCCAGTGAATTCAAAGGTGGTTCGTAGGAGGACTGAGCTCCTTTCTCCTCTCAGAAGAGTTTCATTCTAAGAGCAAATTATAACGATTAAGTATGAGGACAAGCGGAATAAAACGGAGTCTTTCTCTCTGCACTCGGAGGGCTCTGAATGGTCCTTCTCAATAAAGCCACCGCTATTGTCATCGGAGGGGACGGTTGCCTCCGACCTGCAGTGACGGCCTCAGAGATACTGGCCTCATTAAAATATGAATGGGAAGGGCGCCATCCCAGCCTCGGGAGGAAATGGCTTTCTTACAGCCCTGACGTCTGCGGGCGGGCCGGCCGGCCGGGGTCTGTTACCAACACAAAAACGATCCGTTAGGGTTTCGCCGCTTCCTCGAAAACACCCTGATGCAAGAAAAGCCTGACTTTTTCTCGCTTTGCAACCTGCCTCCTGCTCAAATTATACGTAGGAGTTGTGGCATCTTTTTTATTTTTATTATTTACTATTTTTTTTTTTACCTCCTTTAGGCTGCTGCTGACCTTGTGCTGGTTTCAGGGGGGCCGGGACAGGGGGGTGGGAGGTGGTCCCCTCTGGAAGCGACTCGGAAGCGGAAGCGAGGAGTGGGAAGTTTCGGCCTCGGTTTCCCCAGGACCCCGGTGTTAGGGATGTGTCCCCGACCCCCAGGACCACGAGCTCGTGGCAGCCAATTACAGAGGGGCTTCTGTGTTTGCTCGCTGCCGTGTGCCTGTTAATCGTGTGGCAAATTTCTGGCTCGATGGCTATCGCCACCAGGCAGGGACACAATGGTGGCACAGTGCACCCCCGGGCCTGGGGGCGGCCCTGGCGGGCTATCTGTCCCCCTTGCCAGAGTCTGGCCGCCTCAGATAAATCTCGCCCGTCTTTATCGCCGTCCCGGAGCGTCCCTCCCGTGCGAGACCGGAACTCAGGCTGCTGAGGCGCCGACAATGAATTTCACACGGTGGCAAAGACTTGTCCTTCTAGAGGTTTCTAGCTGACGGAGGAAATTTAATGGCGTTGTGGCAAGGGCCGCCCCTCGTTTAATCACTGGCTCTGCACCCATAAAAAATACTGAAACCACTTCTGGTATTAGCTCAAAGCCGATCTTCAGGGGTGAAGGTTCAGCCCCTCCCCGCTCTAGGCTACGACAGGGAGGTACGCCTTCAGAAGCTCCTGTAAGTTGATGAGATATGTAATTAGCTTGTATGTTCACTTACTGCTCGGAGTTTGTTGTCTGACACTCCTTCATATAATATGCAAATGGCATCGGCCGTGCAGTTTTATTAGACAATATAATTACGAATCCAAAGGCACTCGTTTTGATGAGGAATAATAAAGGTTGATGCATTTTGCAGGGTTCTGTGTGTCAGAACAAATGATTGCATTGGACTTCATCAACACAAGAAATTTTAAGGAACCCCTGTTTCCAGAGCCCAAGCCGGCCAACACCGAGCAGAATTAATTATTAGTTTTTCCAGTTACCAAATTCCACCTTAAAACGGTGATTTTGTGCAATCCATGAAAACTTGTGGGCAAAAACACAGAGACTTCAGCACAGTTTGCCATAAACCAGACAGTCCATTTATAAACATCACATAAAATGTTGCCTCCTTTACATTTTTAATGGGAAAAGCTTAAAATAAATTTTTTATAAGTGTTTCCTGTTCTTATTTACTGGTGTACTATATCAGTAACATGAAGTGTATGCTCAGGATGTGAGAAAAATAGAAATAATAAGAAAAGAACAATGTGATTTCGGAGGGATTGCAACATTTTCCCAGAATTCAGAACTATTGAAGTCGCAGCCACATATTTCATTCTGGAGCCTGTTTTCGATGTCGCCATGATGGAATTCAAGAGAAATCACACAGTGGGTCCAGACTAGTGAACTCCCACTGGCGGCCGCACCTAGCTCACTGGACTTTGTCCTGAAGTTACACAGAAACACTTGGCTCTCATCATCGCATTAGCAGTGCCGTCTGGTGACTCACTTGAAAAGGAATTCCTTTAGTCCCCGCCAAACCTTTTGCCGTCAAACACGTCTAGTACAATGAAAAGAAATGCACCTGTTCCCCTGGGAACTGTTATTATTTGTCACCTTGGTTAAAAACCCATTTTTCACCCTGTTTCTGAGCTCTGCCCTCCTTGCATACCCCGGAAGGACTCTGCAGATTGAAAAAATAATTATGATTAAAAAAAGTGAGAGTGATTTCCTGGGCCGAGGCAACATGAATGGAGTAGGTGTGAAATTTTTCCTTCAATGACTATGATTGAACCCCATCCACAGGTCAAACAGATATACCCCTCTCATTCACACTTTTTAAAGAGGACTCTTCTGTGGTTCGCAATGAGAAGTAAAACAAGATCTTAGAGAAAGACCCCGTGGCTGGCAGAAACTCGGTAAACACGACTTCACGATCAGCGGACTTCTTGTCTTTCAGTCGAGCCAAAGAGCAAGAAATACAGTATCTGTGTCCTGATTTCACACTTTCCTGCCCCCAAAGCTGCGTGGTTTTCGCTGGCTTGTTACTAAGGACACGGTGGCAGGTGGGTAGTCATGTTCCCAGCCACTGCTGCCGCGCCCTTTCCCCCAATGGGTGAGGCGAGAGGCCGGCGGTGCGGGAGCTCTCGCGGGGTTGTCCAGCCCCGCCGTCCGCGTCCTCGAGGGCACGGGGTGGGGTTTCCTCGGAGAACTCGAGCGGTCTCCGGGGACGGGAGGGGCGCACCGGACGTTCAGACGCTCTGCTTCCGTCTCAGAGGTGTGCAAACACACTCACTGGTCCCCAGGGGCAGGAAAACAGTGCGAGTTCTTTAAAGACACTTGTGATAGGAAAAGCGACACACTCACCCGATTTAAAAATAAAAAACCTCAGAGGAACAAAAAGGGCAGAGCAAGGCCAACGCCTACCGCACACCCTGCGGCCCCACGGCCCTTGCTCGCTCCCAAAATGTTCCAGTGCACACGTGTGTGTGAACAAGTGTGTGTTCTCAGTGTATCCACACGTGCATGCATGTGAGCATGTGGGTGTGCATGCCTGTGTGCCCGTGTGCCCGTGTGGTGGGTCTGTGTGCCCACGTGTGTGTGTGTGCCGTGTGCACATAAGGCACTCACATGTATCCCTGCATGGCACACATACCTGCACGCGTGTGCATGTTTTGTGCTCATGTGCATGTCGTGTGTGTTCATGTGCCCACGGTGCATGTGTCTATGTGTGTCTGTGCCCGTGTGTTGAGCACATGTCCATGTGTGGTCATGTGTGCATGCCTGTCATGTGTGCAAGTGTCCGTGTGTGTGTGCTCCCCCTTTACACAGATTACAACCCGGTGCGTGCACCTGGGGGTAGGAGGGTTCGGTCACGTCCCTGAGGAGGCTGGGGACCGTCCCTGGCCGGCTGCTGAAGGCCAGGACACCCGCAGTGCTGGCATCGGGACTCACACCCCTCTCGATGTGGGGGGACTCACGCCAAGGACTGACCGCCGTGAGCTACAGCAGACTGTCCCTGGAATGTTTGTTACAAACCCGCTGTGGGGTAAAGCTCACCTTATCCTGCCCCCAAAGGACAGCGGTGAGCGGGCCAGGGGGCGGGTTTTCCAGCCCGTTTCCCAGGGGTGGGCCGTCCTGCCCCGGCATGAGAGTCTCCTCCGCAGGCAGCCCCTGTGCCACCAGCCACCGCCGTCCACACCCTCCCGGCCCCCGGACACGGGGACACGGGGCACAATCCCGGAGCTGGGAGAACCCCGGACACCCCACAGGAAACCCCTCGCTTGTCGGCAGGGAGACTGAGGCACACAGGGTGGCTGGGCAGAGCGGGGGCTGGAACCCCGGGGGGGGAGAGCAGCTGCTGGGCCTCGGGACACTCGTGTCCTCCCACCGAGCACCAGACAGGGCCGCTCTGATGGGCTGAATTAGCGCCCGCCCCCCGAATTCCGGCGTTGAGGCTCTCCCCCCAGGACCTCGGAACGCGTCCTTGTTCGCAGAGAGGGCCTTTAAAGCGGCGGCCAACATGCAGCGAGGCCCTGACCCGCTCCGACGGTGTCCTCGCAGGAAGAGAAGACTCGGACACAGGCGCACGCAGAGGGGCGGCCGCGTGGGGACGCGGGGAGAGGACGGCCGGCCACGCGCATGCCCAGGACAGCCGCCTCGGGCTGGGCGGGGGGGGGGACCCGGCCCCGCCCACGCCCGGATCGCGGACCTGCGGCCTCCCGGGCGGGGGGGGGGGGGGGGAACGGACGCTGTTTCTGCCCGGTAAGCCACGCGGCCTGCCGTCCGGAAGCCGTGCTGGCTGCCACCCAAGCTCCTCAAACGGAATTCGGACAGAGGGGCGAGGAGGCGTCCAGAGCGCCTGCGCGTGTCGGGGAGACCTGGCCGCCAAGCGGCACCGGGTGCCGGCTGGCGAGTGCGGGGGCGCGCGGGGGCGCACGCGGGCCGGGCCCCTCCTCCCCAGAGCTCCGTGCTGGTCCGCGGCTCCGGCTGTGGCCGCCCCAGAATCCCAGAGCCCTCGCCTGCAAGACGGGGGGCAAAGCCACCTCTGCCGCATGGGGGCGGGCCACGAGCAGGACACGTGTGTTGGGAAGGAAGGACACGTGCAGGACACGTGTGTTGGGAAGGAAGGACACGTGCAGGACACGTGTGTTGGGAAGGAAGGACACGTGCAGGCAGAGTGTCATTATTTCACTTCCTCTGATGAATGCTAACTGTGCTGGTGTGTCCCTGCTTTGCTGCTTTTATTTTTACTTTTTCTAATCCCCACCGGAGGATATGCTTATTGATTTGAGAGAGGAAGAGGGAGAGAGAGAGGGGGAGAGGGAGGGATTGATACGAGAGGGGACCAAGGGTCGGTGGCCTCCCGTATGCGCCCCCGACCAGGGATTGAACCCACAACCTTCTGGCGTATAGACGACACTCTAATCCACTGAGCACCCGCCAGGGCGTAACTGCCTTTAAAGTGACGCAGATTTAAGGACCACAGACGGATTTCTGGCGTCTCACCCGTGGGCTAGCTGTTGGGAGATGACCTCCCCCGGTGCGTGTCCCAGGGGTAAGACAGACCAGCGGCCTCCACGTAGTCCAGTTCACTCATGACACTGCCCCTTGTCCCCTTCCTGTCTTCTCAAAAATCTGAGCAGGACGGGCCCCTGGACCCCTGGCACTCCACGTGTGGCCGGTGGACCCGTCTCGCCGGCCCCGCCAGGCCTGCCCGGTCAGACCCCGTGGTTCGACAGGTTTGCGCACAGCGGCTTAGGTTCCCGGTGATGACAGTCACGGGCAGCTCCTTGGGCTGCCTGTCCATGTTCCGCAGCTCTGCTCTCCTTAGAAAGCGCAGGGCCTCGGGGGCGGCAGGACGGGCCAGTTGGGGCGGGCACCAGTCCAAGGGCGAGCCCTCAGAAGCGTGACGTGCGGAGACCTGCACTCAGTGGCCTGCCCTCAGACCCGGCCTGCGCAGGGCAGCACCTTCGGGAGAGCGGGGAGCTCCGGGGAAGTCGACGGGACACCCACCGCTGAGACCACACGGCCCCAGAGCTCTCGCCGGTTCTCGGGGGGAAGCCGGGAAGGTCGGCGACCCCGGGCACCAGAACCCGTCCGTGGCACCTGTCGAGAGGGAGATCCTTGACGACGGATAGGACGGGCTCGGAGGGTCTCTGGAAAACGGTTTAGCTTGTTCTCTGGGGCCTGACTGTTCTCGGGCGCAGTTCTGATCTTCCGCAGACGCGCGCAGGGCTGGTGAGTGGAGCTTCTGCCTTTGCTGTGGAACCTGCCGGCCCCTTCCGCTCCGGGGCACTCGGGGGAGATCAGCGGGGAGAGGAGGTGGGGAGTGCTCCCCCTGCCCCGAAGTCAGGCCCCACCCCCAGCGGGCAGGGCTGGCTTTGTCCACGGCATGGAAGACGCCACCCCTCTCTCCCGGCTCTGGGGTCTCTCCAGCTCAGAAACACCCAGGTGTGACTCGGGTGGGGTGCCGAGCAGACCTGTTCCAGCGGCAGGTGCCGAGGGGGCGGGCCACCAGTCCACTCCTGGCGTGGGGCCAGAGGAGAAGGCCGTCGGTGTCCTCACTTGTCGGGCGGCTCTGGGGCCCCGGGCCCCTACCAGCTGTTCAAGCCTCAGAAGGATGGGTGCGGAATGCAAGGAGCGATCGAGACCAGACCCGACCTCTGCCTGCAGCAGAGAGAGACCGTGAATACATCAGCTTCATGCTCGTTAAAGAGAAAGTTTGCCGGTGTTTTTTCGTTGACCGCTCTTGGGCCCACTAGTGAGCGTGGGTCTTCGTGAATCAGCGTGTCCAGCCCTGGCCGGGTGGCTCAGTTGGGTGGAGTGTTGTCCCAAACACCAAAAGGTTGCGGGTTCGCCCTTGGCTGGTGTGGCTCAGTGGATTGAGCACCGGCTTGCAAATCAAAGGGTCCCAGTTCGATTCCCAGTCAAGGCACATGCCTGGGTTGCGGGCCAGGTCCCCAGTAGGGGGCGTACTGTGAGAGGCAACCACACATGGATGTTTTTCTTCCTTTCTTCTCCCTCCCTTCCCATCTCTCTAAAAATAAATAAATAAAATCTTACAAAAAAAAAAGATTTCGAGTTTGATTCCTGGTAACAAGAGTGGACTTGAGGCAACTGAGTGGTATTTCTCTCTCACATCAATGTTTCACCCCCTTCCTCTCTCTCCAAAATCAACACAAAAAGATCCTCAGGTGAGGGTGAAACAAATAAAATAAAAATTAACAATCCCAAAGATACCATTAACTCCCCTCCTTCCTGATCCTCTGTGTGTTTGGGTAAATATTACTTTTCTGCTTGTCAATAACACCCAGCCTCGGCCCTGAAGGGAAGAAATCTTAGGTCACCGTTCTGCGGGGTCCCGGGGTCCTTGGCCGTGGGTGGGCCGAGCCTGGCAGGGCCTACACTGGCTGGGCTGTGCGATCACGGGGCTGGGCCCCTCGCTAACGGCAACCCCTCAGCGCTGTGCTGGGGACCGTGGGGACGGGGACACGGGTGCCACTGTCACGGGCAGGAGACCCGAGAATGGCCGACAGAGAAGCCGCTACAGAAGAGAGTCCAGTGCAGGTCACTAACTTTAAAGTTGAGGTTCAGTCACTCGACCACTGTGTGCTGAGCTCCTACTGTGTGCCTGGTGTTGTGCTAGGCACAGGGAGACAGAACAAAGCAAACCAGCGTGGGCCCTGTCCTCCCAGAATCCTCTGGGGGGGTCTGGTCCCCCCCTCCCTCTGCCGGAAACCACACAGGGAGTGTGTTGGCCGTGGGGGGAGCCCTCCCTAGGGTGCCCCGGGTTTACATGCAGCCCATGAGCTAAGGCCGGTTTTCACATGTACAAATAGCTGAGAAAATCAAAAGAAGGGTAACATTTGGTGACACGTGAAGATGACATGGAATTCAAATTTCAGTGTCCACAGTGAAGTATTCTGGGACACGGCCCGGCCTGCCCCTCGAGTGTTGTCCTCAGCGCCTTTCGGCAGTGGCAGCAGAGCTGTGTGCGGTGGCCGGAGCCTTCGGCCCGCCGCCCGGTGCCAGCCCCGGCCCCGCCGCCCCCATGACAGGGATTGTCTCTGCGTCTCCTGCCCCCGCCTGCATCTGTCTCCCCTTCTTTCTTAACCCTCACCCCGGGACCTGCTCCTCAGTTTCAGAGCTCAGGGAGGGAGGAGGGAGAGGAAGACACATGGATCGGTTGTATGCGCCCCAGCCAGGAATCAAACCCACAACCCAGGCCCGTGCCCCGACTGGGAATCCCACCCAAGACCCTCGGTGTGTGGGACGGCGCGCCAACCCACGGGCCCTCCTGGTCTGGCCCGGACTTCCCTTCTCAGGATGCCAAGGGCACTTCTCGCCCACGGACGCGACGCTGGTTCTTCCACGTGTGTTCGACACACGTGTGTGTGCGCACACAAGCACACATGTGCCCATACACGCACATGCGTGCACCACGCTGCACAGACACACCACGAGCAGGCCGCGTTCCCCGGGCTGTCTCGGCCGGAGACGGCAGTGGCTCTGACTCAGGAGCCCTCAGGGCCGGCCCCGGGAGCAGGGCGTCACCGCTGCCCTGGCCCAGCCCTCCCCGCACCCTGGTGACGTGGGTGCTGCTGCTGCTGCTGCTGCGTGTCGCAGGCCAGAAGGCCTTGCCATGCTCACACGGCGGGGGAGTGGGGGGGGACGCTGGGATGGGATGGCGGCCCCGGCCCGCGCCTGCCCCGCACCTCGTGGCCAGCTCTGTGCGGGACACCCGGTAAATGCCCGAGGCCTGGGTTCCTCGGGGCCACACTCCCTGCTCTCCCCACCCCGGGGCCTCTCTCGGCGACCCCTCTGCTCCCCGTCGAAGTCGAGGCCCCTCTCTGCTGGCGAGCCGACAACGTCCTTAGAGCCAGGCTCCGTCCTGTGCCACAAATGGGTCTCTGCCCAAGGTCACGGCACGCCTGCAGCGGACGCCAGAGGACAGCCAGGTCCCTCGGATGCTGAAGCCCTCCTCTGGGTGTTGGGCCGGAGGGAGCCCCCCACCCCGGGCTGTGGCGTCCTGCCGAGAGCCATCTGCCCGCGCCCACACTGCCAGGCACCCCAGTGGCACGCCACGCGTCTCCCTCTGCAGAGGCCCCCCAGACCCCTGCTTCCCAGACAGGTGGTGTGTTGGAGCGCAGGCTCTCGGCCTCGTGACTTTCCTCCAAAGAAAATTGGCGCATCCCTCTCTTCCCCCAGGTTCCGCAGAAAGAAGCAGCCCCCATGCCGCAGCGACAAAAGCCAAACCGCCTTTCGAGGGCCACACTGTGCCACCGGCGGCCCCGGGGGACACTCGGTGCCAGTCCTCTCACGGCGTCCCCCGTACCTGCCCCCGCTCGGCGCCCGGTGTGCGGAGGCGAACAATTCTCAGTCGGCAGGATAAGGAGCAATTAGCAGGACGAGGGATTTGTGGAGGATAAGTCATGCCAGACAGTTCCGACAGCGTGTTCCGGGTGCGACGGAATTACAGGGCGCACTAGGTATTGAGGCTTGCGTGCCGCGGCGGGTCCCGGCTGCTGGGTTGTTCTTGCCCAGCGGTCCGAGCCAGCCCGGGCGAGAGCACACGCAGGAGCCGCAGATGAGCTCAGAGGCCGGAGACCAGGGGTGGCGGGTGTTCAGCCGTGCACCCCCAGGGCTCAGCAGGGGGTGGTGCTTCTTGGGGGTCCACGCAGGTCAGCGGGTCAGCACTGGGGTGCTCCCCTTGACCCCTTTATCGGGCTCTGGAGGGGCAGGCGCAGCCGCCACCACGCGCTGTAGGGTTAGGAAGTGGGGCCCCAGCTGGGTGGCCCTGAGCCTGCAGCCACTCAGCAGCCTGTGAACATGGTGGGGGGTCTTCAGGGGGCTGGTCACCCTGCCCTTGCAGGACCCCCACCACCAAGAATGCCTGGAGGGAAGGGGCGATGGGAAGACAGACCCACTCAGCCCCATGGGATTGGAAAGACAGAGCTGGGGTCACCCACTCTAGAGCCTGCTGTGGGTTAAACCGTGTCCCCCAAAAGCAGGGGCTGTGTCCCCCACACCCCAACCCCAGCACTTGGGAATAAGACCTATTTGGCAACAGGGTCTTTGCAGAGGTAATTATTTCAGATGAGTCATATTGAATTAGGATAGGCTCTTTTTTTTTAGATTAAAAAAATATGTTTACTGATTTTAGAGAGAAATAAGGAACAGAGAGAGAAACATCAATGTGAGAGAGAAACACTGATCCACACCCAGACCGGGAATCAAACCTGCAACCTAGTCCTGTGCCTTGAGTGGGAACTGAACCCCCACACTTTTGGTGCACGGGGCGGTGGCCCACCAGCTGAGCCACCCGGCCAGGGCTAGGATGGGCTGTAACCCGAGATGACTTATAAGAGCTGGACACGAGACACAGGCACCCAGGGGGGTGGTTGCGTGGACACAGGCAGGGGCTGGGGGAGACGTCTCTGCACCAAGGATCCGCAGCCACCTCCAGAAGCTGAGAGGGCGGGCAGCGTTTCCCCTGAGGGAGGAGCAAGCCTGGGTTTCGGAGGTTTGGCCTCCTGAGTCGGACAGAATCAGCTCCCGCTGGAGTGCCCCGCGTGTGGGTGCACAGCCTCAGGAGGCGTGCAAGTCTGGTTTCGGAAAGCGAGAACCCCCAGGCCCAGGCGCCCTCAGGGCTGGAGGTGGGCTGTGGAGGTGGGCACCCCAGCTGCCATCCTGCAGAGGACCGGATCCGTGCCCCTCCAGGGTCCGAGCGACACCACCCCTTTCTTTGTGTTGGTCTGACGAAACAAAACGCAGGCAGGCCCGCCTGGGGGGAATTAACCCTAATTCTGGGCTAAGCTACTCGAATCGCTGCCTCTCTCCCTTCACTCACGCGCTCTGAGCAAGGGTGTGTTTTCCTGCCCAGGGGTTTTGAGTCACCCGTGTGCTTTCTCCTCCCTGAGGACAGGGAGGGGAGCATTGAATCCCTCCAAGCACCCAGATGCCAAAGTCGCTCTTTTCTCTCCTAAGCGGGACGTTGGATTAATCAGAGCCTCGTGCTTCTGTGCAAGTTCTAGACACTATTAGAGATTTTCAAGCACATCCCGACGGACACCAGGAAGAGCAGGGTGTGTCTAGGAGCCCAGGGTAGCGGGTGAGGCTGGGGACGCGGGGACCCATCCCCGGCCCTGAGCCTGGAGGCGGGCGGGGCCCGGGCTGTGCTGGAAGCTACTTGCTGGGAAAGCGGCACGGACCAGGGCACAAAGCCCCACGGTGCACGCCCACCGGGCAGCCGCAGCTCTGACCCCGCAGTCTCTCTGCATCCCTCGAGGCTTCACCAGTGCGAGCCGGGCACTCAGGGCGCAGAGAGGTCCAATCAGAGCGCTGGGGAGGAGTAGGAGGAGCCGTGGGAGGAGTTTGCGGAGGGGAAGGTCAGCAGTCTGGGACGGGATTGGCTGAGAAGCTGGACACCTCCAGGGCGCGTGGAATTGTGGGCTAGAAGATCTAAAATAAAAGAAGGGCTCGCTGGCTCTCTTCTCTTCGTCCTGGATGCCTGGGAGATCGCGCTGCAGCCGCCTGCGTTGCCCAGGGGGCAGTATTTTGGGTGGGAAGGAGCTCCGCACGCAGCCTAGGGTCGGCATGGGGCTGGCTTGGCGGAGGGCGGCAGGGTTGTTCTAGAGGGGACAGGCTGAGGCAGAAGCCTACCATTCTTCCAAAATTGTGCAGCTTTGTCTCTTACATTGTTTTGGTTTGTAAACTAACCCTATTGCACAGGTGGTAAACACAAGGCCCGCGGCCAGAATCCGGGCCTCCACCTTGTTCTATCCGGACCCGGCCCTTGCTCTATTCTGCAGCAGCGCCCAGCTCTCGCTTAACAGTTAAGGAGTAGATACATTTACACAGTCTTAGAGTTACATTCGGCCCTTTGAAGGCAACCTCGAGGCTGATGTGGCCCCCGGTGAAGATGAGTTTGACACCCCTGCCCTAGTGGAACAATTACAACAGGTGGAAAAATGCTAGGAGCACTCAGGTGTTAAGGAGTTCAGGCTTAACTGATAGCTTTAAGCAGTTAAAGCTGTGGCTAAAGAGTTACAGAGTTTAGCCTTAATTGATGGGCTCAAGTGACAAATGCACCTGGAAAGCTGTCATTCCAAAACTGTGGAGCTTTTGAATGAAGGCTCCTTTATCACCAGAACTCCGCCTCTGGAACTTTGTCCAGCGGGGGGCGGCGGGCAGCAGGACCCCAAGTGCTGTTGGGTAACACACGAACATTGTAATGTTATTGGGTTAAACACTAGGAAGTTAAGGGGTGGCGACCCTCTTCCTTCCTCGGCGTTCCACCCCTTTTCCCAGGCCCCCCCCAGAACAGAGGAGAGGGTCCCCAACCCCTCAGTAGGGAAGGGACACACCTATCAAGCAAATGTTTATTTTCATTCTTCTCACAGCCATTGAGAATGAGCTATGGGCAAATGATCACGCTGTGCGGTGTGGGGGCTGGGGTACAAGATAAACGATGTTCCTTGGGATAGAGATGTGTAGTCGCCCCCCCCCTTATAGGAGGGGGAGACGAGCTGAGACCCCCGTGGATGCCTGAGTCCGTGGGTAGTGCCGAACCCTGCCCCCACTAGGGTGTTCCCTCGGTGTGCGTGCCCGTGAGGGGGTCTAACGTGCAACTCAGACCCAGCGGGAGGGCAACAACTGAAAATAGGACACAACAATGATAACGATGCACCACAATGACAGTCACGAAAATGTGCTCCTTCCCTGTCTCGCCAACCGCCAACCTTCTGATAGCAGACAGCGTGAGGCTTTGCCTCGCTGCTCGGAACGGACGAGCTGTTTATTTCTGGAATTTCCCGTTTAGCATTTTGGGGCTGCTGTTGACTGACCGCAGGTAACCACCACCACGGCGAAGGGGCGGCCGACTGTATACAAATAACTGGAATAAAATGTAGAGTTTAACAGAGGTTCTAGGAAAGGTGCAGGGATACTTCTGATGTGCAAAACCGGGGGGGAGGACTGTCTGCATTTCCGCGTGGGAGGAAGTCATCTTTGTAAAAAGCTGACCAAGTGTCATTCTCATTCTTCCGAGGACACCAGGCCTATCGGAGTAGGGCCCCGCCCCCTGAGCTCATTTCCCCCGCATCCCCTCCTTAAAGGCCCACCCCCAAATGGCGCCGGCACCGGGGAGTTGCTTCCGCCCGGACATTAGCTGACAGCATGTCACACCTCACCCCAAAATCACATGCCATATGGAGTCAGTGTTTAAACCTAAAAGCGCAAACTGCTGGAGAAGAACCCAGAAGACTTTCAGGAGGCCTTCTTCGACCAGGAGGAGCCGCCCGGTACCCTCGTGAAAAGAGCCGTTGGAACCAGGAACGCCAGCCTGCAGCCTGTGGGTCAGACCGGAGCCCCCGCCCCGGCACACGGCCGTGAGAAACAGTAATAACCCACGAGACAGACCACCCAGCAGGAAGCAGATAAAGCGTCCATGGCAACACGAGAAACCTGAGTGACCAACGTGCTTGTGAAAATGCGCTTCATCGGCGGGGGTGGGGGGAAGGGGAGGGAGGACAGACGGACACACCAGTTTTCACGCACGAGGTTACCCACAACCCAAGAGTGGTGTTGCGCAGTCCTGGGGGGATAAACGCAAGAAGGTGCTTGTGCCCTGGCTGGTGCGGCTCAGTGGACAGAGCGCCGGCCTGTGAACCAAAGGGTCGCTGGTTCGATTCCCTTCAGAGTACATAGTTGGGTTGTGGACCAGGTCCCCAGTAGGGGGCGCTCAAGAGGCAACCATACACTGATGTTTCTTTCCCTCTCTCCCTCCTTTCCCCTCTCTCTAAAAATAAATACATAAAATCTTTTAAGAAATTGAAAAAAAGAAAAAGGAAGGCATTTGTGTGCTGTTGCAGCCTTTGGGGAAATAACCGGGTGAGGTGGGATCAAGCGCAAATGTCCACGCCCTTGACCCCTGCCCTCCGGGAAACCGTCCTACAGAAACCCACCCCGCAGTCCAGGACACATGCGGCCGAGGAGCTTGTTGCGGTGTGTCCGTGCAGAGGCAACACCCCGAAACGCTGGCCCGTCCCTCTAGAACGGTCTGACCCACCTGGCTGCAGCCGCTGAGGAAATGGGTTGACCCTCTGCCCTTGACCTGGGGGCGGGGCAAGGGGGTGGGAGTTCATGGCGTATTTTCAGTAAACGGGGTGCCTCAGTCAGCTCGGGCTGCCCTAGCAAAGCGCCACAACCTGCGTGGCCCACACAATCAAGATTTATTTCTCGCCCTGGCTGGCGTCGCTCAGTGGATTGAGCATGGGCTGCGAACCAAAGTGTCGCAGGTTCGATTCCCAGTCAGGGTACATGCCTGGGTTGCAGGCCATGACCCCCAGCAACCGCACATTGATGTTTCTCTCTCTTTCTCCCTCCCTTCCCTCTCTAAAAATAAATAAATAAAATCTTTTAAAAAAGATTTATTTCTCGCAGTGCGGGGGGCTGGCCGATCCGGTTCCTGGGGATAACCCCCTTCTCGGTGTGCGGCCAGCTCTGTCTTGCTGGGACCTCACGGGGCCCGAGAGCCGGCTCTGGACTTCTCCCTCTTCTTACCAGGAGGCCAGTGCGGTGGGAGCTCAGGCCCCGCCCCCGTGACCTTATTTACCTGGAATCACCTGCTCCAGTGCTCAGTACAGCCACCTGGGGGTCAGGGCGCCAACAGAGACCTGGGGTTGGGGGGGCGGCGGGGCACACACAGTTCCGTCTGTGGAACTGTGGAGGAGGAAAGGAAAGTTCCACGCCCCCCAGAGGGATATGCATGGCACGACTTTACCATGATGTTTAAGTGACAAAAATCCAGAAACTAAAAAATATTAGGAGTGCATGAGTGTCTAGACAAGGCTGAGTGAATGTGGAGGAAGCTGGAGAAATGGGATTGTTTGTTTGTTTGTTATTGATTTGAGAGAGAGAGAGAGAGACATCGATTTGTTGCTTCACTTATTCACGGGTTCATTGGTTGACTCTCATATGTGCCCTGACCGGGGATCAAACCCACAACCTTGGTGTCGGGACGATGCTCCAACCAACTGAGCCACCCAGCCAGGGCAGATGTGTTTTTATCACCACGTTCCTGAGGGGCTGGGAATGGAGTGGGGTGGGGGTGGGGAGTGAGTTAAAATCACTGAGCATGTTACTTGGGTAATTTAAAAATTTTAAAAAAGAAAAATCCGAAAACCCAAAGTAGAGCCCTGACACACATGAGTGTCCCTAAGGGGACCCACGTCCCCCTGGAATCGGCCCAAAGCCCGTCGGGGCTCCCGGCTGCCTGCGAGGCCCTGACCCGACATCATGGCGGGAGCAGGTGGCACTCTCTCTGAAGGCGCCAGGGGAGGACCCTTCCCGACCTCGCTCCGAGGGCCTGGTGGCTCCGGGCCACCCGTGGGGTCCTTGGCTTGTCACTGCCCCACCTCCCCAGCGTGTCCCTCTGCGTCTGCTGACCTTCGTGTGGGACCACAGCCGCTGGGCTGGGGCCCACCTTAGTCAATGGTGACCTCGTCTTAACTAAAACCATCTGCAAAGACCCTGCTTCCGAAGAAGATCACGTCCTGAGGTCCCGGTGGACGTGATTTTGGGGGCCACCGTTCGGCCTGGTGCCCTGCCTCCCCAGGCCCAAGAGTGGCGTTTCCCGCACCTGCAGTCCCTCCTGTGCTGGGGACGCGCCCCTCTCTCCGAGGGGGGTCTGACCTCCCCAAGGTCCGACAGTGGCTGCGAAGGTTTTCGGTTTTCGGTCCTGAGAGGGCAACTCCCGAGGGGCCCTGCTTTGCAGGCTTTCCGCCACAGCGGTCCCTGAACGCCGCAGTTCCGGCCTCAGCGGACGAAACCCCTGACCTCCGCAGACCCGGCTTCCCGGCATCGGCCCCGCTGACACTTAAGGTCAGCTAACTCTCCGTGGTGGGGCCAGGCCCGCGCTCTCGGGGTGCCCAGCAGCTTCCTGGTATCGGCCCGCGACATGCCGGGAACACCTCATCCCCTCCAGCTGGGAAAACCCACAGGTCTGAAGCCATGTCCCACGTGCCCCGGGAGCGGCCCCTCCCCGCAGTGGACGGCTGTGCCCGAGGCCCCTGGTTCCAAAGCAGAAGGTTCTGCTGAGTGAGTCTGGTGGAGGCTGCTGCCTGCCACGCCACAGACTGGCCCACGGCCTTGGTCTCCCGCGCGGTTGCGTCCAGGTCAAAGGCCGTGTGCACGGGTCTCGGTGTCCTTGGCTGACAAGCCCCCCCCCCGGGCAGGCCCACCTGCCGGCCCCCCGGGTGCACACGCCAGGCCTACGGGCCCTGCTGACCGCAGGGGCCGCCCACGGGTGGGTGGTCACACTCTGTCTGTGAATGGGCTTCGCGTTGTAGAGGGACTCTCCCGAAAAGAAAAACATTGGGCTGAGGTTCTTGACTATTAGTCTTCTCCGCCTTCTTCTACGTCCAATGTTTATTACCTTTTAATTGATGTTAGGGGGAGAGAGAGAGAGAGAGGTGAGACATCAGCTTCTTGTTCCACTTATCCATGCACCCACTGGTTGATTCTTGTGTGCGCCCCGACTGGGGATCGAACCCGCACCCTTGGCCTATGTGGACGACGCGCTAATCCACTGAGCACCTGGCTGGCACCAATGTTTATTTTTCAAAGTTGAAATCCAGCCAATGGTGTCCATACGCTGCCTTGGTGCTTCCTGCTAAGCTCAATTCAAAGGATCTCTTCCCCTTGAACTTGTGTGAACTCGCTGTGGAGGTCAGTAGACAGTCGTGGCATTTAACTGTGGGACGACATTCAGAGGTTAACGACACGTCTGCACCGCGGAGACGGTTTGCCCGAGCCGCAGCCCCCTGCGGACCCGCTGGCCGCCTGCTGCTGGCCGGCCCGGACGTTCGGCCGGCTGCTTAGATCCCGCCCCCTCAGCCTGTCCGTCAGCAGTGTACAGGGCGGGTCACTTCCTTGCCCCCTGGGGGTGTGCCCCACATTCCGATAATTGCTTAAATATTTGCCTGTTCTCAGAACCACCCGGTGGAGCCTTGGGGGGCTCCACGCAGCAAGCAGACGGCAGCAGGGACGCCCCGGCAGGATGTCCAGGCCCTGGGTGACGGTGGGGACACAGTTCTGGGAGACGCCTCGGAGGCGGGGACAGATCTGGCGCCCCGCTCGTCCGCCGCGTGTTTTGTGGGACAGTCCGAGGACCTGCCCACCAGCGTGCGGCCTGCTGACAGCTGGGGCGCGCCGGGCAGGTCTCGAGTCAGCACCCATTCCGACCGAGGCCCCGGCGGGGGCCCGGGCCCGCGTCCCGCGGGAGACTCGGAGGGGAAAAGCAGCCTGAGGTTTAGGGGAAAACAGACACCTGGTCCCAGAAGCGCTGCCTGATGGTGCTTTCCTGTAGGCGGTCTGTGCCAAAGACCATCTCGTCTGCTCATCTGCAGAGGAGAGTTCGTCTGCAGAGGAGAGTTCGTCGTGTGCGTGCTCTTGCAGGCCGCATCTTCCGCTGGGTGGGTTTTTAAAAATTATTATTGTTGTTGTTCTTCCAAGTAGGAATTCTTCACTGTTTTGGAGCCAGGACGCCTCTGTGTGACATTGCTTTAAAATACGGTGTGGCCTCTACCTTCTCCTCCCAAAAATGCTGCTGGAAATTTTTTCTTCAATCCAACTGAAAGGAATGTGTGTGTGTGGGGGGGGGAGCCTTTTATTGCTACAAACTGGACACCCCCACCCCCGCCCCAGCACGGAAACCGGTGGCCGGCCAGGCTCATGGACCCACGGGGAGGCCCTTTGGAGCACGACGCGAACAGAGTTCCTCTCTCGGATCAGACCGGGAACTCATTCCCTCCCTCCGTCTGCTGCCGGAAAACGAGCGACACTCCTGCCCCCTGTACCACGGAAGGACCCGCAGAAATCCCGCAGCAGCTCTCCCAGCCGGCTTGCGTACTTTCAGATAAAGGACGGCAGGACACCTCCAGGGACCTGGGACCGCCATTGGAGGGACTCGGAAGAAAGCATGCGGAATAAGGGGTGCGGTGAGCTGGCCTCCGGCACGCCCCACACACAGTGACCGCAGAAACGGGGTCTCCAGCTTTGTCTGACAGCAGTCACCCCGACCCCCTGAACCCCAGACAGAGGGCCCTGTGCCTCTCAGCCTCCCTCCCGAGCCCCCCCGGGCCTGGCTCGCTTTCAGGCAGCGGACAAATGAAATAAATGCTCTCTGGTCAGTCCTGGAATGTGCCCCTTAGAGAAAGCGGGGAAACGCTGGTGCCGGTTCCAAAAGGGTTCCTAAGACGAAACGGAGGGTCGTTCGCTGCATTTTCAAGTGTGCTCCCCGGGTGGGTGAGGGGGTGGGCGCGGCGGCGGCAGGCCCCCCAGCTCAGAGCCGGGCAGAGACAGGCCCCAGCGCGAGGACCGGGGAGGACAGGCAGGCACCCTGGCCGCTGCCCCCAGGACCCACGGCTCACCCCGAGCCCCCAGTCCCTCCTTGCGGAAGCCCAAGCCCCTCTGACCACAAGGCCCATCCCTGTGGGGTCCACCCGCTTTCTCCGGAGCGGTGTGGGATTACCTGCTCCGGGGGCGGCCGTCTGTCCTTCAGGCCTCAGTCCTTGGGACAAACTTCCCAGCTCCGCTCCTCCGTCCTTCCCGGCCCGACACCCACCAAGAGGATTAAAACCCACCTCCTTCCCTTTTGATTTGGCTCATCCCTCCGCCCCACATCCCCTGGGGACCGCATGAATTTTTAATCCCTGTGGTCTGGGGCGGGCAGGGAGGGGGCTGAGGGCCGTGAAGGGGCCCAGGGCCAGGACTGGAGCCCTGGGGACCAGGTCCCCCTGCTGGCCCTGTCGGGAACAGCACAAGACCCCACAGGGACCTCTGGGCCGAGGGCCCCCAGGCCGGCAAGCAGCCAGTGGCAGCAGCCGGCAGGAAAAACGTGCCTTTCCCCAGGGCCACAGACAGCCCCCTGATGGTCTGTGTGCACAGGGCCCGTGCACAGACGCCCCTTGGGTGTCTGTCCCCACTGCGCCTGTGTCCTCCCAGGCCTGTGTACCCGGACACCGGCAGCTGGGGCAGCAGCCACTTCCGCCTGCGTGTGCTCTGGGGCGGAGCACACACACACACACACACAACAGCAGCCCCCTCCGGCCTCCTCACTGGGCAAGGCCAGGCCCAGAGCAGCTGGCCACGGGTCCCTCCCGGCCACGCGCCCTCCCAGACCTGCCCCCGCGCCAGACAGACGCGGAGGACGCAAAGACCTGCCCGGACCAGGAGGACCCGTGGGTGGAGGAGGGCTTCCTTCCGTCCCCAGGGAAACAGGAGGAAGAGGGGAAGGAAGGGGCAGCAGAGACGGGCAGGGGGGTGGGCATTGTCCCTTCCGGCCAGCCGCGTCCCTGGCATGCAGGCCTCTGCCGGCCGGGCAGCCGCCCAGACCAGGGGTTTCTTTGTCCGACCACCACCGAGCAGAGCCCACGCGGGCCGGTGCACGCGGCATCAGGACAGAACTGCCTTTGGGTCAGCTCCGAGGACTGGGCCCCCCACACTCCCCCCCTGCAGCCAGGGCAGCACGAAGGCCCTGACCCACTCGGCCAGCCCCCCGAGTCCCGAGTTTTTGGAGCAGCCCGCCGGCTCCAGGACACAGCGCCACAGGGGCTGAGGGACAGCAGCGGGGAGAGTTTTGAGTGGGTGGGAGCCGGCTGTTCCAGCGGTTTCCTGGGGGAAGGTCGTGGGCTCTTGAAAGAGCAGGAGCCACCGAGTCGCTCTGCTGGGACTTGGCCGGGGGCAGGACAGGGGAGCTCCAGCCCGACCCCAGAGCCACACGGGGGACAGAGGCCCCCGCCCCCCAGGGCCTCCCACTTAACCGGCACGTTCTCATCTGAAAACAGGCATCGAGTTCACTAGGCCTCTTGCCGCCAGGACATGGCGGTCATCAAAGGCTCCCCGTCCTACGGCTGGTCCTCAAGAAAGGACTGCCACCCCCCCACCCCAGGGACCCTTCCTCAGGGACCCTCGTCCGGCCCCTGCCCCATCCTGCCATCGCAGCCCCCAGCCCCTCTCCTCCACGCACTCCTGGAGGCACGCTGGCCTGCCCACACACCCTCCTGGCCCTGCCTGGCCCGGGGGTCCCCGCGGCTTGGGTCAGGGACCAGAGCTGCCCCTTCCCTGCTGGTTGCCATGACCACGGGGACCCCTGGAGAGGCAGTCCATGAGGTCTGCCGTGGAGCCCGTGAGTGAGCGATTTCAGCGGCTGACCCTTGTGAATAACTCCGGGGGCGGGGGGTCAGGGAGCTCAGGAGAGACCCCTGCGCTCCCCACCCTCATCCGACCTGGAGAGGACCGCCCCTCACGTCCTCCCAGCCCAGATGACCCCAAGCATCACGCTTGGCCTCCTGCAAGGGGCGGCCGGGCCTCACTCCCGGCCCCGCCGAAGGGCACGCGATTCCGGAAAGAGGTGGGGAAGCAGACGGCCCGGCTGGGACGAGCGCGGAAGAAGCCCAGAGCCGAGTGCTGCTGAGCTCCGGGCGGGACGGGCGGCACCGTGGGCGCCTCTCCCCGAGACGTGTTGCCTCGGATGATGCCATCGACCCCGGGTCCCCTGCTCTGGGTCCTCCTCGCCCTACTGCTGCATGGGGCTGGGGGACGCAGGAGCCCGAATTCATGGGGCCCCACCCCGCCCCTCCTCACTCCTCTGATCTGTCCCCTGGAGGAAGACCCTCCTCCCGTCCCCTGGGACAAGCGCCTGAGTTGGTCCTGACGGCGCATCTCGCCTCCCGACCTCCCGGGGAGTCTCTGCGGGTCTCGAGGGGAGGCTGAGGGGGCGGCCCCCGCGGCCGCTGTGGGCACCCCGCCGGCCTCGCCCGGCGGCCACGGAAGGGCTATTTTTATCCCGACGAGCAACGGTGCCCCCATGTCTTCCCACTTGACGAGACACCAAATTTAGGTGCTGGGAGAGAGACTTCAATTTCAAGCTTAAAGATTACTTTCGGTCCCCCAGGGCCCCGAAGCAATTTAGAGCTGACACCCTGAACGAGGGAGAGGCTACAAGACTGAGACCAACCGCTGTTTGGCTAGATGGCTGGTAATTGCCCATATCCGCAATTAGGCCCCCACAGCACTCCCCGCCTGCTACCTCTGTCCTCTCCCGGGTGCCGTCGGGGTCGGTGCGGAAGGAGCCCACCTTGGTCTTCCACTGCCGGGCCTTGGTGACGTCGTGCTCCACCTCGTCCATCAGCGCCCTGCAGGCTGCATGGGGCACAAGGCACCGCCCGTCACCTCCGGGCCACGGCCGCGGGACCTGGGACCCCCGGGGACGCGCGGGGACTCTTGTTCTCTGGCTGCCTCCGCACCGGCAGCCGCCCACAGTTCCCAGAGACGGCCGGACAGGGGCTCCTCCTCCTGCTCCCCTCACACCCTTTGTTTTGTTTCTAAGATTTTATTTGTTTATTTTGAGAGAGGGAGGGAGAGAGGGAGGGAGACACTGGTGTGCAAGAGAAACGTGGATCGGCTGCCCCTCACCCACGCGCCCCCTACTGGGGACCTGGCCTGCAACCCGGGCATGTGCCCCGACTGGGAATCGAACCGGCGACCTTTGGCTCTGTGGGACGACGCCCAACCCACAGAGCCACACCTGTCAGTGCCCCTTTGTGTTTCTGTAAACTGTGTACGCTTTCCTTTTTCATTAGAAATCTGCTTTTGTAGAGTTGAGGGTGCTGTGCTCTGCCTCTCAGAGACCCACGCCGGGTCACATCCGTCACACCCGAGGGGGCTCTGCTCCCGAAGATACGGTGTCTCGGGGTTGAAAACGGCAGGGACCTCCGGAACGCAGCTCTCGTGGGCAGGGGGGCGGCCCTGCCCCTCGCCCCCGGCCCCCAGCCCCGCGGCCCCGCAGAGCATCCTTGCCCACAGGGAGGGAAGCGCAGCTGTTGGCCGTAAAGGAAGCTGATTTGGGACTGGCCGTCTCTGCCCCGACCGTGCACAAGGGGCCATGGACGAGGGCCGTGGGGGTGGAACTGAGGCGTGCGTGTGTTCTGACCCACCCCCTCCCCGACCAGCACTGCACGTCGGAGCCCCTTTGTGAGAACAGTGTAACCCCGAGACGCCCAGCATCTGGGCGGGGACGGGCCTGCTGACCCGCCCCCGACGTCCATGCTGTTTGCTAAGTGCAGGTCCGAGTGCGCCAGTGGGCGGTGGTGGTGGCTGCAGCAGCTGCACTCGCCCACAGAGGCCAACGGAAACCACCACGGCAGAGCTGCGCTGCCCACGGCCCCACCCACCCCGCTCCTTCCAGCCTCACGCTGACCGCCCCAGGCTTCTCCCCGAGGCGGGTGCACGCCCGGGAGTGTGTCCACAGAGGCCAGTGGCCAGGGCCACCACTTCAGCACCTGGATCCAGGGCCCGGCAGCTGGCCTGACTCTGTCCCTTGCTGGCCGGGTGACCCTCAGTCCGGGGGGCGGGGCTGTGGCACTGGGATCCCCTGTGATGGAATGGTGAGTCTCAGGAGGACGCCCCGTCCTCCCGGGCCCCCGGGCTCCCGGGAAAGCAGCCTGTCTCTCCAAGGTCACTGCCAGTGGCGAGGTCTGACTGCTCACGGCCTGGACTGCCCACACCGCACTGTCTGCGGTGGCAGAGCCACACGCCACCCCACAGCTGGTCCCCTGCACCCCCAGGATGGGAACCTGTACCCACACACTCGGAGAACACCCTTCTTTCCAGCCCCCCACAGCCAGCCGCAGCCACAGAGCTCTCTAGAGCCACATGTCCTGGGTGCTCTGGAACCTTCCTGAACGGGGAGTTGTGTCTCCCCACAGTGGCAGCCTGGACAGAGGTGGGCTCGGGCCATCAGGACCAGGGTGTGACCAGTGAGGGCAGGTGAATGAAGGATGCCCCCTGGAGAGGGATCCCCCACCCCAACCACCGTGAGACCACTCAGCACGGCACTCACTGCCCATCCAGACCAGTGGGACCCTCTGTCCCCAGGGCCGGAGTCAGGAGAGACGGTACCAGGTTACCTTTCTCAGTGGCGTTCCCGACCAGCCAGGCAAAGCCCGCCCGTGGGGGCCAGGCTGCTGGGGAGAGCACGCACCTGGGGCACCTGGCTGGGCGAGGAGGCCTCTTGGAGGGACAGCAAGGGTGACCATTCTCAGCCGAGGGCCATCCTGGGACACAGCTGAGAGCATGGGTTGCTGTCCAGGCCAGAGGCAGGTGGGGGAGGAAAGGGTGGGATTTTGTGGACGGTCCCGACATCCTCGACTCCTGCAGCAGGAGGGGAGGGCAGCGGGGACCGGTCCCTCGGGAGCAGAGAAGGAACGGTCAGCGAGGGCGTGGAACCGCATGCAGCCCCTCAGCGGGCCCCCTCCCCACCCCCTGAGAGCGCCCTGGCTCTTGGAATGCCTGACGTGCGTGACCTGGTGGCCGCCCGCCCGGAACCTGGGTCCCGAGCTCCTGTCCGCTGCGCTTACAGACCCGAGTCTCAGAACCTGCGCGTCAGGGGCACCGCCTGCTCGCCGGGTGCAGCCAGCAGGCTCGGGGGCGCCCTGGGGCTCCAGCAGCTCAGCCCCCGGGTTCTGGGGCTCCTGAGTGGATGGCAGTCATCAATGTCCCCAGGCTCCGCTAGAGGGGAGGGGGTGGCCAGAGGTTCTTTCTTTGCTCTGCTCTGGCACCAGCTGCCCGGGGCCCCAGCCCCCCGGGGAGAGAGGGTGGACAGGCCGGGAGGGGTGAAGCCCTGTGGGTCTGCTACCCCAACCTCCCATGGGTGGGGGGGCCCCATGGGGGGGCGGCTTGATGAGGAAAGATCATTTTAAATTTCCGCCCCAGGTCACAGAACAAGTTAGCAGTCACGCCAGCGACCCCGGCCTCCAGGTTTCTCGTCCGGCGTCAATTTAAATGTTAATCTGGATCCTCCGCTCTAGTCACTGGAGTTTGGAGTTTATTAGAGTGGGCGGAGCAGGGGGGCCTCTCGGGGAGGGGGGGCTGGCGGGTCAGGCTGCCGGCCAGAGGGTGGGCCCTCCTGCCGGCCTGTCTGTCTCCCCCCACCTGTCTCTCTGTCCCTCTCTCTCTGGGTCTCTCTCTCTCTGGGTCTCTCTCTCTGTGTCTCTCTATCTCTCTCTCTGGGTCTCTCTCTCTCTGTGTCCTGTGTCTCTCCTCCCCTCAGGGAGACTTGGAAATGGGGAGGCGGCGGCAGTGGCTGTCACAGAAGGTCTCTTTCCAGCCCTGCCTGGTGCCATCACCCAGGTGGCACTCCCACACACGCACCCCCCACCCTCTGCTGAGCACCTGCTCGAGAGGCTGGTGACAGCCCAGTGTCCGAGTGGAGGGGGTGAGCAGGTGCAGGAAGTCCCGGCGGCAGAAGTCCCCGCCCTGACCCTCCTGGGAGGTGGCAGCCGCCTGCCGGTCAGCGGTCAGCGGTCAGCGAGGGCAGGGATGTAAGCGGGAGCCAGCGTGGCACAGAGACCACATGCCCCGGGCTGCCCTCCAGCCACCGGCGGCCCCTGGGCCCTCCCGGGGAGCTGCTGAGGCAGGGAGCCAGCTCTGGGCCTGGAGGGTCTCGACCAGGGGCCGGGGCCCGCATGCCTGGCTGTGCGCAGCCTTCTCGGGTCCCCGTCAGGACCGGTGACAAGGCGTGGGTGCCGGCGTGCCAGCCAGGTGGGCGCAGGGAGTGGCTCGGGGTCAGGAAGGGGCGCTCAGCCTCACCTCCCCGATCGCGCCCTGTCTTCCCCCCTCCCCCGCTTCCTCGCGCTGGGGGCGGAGCTGTGTCCCCGAGAAAGGGAAGTCCTTGTCCTCAGCCCCGGGACCTGGGAATGGGGCCTCGTCTGGATGAGGGTCTTTGCAGACGGTCACACCGCCGTGAGACCCCCGATCACGGTGACTGGTGTCCTTACAGGAAGAGAAGAGACCCGCAGGCAGACAGACAGACACCCACGGTGGGAGGGGACGTGCAGACACGACACACCGGGGAAGCGCCGTGGGACAGCGAGGCAGAACCGGGAGGGACGCGTCCGCAAGCCCGGCCACGCCGGCCCCCCCTGGAAGCCAGAAGAGGTGGGCGGGAGGGTCCCCGGAGGTTCCAGACGGAGCCTCGCCCTGCCAACGACACCTGGCGTGGGACTCGGGGCCCTGAGAACCTTGCAGGAATGAACTTCTGTGGTGTGAGCTCCTTGGTCACACGCAGGAAACCCCCACACTCCCCTCCCCTGGTGCCAGCCCCACGCCCGGTGACAGAGGTGGGGCCGCGAGGAAGACAGCCCGTCCCCGGGGGTCACGGCCCAGCTGAGACGACGACGTGACCCAGCTGAGAGCCCGGCTGGGGGGGGGCGTGTGGTGCCCAGGGAAGCTACAGGACGGCTCACGGTCGGGCCTCAGGCAGCCCCCCAGGGCAGTGGCGTTGGGGCCCAGGCTCCGAGGACAGGCGGGGTGGCCAGGCTGGGACACAGAGCCGTCCTGGGGCGGGGGTGGGGGAGGGGCGTGCGCCCAGGGGAGAAAGCGAGCCGGACAGAGACGTTGCTGGAACACCCCATGCCGTCCCTCATTTTCTCGCTCAGTTTCATGAGTACCTTCGCAACCTGCCGTGTTATCGTGACGATTATAAAAATCGATACGTAATATACCGTCAAGTAGCTGCATCATAGTTTCCTTTTCCATCTGAGCACGTCGGGTTGTTGCAAATGTTTCAAGACGGACCGCTCAGCCCCCAAATCACCCGTGCTTGCAGCACAGCCGTCTTTCCGAGTTCACCTGGGGCACGGCCGCATCTTAGTGGTTCCGCGACTCCCCAGGTGTTTAAGCCCCGACTCGGGGCGCCGGTCGGGGTGCCGCAGGCGCCGTGAAGAGGAAGGAGGGCCAGCGACCGGCCGAGGCGTCTCGGGGGTTAGCAGTGGTGGGGGCACGCCAGTTGGTTAACGTTAATGGGAGGACAGCCTCCCGCTGAGCCCGGGGGTAAGCAGGCCCCGTGGAAGGCTGCGGGGGAGGAGGGGGGAGGCCTTGTTGGGGAAGAAGGAGGGCCCCTGGAAAAGGGACAGCAAAGACCCGAAGGGTGGGGACGCGTCTGCCTGGTGGACGGGAGGGGACTTGGTCCTTGGGAGAGGGAACGGCCCATGCCAGGACACCGCGGCGGGGAGCGGAGCGTGGGCTGGAGGGGCAACAAGAGCAGAGAGTGTGGTGCGGCTGAGGGAGGGCAGGGGCGGGCGGGCAGAGCTCCACGGGGCGAGGGGAGAGCTGAGGAAGTCTGGCTTCCGTCTCAGCCACGCGGAACGGCGGCAGCATTTTGAGTGAGGTGAGATGAGACAAGGTTCGCATTTTCTGGCCAAGGAGACCAGACGGGAGGGAAGGGCTTCCCTCCCGTACACAACACAGGCGTGTGGGGACATTCCAGTGCCTCACCCCTGCCTCTGCACAGGGCCACCTGTGGGAGGCAGCCAGAGCTGTGGCAGCCACCCTGGCACCATGAGGAGCCAGCCCAAGGCTCTGGTGGGAAAGGGGCAGGAGGATGGAGAAACCTGGGTCCCTGGTGACAGCGCCCAGTGCCCAAGGCCACCTTGGCTGCTGGGCCTGCTGCCTCTCATGTGCCATCCTACAAACTTCCTCCTTATCGTTGAAGCCGTTTCCAGTCAGGGACAATGTCACCTTGCTTCCTAAGCCTGTACGGGCTTCGGCAATGTCTTAGGTTCGGGGGGCGGCCATCACAAAGCCCTGTGGATCGGGCAGCTCCAAGGACAGAGCTGGATTTTCTCAGTTCCAAGGCCGGAAGTCCAAGGTCCAGATGCTGGTAGGGCCGGTTTCGTCGGGAGGCCTGTCTCCCTGCTGTGCGCACCCTCCCCCCCCGGCCCTCCCGTCGTCGACCCCGTGTGTGCCCGTGTCCGGGCCTGCATGTCCTCTTCTCGCAAGGAGACCGGGCGCATCGGATGGTGAGACATTGACTATAATTCACTGGTTATTGATGGCAACCCTCATCCTCATTACGGTCAGGGTCCCCGAAGACCTCATTTTAACTTAATTACCTGTTTCGAGGCCTTACTCCCAAATATGCCTACATTCCCAGATGTGAAAGGGCAGGCCTTGGACCTGTGACCTTTGGGAGGTCCCAGTTTGGCAACAAGGGGAACAGCGTGTGGCCACGTCTCAGCACGCCCGTCCGGCCCCCTCCCTTGCAAGCGCTTGGCTCTCGCTGCACAGGCGTGAGGCGTTGTCCAAGGTGCTGAGCTGCAAACGCTCAGACGCCTGCCTCTAGGGTCACAGGTGAGCACTTCCTCCCCTGAGTGCTCCTAGGCAGAGGGGACAGAGTCTCAGGTGCCCCCGGCAGACGCCCCCCCCCGCCGTCACTGGACATAAGGAAATGCCTGTGCTTGGCTGGGAGCCATAAGGCACCCCCTCCCGGGCCAGGAAGGGCACGACCTGTACTAGGAAGCCCGAGGGCCCCCCCACTGTGGGGCAGAATCGGGGTTCTGTTAGCAAGGGTGTGCCCGCAACACCCCAGGAAACGCCCCGCTCCGCTAATCTCTGCACCGGGCAGGGGTTCGGGGAGGCAGCAGGTGGGGGCGGTGGGGGGGGGGCTGGAGAGAGAGGCCCACCAGCTGGTGCTCAGACAAAGCCCAGCCCAGAGGCTCTGCAAATACCCACATCCCTCGGACCGTGCCCCCCTCCCCAGCCCATCACCACGGCAACCCGTCCACGCCAGCGGCTCCCCATCGAGTTTTAACCCACATTACATCTCCCAGGTCTGGAAACCGGAGTCGCTGGCAGGGGAAGAGCTCACGCGCGCGACCCGAGGACGCCCTGGACCGGAGGTGAGGAGGAGACGGACAGCAGGCGAGGAGGAGCTCGGACGTGATTGTTTTTCCCGCCAAACAGCCCGCCCCTGCTCACCGGGACCCGTCCCTGCCCTTCAGGAAGGAGAAGCGGCCTTGGGGGTGCCGGGAGAGGGGGACGTTTGTTTTCCAGGAACGTTTCGTTTCTCTCCAGCCTTGCCCAGCCACCCCTTGGCGGGCGCTGGGGACAATCAAGGCCTTCCGTCACCCAGGGAGGGAATAACTGGACTCGGCCGGGCTGTCTGCTCCGTGGGACGTGTGGACCAGTCCACAGGGGACAGTTCCGGGCACTGACACCCACAGAAGGGTCCCCGGGGGGCCTCCCTTAGGTAACTGGAAGCCCAACACACACGGCATCTCCTTTTGTCCGGGCCGTTCCCATCCGGTCATTCGGAAGGTGTTCCTGCTGTGTTTCCTCAGGTGCTATCTGCTCTGCTGGGAGACTGGGTCCCACGAAGGAGCATGGGTGGGGGGGAGCGAGAACCGGGCTCTGCACCCCTCACCCGCTTTGCTGAGGCTCGGGGCCGGGGGGGAGGGTGGTCCCCCTGTCGGCTCAGCCTGCCGCAGGCGGGCGCAGGTCACCAGGTTCTCAGTGGCTGCGAGCAAGGAGTGGAACTGAACACAGAGTCTGTAGCAAACAGAGAGAGAGAGAGAGAGAGTGCACAGATGGGCTGAGTGATAGCTCACTCCCAGGGGAACCGGGGGGTGGCGGCGGACTCCGGGCCGAGAGGGGCCCTCGGTGGCTGCAGGGACCCTGTTCTCACAGGGCGGGTGTTTCCGGGCTGGCTTTGGCGGGGTTCCACTGCACCCGTGCAAGTAGTCCCATTCCTTTTAAGTCACGCGCCCGTGGCCTGAAGTTCCCCGACCGGCCACTGGGGGTGGGTGCGCTCCCGATGCGGATTTATGCTAAGGACACTTTCAGGGAGCAGGGGACGTGTGGCATCTCCTCCTGCACAGGAGGTGCGCTCCCGGCTCGCCGTGACTCGGCGCTTTCCCAAAACGCCGGAGCAGCCGGTCTTAGAGCGGGCCCCTGTCCTGTGTCCGCGTCCTTGGTCGCAGCCCCAGGGCGCCTGCCTGCAGGACTTCCTCCCTGCGGACTCCCTCCTGTGCACAGCCGCCCTGGCTTGCTGAGAGGTCGTGGGGTCGCCGGGTGGAGAGCTCTCTGGGGGGGCTGCAGTGGGGTGTGAGTGAGGGTCAGGAGGGCCCACGGGGTCCCCTCAGCACTGCCCCCGAGTCTCACACTCATTTGGAACTGTACGTCCCAATCAACTAAGAACAATTTAGAACTTAGCCCCGGCTGGGTAGCTCAGTCAGTTAGAGCATCGTCCGGATACACCAAGGTTGTGGGTTCGATCCCCGCTCAGGGCACACACAGCGATCAAGCAGTGAGTGCGTGAATGAGCGGAACAATGTTTCTCTCTCTGTCTCCGTTCCCCTCTCTCTAGAATCAATAAGAGCAAATTTTAAAAACCCCTAGAATTTGGAGCTTAGAGGCTGGAGGTGGATGGTAGATGCTGGTTTGCTTTTTTTGTGGTTTGGCTGTGTTAGACCTGGCAGCCTATATAACAACACAGGGAGGGTGGCTGTGCAGGAAGACCCCAAATGATTCCGCGTCCCTCCCGTGAGGGAGGGCGGCCTACGCCGATGCCACAGCGCTGGTGTCTGGTCTCCTCAGGGAGCAGCGAAGATGCAGCGTGGGCAGCGCTTGTCCCAGCAGGTCCCCTGCAAGCCACCCTCCTTCCGGGACCACGACCGGAGCCCGGCGGGTCCGCACCCCGGCCCGATCCCCGATGAGCCTGCTACAGCGTTTTCAGCGTGATGAAAACATTCGGTCCGTTCCTAGCGGCGATGGCTGTCATTAAATCAATAGCCTGTGTCATCCTCACACGGACGGCGGGGCTGACCCGCAGGTGGACAGCGGTGCAGACAGAGCGGCCGGCCCGGGGGAGGACCCAGGCGCGGTGGCAGGGCCGGAGAGCGAGCCCGAGGGGCAGCATCTGTCTGCGGGTCTGCGGGTCTGCGGGTCTGCGGGTCTGCGGGTCTGCGGGCTGGGCGCCGACGGACGGACGAGGCCGTGGGGGTGTCTGTGCGCGGACCAGTGGCCGGCGCTGGAGGACAGAGCCGGGCTTCCTGTGTGCGCCCAGTAGGAGTCACCCCTCTTGCCCCACCCCCAAAGGAGTCAGATCAGGGAGAGGGCTGGGGGCAGCGGGGCAGGGGGTCCGTGGGGCGCTGCTCTCCGCGGGCAGGCCCGCTGCCCCCAGCTGGCGCAGCCACCAGGAGTGCGGGTTCCGGGAGCACCCAGACCCGGCCCGGGAGCCACACCTTCGCCAGCGTCCTCAGCAGGCCTGTCTGTGCAGGGCGCTGGCCAGGACGGGCTGATGGCCGGACTGGGGAAGGAGGGGTGCGGTCCTCGGGCAGCAGTGGATTCTGAGGGGGAGAGAGCGGTGCCTGGGGGTGCCAGCTGGTCCCACGGGGGCGGCCTCGGGCGAGGGCCTGTCCGAACCTGCGCCAAGGGTCCTCCAGGGCCAGGGGCCAGACCCGGAGGTCGCGGCTATGAGACGCAGGTCCTGCGGCCTGGGGACTTCCCATCAGCGGGGACGACACCTTGGACAACCAGGCAACTAATTGTTTAAGTGACCGCACCCTGAAGCGACGCCAGGGCACGACGGGCCAGGCGGGCCGCGCTGAGCAGCCGGGTTGCAGAGGGGCCTTGCGGCTGCTGCATGGAAGCGCCCGAGAGCACGAGGACCCGGCACAGGTCCCTCCGAGGTCCCGAGCAGAGCGGGGCAGCTCTTCCCCGTGGGGAGGAGGGGCCCTTACCCACGGACAGGCCGGTGGAGACCGGGACACGTGGTCCACTTCCACTGCCTCCGTCCCTCCCTGGGCCCAGCCGGGAGGAAGGGAAGGAAGGGTCCAGCGGGCGCACGGGGCTCAGCCCCACCAGTGAGCACGAGGGTGGGCTGCGGCCCCAGAGTCTCGGAAAGGCAGGCCTCCGTGTGAGGAGGGCAGCTCCTTCCTCGCGGGGCGAGCCCCGCACAGGCCCACCGTGGGTTCCGCGACTCCGGGCTGCCCCAGAGAGAGCCACGGCCTCCACTGTCCCCGTACTCACGTCCTGGGTGACCGGCTGTTTCGGCTCGGGCCACCCAAGCTCCTCAGCGGGGCCTGACGTGCAGAGGCTGGGGCACCGAGGCCGAAAGTGAAGCTCCGGGGACTTAGCAACGCCCTCCCGGGGCCCCTGCTGCTGCGTCGCGGCACCACGGCATCTGCCAGTGCGATGGAAGCACTGGGTTCGAGGTCGGCCGTGGTGCGGGCCACCCCAGGGCCACCCCGGGAACAGCCTCACCCACAGCCGGGTCTCCGAGGAAAGGGCACCCACCCCAGAATTCCAGGACGGCGCGAGGCCGGGGCAGGCCGCTCTGCGGACAGCCGCTCTCTCGGGGAGAAGACTGTGGTGGTTGGGGAAAGTGGCGAGAAATGCCACCTCCGCGCATGTGACGGCCAGTGTCCCTCCTCACACGAGGGTGGGCAGGTGGGCAGTGCCCTTCCTACCCCCCTCCCTGGGGGCCGACTTCTCCGAATTTGGCTTCTTTTAAGGCAGAACCCGGAGACTTTTGTTGGGACACAGAGCAGTCTCACGCACGCGCTGTTTCAAGGCCGTTGGTGTGACAGAGACACGGGGTCAACCCAGTGGGAGGGATGGCCCCGCCCAGGTGTCCCTAAGTGAGTTTTCTCCCAGTGGAAAGCATCGCAGGGCCCTGGCCAGGCAGCTCAGTTGGTTAGAGCACCGTTCGGATGCGTCAAAGTTGAGGGTTCAATCCCCAGTCGAGGTGCATGCAAGAATCAACCAACGAGCCCCGGCTGGTGTGGCTCAGTGGACTGTGTGCTGGCCTGCAAATCAAACAGTCACCGGTTCGATTCCCAGTCAGGGCACAGGCCTGGGTTGCAGCTGGGTCCCCAGTAGGGGGCGCTCAAGAAGCAACCACACACTGATGTTTCTCTCCCTCTCTTTCTCCCTCCCTTAAAACACATAAATAACATCTTTAAAACAAAAAAGAATCAACCAACGAATGCATAAATAAGTGGAACACTACAATAAATCGATATCCCAACCACCCTCACCCCTTCCGTGCCCAGCTCCCCTGCATAGGGCCCCCTCTCACAGCCACACTCCCACCCCCGAGGCCGACTGCCTGACTCCCCACCTTCCTCCCAGAGGCTGACTTTCGCACTCGCCTGGAGTGCCGAGTCCCGCCCCTGCTGTGTTCAGACTCCTCCGTAAGCAGAAACTTTGAGAGCCCCAGTTACATGCCTATTTAAAATCTCTCTCACACACACGCTTCCTCTACAGACACCACCGGCCGGCTCTCCCTCCCCGGTCTCGCTCTGCGGCCCCTCCCCACCGTGCCTCCCACAGTCCCGGTGGGCTCCCGCCCCACCTTCCCCACCCCACCCTGGCCCCAGCCCCCTGGCCCCACACAGCCCAGGCCCCGCCCTCCACCACCCCAGAGCCAGGCGGGCTGAAGGGAGAGTCAGACCAGTGGCCTCTAACTGCCTGCTGGGTGGGGGGGGAGGAGGACAGCAGGACCAGCCTGCCCCCGCCCCAGAGACCGAGGGCCGCAGAGGCGAGGAGCAAACCCCGGAGCTCCAGCCAGCTGTGCACGCAGAGCTGCTGGAGTGTCCCCCTTGTGACGTGTGCCTGTCCCCGCCACCCGGGCCGCACGAATCCCACCCGTGTCCCCAGGGGAGACGGAAGGATGCCCTTTCTGCCCTTCGTCCTCTGAACAACCCAAACCCACCTGCGGGTCCCATGGTTCAAAGGGCACATTGGCAGCCAGAAAGCCTGGGGGCGCAGGCCCCACTCGCTGGGAGCACCAAGGGCTCACCAAAGTGCCCCAGGGCAGATGGGCCGGCCTGACGCTCGCCGCCAGCGCCCCAGAGGCGAGGCTCACAGTGACAATACGTCTGCGGACTTCAGACCCGGCCACAGAGGAAACTCAGTCCCTGCCGACGCCCAGCAGCTCCCACGAGCTCTGAAGGCAGGGCCAGCCTGGGCCGGCGGGGCTGAGGCGGACCCCAGAGGGCTCGTGTTTGGGGTCCCCGGGGTGGGCTGACCTGTCCAGCTGCTGTCCCCCATGGGGAGGGACTGGTCCGTGCTGCACCCCCGGCCCCCACCTGCGTGTGCCGGCAGACTCACCTCCGCAGAACAGCTCGGGGTCCCGGGCGGGCGCCGGCCCGACCAGCAGCGCCAGCAGGACCCCAAACATAAGCGTGGGCCCCATTCCTCCGGCCGCCTTCCTCTCGCCAGTCGGTCCAGTGCGAGCCCCGCAGGGAGTGGCAGCCCAGGGCCTGGCCACCACCAAGTTGCCCCGGAGACCAGCCCCCGCCCTGGCAGTGCCCGCACCTGCTCGCATCCAGGTGTGCGAGGCTGCCTCCTCCGCCCTTCCGCCCCCACCTCCATCTGTAACCCTTTCCCCGCTTTCCAACTGTCACCCAGTCCTCGGTTCTCGCACCGGTCGGCGTCCCCCACCCCCGTCCCGCTCTCCCACCTTTGTCCCCCCCAGTCCTACGGTTGTCCCCACATTCCTGCTCCCGGGGCGGGTGGCCACAGCCCCTGTGAGCCACAGGGGGCTCGGGCCGCAGAGCCCTGGGTGCAGACCCTTCCTGTGGGTCTTGTCCTCGAGTTCGTCCTGGACAGGGCCCCCCAGGAGAAGTCCCTCCCCGCCAGAAGCTCCTGATGGTCCCCGTCCTCCCCCACCCCCACCCTACTGGTCTCCTTTCCAGGCCCTCGTGCCTGCCCCTCCCCCAGCCCGCTCCCCACTGTCGCCTGAACACCACCCACCGGATCCCCACCCACCCCACAGGCTGAGTGCAGAACGAGGCTGACGGAGGAGCGATCCCATTTGCATTGTAACAGGACGCTGCCGGAAAAAGTCAGCCGTGCATCCTTCCCCAACGGGTCTCATGGAAATCCCGGCAGGAAAAGCAGCTCAGCCTGGGGCTCCTCTGGGTTCACCACCCCCTCCCTCGCCACCCTGCCCACCCCGCTGCGGCGGAAGGGCAGAGTTTGGGTGCAGAAGTGACACGACTGTCAGTGCAGTGTAGTGGGGGGAACGCTTCCTCAACATCCTTCCAGTAACCTGAGCCTGGCACCTCTGAGTGGAGAAGAGTGTTGCAACCAAGTTTGGGGGCCACTGTTCGCTGCGACGGGGTGTCACTGCTTCAGGCTCTGTCCCTGCCCCTCAGGGAAACAGACAGAGTGTCACCAGACGGGAGGGCTCCTTCCGCTGTGCGGAGCGAAGCCCGATAACATACGTGCAGGAGCGCGCCGCAAAGGAAGTGAGGGTTTATCCTCAGTTAAGCGGCCCAAGCCCCGAGTCACAGGGGAGCTCGGGCTCAGAGACCTGGCCCAGGGCCTCCAGGGGATGGGTACCCAGGGAAAACCGTCAGTCGTGGTGTCCCAGGGAGCCGTGGTCGCCGGCCGTCAGGACCGTGGTCCCCTCGGATCGGTCAGCGCCGGGGCGGGGGCCGCGGATCCTTGGGTCTGGACCTGACCTTGGGCACGGCCTCCCTCGGGCTGGTTTCTCCGGTTCTCTGGGCCTGGAGCTGAAGCGCACGGAGGCCTCGATGTTATTGCTGGTCCGACTGCAGCTCTGTCTCTGTGGTCCACGCGCCTGAGGCTGTGATCCTAAGGTGGCGTGCCGCCCGCTGGCCCTGGAGGGACTGGGGCCCTGGGACCCATCTATTGGATGAGGCTCCCGGGCTCCGAGAGGGAGGGGGAGGGGTTGTGGGGGGGCAGCCACGTGCAGCACCGAGGCCCGGGGGTCACAGCCACACCCTCCCCCCCCGTCGAGCCACCGGGACTGGGGGTGTCGCATCTGCCCTCTGCCCCGCTGTCCTCGTCCTCCCTCCTTGGATCGCCGGGTCACCGAGCGTCATCCTGGGATTCCCGCGCCCTGGAGTCGGGCCGGCCTGCCCCCGAGGGCTCCGGGCGCTCTCCCTAGAGACTCCGACCTGGCGCGACTCGAGGACCACGTGCCAGGACTCCAGCAGTGCGCCCACGTGCCCTGGAGGATGTCTCCCAGTCCTCCACGGGACCCGACCGCCTGCCTCTCTCCCCCTGTCATGCGGCCCAGGTGCCTTACTTCGAGTCAATGCGTCACGCTTCTGCAGACTTACCCATCTCCTTGTGCAGGTTGTCCCCTCGATCTCAGGGGCTGGTCCTCCCTTCCCAGGCCTGTCTTTGTTCTCCCGAGTGTCCCTGGTCCTTCCAGACTCGGCTGCAGCATCACCACCTCCAGGAAGCCTTCCTGGAGCACTCACCTGCCCTCAGATCTGAGTTTGAGCCCAGCTTCCACGCATGGCCCCCAGCGCAGCGCCGCCCTCCCTCCACCGAGCCCTGAGGGCCCACCCGTCGTCCACCTGGGCCTCTGAGAGGCGCCACTGGGGATGGGCTGGTCGTCACGGCTCCCTGGGTCTGGGTACGGGGTAGACGCTCCAGAAAGAGGGTCTCGAGCAACCGACCGCCCTGAGCAGCTGACAGCATCTGCAGAACGCGCCTGTCCGACGATAAAACAGGGGACGTTGCACAATGGGCTCCATAGGCATCTCCGGCTCTGACACGTCACCAGTCCTCCTTGAGCTGAAAGCCACGTAGCACATCTGGTCCCTTTTGGGACCCTTCGCTGCCGTCATCACTTGCCACGTCCTGGGAGCCACCCTACCGCAGTGACTGTGACCTCGGGAACAGATTCCGGCCAAACCAGCGAGCCACCACCAGGCACCGCTAGCTGACCCCAGGCCTCCCGGGAGCAGGGGTGACCGGCTCCGCCCCCAGCTCCCATCTGAGCTGCGGCGGGAGCTCGGAGCCCTGCGTGCCCAGCGCCGGAGGCGGCGCAGGGCGGTGTTTAATGGGCTCACGCCAGGGGAAGCGTGTGCAGAAGGATCATCAACGATGCCACGTTTGCATTCTGCAGGTTATCCGGACACCGCTGCAGCCCAGTGCGTCGGGATAGTCTTTCCCAGAGACTCGGCCTGCCCGGTGTGGCCAGGAGCATGCGGGGAAGAAAAGCTCCTCCACGTGACCGGCGAGGGTCAGTCACTCGCCGCCACGACTGTGCTGGGCTCCGGAGAGAGGACGCGCAGCTGCAGGCGGGCCAGGCGGGGACCCGGGCCGCGCAGCTGACTCTCCCCCCGCCCCAGGACCCCTCAGTGTCCCCCGTGGGGGGCCCGCCCTCTCTCTCGGTTGATTCTTTGACGTTTTAGGCTGCGGGTGTTCCGTGTTGCATTTCTTCGGAGGGGGGACACTATGTGTTCTTTTACCATCATCCGAGTAACACGGGCAGGCAGCTGAGAAGCCAGTCGCTCCCCAAGGCCTCCCCGGGGGAGCAGCCCCTCTGCCCCCACCCCCGGCAGCCCCCGCCCCTGGAGTCTCCAGCTTCCGGAATTGTCTCCTTCGAGGCTGAGCTCCGTGGTTTGCAGTCTCGGCTCAAGCTGAGACAATTTCTTGGCATCTTGGGGTGAGGCTGGCAGAATTCAGTTCCCTCGAATTTTTAAAAAATTTAAATTGATTTTTAGAGAGAGAGAGAGAGAGAGGAGGTTGGGAGAACGAAGAGATGGAGATTTGTTGTTCCACCTACTGAGGCATTCACTGGCTGATTCCTGCATGTGTCCTGACTGGGGCTTGAACCCACGACCTTGGCGTTCCGGGACAACGCTCTGACCAACCGAGTCCCCCGGCCAGGGCCTGTGTGCCCATATTATGTTGAGAGTTTTGGCATCTGTGCTCACTGGGGACATCAGCCTGTGACTCTTTTTGTGTGTGTGTTCTTGGTTGGGGTATCGGGGCGGCTCTGGCCTTACAGAATGAGTCTGGATGCACTCCTTCCTCCTCAGCTTTTTGGGATAATTTGAGCAGAATTGGCATTAATTCTTCTTTAACTGCTTGATAGAACTCACCCACGGAGCCGTCTGAGCCTGCACTTTTTGTTTGTTGGGGGTTTTTTGATTAGTGGTTCAAATTCTTTGCTAGTAGTCAATCTGTTCAGATTTTCTGTTTTTTTTTGTTTTGTTTTGTTTTTTTGCTGGCTTGGTCTGGCATTTGTTTTTTTAAATAAAATTTGGGGACTGGCCAATACCTCAGGGGCCATGCACCCTACACACGTGATTTTCACGCGTGGAAAGGCAGAGGGCCGAGCCTGCAGCGTGTCCGCGCTGGGGCTGGGCGCCCTCCGCCGGGAGTGAGCTTCAGCTCCCCGGCGAGGCCGCGCCTCAGGCCTGCGCTCTTCCCCTCGCTGTGAGCACTGACCACGTGGAACGGTGTTCACGCTCTTAGACTGCTTTTCAAAGAGACACATCAGCTTTCACCGGACTGAGTGCCGGCCTGAGAACCAAAGAGTCACCAGTTCAGTTCCCAGTCGGGACACAGGCCTGGGCTGCAGGCCAGGTCCCCAGGAGGGGGCGCACGAGAGGCAACCACACATTGATGTTTCTCTCCCTCTCTTTCTAAAAAAAAAAAAATCCGCTAGGTTTATAAAGCGCCCCAAAGAAAACGCATTTGCAAGAAGCCGTGTGGTTTATAACCCTGCACTCAAACTCCTCTTCCAGCAACCCGTTCCGCAGACAGCCCCGGAGGGGGGAGAATATGACCGAGCCACAACCTCTGATGCGAACACTGTTTGTTTTGCCGGAAACCAAGGATCGTTGGCTGGAGCTGGTGACAGCCCCCTGGGGGGCCCGAGGGTCTGCGGGCCCTGAGGGGCAGGCTCCGCAGACCCAAAGGAGGGACGGGAGCCGTGACCATTCCTGCCGACGCTGCCCCACTCCCTGGCCCCTCCAGACCCAAAGAGCAGCAGCTGTTGCTCTCGGGAGGCTCAGGGGACAGGGAGTGTCACTGTCGGGTCTCCCTGTCCTGCCCAAGGGGGCAGACGGGCCAGGCCATTCCAACGATATCCACACTGATTTCGCTTCAGGGAGGATGGCCGGGCTCACCGGCCGTTTCTGTTTCTTCGAACCGGTCCCGTGCCATGCTCCTGAACGAGAGGTCTCCTTGACGCCAGCTGAATCTGTGGCATCCGGTAATGCGAACTCTCAGGATGGGGACAGAAGTCACCACCCAGAGATAGCAGGGCGGTGGGGGGGGTGGGGCAGGAGGGCCAGGAGCAGCTGGGTTTGCACGGGCACCTGTAGCCTCAGCTCCTGGCTGCTTCCCCGAGCCATGTCCCAGGCTGGGCGCTCAGTCCCCACTTGCCCTCTCCGCTCTGTCACTCCCACAGCCTCCGCCCACTTCCTTGGCCGCTGGGGAGCTGAGACCCTTGGAGCGGCTGCTGACGGGGCCCCAGGTGTGTAGGACCCAGGAGGAGAAGAATCAGGAGGCAGGGACTAGAACTCAGTTACAGACAGTTAAACAAGTCGCAACAAGGGTTGCAAAGGGCAGCGAAGGAACAACCAGGGAAGAATCCCGGCTGGAGGTGTCCCAGCCCCAGTTTTCCGACTCTGCCACGTGAGCTCTCGAAACCGACAACCTCGGTCGGGGGGCGGGCAGGGGGGTGGAATCCGAGGAGGGTGTTCCCGCGGGATCTCCACACCCAGGGCCGCCGCTAAACCAAAAGCGGTTTCATTTGCTGCAGCGCCTTTTAATCAGACTGTAAAGGTGCGGCACCGCCTGGAGGTGAAAGGCGGGCTTGTGGAGTAATTTTTCATCGTTCTGTCTTTCGTCCGGCGCGATCAATAAACTCCCGGGGAGCCCAGGGAGACGGCCGGGGGCGTGTCTGTGGCGCTGCGTGGAAACGAGCCGGCCCGTCTTGCGGGTGGAAACGTGGACACAAGCCTTCCGGTCGCTGCCAGGATTGCAGCTGCCTCCCGGCCGGTGCTGCCAGCAGAGCCGCCTCTCCTGAACGGGGAGGCGCCCGGGTCATCGCCGCACCAGGCAGGCGGGTTTCCACCTCCCTGTCGCGACTGCTCCTTCACGGCAAACGTGCTCCTCCGTGAGGGCTACAGCGTCCCCCGGGCCTCTCGGTCCCTCCCGCTCAGGGGAGGCGTCACTCCACAGCCAGGGACAGGGCCTCTCGCGGCGAGCTTCTGCGGCGCTGCACCTGCGAACCCAGGTGCCCCCGGCAGCACCGCAGCACCCACCGGCCTACCTGGTGGCCCAGCCCTCGAGAAGGGCCCCTGTGCTCTCAAAACACGCAGAGGTTGCAACGCCAGGCTCAGGCGGCTCTTTGGTGTTCACAGGTCATTTCCGGTTTGTACGCTCGTTTGATGGACGGGGGCTTTTTTTTTTTTAAGATTTTATTTATTTTTAGAGAGGGAAGGGAGGGAGAGAGAGAGAGAGAGAGAGAGAGAGAGAAACATCAATGTGCAGTTGCTGGGGGTCATGGCCTGCAACCCAGGCATGTGCCCTGACTGGGAATTGAACCTGCGACGCTTTGGTTCGCAGCCCGTGCTCAGTCCACGTAGCTACACCAGCCAGGGCTACTGGGGGCTTTTAAGGGGCATCGCAGCCTCAGACAAGATAAAGCGTTACGCTGAGAATTTGGGCGTCCAGACAGGTGAGCGTTTTGAAGTTGTGGATTACTAGCAGCCTCGCAGACTCTAGCGGCGACAAGCACGCTGCGTTGGGGGGGGTGGGTTAGAAGGCTTTACTCCACTCATGTGCACCCACTCCACTGCTCTCCCAGCAGGGAATTTATCGTGGGGGGGGGGGATCACTCTGAATGGTGGGCGAGGGGAAGACGTGCAGCTTTCGCCAGGTACGAGAAGATGAGCACCTGACAGGTCGCGTTTCAGGTAGAAAGTGACCGGCAGGGTGCTGTCCTGCTGCGCCGGGTGACCCGTGCAAAATGTGGGTGGGGGGATTAAAGAGAATACAGAGTTAACAGGACCGTGCATTTCAAACAGGGTTTACGATGCTGGTGTTGGTGCACTGGGGGGGGAGGGGAAGAAAGATTGTATGAAAAATGTGTTGGCTCAATTAGTTTATTTTTTTAAAGGATTAGCTCATGACTGATTTGAAAGTATAAATTTGTCTTTTGACATAGATAAATGATCAGAGGAGTATTTTTTAAAAGGTTTTATTTATTTATTTTTAGAGAGGGAAGGGAGGGAGAAAGAGAGAGAGAGAGAAACATCAATGTGCAGTTGTTGGGCGCCGTGGCCTGCAACCCAGGCATGTGCCCTGACTGGGAATCAAACCTGCAACACTTTGGTTGGCAGCCCGCGCTCAATCCACTGAGCTACGCCAGCCAGGGCTGGCTTGGTTATTTTAAATGAACAAATAGAGCTGATATTTAGAGGAAACATAAAGTATCTTTTTCCAAATGGAAACATTCCTTAGGGATGCAACCCAGCAGGTTCTAGTTCTTCGATGACCCGCCCCCATGGGTGTGGAGGTTGGAAATCTTGTTTCCCTGAAGACAGTGGCCTGCAGAGCCCGGTTTGCGCGGCTGCCTCCCACCCCGCTTTGCGTGGCGCTCACGGAGGAAGCAGAATGGAGCCAGCACTTGATGTGGGGGCCGTCTAAGGGGTTCCGCTTTCTGGACACTCCCCAAAGGACGGCAGCCATGGTGCTACTCAAGGGCCCTTCCGATAATATCAACAAGCTCTCTCTCTGTTTTTAATCTTCACCCAAGGATATGTTTATGGATTTTTTTGGAGAGAGAGGAAGGGAGAGAGAGAGACAAGAGAAAAACATCGACCGGTTGCCTGTGACCGGGGATCGAACTCACAACCTAGGTGTGTGCTCTGACCAGGGATTGAACTCGTGCAACCTTTGGGTGCACGGGATGACACTCCAACCAGCTGAGCTCAACGAGCCAGGGCTGAATGAACAAGCTCTCTCGATGCCCCGCCTTTTCCCCTTCCTCCTCCTCCTCCTCCTCGTCATCACCACCACCAAAGTGTTTGGCAATGTTCAGAAACAAGATTAGAGACTCCAACTGTGGACCTGGCCAGTGTGGAAGCTTTTATTCAAGTATTAATCCAGTTAACCAGGCTTGAACAACATAGATTCACCAAATGTGTCATATATGACCCAGAAACATGAAACAGGCTGCGATCTTCAAACGTGATGCCAGCCCACGTTCCAAAGTGGGTCCTTTGTAGGGAGGCGTCCACAGGCAGTGCTGATGGCCGCGTCCCCAAGGCGCGCTCTGGCATGACAGCCACCGAGAGGGAGAGCCGGCGACGGTGGGTGCCTGCCGGGGTGTTCCAGGGCGTCTAAGAAAGGCAAATTACATCCTCTCATTGTTGTTTCCTCTCTAAACGTATTTGACAACCCATCTTGTTAGCGTTTGCTTCCTTGGAGACGGCTCCATCGTGCGCCGCCCCCCCCTCGTTCTGGCGGCACCCAGCGTTGTATCAATCACGGGCTAAGAAGGACAAGATCCCACATAAAGAATATTTACGTCTTAATTGTCTCGGAGGCTTGGCATGGTCGTTGGAAATTCAAAGGTCAAAAATCCTACTTTGTTTTTCTTGTTTTTCAAGAACTCAAGGGGCCCGCAACACCAAGATTGATAGAAATACATTTTCCTTATCTCTTCTGCACATTATACTAAGCAGGAAGAGATGTCAGGCTGACAGGACTTGGTGATTTTTTTTTCCTGAAGGTGAATATGCCAGAAATAAAGATACTACCTTTGCAGATAAAAGGATGCACAGACAGATCGTAAAAGAGGCCATCACGCGGGAGAATCAACAATGGAGAGCATATCTGACCTCAATAGCGAGCGGTCGCCCGCGGAAGCCTACACTGGGAGGTCTCGGGTCCCCGATCAAATTATCGTACATGAAGGATGTATAAATCGCAAGTTCTGTGTGAGGGAGGACAAGCCGGTCCAACCTTTCTGAGGGAGGAGTTAGTGTTAGTGTAGCCAGTGAGTGGTTCAGGAGCATTAAAAAGAGCTGCTCTGGCCAGGGGATGCGGTTGGTTGGAGCATCGTCCCGAGCACCAAAAGTGTGAGGGTTCGATCCCTGGTCAGGGCATATGCCTGGGTTGCGGGTTCGATCCCTGGTTGGGGCACATACAGGAGGCCACTGATCAGTGTTTCTCTGTCTCTCTGTCTCTCTGCTGCCCTGTCTCTAAAACCAATAAGCATATCCTCGAGTAAGGATTAAAAAAAAAATGTCCACAGCCTTTGACTTATGAGTGAGCCTCTTAGGATTCTAATTAAAAAAGAAAAAGAGAACAACTCAAATCCAAATACATGTGGAAGAGGTTGCTTTTTCCAGAGATACGTTTAACAGAAAAACACAGACACGTGAATAAGTACCACCACCAGAATAGTTAACTGCGTCACAAAACAGCCATAGGATTGTGTATCACCCACCAATAAAACAGCCATAGGATTGTGTATCACCCACGCCTGCGCACACCTTCAGAGAGAAGCACGCGAAGGGAGATAGGCAAGTTGCCTCTGAATAGTATGATTAAGGACATTTTTTCATGCAATTCTTTTGCTGCCTTATATTCTTTGGCTATATGCAATAAGCATGTTTATTTCAGTGATAAGGAAAACTCTTTTTTAAAAAAGATGTTATTTATTTATTTTTAGAGAGAGCGCAGGGGAAGGAGAAATAGAGGGAGAGAAACATCAGTGTGTGGTTGCCTCTCACGCGCCCCCTACTGGGGCTCCGGGCACCTGCCCTGACTGGGAATCAAACCAGCGACCCTTCTGCTCATGCAGGTGGGCACTCAATCCACTGAGCCACACTGGCCAGTAAGGAACACTCTTAAAAGAGAGTTTGTTTAAGAAATATATTGACTGAGAATGCATGAACAGGGCTTATCATGAAGTAGCATGTGGATACAGGGAGCTATAAATTTCATCTCTAGCTGGGGCTCAGCTACGGACAGTCAGAATACACCACATCCAGGAAGGGGATCCAGGAAGGTGAGAGCGATCGTCCCTGCCATCCGCATTGCGGATAATTTGGTTCTTTTCTCTATGTCAAGTTTTCTACAATGAGCGTGCATTACCTCTAGTATCAGAAAACAACTGTAATGAAAAAAGGAACCTTGACCCATAACTTGCACCATAACAAATACAAACTTAGAGTGGCTAATATAGACTTTAAGGTAAAAAAAACTAAATCATAATACATGTAGAAGAAAACGCTGTGACTTTGGCTGAGACAAAGATTACTGAGGATACCAAAACCATGACCCACGAAAGAAAGAGTGGATGAATTAGGCTGTATCGGAATTAGAAGTGCTCTTTGAGCCCTGTCTGGCGGAGCTCAGTGGATTGAGTGCAGGCTGCGAACCAAAGCGTCGCAGGTTCGATTCCCAGTCAGGGCACATGCCTGGGTTGCAGGCCATGACCCCTAGCAACCACACATTGATGTTTCTCTCTCTCTCTCTTTCTCCCTCCCTTCCCTCTCTAAAAATAAATAAATAAAATCTTTAAAAAAAAAGAAGTGCTCTTTGAGAGACACTGACAAACAGGAAAAGACGAGCCACTGATGGGAGGAAATGTGTGCGAAACACACAGGCGGTAAAGACGTGCATCCACCATCTAAAAACGATGCTCAGAACTTGACACGGAGGAGCAAACAACCCAACTGAAAAACAGGCAACAGCTTTAGCCTGCTTGCTGGCCTCCCTAGAAAGCGTTGGTCCCCCTGCCCCTCGGCTGTCTCTGGATACGCTGAAGCGACTTTCGGCAGCAAATGATGAAGCAGGAGAAGTCCTTCTTTCCGAACGCCCGGTGTGAGCTGCCTGGAGGTTTATCCGGGGCATTGGTGGCCATGCCGACATTTCTGTGAGAAAATGTTTAGGTGCTGCAAAGCAGACGGAAGAGACAGCATGCTTTTCTACACCGTATTCCGGCTTCTCGAACAGCGAAACCAGCGTGTGCCAGGGAACCCGAGTTCCACGCCAGGGGGACGCTGTGAAGGCCACCTCGCTTTTTTCAAACAGGTGTTTGGAGACCAGGCTCTAACGAGGTCTACAACGTTCTGAAGTCACTCGCTAGCTTTTATTTACATATATAAAAATGTGTACAAAGTTCATTTATTGCATTCATAAAGCTCTTTAAACTACAAAAAAAAATAAAAAATAAAAAAATAAAAATAGGCAAAAGGTCTGAACCAAGACGGGTGGGCGGCCAATAGTCTCAACGGATCGTGCACAACGTCTTTAGTCGCCAAGGAAACGCAGAGGAAAGGAAAAGGAAACACCACCACCCATCCGCGAGAATGATCACAAACATAAAAGCACCGCGATAGCAAGTGCAGGTGAGGATTCAGGGCACCGCATCTCTCACCTCGCCGCCGCCGCCGCTGCAGCGCCGCCCCAGGGAAGCCGGCGCGGCAGTTAGTTAAAGGCGCGCGCCCCAGCAATTCCGCTCCTCTTTGCCCAGGGGAAGTGAAACCGCGCGCTCGCCCAAACACCTGGCCGTGAAGAACGTGTGTCGCCAGTCACTCCCAGTCTTGGGCCACCGACGCGCCCCCAATCGGCCGGCCGGTGAGCGCAACACGAAACCCGGTTGGTCGGACTTCGCAGCGAAACGCCGCTCCGCGCAGAGCCGCCCAGCGGCGCGGTGCTGTGTGGACCAAGCCAGGTTCAGGGGATGCCGCAGTGTCTGCGTCCATTTCTGTGATTCCATGCGCGTGGCATCCTAGAAAAGAGGGAATACAGGAAAACAGACAGACAGACAGACAAACAAACAAACGACTAAAACCAAAACCAGATCGGTGGTTGCAGAGGGCTGAGGTTGGGGCAGGAACTTGGGGAGGTTTGGAACTAGCCTGCGTCTCGGTTGCTTCGGTGGGTGGACAGCTCTACGTACTTGTGAGAACTCAGAGAATCGCCCACGCAAAGCAGTGAATCGCGCTACATTTTTAATGTCACGAATAAAGTTTCATGGCTGTGGTGGTGGTGGTGGTCATGGTGGTCATGGTGGTGGTGGTGGTGGCGGTGATGAGAGTAGTCAAGCTGCCGGCCCTGAGCAATCCTTCCCCAATGCCAAGTACAGTCTGAGCGCGTGAACTCACCCAATCCTGTCTGCAGCCCCAGAGACTGGCCCTGTCAGCACCCACCTGGATCCACAGACGGGGCAGGGCGGAGGGACGTAGCTTGTGTGGGGCCACGGGGCGGTTCGAGGGAAGCTGGTTGCGCCTGCTTGGCCTTCCTGATGTACGATTTCACCGCCTTCTGCGGGGTTCACACTGCCATTTCTCTAAAATAAAAACAAAGATATCTTATCTTCTCATCTTAGACCAAACAAAAACAATGTACAATGAGACCAAATACAATCAAGTAGGAGATACTTGAAGAGGATTGAGCTTTATAAATTTTCAGTGAATCCACAGAGGAGGCCCGAGTCCCCTGCTTCTCCCTCCCGTCTGCTCTGCTGTGCTGGAAAATGGACCCCCTTCCAGCCTCCACAGCCTGAGCCTTTGGCCCCGGGGACCCTCAGGGCCACCGTGGGCGACTGGCCCTTTCCAGGGAGGCCGAGGGGCGGCTCAGCTTCTGGCCACTAGGTGCGCAGGCAGCTGGCTTCAAGCCTGAGAGCAGAACCCACCGGGGCTCCCCTGCTCATCCTCGCACCCCGAGATCACCTGGGAGCCCCAGACACTGGCCCAGCCCTTCCCGCAAGGCTGTTTTGAGCTCCCCGAGTGCAGGGGTGACAGGAGCCCCAGTACTGCCTGCCCCGAGTGCCTCCCGCCCTGCTCTGCTCTGCAGACACCTCCCCCGGCCCCGGGTGTGGACACGGCTCAGGGACACCTTACAGGTCCTTACTGCTGTTGCAGTAACCCTCTCTGATCCGCCCTCCACGCTGTGGTTTCACAGCTAAGTAGGGCCTGGGCCTGCAGTGGAGGGCCGTGCGGACAACGCGGGGCTGTGCAGCGGGGTCGGGATGGGGCTGAGGGTGAGGGCACCCTGGGGTGGAGGGAGGGAAGGAGGGAGACACAGAGGGAGGGAAGGAAGGAAGGAAGGGAAGGGAGAGGAAGGGAGGGAGGGAGGGAGGGAGGGAGGGAGGGAGTCAGAACAGAATGAGATTGTGACCTAGGAGGGGCGTTGGAGGGGGTGGAAGGATAAGGGAGTGGCAGTGGGGGTCAGGGAGGGGAGGGCCCCCCGGGGTCCACCCTCCTGTGGCTCTGACCCAGTTAGCACTTCCCACGCACGGACCAGTTGGTCAAGGTTGGGGAAGAGCCCCGATGAGCTGCAAACAGAAACACAACCCCCGGGTGTTTTCTGGAGAAACAGCAGAGCGACGCGGAACGGGGGGTGGGCAAGGAAAGGAGCCGCCGGGGCAATTTTGGGAAACAACCGTGATTTGGCTGCTGTCGCCCCGGGCGGCTCTCCCGGCGGGCGTTTGCTGGTCGCAGGCCTGGAGAGCGAGGTCGGGGTTCTGCCGGAGGACCCTTCCCGGTGTGCTCACCTGGCCGAACTTGAGCGCTGGACTCGTCTCCTGTAAGGACATCGATCTCACCGCCTGGACTCCGCTCTCGTGGCCTCATGTAACCTGATCACCCCCAAAGGTCCCTTCTCCTCACACCACCCCGGGGGTTCCGCTGCCAGCGTATGGACAGGCGGGGGGCACGAACGTTTGCCTCACCGCGTCCCCTGCAGCTGAAGGCGAGGGGATGCCAGCTCCGCCTCCAAGGGCTTCCAGGGCCGAGTCTGTGACAGTTGGAGCATGATAATTAATGGATTCTAATGCACGCAATAAACAAGAATCCACGATCCCCCTGGCTGGCATAGCTCAGCGGATTGAGCGCGGGCTGCGAACCAAAGTGTCGCAGGTTCGATTCCCAGCCAGGGCACATGCCTGGGTTGCAGGCCACGGCCCCCCGCAACCGCACATTGATGTTTCTCTCTCTCTCTCTCTCTCTCTCTCCCTTTCCTCTCTAAAAATAAATAAATAAATCTTAAAAAAAAAAAGAATCCACGATCCTTACTGATGTACCTAAACAACCGAACGTGCAAACAAGCGAGGAACAGTGAAGGCCCTTCCCTACAAGCGGCGTTACCAGGAGGGAACGTAGACTTCTAAGGCGTGGGTGGGCGCCCCGCACCACTGCCGCCAGTTCAGGCCAGGGTCCTCGCGCCTGGGAATCAGCGCAAAATGTTTACACGGTCTCCAAGCACCTCCCCGCCCCAGATACTCAGTAATTACGAGGGAAACCTGGGGCGCACGCCTCCAGGGCGGGCCAGCTGGGCAGTGTCCTGAGGCGTCCACCTGCCCGAGACACACAGGAAAGAAACCGTGGTGGAAATGCAGAAGGGAGGCCGGAACTAGAATCCCGCCTGACGACAGCACTGTGTGTGGACAGAAACACAGAAACATACTCGAGCCTCTCCGTCCCCAGCCCGGAAGACTACCTGCGCCCGGGCTCCTGTCTCTCTAGGTCCCCTGGTCGTGGGGCGTGCACACCTGAGGGGGGCGGTGTGCTCTGCCCCCAATGCTGCAGCCCTCACGCCTCCACCACGCAGCCCGCAGTCCCCCCTCTAAATAACTTATTTTTAGGTCTTAAAACTTACTGGTGCAGGGGGTTGAGAAGTGGGGACTGTCTGCCCCACCCATCCCTCGGTCCACTCGCTTACAAAGTTCTGCAGAGCTCACCTCCTGGGCCGCCTTCCGCAGGCGCCCTCCCCGGCGACAGCCCACAGCCTGGTAGGCAGGGCTGGTGCCTCCCCAGGCTCCCTGTGAGCTGGGTTCGTGCCCCTCTGACCCGCGTGCTTTCAGCTGCCTGGCTGCTCTGCCTCCAGGGGAGCTTGGGGCCTCTCCTCCGCACAAGTTCTCACCCGACTGTTCGCTTCCCACCTGCCCCAGTGCCTGGCGCCCAAGCGCTCGCCCAGCAGACGCGCAGGCGCACGAGACTCTTTTCTTTTTCTTTTTTTGATGGACACAATTTGGATGCCATTTTTTAAAAAAGATTTTATTTATTTATTACTACAGAGAGGGGGAGGGAGAGAGAAAGAGAGGGAGAGAAAGACTGACGTGTGAGAATCCATCTGTTACCTCTCGTCCTTGCCCTGGGACAGAAATTGCAACCCAGGCACGTGCCTTGACTGGGAATCGAACCGGCGACCTTCCGGTTCACAGGCCAACACTCAATCCACTGGGCCACACCAGCCAGGGCTTGGTTGACCTTAAACTGTGAAATACGTGGGAGCATCACTTGAAGGAGTCCGTCCAGAATCTCGGGCTTGGTCTGGGAGCCTGCGCTGAACTTCTCTCTCCCCGCCAGGGGCCGAGAATGTCTTTCCCCTTGGCAGCGCTGACGGAGGGGCCTTCCCTCCGGGAAACCTGCCCTTCCTGCAAGCTTGCTGCTTACCGCTCAGGGTTGGGGTTTTTTCCTTCTCTCTTGCTCCCTTGGAGTTTCAATCTCTGGAACTCGGTACTGCAACGACGCCAGATGATTTCTGCAGAATCTGTTTGGCAGTGGGAGGGAGGGGCCCGAGAGTTTCCATATTGAGCCTGTCATGTTGACAGAGGAAGAAAGTTTCTGTATTCGCTTTTAACTAAAAAACAAAGCCAAGCTGTTAGATTTTCAGGGCATGGATGAGACTGTAAGCGTTCACTCAGGTCTAGCATTTACACTCATACAATGTCACCCCTGGCAGCAGCTTCCCTTAGGGAGACGGAGAAGCACTGCATGATGGTAGCAGAGCTGCCTCCGGCACTCTTTGCTGCAGTCCACACAGGTGGGCGTGAGCCCCCCCCGCCCCCATGCATGAGCTCAGGTGTGAGAAGACTGGGGTGTGGGAGCTGCTCTGGCTTAGAAGCCCCTCGCCCTTGGCAACCAGTCTGCCTTCTGGTAGTTACCTGAGTGCATTATTAGATCTCTGCACGCAGTGAAAAGAGCCTAAAGGTACGGCCTCCTGACAAGTGTCTGGAGGGTATTCATGCCTGTCAAACCAGAAGGAGTTTCCCATTCAGAGGGCGTTTGTGATACAATGTTATTTTATAGCAGTTCACCATCCACCTTCATCAGCTTTCTAGGACAAGGTAGGAAGCCAACCGGAAGCGCTATTTGTCAGGTGGAGGGAAAGAATGGGTTTGGTAAACCTGCACTCAGAGTCAAGACCTTGCAGTATTTGGTGCCCAAGCTCAGACGGGTTTCCCATGGGCGTTGGGTCAAAACGGTGTGGAGACTCTTGTCCTAGAGAAATTTAGTTTCTGGTGGTTTACAACTGAGATACTTGTCTTTCCTGAAGTACTATGTAGCTACAAAGTATCTGCGAGATTAATTCATCTTTGGGAATTTGTTTTAAGTCTGGGTGTGTTCATGTGCTCTGCAATGGGGACAGTTATTTGAGATTGCTTGCCCAGCACACACACGCACACACACACACGCACACACTCACAATTTTTTGCAGTGATTACATGCAGCTGAATCAAATGAAGGTGTTTCTAGCCATTTTTTGGCTTCTATGTTTTAGATGAGTATTACATTAGTTATTACACAAGGAATGTTTTTTAAACACTTTATTATGAAAAGCGTTAAACATAGAAGTTGAAAAGTTTTAAAGTAAAATTCTCTTGTTCACCAAGATTCTACCATTAGGTTTGCTGGGGATCATCGTGCTCTGTTTTCTGAAACCCCTTGGGATGTTTCCGCCACTCGCCCTGCAAACTGATGTGCTGCGTTTGGAGCTGCTTGCCTGTGACCCATTCCGTCCAGGTCCAATGTTGGAGAAAGACTGACTTTCAAAAGTAAAGTTTAGCCCTGGCTGGTGTAGCTCAGTGGATTGAGCGTGGGCTGTGAACCAAAGTGTTGCAGGTTCGATTCCCAGTCAGGGCACATGCCTGGGTTGCAGGCCATGACCCCCAGCAACCACACATTGATGTTTCTCTCTCTCTCCTCCCTCCCTTCCCTCTCTAAAAATAAATAAATATTTAAATTAAAAAAGTAAAGTTTAAACATTTAAACTTTTCCTTTAACGTTTTATTAAAAACTGAATTTGTTGGGTGACGTGGGTTAATAAAATTATGCAGGTTTCAAGTGCACATTTGTATCACGTGTTGCACTGTAGGCTGGCCACCCAAAGTCACATCTCCTTCCGTCACCATGCATTTGACCCCTTCACCTTTTTCTATGTCCCCCGCCCCTCTGTCCCTCTGGTACTGACCATACTGCCGTCTGTGTCTGAGTTTTCCGTTTGTTCACTCGTTGCTACTATTAACATATGATTACACTGTTTCCTCACCCGCTCATCCAGGAACCCATCTCCCGCAGGGAATGTCGCGATTGTTACTAGGATTGCCACTGGAGTGTTATTAACTGGGGTGAGCGACTCCATTTCATGCCTCTCCATGCTGCGCATTTTCTCATGCCGTGTCTCTAAACATAACTCTTACATTGTAACTTCCATTATTAGCACCCTTCCCTACTCCCTACGGCTTCAGAAAAACGCCTTCTGGCCCTCGCACACCTTTCCCGCTCATCGAGCGAGAGTGAGCGCCTTTTTTATTGAACAGTCCAGTCGCCACAGGTGCCACTTCCAGTCACCAACCACACAAGCCGCCGGACACCTGGGAGCCTCTGTCAGCCTTCCTTCTGCCTGGAACGGCCCTTTCCTTTCCCCGTCACCGCACACGCACTGTCATGGAAGCAACGTTTGCAGCCTGTGTGTATCTGAAGATCCAGGTACATTCAGCCCCTGCCCCGCCCCCAGCTGCGGAGAACCCAGACCCGCCTTCTTCGGACACAGGGTCCCAAGTAGCCCTCAGCCTTTCCAAGTCACCGTCTCGTCCCCAATGCCCTTTACTCCCGTCACTTATGAGTGTCTCCTTTGGTGACATCCTTGCTGCTCAGAAATGAACACTCTGGCTCTTATTTCAACCTGCTGTCCATCAGTAGGCGAGTGGATAAAAAAGCTGCGGTACACTCACACAATGGAATACTACTCAGCCGTAAAAAAAAAAAAAAGGATATTTTACTCTTTGCGACAGCATGGATGGACCTGGAGGACATTGTGCTAGGCCGGTCACGGACGGCAGGAACTATTATATGATTTCACTCACGTGTGGAATCTAATGAGCAAACTGAGCTGACAAGCAGCATGGACACCAGACTCCCAGAGAGCAGGACGGCAGCTGTGGAGGAGGGGGGGTGCCGGGGTGGAGGGGTTGAGCGAAAATGGGAAGAAAAGAAACTCGTGAACACGGACAACAGTGTGGTGGTGGCCGTGGAAGTGGGCGCACGAGGCATAAATGGTGATGGATGGAGACTTGGTTTGGGGCGGTGAACACACAGTAAGTACAGTGTACACATGGTGCGCCGTGCAATTGTGCACCCGGAGCCTGTATAACTTTTGTTAACCGGTGTCACCCCAGCAAACTCAATAAAAAGGAAGAAATGAACTCCGTTAAGCGAGTCTCAGGGCAGCACTGAGAGGCGGACTGGGTGCACCGGGGCCCGCGCACCTGCCCCGCCGCGTCCACCTGCCCGACCGCACACCCCGGCAGAGCGCATGCGCGGCCTGCGGTCGCGCGCCCACGCTCGGCGCCGACGCCGCCCGGGCGCGCGCTCCCGCCCCTCCTCAGTCCGCGCCGCTGACACTCCCGCTCCGGCTCCTCGCCCCACTGTCCCAACACAGAAACTAAAGTCGGTCCCTGCTCCGCACGCGCGGCCTACTCGCTCCCGCTGCCCACCGGAGAGCCGCCGGCCGTAAGGCACGCCGCCGGCTGCTGAAAAGCGCTTGCGACGGACAGACCCTGGGGCCAAAGTACGGCCGCGGCCGCTCCGTGTCCACGTCAAACGTTTGGGTCTGTGGAGCCGAGCAGGGTGGCCGCCCGCCCGTCTCCCTGCCCTACTCGGCCTCGGCCTCTCAAAGAAGGCGCGGAGGCGCGGCGGCCTCCGAGGGGCGGGCCGCTGAGGCGCCTTCCGGCCGCCCTCCTCCCGACGTGCACCGCGGCGGCGGCGGCGGCGGCGGAGCGGCGGCCATGTTGCAGTAGTTTGTTGTTTTCCTGCGGAGGAGCAGGGCTGAGTGGCCGCGACCCGCTGCCTCGCTCGCCGCGTCCCCCGTCTGGGCCCGCCGCCCGCTGCCCCCCAGCCGGCGCGGCGCGGCCGAAGCCGGGCGGAGCAGCAGCATGGCGGCCGCGCTAGGAGCGGGCGGAGGAGCCGGCGCCGCAGGTACGTGAGCGGCAGCCGGGCCCTGCCCGCCGCGCCCCGGCCGCGTCCCCGTGCGCTGCCGCGGGCCCCCGCCGAAGCATCCGCTCGGAGCGCAGGGCCCGTGAGCGGTGGTGGCTGGGGGCGGGCCGCCGGGACCCGGGGCGGGCGGGGGTGGTCGCCGCCGGGTGGGGCTTCGCTGACGCGTCGGGGTGGCAGTGCAGCCCAGAATGAAAGGCCCGCCGTCGGGAGGGGACCCGGTGACACGGCGGCGTTCCCGAGAGGTCATCTCAGCCGGCCGCGCTTCCACGTGAGTCCACGCTGGTCTGGTGGAGACCTGTGAGCGGCTCACGGCGGCGTTTCACGTGACGCGGAGCGGGGACACACAGGTGCCGAGAACGGGGCCGCGTCCCCGGGCAGTCGGCCTCGGTCGCCGAGCGGAAGTGGTTTTGACGGGACACCCGACTCGCGCGGCTCAGAAAGTCACCTTCTGGCGGAGGCGCGTCGTGTGGACGGAGGCCGTTCCCCCCCTTTCCTAAGCGCGGAGGACTGCTCGAGAGGGACTTCTCGCTGAGTCTCGAGGCCGACACGGGACGCGCGGAGGCGAGTGTCCGCGAGTGTCCGCGGGCAGCGGTCGTCCTGGGAACCGGGAGACCCCCCCCCCCCACCCCGCCCCCGGGTGTCCGGCCCGGGGCCTGCCGTGGCCTGGTCACCGGCCCGGAGCTCGGGCCGGAGCGAGTGCCGAAGCCTCTGCGCGGACACCGCCGCCCAAACGTCGCTTGGTGGCCGGGTGGGCCGTGGGCCACTTGCTTGTCAGGTCGCTGCTCCCCGAGTTGGGTCTGTCGGGCTTCTCGAGTTCCACCGTGAAGCCCGGGGGTTGCCTGCCTCGCTCGGGGAGCTCTGGGCCGGGCGGGGGGCGGTCGTCGTGCTGCGTTTATATCTGTTTTTGTGTTGTTTTTGTTCTCAGGTTTTGGTCTGGGAGCCCCTGGGTCAGCACGGCTTTATTTTTTCTTTTTTGGAGGGCGGGGAGGGACGCGAGGGGGAGCGAGGGCCTCAGGCGGCCCGCGGGCGGCCGCCCGGTCCGGGGCAGGGCGCGCGTTCCTGTGGCTTTACGGTGTTCTTCACTGGTTGGTGGCCTGTGGGGCGCTTTCGCGTGGACGGCGGGGTTTCCCAAAGGCCAGGGCCAGCGGCTTCGGGATGTGGGGCTCGGACGCGGCCTCCCGGTCTCACGCTGCCGGACGTGAGACACGGGGAGCAGAGCTCTCTGGTGTCCGCGGGAAGCCCGAGCCCGGGCGGCGTGGGCTCCTTTAGGTTCCCCGCGTTCTTCCGGCCGCAGGCCCCGCCGACGCCCGGCCCCAGCCGCTCGCTCGAGCTTTCGTTCTGGGTCCAGTACGTCCACCGCCCGCTCCGTCCGTCTGTCTCCCGGCCCCCTGCTTTGCTTCCGACGCTCCCTTCAGTGTGTGCTGCTGTTCGGCCGTTGCCCTGTTTTCATCCTGGCCCACCCCGGGGGTCGGTCCCCCCGAGGGCCGCCGTGCCCCCTGGGGCCTGCGCCCAGGCCCCGCTGTCCCGGCGGGACATCTGGGCGGGCGGCGTCTCCCAGCGGCCCCTCCGCAGCTGAGTGGCCTCGGACAGTGGCCTGGAGCCCGGTGGCCCCGCGGTCCTTGCTCACTGGTGGGCAGGCCCCAGGGCTTCCGGCCCGGAGGCTTCCGGTCTTGGAGCTCCCGTGTCCACGCCGGCAGCGGGGCTGGGGCTTGCCTCTCCGCTGGGCCTTCCGGCCCGGTCAGTGCCGTAGAAAGGGCGGCGCCGGAAGTCTGCGGCCGCGAGCTAGCCCGCGGCTTGGCGGAAGGATACCTCCTCGCGTGGGCGCATGCGCGGAGAGTTACAGCCGGTGGTCGTAGCCGCTGTGGTGAGGCCCTCCAGAAGAGTGGTGCCGCTGGTCTTCTCCGTTGGCCGTGCAGGAGATGCCCCGCTTCCCAGACACTTTTAAAATATGCTTTTAAAGGGCTTCACGTATTTATTTTTACAGAGGGGGAGGGCGGGAGAGAGAGGGAGAGAAACATGGATCGCTTGCCTGTCGCGCGCCCCCCAACGGGGGCCGGGGCCGTGGCGGTGGCCGCAACCCAGGCCTGTGCCCGGACTGGGACAACGCCCGCCCCGCCCAGCCGCCCCAGCCAGGGTGGGACTTTTACATGTTTCTGATAATCTTGAGACGGAAAAGATAGCCTCAGTGTGGTAACGTATTTCTTTTCCAGTCTCTGGTGAAATTATATCTTTTTTCCATGCATTGTATTTATTTTTTGCTTATTTATTTTTTTCTGTTGAGCGGTTGATCTTTTTCTTATTTTTAAAGAGTTCTTTCTTTATGTTTTCTACAGATTGCGCTTGTTTTTAGACAGGGGAAGGGAGCGGGTAAGGGAGAGAAACATCAGCGCGCGGTCGCTTCTCTCGTGCGCTCCACCGGGGCCCTGGCCGGGAGCCCAGGCGTGTGTCCCAGCGGGAGTGGAACCCGCGGCCCTGACTTGGCAGCCGGCGCTCAGTCCCCTGAGCCACACCAGCCGGGGCTCTTTCTATGTTCCTCGCAATTTTTTTCGTAGTGACGTTGCCATGCTCAAAGCTTCTCTATCCTGTAATATTCTGCGTTTCTTTGTTTTTACTTTTCAAACATTTTTTAGCTTTTATTCACGTGGGATTTTATTTTGGCATGGTGTGACTTTGGGACCTCTGACGGTTCTGATACGATTTACTGAATTCTCCATGTTCTCCACCTTTATAATAAATTCCCATTCGTAGTTTTAAAAAATTGTTGCTTCGTTGTGTATGTGTTAAATAAACAGAATTTTCTTTTAGGGAAGTTTTTGATTAGCCCTGTGCACTTTTTAAAAAGTGAACTTCAAAATTGTTATTTATCTTCTATAAAAAATTCTGAAATTTTTATTAGGATCACATTCGGGTTTATTAACGTAATTTGGAGATGATCAGTATTTTTCCCCAGTGGGCTCCTCCATCAGCAGTAAGAATGTGTCAGGTGGTTTTTCTTGGCCTGTCAGTCACCTGCCGGGGGCTCACGGCCGGCCTGCTCGGGGCTGCGGGCTCACGGGACAGAGCACCAGACTCGCCCCCAGGGGGACTGCCGTTGCCGCAGCTTTCCTTTCACGCTCCTTTCGTTTTCTGTTCTTTAAGTTCCTAGATGTTTCATACTCGTTTTCATGGTCAGGTATGGTGCAGCTTTGTTTCTCCTGTTCTCAAATCTGTTACTGATCTATAGAAAAGTTTATTTTTTGTAATTGAATTATAGACAACTGGCTTATTAGAATTTTGTTTTAATAGTTTGGTGCTTTAGAGTTTCTAGTCACAGTCCTATCTGCAGTCTCTTCTAATATTTCTATCATTCCTTTTTCTTGCACTCCTTGTCCTGGAAGCATTCGTTGTCCAGCCCTCCGATGTAATGTCGAATAATGGTGATGGCAGGCGTCTTTGTCTTGCCGTTGTCTCCTGAGTTTAATGAGTATTCTTTTAATATTTTGCTGTTGAGTATGGTATTTCTGTGGTTTTCTGATACTTTTGGTTAGCTAAGAAAGTTTTTATTTTTATCCTCACCTGAGGACATTTTTTTCCTATTAGAGAGGGGAAGGGAGAAAGAGAAACACTGATACCTGAGAGAAGTGTCAGTTGGTTGCCTCCCATACACGCCCTGACTGGGAATCGAACCTGTGACCTTTTGGTTATGGGATGATGCTCTGACCAACTGAGCCACACTAGTCAGGGCCAAGAAAGTTTGTTTTTTTTAGTTGGGATTTTTAATTTTAGCAGATGCGCTGTCTGCATTTATTGGGGTGCTTTATGAGGCCCCCTTCTTTTACCTTTGGATGCAGTGCAGCAGATTCATAGATTTCCAGTGCTGAACCAGCCCTGCATTCTTGGATCTGAGACCTTGTTCTCCATTTTATTGTTGTTCCTGTGTCGTTGATTTCATATCAGGATTCACTCATGATTGGACGAGACTTTTGTACTTGTCTTCCTTTGTACTTGTGTGCGCACATGCTGTCCTGTTCTTCAGGAGGTAGGGTGGCTTCCTGGCATGAGTTGTGGTGCTTTCTGGGACAGTGCCCTGCCTTCAGGTCCGCCCTGGAGGGGTCGGCTGATGGCCCCCTGCCGCAGCTCCTGCTGCCTCTGGCAGTCTTTCTGTCTCCATTGTGCTGAGCGTTTGGTGGACATGCTCCCTAGTCTGGAAATGCTTCAGTTCTGGGAATTTTCCTCATTATTGTTTTTCTGCCTTTCATTTTCTCTGTTTTCGGCTTTTGAAACTCATTACTGGATTTTGATGCCTCATTTATGTAAAAAGCTTAAGGCTGGTGCGGCAGTTCCTTGAGATTGTTTTGGAAGTGTAGGTACCTTGGTAGGTCGTAAGGTCGGGTAAAAGACAGGACAGCAAAGACGGGAGAAGGGCAGGGATCGGGGCTGCGGCCTGGGGAGGCACCCGCGGCTGCTCTCCGGGGGCTGAGTGGGGCCCCAGCCCCGGAGGCCTGCCCTCGCCAAGGCCCTGGTGAGAGCCTTCCTCCTCTCTGGCCCGGGCCGTTCACCTGCAGCCCATCCACTGCGGCAAACGTGGGCACATTGTTCTAGACCTTTCGATGTTTTCCTCCTGTTTTTGAGAGAAAGTGGAACTCTATACTTATATGAATTCTATTTTAAAAACGTTGGCAAATAAGTGGATTAACAAAAGGAACCTAAGGGAAAGAGCACTCGTCCTGCAGGCCACCAGACCGCAGCTGCACGCCAGAGCGACTCCGCCCACGAGATTCAGCAGGTGCCCCTTCCATGTGGCAGTCCCCTGTGCACCGGGGGGTCCTAGCGCCTTTCAGTGTAGGAAATCAGAGGCTGTGTTACCGAGGCTGCTTCCTAAATCAGTTCAGGAGCTCTGCAGAGCCGAGACTCTGGGTAGACCTGAGTCGGAACCTGGGTTTGCTGTGTAACTGCGGTTTGCACCTCCGTGAAAGGAGGACTTGGGATGGGTTAAATGAGAAAGACCAGTGTGAAAGTGCCACCTTGTTGAAGGAAGATGGAGCCCATGTCCCCATGTCCAGTGTTGCTGGCGTTATTTGGGTTTTATCTGTCAGCCATGGCCCTCGTGCGCCCGTCACCCCCCGGGCTGCAGGTGCGGAGCCCCGGGAAGTGTGGGTCCCAGCTCTGCACGGTGAGCGCAGCGGCCACTGCAGGCTCCTCTGTGACCGTGCCTGGGAGGGGGGGAGAGATTGGTAGGGGGGCCTGCTCCCGTCTTCGGCGTTTCTCCCACCTAACAGTTCAGCAGCTGACCTTCAGTATTTCAGAAGGGTTTGTTTTCAAAACGGAGAGCCTAGACTCATGTGCAAAGAAACCTCTAGACTCTCAGTCACGATGGGAACACCCAGTGGGCCGGGCTCAGACTTTGCCCTTTGCAGGCTGCCCAGGAGGGCAGGGAGCTCGGGGTCAGCCTGGCAGCTTCCCGTGGAGGCAGAGCCCTGCCACCCTCAGGGCCCTCCGGGACTGGTCTCCCGGCACAGGAAGAGGTGGCTCTGCTGCCGCGCAGACAGGGGCCCGGCATGCAGCAGCATAAACCACGCTCGTGCTGCTCGAGGTCTGTCCAGGGCCCTGTGCGAGGTTTGAAAACAATGCCTGGAAATTATTTTTTCAGCAGCATGGTATGTGGGTGAGATCGTCTGAAAGTTTTGCTTGGCCACTCAGAATTGAGCGTTGCACTGTAGGGCCGATGTGCTCACTTCCCAAGAGCTTGGTTGTTACCCTGCCCCTTTTTCCTAGTTAGTACTTAGATAAAGGCTCTGGGTGTCCTCTCCAGTGAAATAGGGAATTTTGACCCTGGTAGCGATTCAGAACACACGAGCATCCTGTGAGGCCCGCGGAGGACGGCCGAGAACCTCGCACCGCAGCGGTGGGTGTCAGCCGGTGTGCTGGCCGAGGGTTCAAGGCACGCGGCACCTGCCTGTTCCCTCAGTCAGGCGCAGGGACCTCTTCCCCTTCGGACTGTCAAACTGAAACATGACAGCAGCCGGCACAGTAGCTGTCTGTCCGGAGTGGGTGCCCTGGTTGAACTGTACCTGTGTATGTAGGTCACGTGATAGAGTTGCACCTTATTGGTCATGTTGCATAATAAGGTTACTCCTTGGTCCCAGAAGTCCTTATACACAAATATAGGCACCTGCCTGGCTTTCTAAAAAGTCATTTTGGAGCAAAAAGGGTAGGCTGCCGTTACTATTATTTTGGTGAATCAAGACTAAACTTACTTTTGTCAGATCGGCCAAAAATACTCTTTTCTGGTGTGCGCAGAACTTCAGGACCGCAATCACTTCGCGTGTGCCAGGAGAGGAGAGAGGTGGAAGCGCTGGAGGAGAGCGCAGACCGGCCGACGGGGTGCAGGCCCGGAGCAGGCTCCGCGTGTGCCCTGCCGTCTGTGCCGCCCCTCTGCCCGCGAGGCCTGGACGCAGCTGGGGACGCCGGGCGGTTGAGCTGGCACGCCGCGTTCCAGTCACATGTGCGCACACGGGCAGTGGCCCGGGGTCAGTTTGCTGACCCTTGGACTAGGCAATTGCTAGAACCCTGTTGCAAGTTAATATTCTGTAAGATCCTAATGCAAGTTCCAGGTTCCTCAAGAAAATGAACAAATCGTGAGAAATCCAGGAGAAAGAGTTGGGTTCATTTTAGATTCTTAATTGACACCCTTATTAAAACAACATTTAGTGCAAGGGCATGGGAGAGTCTGCAGACAAGGGTGCCGGCCGCTCTGTGCTGCTGAGCTAGCCTTCCCGGGTCTTCGGGGGCACACCGCCCTTCCTCGAACCCCTGGCTCACCCGGGCAGTGTGTTCCGGCACTTCTGCTCTGTGGGAGGGGTGGAGAGGGCCTGTCGGTGCGCTGGAGGGCAGCGGACGGGGGTGGGGGGGCTGCTGCAGGTGTCCTCAGAGTGGGGGGCGGCCGGGGCTCTCGTCCGAGTTTGTTTCCGAGTTCCACGTCACAGCCCTCCCCCCGTCTGTTTTACCTTCTGCACCCCGGGTGGGGGAGAATGCACACTCTTGTTCTTGCCTCAGTGGGGGGGTCTTGCGATGGCTGCATGCACATGGCTGCCCTCACCACCACTGCTGTTCACTTCTTCTGGGAAACCTCTTCCTGCCCGGTGCTGGAGCGGTATCTCACTGAGTTATGTCTACGGTTTTTCCCTGTTTACTGGGCGTCAGGAAGCGAGATGGCTTTCTTTTTCAGAGAAGCGGTGTCCGCTCGCCCTTTCACCAGCACCTGGTCCCCCCTGCTTCTGTGGGTTTTCCCCTGAGCTCGGGCTCCAGTCCTTTGCCTTTGAGGCCCTGGCTCCCAGGAGCTGCTCCGGCCTTCATTACCTCCTCTGGGGTCACCTTCCGGCCAGTGCGCGCACCTGCACGGGGTCAGCCAGCTCCCATGCTGAGAAACACCCCCCACCGCCCTCTGTCGGGGGGAGTCCCCTTCCGCATTTGCTGGCAGGGTGGGCCACCCCTGCATGAGGCAGCCACCCTCCTCACCTCCCTCTTCTGTACCCCCTGCTTTGGCATTCCCAGTAAAGTGGGTCACGTCCGTGTGCACTGGGGTCAGTGTGTCTCTTCCTGGTAGAGTGTGACCTCCTCTGGGGAGAGGTTTCTGTCACCTCGTGCACCCCGGGGGCTGAGGGTGTGCGCCGACGCCTGGGATGTGTGAGGCCCAGGCAGCACCTGCTGGGTAATGAAGACTGCGGGGTTCGTGACCTCAGTTCTAGTCGCAGCTCTCGTTGCTTGCCTTGCATTCCCTTGTTTTAGGATTGTGTCATAGCCACTGCTTTTGGACATGTTCTGTGTGTGTGGGCGGGGGCGGGGGTCTCTCTCTATGGAGAAGTGTGTATTTGAATTGTTTTGGCAAGATCCCGGCTTCTCGTTTTGATTTTCGTGGGACTGACCTCCCTTCAGGAAGTATCTATGTGCCGAGACAGCAGTGAAGCCCCCTCTGGAGCGTGCACCCGGAGGGACAGGGCTGGGCCGGGCCCCGCGATCCCCAGCCCTAGCTGTCTGCTAGACTTACTGGGTGGCTCTAAACGACAGACAGACAAAAAAGAGCCTGCTCAGTCAGATCGGGGTGGGGCCAAGGGTTGTATACTTTTGAGCAATGTTTGTACGTGATTGCTGTGAGCTGGCCTGGCATACGGATTTCCTGGCCTCAGCGGAACTGGGTGTCATAATTTATTAGCCGTGTCTGCCGAGGGTGATTGTGACTAAGTACTAACTTCTTCACTGAGTATCAGTGTGACAAAAGCTGTGAGCAAAACTCTGTGTTGGTGTTTTCCTACATGGGATCCTCCTGTGTCAGGACGTGTGGGATCTGGTGGGGGAAGAAAAAGTAACACGGAGATCCTTTAGAAAGTGTGAGAAATGCGGCTTTGACCGCAAGTCCAGCAGGAGGCAGAATGGAGAGCGGTGAAGATAAGTGTTTGATTCTGTTTGTTTTTCTCACAGGTTTGGTGACTTGTCAGAACAGTCCAGAGGCATATTTTGTTTGACCCGCAGATTTAAAAAAGAGTTGAACTAATTGCTTAAATTTAACAGGAAAAAGTTTACGGTCACAGATTTCCCTCCAAGGATCAGTTTTGCTGCATCCTGTGTCTGAAAGTATTTTCTTATTTCCCTAGTTATTTCTTGTTTGGCCTGTTGGTTGATGAAGTGTTTGCTGTTTAATGTGAATATGAATGTTCCAGCTTTTGTTTCATTATTGATTTTTTTTTGTTTGTTTTGTCCCCCGCCCCAAGACTATGCTTTGTACGATGGGGACCTTTGAAGTTGGTTGAGAACCGCTTTACGGCCAGGCGTGCACACTGCAGCGTGGTCTGGTGTGCCTCGTTGGGGTTGGCCGTCTCTGTCAGTCTGTTCTCACATTCACGGGTCCTCCTGCCCGTTTGTCTACCGGAGGGCCCGCTGTTGAGGTTTTCATCGCAGTTCCTTTTCAGTTCCAGAATTTCTCTTTGTTTTTTTTTAATGATCTGTTTATTTAGATCAGGGGTGTCAAACTCATTTCCACCAGCAGCCAAATCAGCTTCACAGTTGCCTTCCAAGGGCCGAATGTAGTTTTAGGACTGTGTCAGTGTAACTGCCCCTTAGCTGGAGGCGAGGAGCTCGGCCCTGCCGCCGGGCAGAGACAAGGTTCCAGGACGGATAAAACCAGGTGGAGGGCCGGGTTTGGGCTGCGGGCCTTGTGTGTGCCACCCGTGGTTTAGATCGTCTGTCTGATGCTCCATTGTCGTCATGCCTCCCTCTAGCTCTTTAATCATGGTTTCTTTAGAACTTGTCCTCTGCGGTTTTCATCTCTGTAGTGCACCTGAATCTCATAATTTCTCGAGTGATTCTTTTCTATTTGATGCAGGCCTTTAGGGTCAGTTCCAGAGACCTTCAACAGTCACCCCATTAGCGGGAACTGACCAGTTTCCTGGGCGGCGGGCGGTGCGGCTCCTGCGCTCTCGCCTGCTGGGAGTGCAGCTTGGCAAGCACGCCGACGTCCTCCATCCTTGGGGCTTCAGAGAGCACCCGCAGCCCCAGCTGGGGACGAGAGGGTGGCCCCCCTCCCTGCACAGTCTGGCCTGGCCGCCCTCAGGGGGGCTCTCTGGGGTGGGCTCTCTGGGCGCTGCCGCTTCCGAGGCCTCCAAGCTGCACGCGTGTGTGTCTGAGGTGCACACCTTTGATTCCGAGTCTCTGATTTTAGGGTAATGAAAGTAAATTTAGAAATGGCATGAGGTATGCTGTGTGTGCAAAATACGTAGTGTGGAGAAAATGTAAAATATTTGTGTTTTTGTACTGATTACATACTACCATGATTTTTTTGGATATCCTAGGTTAAATAATACATTTTAAAATTTTAATTGTTAAAGTTTCATGCTTTTTACTTTTTAAATGTGACTACTAGAGAATTCTTTTGCTTTTTTTTAAGTCCTCACCTGAAGGTATGTTTACTGATTTTGGGGTGGGGGGTGGAGAGAAGAGCATCACTGTGAGAGAGAGACACTGGTTAGTTGCTTCCCATATGCGCCGTGACTGGGGATTGAACCTGCAGCCTGTGTGTGCCCTGACTGGGGAGCCTACAGCCTACTGGCGTATGGACGATGCTCCAACCAACTGAGCCACCCGGCCAGGGTGCTGCTAAAGAATTTTAAAGTCTAATCGATCCTGGAACAACTTGGGTTTGAACCTCACAGGTCCACTTATATACAGATATGTTTCAGTAAATACGTAGTTGGCAGCCTATGTCCTCAGGTTCTGGTCTGCAGACTCAGCCAGCCACAGACGGAAAGCAGTTCTCTGACCCGTGGTTGGGAGACAGCAGGGGCAGAGGGTGGGCTGTGTGTGCTGTGCTGGGCCGTCTCCCACGGGGGCCTGAGCCTCCCTGGATTTCGGTGTCCGCAGGGTTTCTGGATCTGTCTCCATGGGCTTGGGGGGGGTAACTGTTGAGTTTTGTCAGAGGCTACCGTTACACTCGGATTTTCACCCGCATGGCGGGGGTGGGTTTTGGCACCCCAGGTGCTCTGTGTGCGTGTGGCTTGTGTCGTGCCCCTGTTGTCTCACAGCTCCTACGTCATCCTCACACTTCCTAGCGAGGGTCTTCCTCCTCCCTGACTCATTTGGAAACAGCATAACGATTAGAGAGAGGGTCACAGCTGTCAGCCAGATCAGCAGTTCTTTTCTTTTTGGTAGCTGTAGCAGAAATATAACTGGGTTCTCTCAGCGGTCTCTCATGCCTAGTACTGTTCAGTAAATTGATTTTCTTCGGGTAGCTATGTACTTTAAAGTTTTCGAATGTTAAAAATGGCAAAAGTATTTATAAGAGTTATGCGTGGACAGTGTCATACCAGAAATCCCCCAGAGAAAGGTGGCGTCGGTGTCGAGGGTGTGGGGTGGGCTCTGTTTTGGGAAGACTGACTCTGGCGGCCTCTCTCGCAGATGATGACTTCGACCAGTTCGACAAGCCCGGAGCGGAGCGGTCCTGGAGGAGGAGGGCTGCGGACGAGGACTGGGACAGGTACGCCCCCTGCAGGCTCACGTCCACGCTGATGTGTCTCCTTCTGCCATGTGACTCTGCAGAGGTCCTCTCTGCACACAGTGTGGCGGCCGCCCTGCGTTCTTCCTGAGTGGGCTGGGGCGCGAGGGCGGGTGCTCGGGGAGCGGCTGTGCCGTGCGCAGGGCGGCCAGCGGGCACTGGCTGTCTCATCTCGCTGTCTCTGCATTGACAGGCCGGGCTTGGCGGGCACTCAGCATTGTCGGAGTTCTCTGCCGGGCTTCTTGTTGTCCACGTCCTTCCCAGTATTTGGTGGACGCCAAAGCTTTTGCCATTCTGACGTGCACTCAGTGGCGTCTCGCTACCATTTAAGTGTGCATTGCCCTGGTTCCTAGTGAAGATGAGGATGTGCTGTGTCTGTTTAGGTGCACGTGTGTGCACGTGTGCATGCCCACACACACACATGCACTCAGAGTGTGCAGACAGCCCCCGGGAGTGGCGGGTGTCAGTTCAGGCAGCAGTGAGTTTTGGCGAGGGGCTCGAGCAGGGGTGGACGGGGGTGGACTGGCAGAGTCTATGGGCCAGAGCCGGGGCGGTGGCGTTGTCAGGTGGGGAGGATTCCCCTGCACACACGTCTCACTAAGTCACAAGCTGTGTGGAAAGTGGGAAAGGGACCTTGGCCTGCGATGGGGAAGTCTGCTCTGAAGGCTAGCAGCCCTGACCACAGAGTAGCCCGTCTCCACACCGGAAGTGGGCGTCCCCCCGCGTCGGGGCAGCTTCTCCCAGCCCTCGCCCAGTCCACTGCTCCCAGGGTGTCTCCCTGGCCTGGAAGGCCGACGCAGAGCCCAGAGCCCAGGAAGCAGCGCTGGCAGCCTTGTGTCCGAGATGGACGCGAGCCCAGTGACCGCGCAGTGTATCTCCGCCGTCTGCTCCTCGGGTGCTCTCCTCTGTCCGTGCTCTTTCATACCTGGGTGGGTTTTGGGGGTGTCTCTTCTTTTTATTGATTTTAGGGATTCTCTGCAGTCGGGGAAATGTATGTGCTGATAGAGATCCCCTCCGAGTGTGGCCTGTGTCCCCTTGCGCAGCACACAGCCCCTCAGCAGGTCTCTGTCAGTAACATGAGCGAGTGTCCCGTCCTCTGCACGGCGTCGTGTGCCCTCACTGACGTGTGAGAGTGTGTGTCTGCGAGGAGAGCGCAGAAGCTCTGGCCGGCGCCTGGTCCGCTTGGAGTCCCTGTCCTGGGACAGTGCCCGCTGCCCCCTTTCAGAGCGTGGCCGTGCCGCGGAAGGCTGTGGACGCCGACACGCAGACGCCGACACACAGATGCTGACACGCGGACGGCCCTCAGTCACTCTGACTCACGTGCCTCTCCCCTTCAGCGGTGTTTCGTCACGTTTCCATTGCTTCAGAGTTTGCATTTTGTTGAGTGTTGATGCTCTCAGTAGTTTTGGTTTTTAACTTTCCTGTTTAATGGAAAACTAAGCTTAGAGGTCTGCCAGAGCCACCTCCTGTAGCAAAGCCTCTCGGACTTACAGGACCTGTGTTCCCTGTGTATTTGAAAACAAGTTTTCATTGTTAATAAAGGAAAGTATAGCAAACACAACATGCAAGTACCCAAGCCCGAAAGCCCTGGGCAGATTCCCCAGCCACCCACAAACTTCCCGGTGTATCATCATGACACGCCGTTGTGTCTCTCTTTCTCCCCAGTGAACTGGAAGACGACTTACTCGGAGAAGATTTGCTCTCTGGCAAAAAGGTAAGAAATACGGGTCTTCCTGAAATTGGTGAACGGTAGTAATTTAATTACACTTAGAATATAGGAATACTCATGCACCTCTGCCTGGGATGCATTACTAGAAAGTTGGGTGTAGATTAAAATTTGGTAAACTGAATTATTTTTTAAGCGCACTAAGAGCTGTTAGTAAATTCTCTGATGATGTACACCTCAGGCAGTGCATCCTTTAGTAGTTCCTGCACCATCCACAGCGTTTCAGCAGGTACTGAGTTTGAGAAAGTGACAGCCATGCAGCCACGACCTGCCTTGAAGGCACCTAGCATTCGGGGCTAGTGCTGGGCACACTGGGTCTGGAACTCACTGTTTGGGAGTGTTTGCAGATGAGCTGGTAGGGAAATGTGCTCAGACATGCAGACAGTCTGGTGTTTATGATGAGGGTCTGAAACCTAGTGTGAGTTCCTCCCAACCTTTCTGATTAACTGGAAACTTGAAGGCTGTTATCATTAATGTGTATCTGTTTGTATATTGTGTGTGTATCACTCTGCCAAAATAGTTTGAACATAATAAAACATATGTTAAAAATAGAAATAAAAAGCCAAAGATTAAAGTGAAATAATAATTTTTCATTTTATTATTAACAGTGTGAAAAAACACTTGCAATTCTCATTACATATTGATAGCTGTTTTATTTTTTAATTAATTAATTAAATTATTTCAAGAGAGGGAGAGAAACGTGAGTTGGCTGCCTCTCGCAGCACGCCCCCAACTGGAGCCCCTGCCCACAGCCCAGGCACGTGCCCTGATTAGGAATCAAACCGGTGACCCTTTTGGTTCTCAGGCTGGCACTCAGTCCACTGAGCTACACCAGCCGGGGCTAGGTAGTTCTTGTTTGAATTGAAGTATAATTGACACGCTAGTTCTTTATACTTAGTATTTTGAAGTTGTAAGGTTGTGGTGGCTTCTTACTGTCAACATTTATACTCAAGCTTACACTTTCAGGTGATCGGGCCACATCATTTGTCAGATTTTTTATTTATCCATTTATTTATTTTTAGAGAGGGAAGGGAGGGAGAAAGAGAGAGAGAGAAACATCAATGTGCGGTTGCGGGGGGCCGTGGCTTGCAACCCAGGCATGTGCCCTGACTGGGAATCAAACCTGCGACACTTAGGTTCGAAGCCTGCACTCAATCCGCTGAGCTACGCCAGCCAGGGCCATTTGTCAGATTTGATTAGGTTTTCCTTGTAATCTCATCTGTAGTCTAGTTGCTGAGGAACTCGTACTAGGAGAAGCACAGGCGTGCCACTTTCTTGTAACTTGCTGTGCTGCACTATCAGCACTGTCTCTGGGAGGTGAGTGTGTCGTGGGGTCCTTTTGAAGTCACTTTCCTGCCTCTGTCCTGTTTCTTACTGCACCCTGGCCGGCAAGTGCCTTAGGATTGGCCGTCCCTGACCTTTTCTCCCTCGAGGGGCTCTGCCAGCACCTGTGACTCTGAATAAGAATTACTTTAGTTACCTGCAGACCCATTTGGTCTCACGGAAGTCGGGGGATACAGCAGGCTGGGAGGTCAAAAGCCACCAGGGAGCCCCCCCGCCCCTGCATGCCCTGGCGTGCGGATGCCACCCGTGTGGGGTGCTAAGGGCACCAGGGCCGTCCTGCCTGCTCGCGGTCGGAGAGGCGGCTCCCCAGCCCCGTGCTCTCTGCCAGTCTCTTCCGCCGTGGGCGGCGCGGCGGCTTGTTTAGTTTTAACAGCGGCTGGCATTCCTCTCTCCGTCCCCTCCTTTCTGACGTGAAATAGATACCTTGTACCTTGTAAGAGTTAGAGTTCAGTAATACAAAAACAAGTGATGAAGAAATAGGGGTGAACCCTCATGACCGAGGTTTTGCCCTGTTTTCTTTCCTCCTACAGTTTATTGATTTCAGACACGGGAAGAGGGCGGGAGGGCGAGAGAGAAGGAGAAACATCTATCATTTTCCTCCCGTCCACACGGCAGCCGGGGATCAAACCCACAGCCCTTTAGTCCATGCTCCAACCAACTGAGCCACCTGACTAGGACTCCTTTTATTCTTTTTCCTGTGCTTAAAAATATGCGTAAAACATTGTTTCTTTTAAATGTATCCTTGTATCAATGCTTGTTGTCCCTAAATGTTACTTTAAAGTACTTTATAATGGCTACATATTATTTCCTTGTTTGTGTACACTGTGGTATACCTAGTTGTTTATATGTGTATTGGGGTTGTTTCCGGCTAATTGCTTATGACTTTTGGGGGGCGAAACACCTTCTCAATGGAAAATTTAAAGCCTGTGCAGAAGAAGAGGGGACAGTGTCACAGGACCTCATGCACTTGTCACCTGCGTCAGCAAGGTTTAGTCGAAGGCCTCATCTTCACCCCCCACCCCCCACCCCCGCGTTATCCCCACGCGAGCCTCAGATGGTACAGTGACGCTCCGGTACGTGAGCAGGCACGGTGATGGCGTTCACTGCGCAGGTGTTGCCGAGATCGGAGAGTCTTTCCTCGGGCGGGTGGTTTCCATGAAGCGGAGTCTCTGGCCTGAGGGCACACGGGTTTTAGCTGCCTGGCTCCTGTTGCCAGGCTGCCTCCCAGGAAGATTTCCCGCTCCCGGCACCCGTGTGTGGGTGTCTTTCACCTTCTCGTTCCCAGCTTCGATGTCACCTAAAAACAGTCTTTGTGGTGTGGCAGATGGAAAACGATGTCTGGTTGGTTTGCTCTCTGTCTGATTGCTGACGAGGTTGGCCGCTGGGCCAGGCACCTCCTAGCCTGTTCATTGCAGGTCTGCAAGCAGACCCCAGGTGGCGGGGGCACTGGCGGCCCGACCGCCGCCTTTTCCCCACTCGGGTTCCCACGAAAGATATAGAGATGTAACTTTGTCGTCTGGAGAGAGATTCTGGGCCGCAGGCGGCCCAGAGCGAGTGATGGCTTCTCCTTCCACTCAAATCCACGTGCTGCGTGTAGCAAGCATGTCAGATGGACAGGGACAGCTTGAGGACAGGTCTCTCTGTGTCAAGAAGGGAGGGACTGGGGTCGAGTTTTACATTGCATGCGGGACAGAAATGGAGAGATTGCGGAGGCCTGCTGTGGCAGGCTGGCCTGACCCGGTGGGAGCTGGTGGAAGAGCGCGGAGGTGGGGGTGGTAGGCTCCTGCCCGGCTGGGCCTCCGCCTGGCGCTCCTTATGAAGATAAATCTTACAAAGATTTCCTTCTGCGGCGGCTGGCCCTGGACCCGGGTTCTTCCGGGCTCGGACACCTGCTGCCCCGTGCATGCACCCCTGCTGCCCCAGGAGGCTCCTGCATTCCTGGGAGTCCTGGGGACCCCCTGGAGAGAACCGTCCTTTCTCTTCCTTGCCGCCCCCCCCCGCCCACCGTGGGAGGTGTGGCTAACTGTTTGGTGAGCCTGGGAGAAGGGCTTCACCAGCGCGCCTGGCCGCTGCCTCTTACTCTGTCGGGCTCTGTGTGCCCTGCTTTCTGGCAGACCATCCTGAGCAGAACCTGCCCTGGCTTCTCCCTCACCCCAGTTCTTTGGGAGGCAGTGGGAAGTGAGTTTGGGGCCCCAGGATTGAGTCTGGTTGTCCGTGCCAGCCCTATCAGTACAGTGGACACGGGGACTGTTGTCTGCCCTGTCTGTGAACTCATCAGGTTCAGAAATGACACGGCTGAATCTGCAGAGCTCAGAATTTCTGACGCTTACTGCTGTGGGGTCCATGACCAAGCGTATTCCTGTTTTTGCTTGGCGAATAATTTGTTGGTGCACCGATTTTTGGCAAAGAAAAGTTCAGCTGAAAAACTCGAGGAAGCAGCCTCTGACTGAATGAAATTTGGCTTTCACTGAGGGTTAATTTATACAGAGTTCCTGAAAGCGGTTTCGTGAGCTAACGGATTGGGCAGCCAGACCTCACGTCGCCCGTGGCAGACCCCGTTCACACCTGCTGGTGCGGTCCTGCCGCTCAGAGCCGGCCCAGCCGGGAGGCCAGTGTGCAGGCAGCTGGGCGAGCCTCGTTGGGGCTGTTGAGCACTTTGCTTCGTTCCCCCCAGCGCCAGCCTCCCTCCGAGTGAGCGAGCCACCGCGTCTGTGTCTGGTCTGACTCTAGTGTCCGCGAGTAGGTGGGGCCCTTGGGGCCGGTCAGAACTGCACTGAGACTGACGTGGTTTTGCTCTGGTTGGGGGACTCGTTGGCCGTCATACAACCCGCACACCGAAAGGCTGAGGGTTCGATGCCCCGTCAAGGCGCAGGCCTGGGCTGCGGGTTCAGTGTCCGCTCAGGGAGCACTCTGATTGGACAGCTGATGGAAGTTCCTCTCTCTCTCCTCCTTCCTCTCTCTCAGGTGACTCAGCATATACTCTGGTGAGGATGGAAAAAGTTATGATAGGTTTTTGGTTTTCATCAAAAATACTGTAATGGAGACTATACAGACGGGTATGAAGGAGCCTGTTTTTATAAGCTATAAAGATGCCAGGAAAAGGCTGCTTTGTTTCCTTCATCTTCAAGCAGCAAACCAAGTCTTCCCCCGCCCCAGTGTTTGTGTGGGAGCAGGGCCTTGATTGTCTTTTAGAGGGGCAGTGGTAATTTGTCCATCCCATAGAAATAGTGTCACGTAGGGAAGGGAAGTGTGACCTGGCCCCTTCTCCCTGTCCAAGATACCGGTGAGTATTTTACTTAAAACCTGGACCTAGAGAAAGCTCACCAGTGGGCGGAGTCGCCGGGCTGCCTCTGTTAGGGACGCCTGAGGGCGTGGGGCGTCGGGAGCGGGGCCAGCACCCGAGCAGGCACGAGTGTCCCCACACGCCCCTGGTTGGAGCCTTTGTGCAGTCTGTTGCCATTTCCGGGTGGTGACCCAGCTGTCTAAAGTCTGTTCGCTTCCAGAGTTCTCCTCTTCTTTCTCTTTAAAAAGTCTTTAGATTTTGGGTACTAAAATTGTTAAATTTAGTGAAGTCTTAAGAATACCATTTTGTTTGTGTAGGTGCATGGCAAACATTTTTGTGGGATGTCATCAAAAACTTACCCCTCCCCCCTTTTTGGTTAGAATTAGAATAAGTATGATCATTATGCTTGTTGCTTCTGTACTTACTTGACTTTGCATCTAAAAACTAGCCTGGGGTGGCTAGCCAGTGCGCTCTGTGTAGGATTTCTTGATTTTGTCGCTGCTTGTAGCAACCGTGAAAACTTCCTGAATGGCAAATGTTTTCATAGCAAGGTTGGAAACAATCCAGTCAACATGATTTTGCACTTTTGTAACACGTCTTTTTATGGAAGTGACATGCATTAATGAGATTTCTTATTTTAATTAGAACCAATCTGATTTGTCAGATGAAGAGCTGAACGATGATCTTTTACAGAGTGATAATGAAGACGAAGAAAATTTCAGGTACTCACTGTTAACTTCTTAGAAGTGTTCTTTCTTTAGCTGAGGTGATAAGGACTGTTTGAAATCCGAGACTCTACTAGGGACAGCTTCGTGTGGTGTGACCTGCAGCCTCGGGCCGCACTGTGAGTGGAACACCAGCGCGGCTCCGGTAGGAGAGCCCCGCACGGCCTCCTGCTCAGAGCGGCCATGAGACCCTTGCTGGCCGCGCGCTCAACGGCCTGGCCTGTGGCGGTGACCGGAGGGCGCAGAGGAGCCCCTCTGCCCGCTGCGCTCCCAAGCTGGGCGCCGCCGCCGCCCCCCATCCGGACTTGTGCTCCCTGGGTGTGAGTCACACCTGGCTGTTTGCCGTCTGGGAATTGCCACTGCGGACATGCCTTCGGTTTCTACTTCAGACTCCAGCCGGACGTCTGAATACAATTGCTGTGGTCCGCCTGGGCTGCCGTGACGACACCGCAGCCTGGGCGGCTCGTAAACGGCAGGCTTCACCTCTCGAGGTGCGGGGCTGCTCAGGTTCTGGTGAGGACCCACTTCCTCGTGCTCAGGGGGCACCTTCTCACCGGGCTCACACGGGACAGCAGGGCTGAGGGGCCCTCTGGGGTTCCTTTGACGATAGGGGCACTGATCCCATCATGGAGCTCCACCCTCACACCTGCAGCACCTCCAGAAGCCTCCGCCTCCAGACACCATCACACCGTGGGCTGCCCTCGAAACACACTTGTCCAGTTTTTAAGCCACATGTCTGTGAGGTGCATTTAATGTTTTGTTATTATTAGGTGCTTAATGTGTAGGACTTAGATTTATCTGCAAAATCTTGCATTTTAGGTGTTATCTTACATCTTATTGTTGGTATTCACTTTTTAAAAAAAATTATTTTCGGAGAGAAGGGAAGGAAGGGAGAGAGGGAAACATCAGTGTCTGGTTGCCTCTCACACACCCTCTATTGGGGACCCAGCCCACAGCCCAGGCCTGTGCCCTGACTGGGAACTGAACCACCACACTTTGGTTCTCAGGCTGGTGCTCAGTCCACTGGGTCGCACCAGCCAGGTGGTATTTGGCTTTTGTGACTTAATAGGTAGAATATGATTTTTTTTTGCAGTTTTAAAATCCCCTGTATGTTACTCAGAAATAATGAAGTAATGTTTTTTGTATTTGTGACTACAGTAAACTTTATGTATTTGAATATTGAACGGTAGTTTTACTTCCATTTTCAATATTTTTATATAGGAGTTTATAATTTGCACCATAGATTAAAAAAAATTCCATCTATGGTTTTCTGTTTAAAGAGCAATGCTCCTACTTTTTCCTTTGAAATATTAGAAAGCAGATGCTAGCCCTGGCTGGTGTAGCTCAGTGGATTGAGCACGGGCTGCGAACCAAAGTGTCGCAGGTTCGATTTCCAGTCAGGGCACATGCCTGGGTTGCAGGCCATGACTCCCAGCAACCGCACATTGATGTTTCTCTCTCTCCCTCTCTCTATCTCTCTCCCTTCCCTCTCTAAAAATAAATAAATAAAATCTTATTAAAAAAAAAAAAGAAAGCAGATGCCATCTTTTCCATTCTGGTGGTTAGAGTGAAATACACTCTATTTGCTTTCTGCTTTCAGTCCTGAGCTTCTGCTGGTCAGACCTGCTTTCTGGTCTGGTCGGTCTGCTGCTCTTGGTCAGAGAACCTGCAGCTGCTGATCGGGCGGGTGCTGTCTCGTCGGGGCGTGTGATGCCGGCTCGGCTCTGAGCATGGGCTCTGGCTCGGCCATTGGTGGAGTCCGTGTGTATTCACAAGAGCTGAAATAGCTCTCCCCCCTTCAAGGTTCATCGTCTACCACTGCGTTGACATGCGGACTCAGTTCCGAGCTCCACTCTGACTGGCTCCTCTCTCTGGGTGTCTGTCCTCTGTAGTTCTCAGGGCGTCACCGTCAGTCTGAAAACCACCTCTGGCATGGTCACATCCTACGAGCTGTCCGACCACACGCACGGCCAGGCCGGAGAGCAGGAGTCCGAGTATGAGCAAGGAGAGGACGACCTGGGCTACCCCAAGGCCGACGGGTCTGCGCTGTATGCTCACGAGTACCCGGAGGAAGGCCAGTACGAGGGCCAGGAGGCCGAGCTGGCCGAAGACCACATGGAGTACGTGGAGGAGCCCGAGGAGGAGCCGCTGTACAACGACGAGGTGCTGGACATCGAGATCAATGAGCCTCTGGACGAGTTCACGGTGAGTCCTCCCCTTTGTCCGCCTCGGACTGCGGGCTGCCTGCCGCCGGTTCCGGATGGGTTAGAGTTAGAGATCTCGTCCCTCCCTCGGGAGGGAGTGAAATTAGACCCGATTATCACTGTCTGCCAGTTTCTTTATCTGAGCTATGACAAAGTTTGTGTTGACAGCTTGTTCGGCTGCAGGCGATGCTCCTTTGTCACTCTGGAAGGCCGCAGGAACGGTGACCTTGAAGAGTGCGCCCCCGAGGAAGCGAGCGGCTTTGTGTGGCCGAGACACTCTGTCGATTGTTAGCAGTACTTAATGCGGAGCTTTCATCCAGCTTTAGACAGGATCTGATAAAGTCCTTCGCAGGTGAAAAGATTATTGACCTGCTAAAGACATCTTGGCGGTGCTAATATCCCACAGTGATTGATGTCCTGCTCATTCACCCTTCCTACACTGGAGACCTGTCCAAACTCGAATAGAGAGATGGGAGGTCGCGTCAGGGGGCGGCCAAGGGGTTTGCTGTCTGTGATCGGGAGGTGAGATTGTGCTGATCTGCATTTCAGAGAGGTGGTTTCCATAGTGGTGCTCTTTTCTGAAGTATCAATGGACAAAAAGACACTAGTGATGGGCTGTTCCTCTGTCTGTAGCAATTCATCATGGAAAGAGATCTTGTCCCTGCTTTTATTTTTATTAGTATTTATTTTATGCCGAATTTACTCCCAGGCCCTCAGTTTTTCTTTCTTCAGTTTCTCCCGGGATGTCTTTGTCTTCCGTGCAGCTTCCTCTTCTGGGTTAGCGCAAGTGCTCCTTCTTGGGGGGACCATCTCCGGGCGGTGGGCGAGCGGTGTGCAGGCGGGCCCGCCCGAGAGCGCGGCGAGTGCTGGGCTGCATCCTGGCACTCTGTCCCCCCGGATGTGCTCGGAGAATCTACACCGGAACCCTCCAGTGCAGCACCGCTCTCTGCACTTTCAAGCATGTGCAGCACAAACTCAGCACTCGTGTTGGGCCACCAACCCTGTGCCCACCCCCCAGCGGGGCCCGGGCACACCTACCAACTCCACCCTTGTATCGGTGGGCTGGGACACAGTGCTTCTTTAAAGTGGCATCTTTCAGATACTTGGTGGCTTTTTGAGTATGCACACCTTTGACAGCCTCAGCAGTTCCACAAGTGTTCTTAAGGTGAACATGGATATTTGAACATCTTGATTGGCATGCTTTTGTGGGGTTTTCCGCGTCCAGTGAAGAGTGAACCATCTTCAGGGGTCACCTCTGGTTGCTTTTGGGAAGAGGAAGAAAAAGTGTGGTTTGTCTTTAAAAACAAGCATTCAGTGAGCTTCACGAGGGAGGAGCGTGCCTCCACAGCTGCAGTGGGGCGTTGGGGTGTTCAGAGTGCAGGGCTTGTGCTGGAGGGCTTATGCTGGGGTGCGTGTCACGGGGGCGGTGGGGGTGGGGCGCGGAGCCCCAGGCCGGGGCCTCTGCCCTCGCGCCTTGTGTTCTCCTTCCGGGGAAGCTCCCGTTGGAGAAGAAAGTCAAAAACTGTGGGGTTTTGACCACTGAGGTACATATTCGAGAATGTATGTAATTTCTCAAGGGCTGTGGACGTGGTCCTCAGACTGTCCAGATTGTGCTGGAGTGTCTCAGTAGTCGTTTCTAGGTTTGGTTCTTTCTGAATGCTTTCCCTGAGGCAGACGCCGTGCGGGGCGTGTGGGGGTTTCGGCCGGCAGAGTCCCGCAGAAGGCGTGCCGGGTGCTCGCTCTCTGACAGCCCCGCGGCGGCTGCTCGGCCGTCCTCAGGAGTGCGGGCAGGCGCTCTCTGGGTCCCTGGTGTGGCTTTTGTGCACCCTCTTGTGTGGGGGGTGCCCCTTAGAGTGCTTCCTGAAAACCAAGCCCGGATCTTTTAAAACTGTGCCTAGTTATTCCCTAGTTGCGGCGTCTTATTCTTGCCACTGCCCATCAGCTGTGTGTCGGTGGGGCAGACTCCAGCGGTGGAGTGAGGCCTGTGGCGGGGGCCACCGGGTGTTCCCTCCGGCAGCACCCAAAGGTGGGAAGGTCCCTGCGTCCTGGACCTTTTGCTGGTCCTGTCCTTGAGAGTGAGGTGGGATTTGACGTACAGATCTGTACTTAGGAAGGAGATTATTCGTCAGGAGATTCTTGCTTTAAGCAGTCAGTTTGTTTAGGGCCTTCAAAACCAACGCGTGAGCCCTGGCTGGGGGGCTCGTCCGTTGGAGCCTTGTTCCGTAACCGAAAGGTGGTGGGTTCAGTCCCCAGTCTGGGCGTGGACGGGAGGCAGCCAGTTGGTGTTTCTTTCTCTCTTTCATTCTTCCCTCTAAAAACAGTGAAAGGGTGTTCTTGGGTGAGGGAAAAAAATTAACAATGAGATTTCACAAAACCTTGTTCTGTGAAAACAGTTTCTGGCTGACGGTGCACGCGCAGGGTAGCAGATCGGGCGTCCCAGGGAGAGTCCCGCGGTGCCGGCCGAGTTCCAGTGCCGTCGGCTGGACTCTGGGGAGCACCGAGCAGCCACGTGTGCTCCGCTCTCGGCGACTCGTGGGTGCCGACGGGTGGTGTCTGACTGTCGCGTCCTCCTCGGACGTTTTGGAGGTCTGCTCGCTGTGGAACCACGGCTGCCCCTCTGTGCTGCCAGGTCGGTCGGATGCCTCGGCCTGCCCGCCCTCTGTCACCGGCCCTGTAACCACGCAGTTCACTTCAGCGGGGGCCGGGGGTGCAGCTCCTCCCTGGGGTCAGATCTTCTTGTCACTTGTTAGTGACACTTGCAGGGGCCCTTCTTCTCCCTGGGATCGGTCCCTTCCTCCTGTGCGCCCTCTAGGCGTCCTGCCTGCTGGTGTCTCACGCAGACCTCCCCGTGTCTCATGTGGGGTGGGGTGGGGTGGGGAGCTTGCTTCTTGTCCGTGGTGCTCAGGACGCTCTTGCGTTGGGCCCTGCCGCCTTCCTCTGTCGCCTCCTGCTGCTGTCAGGGGGGTCTGGGGCACGCACGACCCGGCCTTGCTGCTCCCTGGGCCACGGGGTCGCCTTCTCTTCCGGCTCCTTCCTTACCACTCTCTCCATCCGAGCGAGCGGCCCTCAGGGCCCTGGGGTTTGCGGCAGAGCCGGCACCTGGCGTGCGCCGGGACGACGAGCAGCGCTGGGAAAGCCCCGACGCCCGGGTGAGCAGTTGGGGCAGGAAGGCACTGCCCGCGCCCTTCTGGGGCTGCGTCTGCTCCCCTGGTCGGAGCTGGGGCGGGGGGCTCCCGAGGTGCGGTGGTGGCGTGTCCAGTCCCACACAGACTCCCCAGAGGGCCCTCCGCGCGGCCGTACCGTTGTCCTCCTCTCCCCCACCCGTGTGAGGGTCTCAGTTCCCCGGCACTCGGTGTTGTTAGCCTTCCCCGTCTGCTGTCCGTAGTCTACACAGAACGTCTGTGCACACATGTACACACGTGTTCACAAAGTCTGTGTGCTTTCTGTGTAGCTCATAGTACCCGTATGTTCTAAGTCCATTGCAGACACACAGAATTAATATTTTCTCTAAGCCTGTGGCTTGGGTTTTAATTTTCTTAAAGGTATTTTTTCATAAGCAGAAAATTTTAATTTTTGTGAACACTAATTTTATGACCCAAGAAATCTTTGCCTACCCCAAAGTTGCAAATATAAATTCTCTGTTTTCTCCTGGAAGCTTTATCCTATTAACTGTTTCTGGCTTAGGCCCATGCTCTGTCTCAATTAAGGAGTGTCTGTGTGGCATGGGATTCATCATTCTCGGTGCGTTTGTTAGCTGTTGCACTGCTATCTGTCGGAAAGGCTTTCCCTCCCCCCGTGAGCCTCTGGCCTTACTGCTTGTGCTGAGGGTCAGTTGGCCGTGTGAACCTGCGTCTCTCTCCGGGGCCTCCCGCCTACTGCCAGTGCGCCACTGCCCTCATCGCTGTGGCATGGCCTCGGGTGGTGTGAGGCCGCCAGCCGGGCTCTGCTCCTGAGGGCTGTCTGGTCTTTTCCAGGGCCTTTGAATTTCCACGGTAGCCCTGTCATGGACTTGCCGGCGTCTACGCCACCTCCGGTCAGATTGTGATGAAGACTGCGTTGTGTCGTAGATCACACTGGGGAGAGCCCAACAGTCATGCTGCCCATTAGTAAACCCACTTCCATCTTTCATTGCCAACCTTCCTTTTCTTTCTTCTGCCTTACTGGCCTCACATTTGAGGCCTCTGTTCGGACTTGGCCTTGATAGTAGGGAAGACGTTCAGTATTTGGGCGACGCGGAGGACCTGTGCCCCAACCCCCACCGTGTTCAAGAGTCATCTGTGTGTGTTTCAGAGAGACGACTCTCAGCTCACGCAGCCCTCTTCTGATCCCTTAGGTGGAGATACAGATGCTGAGTAAACCACCTTAGTTCTGGTGCTGTCGTGTTGTCCACTCAGCTTGTTTGGAGAGTCCTTGAACCGTCCTTACTGCTAACGGTTGGATGAGAGACGGCTGTTGTGATGGAGTTTGCTTTATCAGTCATCAGTTTTTTCCTCCTCGGTGGCCTTTCTGCTCAGAGCGGGGACTGCACCAGCCTGTGGGCATCACCCGAGCTGCTCCCGGTGCAGAAGGAAGCTCAGGCCCCGCCCCGGCCCTGCGGCGCTGGAGTCTGCGCTGTGGCAGGAGGCGGCGCCCGTGGTGGGAGCCCGGTGCCAGTGCTGGAGCAGTGCGAGTGTGTGGGGGGGGCTTTGTGCGTCACTAGGCCCAAACGAAAGCTGTAGTTCACGTTCATCGTTTCATTTGCAGGGTTTGCGCTCCTGAAGGGGTGTCTCTGCTTGTAGGAGGTATAGCAACAAGTGTGTGCATTTGCAGCCGGCCCTCTCACGCAGCAGCTGCCGGGAGAGGGTGCAGCGACAGCGTCGTGCCGTGTCGTGTGCGTCTGCGAGTGCAGCAGTTCCATTTTCCCTCTGTCGTGAGTGCGGGACACTTAAACATGACGGACTGTGAAAATAGGCAGTTTTTAACTCTGTGAGAAGCATTTCCATGAACCGGCACTCAGCAGGCGTCTGTCCAGCTGTCTGACCCAGTACGGGGCGGGAGGCGACAGGCGTCGGGAGGACGCGGGGGAGCTGGCGGTGGGGAAGGGGCAGGCGGTGGGGAAGGGGCAGTCGCTGTGGCACTGGAGCAGGGCTTTTGGCGGAGCAGTGGCGCGGGGCGTGGGCCGGTGCCGGTGAGCAGTAGGGGCTGCGCGGTGAGGCTGGGCGGCTGGCCCCGGGGTGGCAGCAGACCCAGTGCCGGGTGGGCCTGGGGTTGGAGGGCGGCGAAGGGGAGACCTCCAGCGGTTCCCTGTGTGGTGGGCAGCAGTGCCCTGTCATCTGGTGTGTGTGACACGGTGGCGAGGTGAGCCGCGTGCCAGCGAGGGAGCCCCCGGAGCCCCGTGTTCACTGCGCTGACATATCTCACTCGGCTCCAGTCTGGGTCGGGCGCCCAGCCGGCGGGGGGTTGGGGACTCACGCGCGTTCCCTCTGAAGTGTGATCAGCAACCCGTGGGAATGTAATCTTTTTTTTTTTTACGATAGGTTAGTTTTTAATGTTTGAGATAATTTTGTTTTAGAATCAGCTCAGTGTTGCACATGGCCTTATATTAGGACATTATGAGGTGCCTTTACATCTTAAACGTAAAGAACTTACGTTCTTCCATTTTCAATTCAAGAGGAGGTGAGCTCACTGTCTTTCCCCTTTGTTGTGTGTGTCTGCTGTGTAGGGGAGCATGGAGACTTTGGAACTACAGAAGGAAATAAAAGAAGAATCAGATGAAGAAGATGATGAGGATGAAGAATCTGGACGATTACGTTTCAAAACTGAAAGGAAAGAAGGAACAATTATTAGGCTCTCGGATGTAACTCGAGAGAGAAGGAACATTCCAGAAACTTTGGGTAACTATTTTGTCTGTCTCTCATCTTTCCTCACTCCCATTCCAGCTTCTTCCGTAGCACTATTATGGGAAGACCAGCTGGCGTTCTTGAGCATCACAGAGGCCATCAGAGGGTGGTGTCCGTGTGGGCTTGGCGCCGGGCTGTGGTGCTGTCCCAGTCATTCTGCGACAGTGCAAGGCGGCCCGTGTGTGGGTGCGATCGACTGACCCACATCCTGCGCAAACCCTGCCATTCAGGATTGGCAGCAGGCTGCTGCTGGTCGCCAGAGCGCCTCTTCCAGGGCTGGCCCCTGCCCCAGGGCTGGCCCCTGCCCCAGGGCTTCTCCCAGCGTCCGCGGCAGAGAACAGAGCCGTGGTGTTCAGGCACGAGTGAGCACTGAGGCACCTGGAAGGCTCGTTAGCACGGGTTTCTGGACCCCCTCCCAGGTCTTCTGCTTCAGAAGCGGATGGCGGGGCCCAGTGCAGGCGCACTGCTGCTGCGCCCCGGTGGTGCTGCTCCCCGCTGCAGCTGCGGTCTGAGGGCCTCAGGGTGTGGTGTCCTGTTCTGAGGCGGAGGGGCCCGGGGAGGAGGCCGGAGGGCTGCGCCACCCTCTGGTCTTGGTCCCAATGACAACCAAGAAACTGACCCTCGATCACTACCTTTGTCACTTCTTAAAACCATTATCTGCACCCATTTTTGGTTAAGAACACGAGCACATAGCTGCGAGTGGTGGTGTGGTTCCCCGAGAGGACGCTGGGCCTGGAGATGCGCCCCAAGCAGCGGCGAGCCGGTCAGGCCGCGTGCTGTGGCGCTGAGCCCCACGGGGAGCTCGCTCTGGAGGCCCGGCGTTCCCCACGCCTTCCCCGGACAGCTTCTTCCTTCTCCACCTCGGCCCAGGGTTTTCCCGGGCTTTCCTCAAGTTAGGTGTCAAGTTGCCAGTCCAGGACTGTAGAAGTTTCTAAGAAAGAGGATTTGAACTTGGTCTTGGGAAAGGGCGATGACGAGAAGGTCTTACGACGTGAGAGGACAGCAGAAGTGTCCTTCAGCTGAGCAGGAGGAGCGCTGGTGTCGCAGGGCAGGCCCGCTGGGGCGCGCGCCTCAGGCCGGGGCTGGGGGGGCGGGGGTGTTTCCACTGTCTCGTCAGCCGGGCGAGGTGCTGCTGCATCATCGGGGGAGCTGATGCACCCAGTTGTCGAAACTGGGGCAGCCACACATTCTGAGCCGAGAAGTCACTAGACGGTCCCCAGTAAGCACCTCTCTCTCTGCGGCCAGCTCCCTGGAGGCTGTGCTGGATTTCCGGGGTCGCCCTTCCCTGACCCTTGCTGCCTCTGTGCGGCCCCTGGCCGTCTCATCCCTGCCTGCCTCCCCTGGCCCGGGCGTGGACAGCGGCGAGCTCGAGTGTGCAGCCTTTCACTCGCCCCCCCCCCCCCCCGCCCCCCGTCCAGCTGCCGTGCAGAACCAGACTGCCGTTTGCTCCTTCTGTCCTGCCGAGCGGACTGTGTGCTCTGTGAGTGCTGACTCGTCACGTGCTAGTCCCACTGGGACGTGGCTGTCGGTGCGGGAATACGTTTTCCTTAAGCGCACTTCAGAAAGGGACAGTGCAGCGCAAAACTTCGTTGCGCTGACCTGCATCTCTTTACTTCAGAATCTGGACGAGGTTCAGAAAACACTTAAAGGGAAATTAACATTTCAGCTGAAGTTACAAACGTAATTTCCATCCTGTCATATTTTGGTGACCCTTTGTGACAGCTTGTCTCAATTGGAGGAAAGCATTCTTACTTGCTGATTAAAGATGTCATTTGAAACCATTTTATTACTGGGGAGAGTGAAATTAATCCTGACACTTAGAACCGCTGGAAGAGGAATCGCCGATGCACTGCAGAAACAGTGCGTGCGAGCCAGCCCTGCAGCCGAGATGAGGGTGGGAGCCCGCGCTTGTCAAGAAGAAATTAAATTTTCCTTCCAGTGGGGCCTCGATTCATTGGGAGCGGGGGTTACCGTAGAAACCATTTCAAGGAAATGAAACGGGACTTAGAGATTTTGGAAGAGTTTGGAGCCGACTGTGGAGTCCGAGGGAGGAGACAGTGGTGACGTTCGTACCGCCCCCATGCTGCGGAGGGGGGCGCGAGGCTGCCTCCCGGGGGGCGCGAGGCTGCCTCCCGGTGTGCGCGCATCCCGCAAGGTGGTGCTCGCATCCCGCAAGGTGGCGCTCGCAGCCCAGCACTCAATAAAGGAGCCGAGTCGGGTCCGCCAGCCTTTCTCTTCGGAATTTAGGGTGACGTGCCCCTGAGGCTTCCTGAGGGCAGGGTCCCTGTGTTTCAGATCCCTAACTCGGTTAGGCGGGGGGGTGGGCTACTGGTGCCCCACACAGGTGGGTGGGTGCCAGTGGGCTGTTTCTCAGGTGACTGAGCTCTCCTTTGATGTGGCTCTTTGTCAGAGGGTGTGCATTTTAGTCTTTCTTCACATGCTAAAGATTTAAAAAAAATTTTTTCACAAAACTAAAAATTTGAAACGGTAATAGTAAATGCTTTCTGTTGTGTATAAAATTCACTCTAATTGTTTGACTTCGGGGTGATTGCATTAATAGTTTTGTTTCAAATGCAGGAGAGTCCGGAATTTGTTTTGTTGCATAAACTCTCTGAGTTGCTGTACCCCTGTGCACCAGGAGTGCATGTACCAGGGCCACTGGGACAGCCGTGTGTGGCGGGGGGGCCAGGCAGCCGGGCCCTGAGCAGTGCTGGCGGCCATCAGGGTGTACGAACATGGCGGCCCCTGCCCCGCAGCCGAATCGCATGCTCACCTTAGCTGTCCTCTGTGTACCAATGTCAGCGGTCCCTAGTGAAGGCGCCTCCCGGTGCATTCCCACAAGAGACGCTGGTGTTCCACGGGCAGAGTGTGCCCTCACTGAGCAGGTCTCACCAGTGGCCCCGGGGTCCTGCCCGCTCCCGTGGTGCAGTTGTCTGTTGTGGGGGCCACGCCGCTGTGCCGGGTTCCGCTGTCCCGGGCATCTTCCCCGCGTGGTCCCTGACAGCCTCCTTCCCGCTCTCCACGTGTTTCTGACGTGTGTACCTCTTTTCCAACAGAGCTCTCAGCGGAGGCCAAAGCCGCACTGCTTGAGTTTGAAGAAAGAGAGCGCCAGCACAAGCAGGGCCGCTACGGCTCCCGGCGGGGCGGACGGAGAGGCGGTGCCCTGATGTGCCGTGGCGTGGGGGACCAGCGGAGAGAGAACAGCGAGCGGGGCCGCGTGAAGGACCACCGCCCTGCACTGCTCCCCACGCAGCCTCCCGTCGTGGTAAGGTCACAGTCACGCTGCGAGGCTAAAGCCGGGGCAGACGGGAGTGGGCTCTTGTGGGCGTGGAGCTCTGTGCCTGGAAGTGAGGGTTAGTCGTCGGAGTAACGGCTGCAGGCTCCTTACAGTCCAGCAGTTTCATCTGTGGTCTTCCACGTTCTGTCCGCTGGGATCTGTGAGGCAGACACAGCCATTCCGCTCGCAGCTGCGTGGGAAGACAGCTGCAGTACGACCTTCTGGAGGGGCGACTGCAGAGGAGGCTTGCGGCGCGGGCCCCGTGGCTCGTGTCTGGTCCTCAGCGCGGTGCTGGGCTTGCCGTGGGCAGTTCTGCTGGGGCGGACGGAATCTCTTTCGTTGGGAACCCACACGAGGTCTTTCGGCCGCCATGCCGCCTCCTCGCCCTGAGACCCATCACACGCTCACTGCACAGGCGAACAGCTGCTCTGCCCAGCGCCTGGTGCCTGTCGGTGTGAGCTCACTCTGAGTTGGAGCTGTCTTGTACAACTCGTTGCTATGAACTCTGCTCCAACTTGTAGCTTTTATGCTTTAGTCCGTGTAAATCCGTACCACGTCAGTCGTCTTCACTTTGCTTCTAAATATTGATTCCTGCGATTCTGTCTTTTTTGGTGGTTTTTAGACGCACTCTCCAAGACTGATTCCTCCAGCACAGCCTCAGCCCCCGCCGCCCCCGCCCCCGCCCCAGCAGCAGCCCATCCGGAGCCTGTTCCAGCAGCAGCCCCTGCAGCCGCTGCTGCCCCTGCAGCCCCCGCACCACCCCTCGCCGCCGCAGGGCATGCACGTGCCGCCCCAGATGGAGGCCCCCCGGGTGATGATGACCCCTCCGCCCGTGACTCCTCAGCAGCCCAAGAACATCCACATAAACCCCCACTTCAAAGGGGCGGTGGTGACACCTGTGCAAGGTACGTGTCTCCTCTGCTGCTGTGAAGTCACGGCTCCTGTGGCCAAAGGCCAGTGTGGCGTCTGGGCGCCTTCCCCGGCACTGCAGCGCCTGCTGCTTCCCGGGCCCGCCGTTCCCTGAAAAGGGTCTGTCTTCGCGTAGGGCTGGGTGGGAAGCCCTGGGCCGAGAGGGCAGCAGAGGTGTGGGGAGAGTGCGGTGCGTGTCCACGATGCCTTGGGAGGGGTGTTTGTGGAGTGTGTCCGCCCGGGTCCCACTCAGGGCTCCCCGTGAGTCCCCGTGCTGGCTGGGGGTACAGACCCACCTTCACCCATGAGTTCTCAGTGACACCCCCCCCTCACCGTGAGGTCGGAGAGGCGGGGAACAGGCAGCTCACGTGGAGCACCTGGGCGGGGGCAGCCATGAGGGCCAAGAAGGCGTCTGCCCCTCCCCCCCACCCCCAAGCGGGGGCACCAGAGCTGGGGAGGAAAACAGCATCGTCCTTGGGACAGCTAGGTCTCCGTCAGAGCAAGACGGGAACGGGCTGAGGTGCTGGGGCCCGAGCATGGGTGCTGGGGGCCACAGACTTAGGATGGCAGAGGTGTGGTTGAGAGATTTCAGAACTTGGGAGGAAGCCCGAGTGCAGGAGTGTGGAGGGGTCGGCAGCCTGGAAGCCTCGTGAGGCTGTGCCGTGGAGTGCAGGACTGTGGTGCAGAGGGCCCCGCGGTTCCCCAGGCCGTGGGCCGGCAGAAGGTGCGGTGACAATTTTGGGAGGGCCGACAGCGTGGGCACACCTTGTCCCGGTGGCACAGGCCCCCTCTTTGAGGACGAGCGTTCCATCGGGTGGTGATGGGCCAGCTCGGGTGCGAGTGCTGTGTGTCCTTCCGATGCTCGCTGCTCCGGCTGCTGCGAGGACCCGCAGCTGATCCAGTCCGATAAGTACATGAGACAACAGAAGATGAAAATGTCCGATGTCAGACATCCAGAGTTCAAGGCTCGGCCGGCTGGTCTGTTCACAGCACGAGTTTTATTTAAGTTCTCTGAGAGGCAGGCACGGCTTCCCGCCTGCAGACCCGGCCCCGAGGGGCAGGCTGCAGACGTCCCGGGGGGCCGATGGAGGCCCTCCCCCAGCCGGGCTGGGCCGGGCCTTGCCCGCCCCCTCGCACCTGCCCTCAGGCGCGCCTGTCAGCCATGGGAGTTCACTGTGGAAATGTGGGCTCCTGCCCGAGCTGTTGTGTGAAGACGGAAGCCCTGCTCACCGCTCTCCCTCGATGGAGACTTCATGGGTTGCATGCTGTGCACGTCGTGGGCATTTCACACTGAACACACCGCGTGGACTTGCAGGGGCTGCTGGTCAGGGTGTGTGTGGCGTGTGGGTAACGCCAGGTGTCTCTCCACAGTGCCGTTGCTGCCCGTGCCGAGCCAGCCGAGACCTGCCGTGGGACCTCAGCGATTCCCGGTGAGTAGCAGTGGCTCTCCTGCGCAGGGGCTGAGCACACACTGCTGGGGGCACCAGTGCCACACAAGGGGGGGTAGGGGGGTGGGCGGTGTCCCGCTGAACCGAAGTTGAAGGTTGTGTAAACACTGACTTTGAGTTTTGCAGTGGAAAGTGTTTGTTAAAAGCTTTAGGTCAGTGGATTTTTGAGAATGGAGTTAGTTTTAACTGTAAAATGGTTGAGTCAGAGTCATCAGTGGCATGCCTTGCACCTTGCACAGCATGAGTTTGGGTTTTATCATTGCCTGACGTTAGCGAGGGGCCTCGCTTCGGTGGAGAGCGCGCAGTGGGCCCGTGGGTGTGGGTACGCCGCTCTGGGGAGTGCTGGCGAGGTCCCACCTTGCTTTCAAAGGGACCTCAGGGGTCTCAATGGCAGTTGATTTTGTATTTTAAAAGGAAGGTTTTGTCTTTTAAATATTCGTTTTTATAACATATCTTAACTAGAAGGAAAATATCTATTAAATACTTGTATCTGTGTAAGTAAATTTGGTTTATTTGCGTTTTGGGTTCGATTTGTAGTTGGTTCATGGTTTTAGTGAATTGATGAGGACGTGTTCTTCTTAAAAACAATGCTGGAAAACACAGGCCGAGCATAAAATTTTAACGTGGTTTGCATGTAAAACGAACGTGGTTCTGCGTTGGCTAGCCAACCTGACCTTCGTGAACTGCCTAGATGTGGCCCCAGCTTTGACGCCTCGGGAGATGTGTTCGTAGACGGAGTTCAGCAGACAGTTTTAATGACGGATCTAGATGTACAGTGAGATGATTATTCAAAAATGAAATCAGGATTGGGTTTAAGATTTGGAGTTTTTTAGGAACTTCTTCGATTTGTAGTAATTTTTTTTTAAGGATTTATTTATTTTTAGAGCGGGAATGGAGGGAGAGAGGGGGAGAGAGAGAAACATCAATGTGCGGTTGCTGGAGGTCATGGCCTGCAACCCAGGCATGTGCCCTGACTGGGAATCGAACCTGCGATGCTTTGGTTTGCAGCCCGCACTCAATCCACTGAGCTATGCAGCCAGGGCGATTTGTAGTAATTTTTTAAAAAGATTTATTTATTTTAAACAGAGGATAAGGGAGGGAGAAAGAGAAGGAGAGAAACATCAATGTACGGTTGCCTCTCCACACACCCCCTACTTGGGATCTGACCTGGCCTGCAGCCCAGGCATGTGCCCTGACCGGGCATTGAACCAGCCACCTTTTGTTGTGCAGGCCAGCACTCAATCCACTGAGCCACACCAGCCAGGGCTGTAATAATTTTTTATGAATTACAGTATGGTTTCTAAAACTGCTTTTTATAGATTTCATTCCCTTATATTAGCTAATCTTTTCTTTAAATTACTCAAATTTTAAAAACTGTGTTTTAAAAGTCAGGTGATACTTCATACAGTTCCCTATTCAGACTGTTGGTCTTAGTAGGTACACTTAATGAATCGCTGCCTCCCAGGCCAAGCCCGTGAGCGCTCAGGCGTCGGACCGCTGCCCCGGTGCGGCCGCGCGGCAGCCAGCGCCTGGAGAGCCCTGGCTGTTGTAGTGTGCGCTGGTCCCCGGGGCCGTGAGCATCTGCGTGAGGTTGTTACTGGACCTCAAAAACGGGCACTATAGGAAAAAATTGACACGACAAAGCAATTGTAGTTGAAGAAAAACATACAGTAATGTTGTATGTAATTGAGATTTCTGCAAAAATGTGTTTACTAACGTAAGAGCAGAACACCGTTTGCCATTTTCATCCCCTGTGTTTCCCCGTCGGGCGGACGTGACGGCCACACTGGAGGCCGCGGGCTGGACTCGCTGCGGGAGGGCAGTGACAGGGTGCTGTGCGGAGACTGAGCGGCGGCCGCCGCAGGGCTCAGGGCTGCTCTGGGCAGTCGCTGCGGGGCGTGGCATCAGGCGGTGTCGTTTCTGAGCCGGGCGCGTGCACAGATGACAGGAGACCGTTGCACCGCACATGCCTCGTGTGGCGTGGTGACCTGAGGGCGCTTCTTCAGTGCTGGTGTGCGCGGCTCTTAAGTGCGCGGCTGCTCTTTAGCCCCAGGTGCCGGGTCTTCGCTGGTCCCAGGGGCTCGGGGGTGTGGAAACACAGTGCTCCGCCTGTTTCCGTGGCCAGTCTCCTCAGGGGGGACGACTGGGCGTGGGGCCGGCACCACCAACGTGCCGCAGAAGCGTTGCATCTTTAAATCGTCCCTCAGAGTGCTGTCGAGACAGGGGGCTCACACCAGGTCACCCTCTGTCATCTTCCTCGTGCGAAGTCTTTCTTGAGTCTGAACGGCGGGATTGAACGGCTGCCGCCGCGGTGAGTGCAGCGTTGTGAGTATTAGCAGGTCCCTCCTGCGTGCCGAGTACTCTGCACAGTGCCGGTCCCCAGACCCTGGAGAGGGCCCCGAGGGGCAGGGAGCCCCGCCGTAGCCCCCAGGACCGTTTCCCCTGAGCAGTGCTGCAGGAGGAGGGGGACGGGGGCTTGTGCTCTCCAGAGCCCCTTGGGGATGGCCTCCTGCTGGCTGGGGCCTGTGGGCTGGGTCCTGGTCCTTGGGTCCACGTGCCCCAAACTGACTCTTGCTCTGTGAAACGTGCGCGCGCACACAGACACACACTGATAAAGCAGGTCAGGAGGCCGATGTCTGAGTTTTACGGAACTCTGGGCAGCCAGAGCGAGGTCCCCAGAGTCCCGTTTGTCTCGGCCTGAGCCCTGCAGTGAGTCCCCTCGCTCCTGGGACAGGGGTGCTCTTGTTGGCAGCTTCACCTCGTTCCGTGAGCACCGGGGTCCCGTCCGCAGAGAAGCTTCCGGGGAGTCCCAGTCACCCCGTGCCTGGGGGGCAGATGAGCAGCTGACCAAGCGCACACAGGAGTACGGCAGTGAGCGCCCCTGCTCCTCACTGGGACCCCCCCCCCCACCAGGGAGCAGTGCAGAGAAGCTGTGCAGTGCTCTCCCCCCCCAGTGAGCAGTGCAGAGAGGGTGTGCAGTGCTTCCCCCCCCCCAGTGAGCGGTGCAGAGAGGCTGTGCAGTGCTCCCCCCCCAGTGAGCGGTGCAGAGAGGCTGTGCAGTGCTCCCGCCCCCCCAGTGAGCAGTGCAGAGAGGGTGTGCAGTGCTCGCTCACCGGTTGTGCTCAAGGACACACGCGTGGACTCCTGCATCCGGCGCGGCAGGGAGCAGCTCCCCCCGGCCGGGGAGCAGAAGCCGCAGGCAGGGAGCGCAGGGCCTCTGGGTTCCCACATGGGGCAGGCGGCGGGGACCAGCTGTCAGCGGTGCTACGGTGCTTTCGTACACGCCGTTTTGTCTGACAGTCTTACAAGAACCTAAGAGGTTCTCCTTGCAGAACTAGTGTGCTTGGAGATCGGGCTAGGTGATGATACCGGCCCTTGATAAACTGCGAGTCCCAGGGACAAGCCGGCCTGACCGGAGAGGGCGCGGTGTCGTCTGTGACTGGGTTCTGTTCCCAGTGCCCAGTGCTGCTCCCAGAGGCCCCTTCTGGGTTCTGTTCTCAGCGCAAAGCCCCTTCTTTCTGTCGGCTTTCTGGTTACGTATTTGTCCGCAGGAGGTGTTTTGTTTTTAAAGTTTACCCATTCAAGAAGTGGCGCCGAGATCTGCATTCACAACATCCGACAGTGTCGCCTGGAGAGGTCGCCGACCTGGGGGCCCCCGTGCCCCGCACCGCTGGCTTGAGTGCAGCAGCCCTCCCCGTGGGAAAGGGTCTTGACCTGGGTGTTTCCAGACCCATCCAGCCATTGACCTCGCTTTGCTGTGTTGGGAAATGCTGGTGTTTCAACAGCGGCCAGCTAAGTACTAAGTAGTTTGGCTGCTGAGTAATTTCATCGTGATCTTTGTTTAAATTAAAACTAAAAATCATGTTAAAAAAAGACTTTTCTGTTTAAATCCATCTCCTCACCCGCTGCATCTCTCCTGGGGCAGACCCAGAGAGGGAGGTTCCCACTGGCGTCTCCCGTGTCGGCCCGGCGCTCACGGGGTCTGAGCAGTCCGTGCGCTCACACGCGTGTCGGAGGCCGCGCCCGGGACCAGGTGGCGGGGACCGACGGCTCCTGAACGCGTTCCAGGTGGCCTTCCGTGCAAATTGCGTTTGCCGAGACTGCTGCATCCAACCCGTCCTTTCTGACGGCGGGCCGTGCAGCTGTGCGCCCGGCCCCCTTCGTCTCGGACACGGTCTCTCTTCTGAACCCGCCCTGCTGTTACGACTTGCCCTCCGTGTTGCCTGTGGATAGCACCGACAGTGGGGACGGGACAACGCGACAGGCGTTTTATCAGATCGAGGGGTGGTAGCAGGGAACTCGGGGAGGCCCTTTGGCGGTGGAGGCGTCGGTCTTGCACGGAGAGAGTGCAATTTAAAGGAGAGGTGACACGATCACCCACCACCTCCACTTGCAGGCGGCTTCCTGACCGGTTGTGATGATGACCGTGCTTTACCACGCCGTCACACTGAACGGTGTCAGTGCGTCCCCATCTGCAGCAGGACGAGGAGCAGCCGCACACTGTGCGGCACTGACGGAACTCGGAGCTCGCTCACCGCAGCGCCCCGTCGGCTGGCCTTGTGTCCCCTCGCACACGCTGGGTGGGTGGGGGTGGGGTGGGTCACTCGGAGGCCAGGAGTGGGCCTGTGGGAGTCACGAAACCGGGTCCTGTTCAGTCCCTGAGCAGTTCACTTGCACCGTGACACGTTTGGTGGTCTGTTTTGTGTGCTCTGGCTAAGGAAGACCGTGCGTTGAAGTGAGAGCCTTCCAGAAACCCTGCCGGGGCAGACCCGTAGCGCCCTGCAGAGCAGCTGACACCGAGTGCAGCCTGCCCCCTGGGAGTCAGGAGCTCGCCCGGTGAAGTGCCAACAACACGGGCTACCAAAGCCTCAGACCTGTCGGCTCTAGTGACGTGCCCTGTGAAGCACACCGGCTGCTTCTTACTGTGTGTTTTCCCAGAGTTTTTGGAGACCCGTAGTTCTGTTGAGATACACATTTTTAAGTGAACTTTGACAGAGGCCCTGTTCTGTTACACAGCATCTGAAAGCGCCTCTTCCGAAAGATCAGGCTGCTTTGATCTGAGAAACGTGGTCCTGGTGCACAAGTCTGTGGGTTCAGCAGGTGTGTGCCGGTGTGTCAGCGCAGGTAAGAGGGGGCCGCACCATCCCCCACAAGCCTCACTGTGGCCCTTTCACTGTCAGCCCCTCCCCCCGCCCGCAGCCTCTGCCCCGGGCTCTGGGCCCAGGGCTTTGTCACACGCGTGGACCGTGGGGCGTGTGCCCTGCTCGCCCTGTGGCTCCGCCGGGCGCAGTGCGCTTGGGACTCGCTCGCCCGCGGGGCTGCCCCTGTCAGTGGTGTGCCCTTTTCACCGGGAAGCATTACTGCGTCTGTGGGCGCGCCTGTCTGTCCGTCCCCCGCGTGGACACTGGGGTCGCTTCTGGCCTGGGGCTGCTGCCAGTGAAGCCGCTGCGAGCATCTGGGTCTCCTGGTCTGGTGGGCAGGGGTGTCTGCAGGGGTCGGTGGGCTGGGGGCCATCTGTTGGGGACCTCGTGGAGGGCATGACAGCCCGCGGACTGTGCCCCAGCTGACAGAGCCGCTGCCGCCTTTGTGGTCAGTGCCGGTGAACAGGCTCCTGCCCCAGAGGGTGGATGCCAGAGGTCAGTGGCAGTGAATCCTGAGCGGGCGCCACACCCAGGCTCTGCACAGGCCTGTGTTCCGCCTGGGCCGGCGCCCTCTGCTCCCCCGCGCAGACTGTGGGACCGAGTCCGGGAGGTGCAGTCACTGAGGACCGCCTCCCGGGTGCAGTTTGTAGGACTGGGACCAGGACGGCCTCGTCTCTCCGTGGTGCTGCGCCCTTCCCTTCTCTCCGAGCGCTGACCAGCCACTCAGCGAACTGGGCAGCAGTCGGGGGTCTGTGGTCGAGTCGTCTCTGTGTCCGACTGTGACCATCACGGGATGGTGAAGGAGGAACGTTTGCTGTGTGGGGGCCGTCACTGGGCAGGCCGTCGCGGAGGCACGGGGGGCGGGGTGAGCTGCGGGAGCAGAGGCCCTTCTGTGAAGTGGCGGGAGTGAGCTGGCGTCGGCGCGTGCCAGAAGCAGCGCTTGGAGCTGCGTGAGGACGCTGTGGCTCACAGCGCGGTTGGGCCTCGCCCCCAGGTGCCCGCCGTCGTCTTCCCGCCACACGGGGAGGGCCCGTGGGCTTCCCGCCCCCGAGGGAACCGTTGCCTGGTGCCGGGTGCGGCTTCTCCAGGGCGCACGCAGCGTCTGTGCGTGTACAAGTGCCTGCCAGGAAAGTGTGGGAGCTGCCGCCTGAGGGAGGTTAGTCTGAGGAGACGCTGGAATAAGAGGATTAGCATTTTCACGGAGGACTGCGATTTCCATCATCAGGGGTCACTGCTGGTCTTTATTCTTTCCATTTAACCCATTTAATCAGAATTAACTGAGAGGCCTTCTTAAGTGTCTGTGGTTTCCTATATAGTTCTTTGCATTCTAAGTGAGATTAAGAAATGAAAACATGTAGAGGAAGGTTGTAATTTATTGAAAGATTCACGAGGCTTCAATGATATTGTTAAGGTATTTAATTAGTCTTATTAAAATAGACCAACTGACCCTTTTAGGGGAGCTGATAAGTCGTATAATAGCTGTTAGAGCCTCTTTATTCTCTGCATTATATGATTGACTTTGTGCTAAGCAATTTATGCAAAGTTTCCCTCTTTTTTTTGTAAGGGGAGTTATCAGTTCTTCCTCAATAGGATTAGTGGAGATAACATCATGTAATTAGCAAGAGATGCAAAAAAGTGAAAGTACAATTTCTGTAAGAATTATGTGAAAGAGAATGATAATTTCTTACCTTGGATTTTTTAAAGGAGATAAAGAAAAGCAAAACAGCAATTATTTGAAAGGATTAAAGTGGCCTTTTACGATAGGTAGAATCACATTAGTACTGAAGTTTCTGTTAACTGAGGTATTCATAATGCATTAACAGTCTTAAACTAATTCTGCATTTGATAGAGGGAGTCGGTCATTTATTACCCTTTACACCCGTGAAAAGGTGGCCGTTACGTAACGAGTGGTCCCCCCAAGAGGGCCTCTTGGGCCAAGTGCGTCAGGCTGGGGAATCACGGTGTCTTCGGCGTCGTGTGAAGACAGGTGGGTCCCAGCAGAAGCAGGGGCCACTGGCAAAAGAGCCCTCGATGCACCCAGAGTCTGCACGTGTGGTTCACACCTTGCGCTCTTTGTCGACTGTGGAGCGCTGGGTCACGTGCCTTCCACCCTGTAACCGGGATCGGGCCTCTCTTTAAAGGCAGAGGCACTCGCTCGGCCGGGCTTGCCGCTGGCCCGTGTGGGGCCGCACTGCCGTGCGTGGCTTTGCCCCCTGGGGTGTGTAGAGACTGCGTGTCACAGAAACCTTGGGGAGCGGTGACTCTGAACACCAGGCTTCTTCATTGTTGTGTGAAAGTGGGAGTGTTCTGGCTTGGTACGGCCGTTCTGTGACATTATCAGGGACCCTGTTTTTTTCTGCCAGATCGCAGGGGAAAGAGGAGGCCGGCGGTCGGGGCAGAAGGTGAGGCCGTCTCGTCCTGTCAGCCAGAGCCAGGCCCAGGCTCCCTGCTGCAGCTGCGGTGTGGGGCCTCTAGCCAGGCACAGTGCTGTCCTCCTCCCACCCGAGAGCAGGGGGAGGGGTGTCCGTGTTCACCACGCAGCAGAGCTGTGAGTGCCACCCCTCTGCGGGGGGTGTCCTTCTCTTTCAAAACGGCGGCGCTTTCGGGGTCTGACAGCTTAAAGTGTTCGCACCGGCCTCTGTGCCACACTGGCTTCTGCCCGCAAGTCCTTGAGTTCCGCTGTCCCCCTCGGCAGGCGCTCCTGGGTCCGACAGGGCCACCCTCTCCGAGCTTGGACTTGCCCTTTCTCTGCCCTGCAGACTTCTGTGTCTCCCTGCTGGTCTGTCTTTCCTGTTAGGATGGACTCTGTCGAATGACACTGTGTGTGGGCGGGTGAACGGTCACTCCCAGGCACTGCCTGCTGAGACAGGTGCAGTGTGTCAGGTGTGTGAGTCGTGGTTCGACTGTGGCCAGTGGGGCGGCCACCTGCTCCCAGCCCTGCTTGGTGGCACCGCCCTGCGTCCTGTGCTCTCCTCCTGGCTCCCTCCTTCAGAGCGCACCTGGTCCCCAGAAGGGGGCGCAGGCCGCCAGGGGAGGGAGGCGCTCTGCATCCCCACTCCCTCTGTGGCTTTGCAGGGGTGCCAGCTCAGCAACCTTGGTCCCAGAGGCGAGTCAGAGAGACAGGCTAGGTGCCTGCTGGCCCCAGGTCCCAGTGCACTGGGCGTGGGCCAGGGCTCCCCAGCCCTGGACCCTGCGGGCTGTTCACCTGGCCTCCCTTCTTTCACGTCCTCCCAAAGCTCCTCCCCACCACTGTGCTCTGTGGGGTGTTGGTGTTCTCGATTGTGGTGCGGGGCCTGGCCGAGCGTGGCAGTGTGCTGGTGAGAGACACCGATGGGCCGGCGCCTGGGGCACCCAGAGGTGGGAGTGGGGCTGGGGTGAGCGTCCCCTTGTCCATGCAGGCTTCCGGCTTGAGTGCAGAGAAAGGTTGCAGGAAGGGGCCTGTGCTGACACGTGACTGTCAGAAGTGGTGTGTCACTCTTAGGGTGGGATGCTGCCTTCACAGTGCCCTGTAAAATGACCGTGCCCAGTGAGCGTCCAGTCCACTACGGTGGTCGTGTTCCTCCACCTGCTCCCAGGAGAGAGGGACTGCCCACTCTCCCTGCTCCACAGGTGCGGGGCCCAAGGCCCAGAGGGGGCTGCCACGGGCTCAGGGCTGTGCCAGAGAGTGGGCCTGGGGCACTTGTTCAGTGGCTGTGGGAGCTGATGGGTGCCTTCTGGGTGCCAGGCCAGCCAGGAATCAGAGGCTGGCCCTGGGTACGTGCGACCGCTGACATCTGCGTGCCCATGTGCGCAGCACGTGCGTTAGTGAGAGACAGGATGGGGGCAAGATATGCGATCCCAGTGTATTTTCCCTTTAATACCAAAAAATGTCCTCCGAAGTTCAGAATATTTAAAGTAGTTTCCCAGGAAATCTGAAAGTGCATAGAGACCCAAGAAGTAATGTGCCCAGTTCTCAGGCAGCTTGAATTTCTTACTGAAAACTGACCCCCCCCCCCCCAGTCTGTCTCTCCGAGTCCTCGTCACTCGGCAGGCCCCTCTTCCAGGAGAGGGCGAGGGAGTCGAGGAGAGAGCGCTCGGCTCAGCCCCACCTGTGGCAGAGCCAGACTCGGCACCTGGCAGACCTTCTGCTTACGGAGGGGCAGGGGCCACCTTCGCAGTCCTGTCCAGCCTCCCTGCAGTAAGGAGACCTGGCGTGGGAGGGCGGGGCACCAGCTCTGCGGGAGGGAGCGGGGAGGGAGCGGGGCGAGGTGCAGAGCCCAGAGTGGCAGCCGCCTGGAGAGCAGGGCGAGCCCTGGGCTGCTGTGGGAAGATGCAGGTTATGAGTAGGGGCTCAGTAAGGGAAGCAGCGAGGACCAGCGGGGCCTCTTGTGTTAAGTAATGAAGAGAACCACGTTTATCAGTGGAGAGAGAAAGGCGGGAGCCTCTTGCAAGCGTCTTCTAATTGTGAGCAAGACCACAACTCGTTAACCAGACGTGAGCAGTGGAGCTGTGGCTGGCGGTGTGGCAGCCCGGTCAGTACTTTCAGCCTGGGGGTGGGTGTGCCACTCGGCCTCCGGGGAGAGGTCCGACCGGACGCAGGAGTGGAGCCGTGTCTCAGGGTGCCCTGCGATGATGCTGGGGGCGTGGAGAGACAGACCCAGTGCTCCCCAGGCCCGGCCCGTGGACCGCCCCCATGGCAGCGGAAGCACGTCCCCCACGGCTGCTGCAGAGGGGCTTCCCATGCGCCGCCGCGCTGCGCTGCGGGACCGGCCGTCTCCTGTGCGGGCGAGCACCCACCAGCTGGGGCGGCCGCAGTGAGGCCGGAGGGGCCAGCCCTCACTGAGAGCACAGCTGAGGCTGAAAGTGTCGCTCGCCATTTGTCTCCAGGCAGGTGTCACTCTGTACTGATTTGCAAGTGAAAAACTCATGGAAACTACCTAGTTTTTCTTTTCTAACAGATTTACATTTCAGTGGTTCTTGTGCCTTTACCTCGGTAGCAGGCTGGTAGCAGGCTGCGGGGCGCTCCCTCGCGGCCTCTCGGAAGCATGCACTTGATCTGTAGGTTTGCAGTTCTCCCTGTGAGTGGTTGTAGTGACTCTCATCCTGTCCCTTCTGTGCTCCCCTGTTTGAAACTCTCTCCTGGCGCCCCTCGCCCAGAAGAGGGACAGTCAAGTGTTCTTGAGACAGTCTGAAGTCGTTTGAAACAGCGGTGTCAGTGGAGGAGGTTTTGCTGCGGGTGAGTGTTGCTGACTCGTGGTCAGGTGGCGTGTTCGGAGGCTGGGCGGCCAGTCAGACCTTGCGAACCGGAGGACGGGCGGGTTTAACTTCTTTTTCCCTGCCCCTTATTTGTTATCATCAGAACCTTTTGAAGGTGATTTGAAAACATGTTTTGAGATACATGTATATATGAGAAAAAAGGTACGTGGAACTAAAGATAGGATAATGTTATATTTTACAAACAAATAAATCCTGAGACAGTTAATACGTGTTCTGTCTCAGTTACCTGGTGAAGTACGTGTGCAAATGCAGCCTAGTTGATTGACTTCAAACCAGAAATGGGCCTGTTTTTAAAGCCAGGGGCAAGAACGTGGCAGTGGCAGAAAGAAGGCAGGGTCCCTAGCACCTAGTGCCCAGTTGCTGAGGAGCAGCGTGCGAGGGCCACGCGACGGGAGTGTGTGCTCCAGCACGGGGTTGCCGTGGTGGAGACATGGAAGGTGAAGACTGTCTGGGCGGGAGTGTCGTGTCGGTCAGGCCCCGGCCACCGTGAGGGAGCGTGTCCCTGTGCTGGGCCAGAGGAGCTTTCTAAGGAAGCAGTGTGACTGCACACCCTAGTCTCACTCACACACCCTCCACCTCTCAGTTCCTGGCCTTACCCAGCGTGTTCATTGATGCCTTCGGTCCAGCTGCCAGGCACGGGCGAGGGGAGATTGCCGCGCTCCCACCTGCGGGAGCGCGCAGGGACTGAGCGCGCAGTCTCCACGGCCTTTCTGGTCCGCACACGTCACCCGGTGCCTGAGGCTGTTTGTGTGAACGTTCGTGCTCGGACGAAATTTCTTCATCGTCATAGCCACGGGTCTTACTGGGTTGTGTTCACGCTCGTGTTCCTTTTGCACCACTCTTACAATGCCGTGAGCAGAGCACACCCTTAGAGTGGGCAGGCGAGTGCAGTTTGCACAAGTGTGTGCAACGTTACACACTGATGTCCCAGTTAGAGGGACAGCTCATTGTATTAGTAATAAAAGGACAGAAAATGCATTAGAATTTTATGAGAACAGAGTATGGTTTTTAAAGGTTGAGAAATAATGGCTGAGTTTCAAAGAATGAGGTGTTATTAAGTGAAACTTATTTCGATGATGTGAAATTAATGAATTCTCTCTGGAGAAGGGAAAATAACTGTGAGGCTTTCACCTGCGTACAAAAACGTGAGGCTTTCTTAAGCAAATGTGTGTTTTTAAATCTTTGAATTCTTGAAAGGCTAACTGGAAAACGAAATGATTTTAGTTCTATCTGTAGAGACCACTAGTATTACTAAAAGAATGTTAATCTGTAAGAGTTTGAATTTTCCTATCCAGTGCAATTCAACTGTGTAATATTCCTTTTGTAGTAATGTGGTTCCTTAAACATTTCACGTTTTTCTGTTTTGTCAATTTTTGTTTTAGTATAAATTTTTTTTCAGTGAGACCCAACTATATGCTGTCTGTAAGAGAATCATTTTTTAAAAGATTTTATTTACTTATTTTTAGAGAGAGGGGAAGGAGGGGAGAAAGAGAGGGAGAAATATATCAGTGTGTGGTTGCCTCTTGAGCGCCCCCTACTGGGGACCTGGCCCACAACCCAGATCTGTGCCCTGACTGGGAATCGAACTAGTGACCCTTTGGTTCGTAGGCCAGTGCTCAGTCCACTGAGCCACACCAGCCAGGACTCAATTTCTTCTTTTAAAGTAAAGCAGGTTCACAGCTGTAGCTTTTGGTTGTGTTGTCAAGGTAGCAAAGAATAACATGTTTGAGATCAATGTCAGGAACATCAAAACTAGAAATTTCCCTTTTCGGGTTAATGTGCAAGAAGGTCAATAATTGCATAGATTTCAGTAAGCTTAGTAATCTTGAGGTGCTGTGGACATAGAAAACGTGGAGTTAATTTTTAGAGGCTGCACTTTTTGACGTGTGACTCTCATGGCGGAGTCACTGGGTGATGCGTGCACATACCTGTGGAGGGGGCGTGGAGGTGAGTCATGTGATGTTCTCAGGGGAGAACTGGGAATCCTGCGGGTCATTTTCCTGCCTTTCATCTTCCTTCCCTGCTGTGCCGCAGGGCCCTCCGGAGTTCCCGCAGCACACCCCTGGACCCGTTCCCAGCAACTTCAGCCAGCCCCCACGGCTCCCGCTTCAGGACCAGTGGAGAGCGCCACCCCCGCCCCAGGAGCGAGACCCCTTCTTCTTAGGAGGTAAAGGATGGCGCGGAGTGGTGACCAAAGCTGGGGAGGCGAGGTGCCAGACACACTTGTTTCAACTGAAGTTAGCTCCCACTAGGGGATTTTGTTGAGAGTATCGGATTTTTGTGCCCTGGCACTTCCTCCTGCCATTTCTAGTGCTAAAGCTGGACAGGACTGGTATCTGAAGTGTGAACCCCTCCGACACAGGAGGAAAGCAGTTAGAGAAGATGACCGGTGAAGCCGTTGAGAAGTGGAGGGAGGACCTAGGGCTCTTTTCAGACACTCGCGCCTTCTGTGCAGCCGGGGGCTGACGTCCCGGTGCCTTTCAGTTTCAGGTGACCCTCGCTTCCCGAGCCATCTCTTTCTGGAGCAGCGAAGCCCCCCGCCGCCACCGCCGCCGCCCACGCTTCTCAGCAACAGCCACCCTGTGCCCGCGCCCAGTCCTTTGCCGTTCACTCAGCCCGGACCAGCGTTCAGTCAGCAAGGACAGCAGCCCGTGTTCCCCAGAGACAGGCCTGTGAGGCCCACCCTGCAGCCCCCAGGCCCCGTGGGCCTGCTTCACTTCAGCCAGCCGGGGTCCGCGGCCGCGCGGCCTTTCATTCCCCCGCGGCAGCCCTTCCTGCCGGGCCCCGGGCAGCCGTTCCTGCCCGCCCACGCCCAGCCCGGCCTGCAGGTATGCGGGGCCGGGGTCCTCGCGGGGCGGGGGAGCACTGCAGCTGTGCGTCTCAAGTTTCCAAAGACGGGGTATCATGTTTTTACTCTAGCCTGCTGAACACATGGGTTATTCAGAGAGTAAGGCTGTTGATTTCACATGCACTGTTGACTGCAGCCATCTCTGTTGATGGTATTGTTTATTTCTTTATTAGTCACAGGAGAAATGGAAAAGTGTCAGTTTGGGGGAAATGAAAAAATTCAGTTTAAGATTTTAAAATTGTATTAGTGGCTGCACGGCTAACATAATTAGGACATGTTTTGATAACACTTCTGCCCGCCCCTGGGAGAAGTCGTGCGCGGTGTACGGGAGGGGTGAAGCTCTGTCAGACGGCGTGCCTGCAGTCCGAGGGGGAGGCTTCTCCCGGAGGGAGGGGTGCCGTCCAGCCCTCCTTGTGGGAGGGGTTGAGTGCCCCCTGCTGATGGGCTGTGCCCCCGGCTGCCTCGGCCCCTGACCCCTGCTCACGGAACATGCAGCCCTTGCACTTGCCGCGCACTGTCACACTGAGAGTGGCGGTGAGCTGCAGCCAGCTGTGTGGGGCACGCAGGGCGTGTCCCGTGACAAGAGGAGAGCGACGGCTGCTCGGAGTGTGAACGCAGAGCAGAGTGGCCTGTCGTCGCTGAAACTGGCACAGTGACGGCATCCTCACGGCAGAGGGACTCCAGGGGGACAAGGACGTAGAGAGGAGACTAGATAAGCCCGACGCCTGGAACAGTCACCACTGACACCGGGTGCTCGTGTTTCCCCGTCTGTCCAGGGCACCCGTCCACAACCTGCTGCTCTGCGGTGGCCGGCGGGTGGGGTCCTGTCAGCTGGGGACCACGTGCACCTGTGGCGATGGGGATCCTGGGAGTCGGGGCGGCCCCTGTCACTGCACCACGTGCACCTGCTGCCCAGGCTGCTTTTACAGCAGGACTGTGTCCACACGTTCTTAGAGACATTGCTGCAGGAGACCCCCTAGAGGTTGTTTGCGTCCTTAGTAAATAGCTTCCTTAGGGCACAGCCTTGGAACTTTGGGGTTAAAGCAACTAAGGTCAAATAGAATACTGCCTTCAGCAGAGCACCTGACATGAATTAGTGGCACTTGAAGTTTCTTTCTGGCGTTGGGGTGTTTAAAGGAATGGCTAAATTGCAATGTCACAAGTATATGCATTTGTGAACTGTTGTTTCTCTTTCTTTTGGCACCAAAGGGACCCCTGCATCCCCCACTGCCCCCTCCACACCAGCCACCACCGCAACCCCAGCAGCAGCCCCCTCTGCAGCCACCCCCGCAGCACCCGCCGCCCCCCCAGCCGCAGCACCAGCCTCCTCACCAGCCTCAGCCACACCAGCACCACCACCACCTGTCCGTTCCCCCTCCGCCTCTGATGCCTGTGGCGCAGCCCCAGTTCAGGCCTCACGTGCAGACGGCACCGCCCCAGCAGAACAGCGGTCGGACGCAGTGCCCCCAGCGGCAGGGGCTGCGGCATGTGAGTGTCTGCTTGTCTCCGGCCGTCTGCCAGTGATGTCTCTCAGGGCACTGAACTGGGGGGGCGGAGCTCGTGGACTGGAGCAGTCTCCAGCTCTGAGTTAATTAATGAAACAAATGTAGTGCATTGTTCTGCAGTGCCTGCATGTTTAAAGCCTGTTTAAAACCTGCTTAGGAAATTGGTCGTCTTGTCTACAGAAATTGATAGCCTCTCTGGTGCCTCGGAGACTCTGTCCGTGTGGTGTGCTTCTGCATCTCCCTTTTGTGTACCTCCGTACTCCTGTAGTGGTGAAAGTCATATTTAACAGACATGTAACTTCAGAAAACAGTGCCGGGTAATGGTCACCCCTCTTTGCCATTGCCAGTGGTTACTTTTTTTATCCTCACTTCAGGATACAATTATTGCTTTTAGAGAGAATGGAAAAGAGAAAGAGCAACATCAGTTGGTTGCTTCTCGTACGCACCCTGACTGGGGCTTGAACCCACAACCCAGTTATGTGCCCTGACTGGGAATTGAACCTGCAACCTTTTGGTGCACTGGACGACGCTCTTAACCAACAGAGCCACCTGACAGGCACTAGTGCCTTGCTCTTTGACTCACAGATGGTCTCCGTCTCCCTGGGCTCTGAGTGGGTCAGTAAAGGAGCTTGGGGGCAGGTGTTGAAAGTCCTCCATTGCCGGGCACCCCTGCAGGCCCTGGGGTCCCCGGTTTACCCTGGGAGAGTGCCAGCACCTGACCTGTGAGGCTGCTGCACTCACGGGGCCTGCTGGCAAGTGCGGGGTCGGTCACGACCAGAAACACACTGGGCACTGCTGCTTCCAAAATAAGAGACAGTAGTCACTGTCCCTGCCTTATTTTCCATGAAATAATCCTTTTATAAAGAACCCATCTAATGGTTAGCCTTCTGGGCTGTCAGGTGCCATAGGTTTTCCTTGTAGTGCTGTCCTTTGTGACTTGGAGCTTCAAGCATGTCACTTAGTTCCTTTTAATCTCAAATTTTCTCATACCTGCATCTTTCTTTCTTAAAGTAACATTGAGGCTAAAGTGGGATGACATAAGAAAGGACCCCCAGGTCAGGGGAGATGGTGGTCCGTCCCTGGGTCTCACTTGGTTGAAGCGATGGCAGACCGCATACCCGGCCTTGTCTCCTGACGGGTTGGCCCTGTGAGGGGTTGGAGAGTTCAGGTCCCCCACGCCCCGTCTGTGAGCTCCCCCCAGGTGCTGGGTCTCTGTTAAGCATCCCAGGGGTGGCTGTGGCCGGTGGTTCAGTGGGTCGGAGCGTCTTCCTGTTCACCAAAAGTCTACCAGTGTGATCCCCGGGTAGGTCACGTGCAGGAGGTAACCAACCCATGTTTCTCCCTCACATTAATGTTTCTCTGTTTCTCTCTCTCATCCCCCTTTCCTCTTCCTCACAATACACATATCCTCGGGGGAGAATTAAAAAAAGTCCCAAGGATGAACGTGACCACGTGTTTCCTCTCGGATAAAACTCACGGGCATCTCTCTCCTCCAGGGAGTTGCTTTTCTAAGGACACTGACCTCATGCTTGGTGCTCGTCCCACCCCCCGCACTGCAGGGGACCCAGTGCTGGTGCTGCTTCTCTGCAGACAGGGTCCTCTGTGCCCAGGCTTAGGCCCCACCTGCAGCTCCCTGGTGTGAGCTCCACCCAGGAGAGCCTGTCTGCCTGTGGGGAGTGCCCCCTTGGCGGTCCTGGTGCTCCACTGCGGGGCGCGCTTCTCTGCTCGGGGCGGGGGCAGACAGTGCTGACGAACAGGAGGTGTGTCTGCCCTGAGAGAGAACGCACTCACTGGCTAGAATGGTTTTCAGGCGCCTGTGTCTAGTAACGAGCCTGTCTGTGGTCCTTCTCCCAAGTTTCCCGTGGTAATTGGGATTTCTTTCTCGTTGCAATAGAATACGACGTCTCAGAATGTCACCAAACGGCCGTTGCAGCAGCTGCAGCCAACTGCTCCCAGAAACAGTAACTTGCGCGAGTTACCCATCGCGCCCTCGCACGTCATGGAGATGAGCAGCAGCCGCTGCGCCTCCACGCCGGCCTCTCACGGGAAGCCGGCCAGCAGCACGCCGCCCCCCGCGAGGCCCGGGCCGGGGCCCAGGAGCACGCAGGGGAAGGTGGATGTGAAGGCCAAGCCCGGAAGCCCTGGGGGGCAGCAGCCCAAGGAAGAGGCCAAAGCGGAGCCAGAGGTAGGCGCTGTCGTCAGAGAGGTGCTGGGCTCCGACGGGAAGCCGCACGGCTCACAAGCGCGTGCCTCCTGCTGAGCTCCGACCCCCGAGGGCCGCTCGCCAGGTCTTTGCCCCGCGTCTCTGCTGGGCCTTCCTCTCGGCCTCCTGGCCGTCCCGCAGACGTGCACTCCGACCTCCCCGGCGCCGGCACAGCGGCGTCCCGCACGGACACGGCTGGAGCTGTGCGCCACAGAGGCTGTACGCTAGGGCTCAGCGGGCTGGTCCCCGGGCCCAGGCCGGGTGGGGCGCAGACTGGAGAGGGCGGACGCTTCTCGTCACACTCAGCCATGTTTCCAGCCCCCATGCAGCTAGGGATGGTGCGTAGATCACGGGTGTGGCTGTGTCCTGTGGCACTGTGTGACAGGACCCGGTGCTGGGCCGGGATGGGCCGCGGGCTGTACTTAGCTGACCCTGATACACGCCGTTGGTGCTCTGTGACTCTCGCTCGGTTCCCATGGTGCACGACGAGGGGACGAGACTGCTTGGACTTTCGGCCTTCTAACAGGAGTCTTGCAGGGGTGGGGGGTGGGCATTCTTAATTGTTGCATTGTTACTGATTTTTAAATACGTGTAAATGTAAGATTGAATGGTACATACAGGTCAGTACGACGTGGTTTCCACTTGAGATCTTACTTGCACCTTGAATGAGTTTCTGCCACTTGCTAATGTTTTGGTAGGGCTGGTGCAGCATTAGTAGTGCTGGTCGTGAACTTTGTGATGGGCTCTTGTTCAGTATCAGTGGGGTATGGCTGAGACGGACCCATTGAGGCCACTGGTTGTGGGGCCTCTTTTCTAACCCAGAAAAGAAGTGGCTATGCTTGTCTGAGGCTTCTGGGCAGTCGAGGTTCAGTCCCGGGCTGCTTCCCAGACGCACAGAGACAAGCCACGGGCAGCATCTCGCACTGTGGGTGCTGACGCAGCGTAGCATGGGGGAGAGACGCCCTCGGGGCGACCCGCCCCTGCCAGCACTGTGGCCCTGAGCAAGTCACTTCACTGCTCACAGCCTTGACCTTCCTCACCGTGGGGCGTGTGTGCCTGGGACGAGATACCGTGAAGTTCTCTTGGACTGGAGTAAGTCAGCGTCGGGTGTGACCTCCATACAGAAGGGCGGTGGCGTGAGGAGCCCCCTTTGGTGGAGGCACAGCGAGTCACGGTGTGTTACTTGTGGGAAGGCCAAGCAGCACGGGCTCCACCTGCCGGCCAGTCGAGTCCGGAGGGGGTGGGCTTTCCTAGGAGCTGGGGTGGCCGCACGTTCCTGACCAGACGTGTGTGTGAACACGGAGTCGAGCCCTTCCTAGAAGAAGGGTGGCCTCTGGCTTTAAAACAACATATGAAACAACAATGTAGATGTGTAGACTTGATTGGGGCAGCTTATAAAAAGATACCTTTGCTGAAAATTGCATCCTTTCAGTTTACGTAGCTGTCGTTCATACTGTAAGCCGAGTGGGTTCGGAAAAACTGAGTCAGTGCGCTTCACTCCATGACAGCAGGGTCTAAACACCGGGGCAGCAGTGCCACGGCGGGCGGCCCCCCGTGCCGCCAGCTCAGCGGGGCCCCTCGGTGGGGCCGCCCCCACGGGGGCCGCCTGGCCTCCCTGCGCACAGGGACTCGCGGGGGCCGAGCCTGCGCTCTGTCTTCAGCTGCCTGCTTTCAGCCTTCTGTGCACGGGGAACGGACCGGGAGTAAACTTGTTTACTTCTCACACGTATTCGGTGTTTCTTACAGCTGATTTTCTTACGTCCACACAATTGGTGATGATACAATGAAAGACACACCTGTTCACCAGCCTTCCCACTGTGTTGTGGGATGCGCTGGAACCCCTCCTGGGGGCTGGGGCACGCCTCTGCTCCCCAGCAGGCTGCTCCCCCCGCCACACCCAGCACCCCGGCCCTGCGCCGTGTGACCGCTGCTCTCCTGTCACACCTGCCTGGGGCCCTCACCTGCCTTCAGATGTGCTGTTCCGTGTCTGCCCTTGACCTTGCAGTTAGATGATCGACCTGGTCAGAAGTGCTTCTAAAATGACAAGCAGGCCCCTGCGAGGGCCCGGCTCTGTCCTGTAGGTCAAGGGCATGGGCTTTGGGGGCCTCAGCAGGGTCTTCAGCTACATTTTGGTTTTAATTCCCAATTCTTAACATTTATTAATATCTGAGCTCTAGGTAGATTAAACCTTATTACATTCATTTGTGAAGGGTCTGTGAATCCAGGGTAGCTGTGACTGCATTTAAAGAAAATTACTGTGATTTTTAACAAATGCTTAACTTTTAATAAACTTTCCTGGTTTCACGGTTTTGATGAAAGAAAGTTACCAGACTTTCTGAGATTTTGGGGGCAGACTGTAGAATGGCCGGGCTGACTACTAAGCTTTCCTTACGTACCATTAATATTCCAGCGCTGCCATTGGCAGCATTTTGATTCTGAGGAGTGTGTGAGTTCAAGGTCAGAGAGATTGACTTGTGCTGTTCATTACAGCCAATTATTCTGTGACAAATGAGTTTGAGATCAGACTGAAATTCTGTACGAAAAATCAATAGTTCTAATCAGGCCCTTTCAGGTCATTTATACCCACCTTTTGTTGGCCCGTCAGAGCAGAGCCAGACAAAGCCTGTGTGACAGCGTGGCCCCTGCTGTGGCCACTGCCACTCGGAGCGTATTTTGATATCTTAAACGAGTGGTTTAATTGGATTCAGACATGTAAATGAATGGAAATACACATCCTTTCACTTTGTAATATTCTGATAAGATTTTCCAAATTAGCTTTAGCTGCGTAATTTTTTTCCCTCCCCAGGGGAAGGAGTTATACCTAAAGTCTGTAAGCAGATTTTGAATAGTGTCTTTCAAATTTTGAAGGAAGGGTTTGTGAATTTTGCTCTTCTGGAGTTGGTAGAGATGACAGGAGTGGCTGCCTGGCCCGGCGCTGCCCAGTAAACAGCGTGCGTTCTGTCTTCCAGTTCCCCGAGGAAGACGAGGAGACGAGGCTGTACCGCCTGAAGATCGAGGAGCAGAAGCGCCTGCGGGAGGAGATCCTGAAGCAGAAGGAGCTGCGCCGGCAGCAGCAGGCCGGGGCCCGGAAGAAGGAGCTGTTGGAGAGGCTGGCGCAGCAGCAGCAGCTCTGCGCCCCCGCGGCCCCTCCGGAGCGGGAGGAGCAGCCGGTGGCACCGTCCCCGTTGCCCACCAACGGGAACCCCTTGCTGCCCTTCCCTGGCGCACCGGTCCGGCAGAGCGTGAAAAACAGACTTCTCGTGAAGAGCCAGGATGCCGCTCCTCCAAACCTTCAGCCCAAAACCCCCAACTTCGTGCCGTCTGGTGCTAGCATGCCGTACCCGGGACAGGCGGTGAGACCACTGAAGCACTTGAGACACAAAGTCCTGCAGGTGCAGCCTGCGGACGGGGACGCGCCGCCCTCAGCACAGACTGCCCGAGGGACGTCCCTCCAGGGCCGGCCCCCGGACGCCAAGCCCAGCGCCAAGAGGACTGTCATGCACCGGGCCAACAGCGGTGGCGGGGACGGGCCACACATCAGCTCCAAAGTCAGGGTGATTAAGTTGTCAGGCGGGGTAAGTGGAGAGGTCACCACGCCTCCGGGGTCTCTGCACCCTTCCCTGGGAGCACCGTCCTTCCCGGAGAGGGCGTGCAGTGGAGGGGGGGCAGGGTGCCCCGCGCAGCCCCGAGGACGGCGGGCCTGCCCTCTGGCTGGACTCTGCTCCCCTGGGGCCCAGGCGTCTGTGGGTCTCAGTGGACGGCCACGTGGGGACCCCTGGCTCAGACCGTTCTCAGCGTCAGCTCCTTTCTGGAGACAGTGTGTGGTGGTCGCCCAGCCTGTTGTGAGCGTAAAGTTTCCTCTACCACAGAGCGAGTCATTTGTTGTGTGCAGCTTTCGGTGCAGTGAGCCCTGGGGCACGAAGGGAGAGCACACTGGTCTTCCCACTTGCCGTCCGCGGACAGCTCGCCCCGGGTCTGTGTCCTGGAGCCCTTTCCGCAAGCAAGGCGGGGTCGTGGCCGCTTCCAGGACGGGCCTATAGGCATGTGCTTGTGGCAGGCGGTCCCATCAGGGGGCAGGAGTGGGGTGCGTGCTCCTTACAGAAGGGGGCTCTCTTGCTGTGGCCACAAGGACTCCTGAAGCGTGTGCTGGACCACCCACGTGAGCATCCGCTGTCACAGCGCTCCCAGCGTGTGCACTCGTCTGTGAGCTGGGGCGGAAGCGGAAGCCGGCCGGTGGTGGTGGTGACCGGACAGACTGCAGACGGCAGCCCCGGCGGGGCTGGGGGGGCGCTGGCCGGGAGCACCCCCGGAGCGCCGCTTACTGGGTGCGGTGCGCGGCGCTCTGCCTGCGGGCCCGGGGACCGAGAGGGCACCGCGTCTTGCCGTGTGGGAGGGGCTCCCGCGGGTAATGCACACCCACGTTTTTGGCCCAAGCTTTCAGGAAAAAAATCTTTTAACTTTTAGATTCAATTTTTACTTATTTATATTTAGAAACAAAACCGGTTATCATGTTCCAGAGTATTATTTTGCATATGGATGTCGTTATTGCTTTCTGGACTCACACATGTAACACGGAAGCATAAATGAAAGAATTAAAAACACTTATATAGATACAGAACTAGTATTAACCGTGTATAACATGCATTCTTGTTTTTCCCTTAGAAATTTGGGCAAGAAAGTGTGCATTGTACACAACAGAAGAGGATAGTTTTTCACGTGCTGTAAAAAAATTTGTGATTGGGTAGTATGGATTGGAAATTCCACATTCAGTAAGACCCATAATTGTGTTTCACTTCAACCTGCTGCTTCTCAGTGCCACTCATTGCGATTCGAAATACTGATTAGAGTGACTCGTAGGTGGCCTGTGTCCCCCAAATTATTTTACCGTTGTGCACGTGCTGTCTTTAGACAAGGAGGCGGGCTTCGTCTCCAGGGTCTATGGCCTTTGGCTTTTGACTTTGTTTTCAGCTCACTTTGTCAGTGTCTCGCCTTTCCTCTGGAGTTGTGAAGGGGGCCTGGGGTCCAGGTCGGGAGTGGCCCTTCCCACGGCCCCCGAGGTCGGTGAGACGTGAGAGCCAAGTGTGGGGGGGCACTGGCGGGCCAGGTGTGGGTGCGGCTTGTCTGTCCAGGCGCAGCTGTCAGACCAGCCCGCGCCTTCCCTCTGGGGGAAACGTGTCCCTGACTGAGGCTCCTACCGTCTTTACCTGCAGTGGGGAAGAGTGTCGTTTACATCAGGCGGCATCCTGAGGCCGTGCTGTGTGACTTCACAGAGCACAGGGCAACAGCAGAGGAAGCTGACACGGAAACGGGTGTCTGCCAGACGCGGAGTGGCTCTGGAGCTGTGTCTGTTCCTAAGCGTGGTGAGCTGGCCAGCAGGTCTGGGGTCGGCATGCGGATCGATCCCACCAGGTCCTCCAGCAGCGTGGCGGCCGCTCGGACCGTCCGAGGATAGGCGGCCCCCTTGTGCTCCTCTGGACTAGCATAAGCAGCGTCTCTCCATGCCGGGCAGGGGGCGGGGTGGGCAGGACCTGTGTTTCAGAGAACATAGTCATGGTGGTGCTCATTCCAGGTGATTCAAAAGGAAGCCGTTCAGTTAGGAGTTTTCTGTGCACAGTTCTTCCGCCACTTATTCCTGTCCCCTCTGGTCCCTCGCTTCCCCGTGGGCTGTGGCGCTAAGGCCCTGGGCCTGGGCAGTGTGGGGCGGGGCCGGCAGTGGCAGGGAGGCTCTGCTGGGCCTGGCGTTGGGGAGGGCCGCGGGTGTGTTGCGCCTGCGCAGAGAGCTCTGTGTGTCTCGGGTTCGTGCTGAGAGTGGTCGGTTGCTAACATAATTAATTCCCTTGTCAGGCCGTTTTTTGTGTTTTACTGTGGCGTCTGTGTGCCCTGTTTGCGCAATGACACACTGCACTGTCTTTATGAGGTTCCCAGAAAGATCGGCCCGGAGTTCACTGGGCGGGGGCGGGGGGGGGCGCCCCCCGCAGTTCTGAGGTTGCTGATCACAGTGCCCTCTGCATCGGCAGCCTCCCGGGGCAGGGGCAGGGGACAGAGCCGGGCCCTGCTCCTGCTGGGGGTCCAGTCAGGGCAGCTGTCCTCTGGGCTCTGACTTCTGCATACAGGCTGGAGGGGCCTCGCGGCTTCCTCGGGGTCCTCTCGCCGTGCTGCGCCCGGGAGGTGACAGTGCGGCGGTCCCGGGGCCTGTCCTGTCTGCCCCGCTGCGCTCCTTAGCACCGAAGGAGTGACCTCTGGGTTTGGTGTGATGGGGCGCTCCGAAAGTGAGGCCGCCTGAGTCCCGGGCAGGGCTTGGAGTCCGCCCTCGCGCTGCCCGTCGGCGTCGATGCGTTGTCTTACCCTCCTCGTCCCTCCTCTGGGTCGCAGCGAGCGCGTCACAAAGGACGTCCTGTGGCTCCTTTCTTGGTGTCGGCTCTCACAGTCACGGGACCGTGGTCCTCTGCGTTCCCAGCTCCTAGCCGCTCTTCCCTCCCTTCGCGGGCTCCCTTTTGGGTCCCGCCTGTTGTGTGCCCCCGGGAACCCCTGTTCACGGGGCGTGGCTGAAGCCGGGCGGCCCGGGGAGACGGTGGCTTTGGAGGGGGAAGCGCTGGGGTGGCTGTCTGTTGTTAGTCGTCCTCGGGCCCCAGCAGTGCCCTCGCTTTTCCGACCCCGGCTCCAGCCTGAACGAGGTTCCTCGGGTTGCGGGGAGGGATGGGGAAGCGCAGCCCCCTCCCACGGAAGGCTCTTCTTCACAGGTGCCCGCCCTGCTTCCAGAGGGCTCCCGAGGCCCTTCTAGAAGTCCCTGTTGCGGTTCCCACGCCGTCTCGTGTCCTGGCCACTGTGCGCCCAGGCTCCCGTGCGCTCACAGCGTCCACGGGAGGGCCGCTCCCTCCCGCTGGCTGGTGAGGGTGGGGGTGGGGGTGGGCGACTCCGGGCTGTGGTGCTGGGAGCCCGGGTCACCTGGCTGCTGCCCCGCGGCGGAGTGAGGCTTCTGAGCCCTGTGCTCCTGGCCGTGGTTGGTGACAGCTATTGTTGCCGCTGCTTCTCCCCTAGTGTGACTTTTTTCTCAATGAAGGCTAACACTCTGTTTCCGGTGAGAGTACAGAGCTGCCCGAGCTGATTCAGAAAACTTCTGGGGGCGCTTCTAGACAAGGGTGATTGAGCCCCGTGGTGCTGGCCAGCCCTGACGGCTGTGAGCGACCGGAGAGCCCGCTGGGGAGGGTTCAGGGGGACGAAAGAGTGGCGTGGCTGGGGCCGAACAGGGGGTGGCGGGTTTCCGTCATCCCTGCACCCACTCCCGGAGCGTGGCAGGAGCTTTCTTGGTGGACATCGTTGACACGCTGGCGCGCGTGCCCCAGGCGGGGGTGGTTGGCTGCCGAGAGCGGGTGCACGCTGCAGACGAGAAGCGTTCTCGCCCCACGCTGCGGCTGTCCTCGGGGCCTCGGCCCGGGGGCCTGGGTGAGAGCGCGTCCTTCAGAGACAGCGCGGGGTCTCCGTGTGTTCGCGTGCGGGGCCTCGCACGGCACGCCTGTCGTCTGCTGTCCCAATTCTGAGTACGCTGCGGAAGGTGACAGGGTGAGGCCGGGCTCGGGGGTGGCGCGGGGGAGCCTGTGTGTGCGGTGAGTGCGGAGGCCCCGAGAGCGCAGTGCCGTCAGGGCCCTGGGCCCGTTGGGGGAATTCACGGGGGGCTGCCCAGGACCCCAGCCACTGTCCTTCTGTGAGTCCTGACAATGTTATCTGTCTTCTCAGTGTGAGTATCAAGTGTCTGTCATGGCACAGAAATTAATTTAATGTCACCTGAAGACATGCAATTAATCTTTCGGAGGTTTTCATAATACCTTTACAGAAAGAGTTGCCAGTTTGGCGGATTTGGACTTTGGGGTTTAGAAAAAGATAAGGAAAATTAATTTTTCATCAGGGTTAATACGAGCTAGCAGGGCCACAAAGGCTGAGAAAACGGTTGGGGAATTTGTCAAAGTGTTGTCAGTCTAGAATAATGCTGCCGCGCGTCTGATGGGTGTAATCAAGAGTTGAGATTTCTATAGAGAGGGATTAATCAATGTGCTCACCAGTGAATGCAAGTCAGCGATATCTCTTCTTCACGGGCTTTAAGAATGAAAATAAGATTTGATCTGTCAAATTGCAAGATGCCCTGGTGGTATCAATAGGACTTTTTATCTGTACATTTAAGCCATTTGTTATAAATAAATTTGTCCTGCTAATGTTGGTGGCCACAAACTGCATTTTTGTAAAGATGAAGCTGATAAAAAGTATTCCCTAATCTTTCTTAACTCAGGTAGTACCTTTATACTTAAGGAAAACTACTCCAAAGGCACATTTTATAAAAGATAGTCATTTGTGAAAAAGCCAACAAAAATAACGCATTTTCAGACTATAAGATGCACACCCCCATGTGGGAGGAGAGGGGAATGTGTCTTGTAGTTTGAGTGTAGCTTGTCTGGCTCGCGGGGGGGCGGGGGGGGTGGCTTGTGTTGTTTACATCATTAAATATTTTACCACATTTTTTGCTTCAAATTTCCCCCCTATTTTCCATCTCTAAGACCCAGGTGCATCTTATGGTCCGAAAAATTCAGTAGTTCCAGTTTAGTCAATGTGTTCTTTTCTTGTCTGTTTCGGAGGGTGTGACAGACATTTAGAGTGGCACCCAAGTGCTCCGCCATGGGATGAGTTTAGAAGTGACCTCTGCTGCCCAGAGGAGGGCGTTTCAGAGTGGACTCGGGGCTTTTGGGCCGGAGTGTGACCTGCCATCCACAGATGGCCATTGGTCTCCTGGCCTTCGGGAAACAGGGTTCCGAAGTTCCTGACCTGAATGGACGATGTTCTTGGATTCGCGTCTCCCGGCGCTCTGGCTCTGTGCCCGAGTTCTAGAAGACCCCTGAGAGACGTGTGTGCTGCTGGGGGTGGGGGTCTCTCTGTCTGAGTGGGGGCGGCAGTCTGGTCCCGGCCACACCGCATGAGGAACAGCTTCTGACTCTTTCCTCGTGTGGGCTGCAGCAGCTCTGGAATTCATCATTTCTCCCAAGAATTGGCTTTTCCTTGTGCCAATTCGAAAAGTAAGAATTGTTCTTTCAGTTTGGGGGGGGGGGGCAGGACTTTGTTTTTGTTAGAAAATGAGATAATTTGTTACTTACATAGTTAAGCCTTGAGTGCTCCACATGGGTTTCAGAAAGATGCAAAAGCACATTATTATACTTGTGTTTCATTTAATTCAGCTGAATGATGGGGAGACCTTCTGTTTCCAGGGGACAGCAGGCCCAGCTCTTCCAGGGTGACCAGGGCCTGGGGCTTTCATTTGTAAAGTGAGGGTGACGGTGTTTGCCCTGTGGAGGGCTGGAGGGCAGACAGCGTCCTGCAGACCCTGGAACCCTTCGGTCACAGTGCAGGCGTGAGGCAGACGTTAGCTCCTCCGCCCCTCCCCTGAGTGACTGTGAAATTCTCTCCTAGCTGGAGGTGAGGACCCCAGCAAGGCCTTGGAGGCACCTGCTGTGGAGTTCTGTGGGTCGTTTTCAGCTCTGGAAGGCACACAGCTTTGGCAGCCCCAAAAGCGTGGAGAGGCGCTTTGTGATACTTGTATTTCTGAACTTTATTTTATTTTTTAGAAATATATTTTATTGATTATGCTATTACAGTTGTATATTTTCTCTCCCCTTTGTTCTCCTCTACCCTGTACCCCCCCAATCCCCCATCCGGTTCGCGTCCATGGGTCATGCGTATAACTTCTCTGGCTTCTCCATTTCCCATACTATTCTTAACCTCTCCCTGTGTATTTTGTACCTGCCATCTATGATACTTAGTCCCTGAACCTTCTTCCCCATTCTCCCCCTCTCCTCCCCCGCTGATAACCCTCCATGTGATCTCCATTTCTGTACTTCTGTTCTTGTTCTAGTTGTTTTTTAGGTTCAGTTGTTGGTAGTTGTGAGTTTGTTGTCATTTTATTGTTCATAGTTTTTATCTTCTTTTTCTTAGATAAGTCCCTTTAACATTTCATATAATAAGGGCTTGGTGATAATGAACTTCTTTAACTTGACCTTGTCTGAGAAGCACTTTATCTGCCCTTCCATTCTAAATGAAAGCTTTGCTGGATAGAGCAATCTTGGATGTACGTCCTTGACTTTCATGACTTAGAATACTTCTTTCCAGCCCCTTCTTGCCTGCAAGGTTTCTTTTGAGAAACCAGCTGATCATCTTATGGGCACTCCTTTGTAGGTAACTGTCTCCTTTTCTTGTGCTGCTTTTAAAATTTTCTCCTTATCTTTAATCTTGGCTAATGTACTTACGTGCCTCGGTGTGTTCCTCCTTGGGTCCAACCTCTTTGGGACTCTCTGGGCTTCCTGGACTTCCTGGAAGTCTGTTTCCTTTGCCAGATTGGGGTAGTTGTTCATTATGTTTTCAAGTAAGTTTTCAATTCCTTTCTCTTCCTCTTCTCGGACCCCTGTGATTTGGATGTTGGAATGTTTAAAGTTGTCCCATAGGTTCCTAATCCTCTCCTCTTTTTTTTTTTTTTTAATTCTTGTTTCTTCATTCTGTTCTGGTTGAATGTTTATTTCTTCCTTCTGGTCCAAACTGTTGACTTGAGTCCCAGTTTCCTTCCCTTCACTGTTGATTCCCTGTACATTTTCCTTTAATTCACTTTCCATAATCTCACTTCTTCCTCTATTTTACAACTGTACTCCACCAATTCTGTGAGCATCCTGATCAACAGTGTTTTGGACCCTGTATCTGATAGGTTGGCTGTCTCTGCGTCGCCTAGTTGCATTTTTTTCTGGAACCTTGATGTGTTCTTTCATTTGGGCCATTTTTTTTTTTTTTTTGTCTTGGCGAACCTGTTACATAGTGAGGGTCAGAGCCTTAGGTGTTCACCAGGGCGGGACAACCCAGGTGCTGGGTTGTGACACTGTCTGTGGGGGCGGGGTCCCAGAGGGAACAGTGCCGCTTGCTCAGCTCTCTGCCGGCTTTCAGTCACTGCCCCACTTGCCGCAAGCCAGGGGGGCCCTCCTGGTGCTGATTCCTGGGTGGGTTTGTGCACGTTCTAGGACCCCGTGGGTCTCTCCAACGGACTCTCCTGTGAGGCTGGGAGTTTCTCCTGCCACCTCAACCCTCACAGGTGTTTTCAGTCAGAGGTTTGGAGGCTTTATTTCCCGCACTGGAGCTCTGGGTTGTGTGATCTGTCTCGTTCCCCAGTTGTTCCTCCCGGTTTATCTGTGCGTGAACATGGGACCGCCCTGTCCTCCAGCCGCCTCCTGGCCACGAGTCCTCTCCACCCGGCTGTCTGTCTCCACCCTCCTACTGGTCTGGATGGATGTTTCTTCTTCAGCTTCTTGGTTGTCGGACTTCCATACAGTTTGATTTTCTGGCAGTTCTGGTTGTTTTTTGTTTTTAAATCTGTTGTTGTCCTTGTTTTGGTTGTGTGAGGAGGCAGAGTGTGTCTGCCTACGCCTCCGTCTTGGCCAGAAGTTCTCTTACCCTGTATTTCTGAACTCTAAATGGGGTTCACACCTGTATGAAAGAGTAAGCTTTTCTTGAAAGGAAAATGAAAAGTTAGAACTTCATTTTTTTAGGACTCATATCTGACATGAATACAGTCAGATGTAAATGATCACAGTTATTCAAAGTAATAATGAAGAAGATTTTTCTTTGGGGTGCTCATTGACTAAGTATCTGTGTTCTCAGTTCCCAGTTTGAAAGGCGTTGGTGTTGTGCACTTGTCACCCAAGTATCGGCACTCACCGAGTACCTTCAGGCGGGCCAACAGCGACCCCTGGGGCTGGTGCAGGCCCTTCTGGGCACGCTGCAGCTGGTTTTCCCGGGCGCCTGCCTTCCGGCTTGGGTCACGCAGGCGCTCCCTCCCGTCCGCAAGGTCTGTGCGGGCCCCTTCCTTCAGGCCGCCCTGGCCCGCCAACGGGCCTGACTCCGCGGGGCAGCGTGGGCCTCGGCTGTGCCCGGAGGCCGGCCTTCGTGGTCTCGGCCTGACGTGTAGCAGGCGTGACTGTGCCGTCGGCACTGCCGTGCCCTCGGGCGTGAGGTCGGTGTCGCTCAAGAAGCCGGACAGCTGCAGCGGCTAAGGAGAGCAGGGTTCGTGAGTGGGAGTGGAAGGGAAAGTGGGGCCAACCGAGGGAGGTTAGGACTCACTCGGTTGCGCCCGGTTGTTCTTTAGATCGGGGTTTTTAAACGCAGAAGCCTGCGGTCGGGGCGTCAGCGCTGGATGGCCTGCAGCTGGTGGCTGGGGGAAGCTGCATCCTGGCATGCCAGTCAAGCCGACCCCAGACCCTGGTCTTCCTGGGCAGGGCCCGCGGGCAGCTCCCCACGGTGCCGTCTTCTCGCCTGGTGATTTTCATCCCTCCTAGGCCTGCCTCGGTGTAGCGTTGGGCCCGGGCACGCCGAGGCCCTGCCGGCACGCACGGAGCCCCTCCGTGTTCAGTGTGCTCTGCGTGCTGGTGTTCGGACAGCCGAACAGCCCTGCGCTGCCCGAGTGTCCGCTGGGGTGTGGCTTGGTGGACAGAGCAGACTTACTGGGGTCTGAACACCTGGGTCTCTGTAGACGTTTAACAAGATAGCACGGGTGCCAGGTGGCCTTGAACCCTCGCCTCCCTCGCCTTGTCAGGCGAGCTTCCAGGGAGCCCCTTAACATGGGAGACCCCCCAGAGAGTTGAGGGTGCAGGCACGGCCAGGTCGTGACTCATATGGGTGGGGAGCCGAGCTGTGGGGGGCGCCTCGGGGGCCCAAGCTGTGACATGTCAGCCCACGGGAGGGAGAGAAGTTTTCAGAACCGCGTGACTTAACACGTATGTCGTGCGTTTATGAATCTTGTGCGGACATAGTTTCAGCAGGAGTTTAGATGAATTACTGTGGGATGGATCACTGGCTCTTAAGGAAGATGGGGACATGTTGTACATACCCTTAAAAATGTTTTTGGCGTAGAAAATTTCACAGCCATTGAATAATTGTGCTCTTAGCATAGGTCGTCACCGCCCACCCGGGGAGCCTGCCGCACCTCGGAGAAAAGGCCTTGGGGAGAAGTTCCGGGGCGCCCGCCAGCAGCCTGCTCATGTGGACCACCACCCCGTGGGGGGCCCGCCTTCCCGGGGCTCCGTCTTCACGGGGTGGGGGGGCTCCTCCACCGGTGGGGTGCCTCTCAGCCAGAGCATGTGTGGGGACAGCAGTGACACGCATCACTGAGGCAGCCACCGGACGCCGAGGGGCTGCCTGGCTCTGGCGTCCCCGGCCCCTTCTGGACAGTGCGGTGGCTGACGAGCCTCAGAGCGGCTGCGCCTGGGTCCCGCCTCCGAGCTTCCCATCCGGTGGCTCCCGGTCAGCGCCCAGGGTCACGGGTGCGGAAAGCCGCACGGTGACGGGGGTGCGCGCTTGTCCAGGTAGTTGGGGTAGGAATGGGCTTGGGAGGCAGCGCTCGGCCCTGCACCCGCGGGTGTGAAGGGGGCGCCAGCAGCCCCCAGTCCTGTTCGGCTGTCCGGATGAGCACTGCCCGTCCCGGCAGGGTGGTCCTAGTCTGCTCTCAGGGAACGAGCTCAGCCCAACTGACCCTTTTTCTAGCATTGACCCAGCCTTCCTGTCCTGGGATCTGTCTTCCGTGGCCGTGGAGTGCGGTCCGTTCTCCGTGTTGCCGAGTCAGTTTGCGGAGATGCCGGCGCGGTTTCTCTTCGGCGTGTCCACGGGGTGTGTTCTTTTGTGGCTGTCTCTTCCCCTGTGTCTGTTTCTGCTCCGGGGTCAGGGCAGCCTCGGCCTCGGGGATGAGGGGACGCGAGTGCTGCTCTGCGTCCTGGAAGGGCGTGTGAAGACGGGCGGCCTTCTTCCCCGGGGCAGTCGGTGGGGTGAGCCGCTGCGTCCGCTCGGGCCGGACCTTCCTCTCCGGGCACCTGGGTCTCTTCCTGAGTTGGTTTGGGCGCCTTGCGTCTTCTGTGGAATGTGGTGGTTTTCTAGATTGTCTGGTGTGTTGGCATGAAGTTGTTCATGATACCCCTTTTAATTTTTGTAGCACCGGTTCTGATCATCTCTGCCCTCTTCCTGATCTCAGTCATGGTGAAGTTCCGTTTTCTTGATCAGTTTAGTGAAAGGGTTATTCATTTCGTTGGTCTCAAAAACCCAACTTTTGGTTTCATTGATTTTTCTCTTTTTCCTGTTTACTATGTCATTGTCTTTCGCTGTGCTCTGTTTATTTCCTTCTATTTTTTTCTCCTAGCTTCTTCAGATAAAAGCTCACGTACTGATTTTACATGTTTTTTCCTTTCTGATATAACTGCTGTAGTTGCATCCCCAGGGTTTTGATACGTTGTATTTTCATTTAGTTCAGAGTATTTGTTCGTTCACAGCCTGGTTTCCTAGGGCTTGACCCTGCCACCACGCAGCTTAGCAGTCAGTCAGCCCTTGGGAGGACTTGGGTCGGGTCCCTGGGTCCCTCGGCTGGCGGTCCATGCAGGTCCGAGCCGCACGCGCAGCCCCCAGGCTCCTCCCTCCTGCCGCCCGGAGGCCCCGCACGGGGCGGGGGCGGGGGGGGGGGGGGCGCTGAGCCAGGCCCTCGGTGGTTCTCCCATTGCCAGGACTTCCTCACTCTCGTTCTCATATTTCGGGCCGCAGGCTGTCAGCTCTGTGGGCCTTCCCGAGCCCCCTGGGGGCCCCGCCCCGCTGCCCTGCGTGCCCTGCACTCACCATTCCGTGTCCTGTGTCCTGAGGTGCTCGTGCCGGACAGTTTTGTGCATCTACATGCTCGGGAGGGGGCGGCTTTGCCTGTCTCCCCGTGCTTCCAGGGCCACAAGCCTCCCTTCTGGGTGGCTGTTCCATCCCATTTTTTTCTTAGGTCCCATTAGTTGGGGCAGTTTTTCAATAATCTTACTGCTCCAGTCCCTGTTCCTTCCCTGTGTTTCGTTGAACTGTCTCCGAGAGAGGCGTTCAGGGGGAGACAGGCAGACTCCATGGGCTCCTTCTGTGCCCGGTCGGTCACCAGGCTCCTCCCGGAAAGCGCTGCGGAGCAGGCAGTCTACGCGGGGAAGGGTTCCCAGCCCCGATCGCCGTGTCCCTGGGTGCGTCTGCGCAGAGCGTGGTGCTCGCGAGTCTGCACAGGCTGTCCGCCTCCGAGTGTCCGTCTCTGTCGAGACGACGTAGCTTAGCTGGGCAGGGTCTGGCTGTCTGGTGCCCACGCGTTCTTCCTTGGCCCTCTGTGCCGGCCCGACACTGCTGGGGCCTGGGGGGCACAGCCCGAGGGTCCGTGTGCTGCCCTCGGCGTCCTGATGTCCGCAGTGCAGCTTGATGTGCGCTGCTTCCTGCACACGTGGTGGTGTTTACGGTCACGAGCTGAGGGAGCATTAGTGAGATGCAGAAGGCGAGGTTTCTGGTACTTGGGACGCTTTTACCAGAATACACGAGTTCCCCTTCTGAAATCATGTGGCTGCGGGTGGCACCTGTGCCTTAGCAGAGGGGGTGACGGCACTCACCGGCCTGTAAGCCCTGTGCCCCCAGTCCGAGAGTCCGCGCGCTCCCTGCTGTGTCTGAGGAAGGGCGGGCCGGACACGCGCCTGGGCTCACCACTACAGCCAGGGGTGCGAGAACGTGGGGGCCCGCCCGCCACAGGGTGGAGCCGCCGGGGAGGGTCAGAACCAGTGCGCACGCATGCTCTTGTGGTGTGAACACGCACGCTCCTCGGGCAAATGGAAAATGCACACAAAGTATGAAGTGTGTTCAAGTTCAGCGCTGTCCCGTGAACTAAGCAGCACTGACTTGAGTCACAGACCTCCCGGGTGGGCAGTCCACGGGCTCAGTGTTTTCGTTTTGAGGGGTTACTCAAACCCAGACACCGTCAGGCGAGATGCGTCCTGGTGGCTCCAGTGCCGAGGCAGGTTCCGTGTTCTGGGGTTGGACGACTTGCCTCGCGGTTGAAGGCTCACTGGTGCGGCGGGCGGGGTGCCGGGCCGCGCAGACACTGACCAGTCTGCTGCCTTGTTCCTTTCAGCAGGGAGGAGAGAGCGATGGCTTTTTTCACCCGGACGGCCAGCCCCCGAGGCCCCCCCAGCCCCCCGAAGTGAGACAGCAGCCTGCCCGCAAGGTGACACTGACCAAAGGGGCCCTCCCGCAGCCCCAGCACCTGCCGGGCGGGGCCCACGTGCACTCGGCCGGCCCTCCGGGCATCAGGAGCACCCAGGGGATCCACCCGGCCAAGAAGGTGCGCCTGCGCCCCCTTGGCGCCGTGGCCCGCGAGGCTGGCAGGTCTGACGGGAGGGAGTGCCTGGCGCACGGGCGTGCCCACACCAGGGGACGAGGGACCCCAGTTTCCTTGGCTCTCCTGCTGCTTGCAGAAGCACGCCTCCTGTCGTGACTTCCTAGTGGCTCGGCCCCGGGACGGCGCCCGCCACGAGGGTGCGGCGGCTGCCTGCTGCTCAGAGCCGGGCCCTGGGGACAGCCCAGCCCGGCACGCTCTCCCCACCTGCTGGCTCTGCAGACTCCACGGGCGGCCTGTCTCCTCCTCAGCACCCCAGCTGGCAGGTGGGGGTCCGGGGCCTTGTGGGCAAAGCGCCCTGCCCAGCAGAATGGCTCCGACCATGACTGTTGAGTCCGTCCCTCGCCCGGTGGGCAGCAGGGCCGTGGGCAACAGGGCGCTGTGTTCTCCGACCCCTCCTGCTGGGGCGGGTGTTCTCCATCTGTGAGCTGGCTTGCGGCCCCTCTCCGAGGGCTGAGGAGCCTTGTCCCCTGTGTCCCACGGGTGGAGGGCCTGCCTCTGCCCCTGGAGAGGGGCCCCTGCGCAGCCTGCCCAGAGTCGTGCCCCATGCCCTGTCTGAGGAGATGGGCCGGGGGGGTGGGGCAGCAACACCCGCTGGGTTTCTCCTGGAAAGCTCTGGGACCACCTGGTCCAGCCCGCCTGCCTGTGGTGTGCCGGGGCGCTTGAGGAGTAGTGTGGGACGTGGAGACAGCTCTGGGTCTGGACAGTGTCTGTGCTGCGCTGGTGCATCACCCCCTAGCCGGGTGACGATGTGGGCTGAGGGGGGTCTTCCGTTCTTGCAGCAGGAGACAGGTGGGCAGACCCAGCAAGCCGTGTGTGCAGGTGCAGCCGCTGGGGGTGCAGTCAGGGCGCCCCGTGGATGTGCGGCGAGGAGGCCTTGGGGAAGCACGCCGCCCGTGCTGCTCTGCGCCCGGGGCGGGCGCTTCGGCCCTTCTCCCCCGTGGCTCGCGCACACCGATTACCGGAATTCTGTGGCACGCTGAAAAATGCTGGTTTTTGCCAAGCTAACAAAAAATAGGCGTAATTCTGTTCCATTTGCACTGAATGGCTTTTGTTGTGTTGGCTGTTGCCATTTTTTTATTTGACAATCCAAGGGGGGTCCACCTGGTACTGCACGTGTTGAACACCCTCGAGGTACCCTGGGGAGGGACAGTCGCTGTCTTGAACGAAGCTCCACCCACGCCCCTCGTCCTGACCTCCATTTTCCTCCGGTGATGTCGGCGCTCTAAGCTTGGTGCTCTGGCAGAGGATATCGTCGCCAGTCTGTAACTTGCAGTTCCAGCTCAGGGAGGTGGTTCAGCGTCCACGTGCGCTGGGTCGGCGACGCGGTGGCTTGCGGGGCCTGCGTGGTGGCAGTGGCGGCACCCCCTGCGGTGCAGGCCTGGAGTGTGGAGGGAGAACCTCGGGCTCTGGGGCCGTGAGGGCCGACCTGACTCCTGAGGGTGCCACTTACAGCACGTTCCTGGGCCCCGGGGTCCTCTGCTCACACCCAGCACGGTGGGAGCGCAGAAGGGGCGTCGCGGTCCGGCTGCGCCGCAGGCCGGCCCTTCCTTTCAGTCGGCTGGGTGGCGGTGTCTCCTGCAGATGTTCAGTTCTCCTCTGAGAGTGGGCAGAAACCGTAGGAAATGCGTAGCTCGTGGTCCATTCTAATGGATTCTGAGTTATTTGCTCATTTTTATGTCTTAGCAGTTGTGCAGAAAAACGCAAAACTTCCCAACTGACCAGTCGCTCTTGTCATTGGCAGGTCCTCATGCACGGGAGAGGCCGGGGCGCGGCGGGGCCGATGGGCCGCGGGCGCCCGATGCCCAACAAGCAGAACCTGCGGGTGGTGGAGTGCAAGCCGCAGCCCTGCGTCGTGTCCGTGGAAGGCCTGTCGTCGTCCACCACCGACGCCCAGCTGAGGGGCCTGCTCACGTCGGTGGGGCCCATCCAGGTAGGCCGCGCGGCTCGCGGTGTCTGGGCGCTCTGTCCCGTGATTTCTCATCTTGGTGCGTGCAGAGTGTGGGTCACTGCATGTGAAGGTGGTGCATTTCAGAAGAGAGGTACTCCTGTGTTCACCTGCTGTCGGGACTTCGGCCTCAGAGGTCACTTGGAAATATTCAGATGCTCACTTACAAACTTTATGGAATAATTATTCCATCAGAACAAATGATGCTTTGAAATCCTTAAGTTACCCCAGAGTTTGCACAGGCACTCGTGTAAGTAGTGTTTTTCTGCCCCACGCTTGTTTTGTCTGCAGTAATGTAGAACTTGCGAAGTGTGCAGCCTCCTTGGCCTGAATTCCCAGAAACAGCCTCCCACGCTGACGGCTGTGGGGCGTGGGTTCGGCTTTACAAACATGGAACAACAACACGGACGGCGTTCCGGCCCCTCGGTTTGAAAACTGGCTAAAACTCCGAGAGCTTCGGGGTTGCTGCCGGGCTGTGGGGGGGACGGACTGTGCTCGGGGGCCTGTCGGCTGGGGCGCCTGCAGGCGCCCACCGGGCGTTCCCGCAGTGCTCCTTCGTCTCGGCCTTCCCGCCGGGCGTCACCCGCCCTCCCCGCCAGCCCACGTCCCGGCGCAGAGCATGTTGTGCGCATGACTGAGGGAGACACGAATCTGCAGGAGCGCCAGCGCCTCCTCTCAGGGCGTGCTGTGGCCGCGGCGTCGTGAGCGAAGGGAGCATGTCCAGGGGAGGGGAGCAGGCCCGGGCAGCTCCTCCCCAGTGCGTGTCAGGTCTCCTGTGCTGCGGAGCGTTCCCGAGAGCGGGGAGCAGTGTGCGTGAGCGCCGTGGAGACGCTCTGCCTCTCCCAGGGCGGCGGCAGGGTCCGCCGTGTTGCACACTGTGATGACAAGGTGACTCAGGACGCTGGCTTCTGTTGAAGAGTGCACCGTCCGTGGGCGGGGTGGGCAGCTTCCTTGTCATCAGAAGCACCGAGCCCAGGGAGTCTGCAGCGGTTCCCAGACAGGCCCCAGGCTTTGGGACTCCTGGGCAGAAAAAGAGCGGACCCGGGAGGGCACGCAAGTGTGGCTGTCCTGCTCTGAGACTCAGGCCCGCTGTGGCTGTGGATTTGGGGTCAGATCACAGGTCAGCAGGGAGCCTAGGCGTGGAAGTCCTGAGGACCGGGGCTTCCTGTGAGGGCTGGTGTTGCAGCCCACTGTCCTGCTGCCTGCGTTGGGGCGGGGGGTGGCGGGGGGCTCGGGTCGCCCTCGGTGGTTCTCCAGCACGCCCTCGAGTGGGTGCTGCATCCCGACCCTTGGCCAGTGCCAGCGGCGTCCATCGTGTTGACGGAGGCTGGGGGTGGTCACCGCGAATAGCAGCACTGCCACCCAGCCTTACTGTGGCCGTCTTAGAATCGGAACTCTGCATTTTGGAGTTCTGCCTCTCTGGGATGACCCCCCCAGCCCCCGCCTTTCTGTCCGCTGTTCCAAGGAAGGAAGGCCCGCGGGCGTCGTGTTAGCGGTCGAGGTCTGAGGGGGGGCACGCACCTGAAGGCCACCAGAGCCGTTCTGCGATGGCTCCTCCTCATGGCGGGGGGGGGGGGGGACGTTCTCAGGTGCCTCGGTCACCCCTGGAGCGAGGCACAAGGGGTTCCCCGGCCCTGTGAAGTCCCCGAGGACCGCTCCTGCTGGACCGTGCACACCCCAGGGCCGAGCCCTGCGCGCCGCGCTGCTGCCAGCCTCGCTGCCGGGCGGGGTCTGAGTGGGGAGCTGTTGCTAAACCTTCAGTCGCAGATGCTGAGCTTCTCACGCCCACGTGACACCGGTGTGACCAGCCTCTGCGGCAGTGCTGGAGTGGCGAGCACAGATTTTAAAAAAGGTCCTTACTACACTGTCGTGTTGCAGTGACGGTGTACATGTGAATAGGCTGGAAAGGGATGGGGTGCAGAGGCCTCCCCCTGGCTGCTGCAGCCGAGCCCTTGGGCTGTGGCGCCACCTCGCGCCCACGTGGTGCAACAGCAGCAGTGGCCGTGCACTGGGAGGACGCTGCTCCCCGGGCCCTTGGGTTCCAGAGTGGCAGTGCGCACTCTCTCTGCCGCCCCAGCCGCAGGGCCCTCGAAGCGGCACCTTGCCCGCAGATTGTGTCTCCACTTGAACTACGCTCACACACCTCCCCGGAGAGCCCGCCTCAAAGGCCTTTGTGTCTGCAGATGCTCGTTCACACAGGGAGGATGAGTACCGTTTCCAGCCAGGGGGAGGAGTGGCAGGAGGGGGTACACGGCGGTTCCAGGGCTCCAGGTGAGAGGGCGCAGTGAGAGTGGGAACCTGGCTGTCACCTGCAGGCACACGGAAGGGGGAGTGAGGGCAGGGCTTGCGGAGGCCCAGGGCTCTCCAGGGACAGGGCCCATCCCTCATGCAGGCGCTGGCCCTCCCCGCCTGCTCTGTCCAGAAGGCGGGGCCAGGTCAGCCCCAGGAGCAGGGCAGTCACCACTTCCGAAGCCCCTTCCTTCGTGGTCTTTGTTTCCCTGTTGGCTGAGCGGTACCCGACGTGCTGAGAAAAGCTTGTCACCTGTGACGGCTGAGACGCCCTGGCAGAGAGACAAGAGGCCGTTTCCTCCCGAGAGTGCAGAGCTCCTCCTCACTTCGGGGTCCCCTCGACCCCCACGCAGTAATAGCCGGTGCTTAGGTGCCACCTGTCTGTGCCCAGTTCTGTGATTGTCACCGTGTCTCTGCCAGTGTCCACCTCCCTTTCCCGGCGGTCCTGCAGCTGCTGCAGGCCACCGGGCTGCCAGCCTGAGAAAGCATCCCAGTCCGCGCAGACGGGCCCCCTTGAGCGCTGGGGAGGGAGGGTCCCATTGGAGAGTCTGAGCAGAGGGCGCCCGGGCCGGCGAGAGCACCTCCGGCCCTGAGCCTGGCTCCGCGCGAGCGGGAAGGGCCGGCGAGTGACGCGGAGGACACGGGTGTCTCCAGGGAAAGCAGCCTGCCCCCAGGCACCCAGGGCCTCTGGGGAGGAGGACAGGGAGGCCAGACGCCCCCAGGCCTGCGGACGGTCTGGGCGGGCCGCGGGCCCCGGAGTGCTCGCGCAGGCAGGTCGGCGGAGGCTGTCCCCCAGTGTCCCCGGGCAGTTAGGAGACAGGGCGAGGACACAGGGCTCTGAGGAAGGGCCCGTCTTTGGGGAAGGCGGGGTGGCCCGGCGTGGGCGTGGGCGTGGGGCGCTCAGACGCACACGGCAGCTGTGTCGGAGAGGACCGGACCGCTGCTGGTGGCTTGCTGCGGCTGGGTCGGGACTGCGTCTGCGTTCGTCGTCACAGCTGGAGAAGGGGAGTGGTTTTTGGGATTGTGCAGAGGAGCCACGATCGATCTGGCGACATCGGTGTGGCATGGGGCTGCCCAGGACTCTGCCGCAAAGGCTCCCCATTACTGCTCAGGCCCCTTTGGGACAGCCCTTGCTGCTCCTGGTGCCTCCTTGCCAGCAGGAGAGACCCCCGAGTCAGGTCCTGGGCCTGTCCCCTCAAGGGGCCACTCCGACACAGTTCCACTGTTGTGTTGAAACAGGTGAGACTGTCGTTGGCTCTAGGTGGGGACTGCCTGAGGGTGTGAAGGGCTGCCAGCCAGAGGGAAGCGAGCCCAGTGGGTCTGCCCGCACGGACTCGCAGTCCTGGCCGGGAGCGTGTGTCCCGGCAGGGAGGGGGCCGGGCAGTGGGCAGCGAGGGCAGCTCTCCGTGAGCAGGTGTCCTGGGCAGTGTGGCCCCGCAGCCCCACCTGCGTGGGCTGCTGAAGAGCCAACGTGAGGGTTCTCGCCGTGTGTGCGGTTTACAGTGGGGCGGGTGCTCGTCCTTGGGGCCGTCTGAGGCTGCCCTGTCGCCAAGGGCTGACCAGGGAGCCAGGTGAGTGGGAGGTGGGGACAGAGGGGCTTCGAACCCCAGGGGGAACGCGGGCCTGCCTGTTGCCAGGGCCTTCCAGAGCGGCGGCGGCGAGCCAGCCTTGCCGCTGCTGGCGCCGCATGTCCTCTCCTGTGCTGCTTTCTGAGGACGGTGCACGTCGCTTTGATAAGTTGAAAGGGGACAGTTTTTGCAATTCATTGTCATATCTAGAAAATAGGGTTTGTTTGTTTATTTTGAAAAGGCACCAAAATGCAAACAAGAGGGACCAGGCAGGAAGCAGACTTGGGATGGTGTTCTGGCCCCGACCGCCCGCACGCCCCCTTGCAGAGGCGTGTTCCTGTGTCACGCGGCAGACGGTGCGGACGCCGCCCTCTGCCCTCATTCCACGCTGGGGCGTCGCCCCGGGAGGGGCACCCACTGCGGCCGGGAGGCGTTTTCCTGTCGGAGAGGAGCCTGGCATTTCAAACCCAAGACACCGCGGACGGTCGCTCGATGGGCAGGCCTGCGAGCCGGGGGCGCTCTCAGGGTGCCTGCCCTGGGCTCAGAGGCGGCGCTGAGGGCAGACTGCCCGCTGCCCTGGCCAGGCCTGAACGCCAGGCCTGGGGAGCGCGTGTGCTCTCGGGGCGTGGCTCCCCAACGGACGCTGTTCGAGGGATCCAAGTGTCCGTTTGAACTTGAATTTTGTGTTAAGTCCAATGTTTGCACATGTGCTTCTTTACCACACAACGTGACGCTACCATGTCTGTGTTCTCTCTAGAGTTTACAGATGCTTCCCCAGCAGCGGAAAGCCATCGCTAAGTTTAAGGAGCCAGCCCACGCGCTAGCGTTCCAGCAGAAGTTCCACAGGTAGCCGTGGCCTCCGCGGTCAGTCGCAGGGGCTTGGGTGCAGGGGGCTGCTCCTCTGCCGGCTGCTCTGGGTCAGACGTGCTGCTGCTCTGCATGCCGGTGCATGGGCCCGTCCCGGGGGAAGCACACAAGGACGCGCAGTGGGCACTGCTGTCTTCCTGAGGGGGGTGGGGGGCGGGTGGCATTGCTGTTGGCCTGTGCTCCCCTGGAACCGGTGCTCCTGCCTGGGCCCCCACCCCCACCCCCAGAGCCCTCTCGGCCCCGGGGAGCCGGCCCTGGCCTGCAGCGCTGACGGCGGCGGTCTCTCTCGTCCCCGCAGGCACATGATAGACCTGTCCCACATAAACGTGGCCCTGATTGTCGAGTGACTCCCGGCAGGGAGGCCGACCGCACACGCAAGCTGAGGAGTTTCTTCGAGGGAGCTGCCGCGCCCGCCGCTCGAGCCGCAGTCTCCGCCCCGCCTGCCGACCGTCCGGAGCGCCGGGCAGCCCAGCGCTGCTTCCGGGGGAGCTGGACTTGTGGGACGCGGCGGGCCGCAGTTCGGTGTCAGATGGCTTCAGACTCTGTCGTCACCCCGAGAACTCGAGTCCTTGTTTTCTTTTGTGTTCGAAGTGCTCACAATGCATGTAGACATTGTTCTTCGTGACCTCACTGTCTGGCCGACCGAGCGCTCCCCGTGACTCAGGGTTAGGGAGGGAGGTCAGCGGCAGGTTCTCTGAGCTTTTCACAGCGAAGAACACTTGATAATGGTTGCACTTATCTTCAGTGCAGGCTAGGCCGTTGTCTTTCCCGGGAGCCCCCGGAGGCTCTCGGACCGCAGGCGGAAATACGGGTGGCCGTGACTGCCAGCTGCGTGTCCTGGGGAGCGGGGCGGGGGTGCCCTGTGCGGCTCAGTCTGCTTGTTGTACAGGGTCTGGACGTGCCCGCTGCACATTCTGAGTTCCTCAGGGGCCTGCCCGCCCCATTTAACTTCCCAGATAAGGCGAGGACCCAGCGGTCACTGCCGTGCTGCCCTGAGTGCAGAGGAGCTGTGTGTGCTCCTCTGGCCGCCGCCCTTGGGGCGTCCGCTGCCTGGTGGGGGGCACAGTGCACCTGCCGGGCAGGGAAGGGCAGCCCAGAGCTTGACCGGGCCTGGGTGGTGGTTTTCTCTTTTTCTAAATGCAGCGCAAAGTGGCAGGACCCCAGCACTGGCTCTTGGCATGCACCGTTCTTTGGAGAGCTGGTTATTGCTTTGATTAACCTTTCTTCTTCTCCTTCTCTTCCTCCTCCTTCTTCTTCTTCTTTTTCTTCTTCTTTTTTGAAGGCCTTCTGAGTGGGCGGGGCACTGTCCTCCAGCAGACCTGAGAGCAAGGCGGCCTGGCCCTGGCCCGACTCTCTCCGTGGCGTGTGCTGTGAGTGGGCTGCGTCACAGGGATGGCGAGACCCGGGTGAGGTCGGTGTGTCCCCCCTGTGACTCCGCCTGGGCGATTCTGCGGAGGCCCCATTAAGGGGACCCGAGTTCTCGTAGTGGCCTTAGGAAGCCGCACTCTGGGCCGGCGCTGACAAAGTGCCTTACTGTGCCCTTGCTCGCGGAGGGGTCCGGGCGGGACCGGACCTCCCGGGGCCCCGAGCCCGGAGCCACAGTGCCAGGGCGGACCCGGACTTCCTAGCTATGCTTCGTACCCGAGACGCCACGTCCAAGTTACTCACAGAGTTAGTGCAAATAGAAGCTTGTTGCCCCTGGCCATCTCCGGTCAGCCCGGCGGGCACCCGTGAGGGGACCCGGAGGCCTGTGTGGCTGGGCCCCTGTGGGAGTGGAGGGTGCCAGACGCAGGTAGTGGGAGTTAGTGCCATCCCATCTGCACAGTTGATGTGTTACTCTGCTTTTTCAAAGTCAGTGGCCAGCACTGGAGGGGAGTCCCCAAACCCTGGGAGACCCATGTCACCTTCATTCTCGGGCGGCCTTGTGTGCTGAGAGCAACCCTGGGCCGTGGGGGTGCTGGCCGTCCCCGGAGACGTCAGTGCAGCCAAGTGTAGGTCTCGTAGGGTCCCCTGGACGGTCTGTAGCTTGGGCGCCTGCCACCCTCGCTCCAGAGGGCCCTGGCGGCCCCTGCCCGGGGACGCCGCGGGGTTTCCCACACGGCGGTCCCTCGTGCCCGCCAGCCGCTGGCGTGGGCTCGCCGCACCCTCCCCCAAGTACCTGCAGGTGTGTTCGCCTGTGAACGTGGTGGAGTCAGCTCGGCCCGCGGGGCTGAGAGGCGGTGGGGTGGCCGGAGCTCTAGTTCTGAGCGACCCAGACCTCTTCCCCACGCTGGGTGCCGGCAGGGGCTCAGGCCCGCAGGCTTGGTGCCGAGGACGCGTGGGGCACTGGTGTGAGCCAAGCCAGCTGTCGCCACTTTCTGGAGTGGTCCCCGTGTGCTCTGGCCCCAGGACCAGAGCCCGCCCGTGCTCTGTGAAGAGCAGGTGCAGAGGCTCCACGTGGGCCCCTCGCTCCCCGCCGGCTCCCGGCCTCGGGGTGCCCGGGGGTGCCCGGGCCGCGCATGCCTGTCTGTGCGCACAGGCCGGCTTTCTCTTGACGCACGGCCCCTGCGGTGCAGACCCCAGGGTGCAGTGGGCTTTCCCTAGAGCACTGGTGGGCACGCCTCTGTGCCACTCCGCGCCCGCTGCCAGACCCGGGGGCACCGCTGCGCTTCCTGGGAGGGGACTGCAGAGAAGGAAACAGGGAGTAGAAAGTCACGACCCTTCCGTTCTCGGCGCGCTTCCCTGGGGAAGCCGGGCACCAGAGCTGAGCCCTCTGGGAAGATCTGTTGCAACCATTATCTCTGTTCTTTCTCTATCGTGCGTGTGCAGGGGTCGCGGGAGCGCCCCGCAGACTGTAAATACGGCCCTTTGAAGATCCAAGTGTCCCTGGATATGCTTTCAACTCAGCAGCGCCTTAGCTGTTTGCTAGTCCTTCTGTGTTGTCTCATGGGAGTTTCATGGATCTAGTTCCACAACTGTTGACGTGTTCGTGTGTGTATTCGATTTTTATAAAGATGGGAGTAAGTCAATACATTTATCCTGACCTGTGTATTATTTGTTCACAAATTCCAGAAGCTGAAAGCCAGTAACTGTGAGTGTATCTCGTAAGGTAAACCCAGCAGGCGATTTGTGGGGCCGAGAGGTGCTTTCCTTTCGCATTACCTTGTGTTGAGTTTGTGCTTGTAACGACTCTGCCCAGCTGCCTGGGCGTCACCTTGCGGTGCTGTTGGTCTGGCCACCTTTGTTCAATCCGTATACTGGTGTTCTTCTAAAGGGGGAATCTGGTCTCTTTTTCCGGAAGAAATGTTGAGGGTCCCTGTTCCTGAACAGGCAGCATCCAGTAGGGGCCTGTGGCCTCGGCCCTGGGGAGGGAGGCGGGCGGGGTGGGCTTCCTCACAAGTGTTTCCCACTGGGCTGTCCTCTGGTGATTGTAAAGGTCCTGGGGAACAACTGTTCACGCTTGGTTCTGTAGCGTTTCTGAACTGTGGCAGCTTAGGTCCTGCACCCAGAGGTCCTTTCTCCCAACAGCGTTTTGCGTAATTCTGCCAACAGAAGATCTTGTTGCTGGGGGCCGGGGGTGGCGAGGGGGCAGGAGGAAGGGCCGGGGGGAGGGGGGACTCGCAGAGTGGGCCACTGTGACGAGGGTGTGCCGCAGAGCGGCGTGTGGGCGCCGGGCGCCCGGCGTCTCGGGAAGTGTCTGCTGGACGCTCCCACCGGAGGGCGAGCGGGTGGGCAGCGCCAGGGTCGCCGGGAGCGCTCGGCTGCCCTGGGCCCGCAGGGGTGGCGGCTCGTGCGGGGCGGTGAGTGAGCCCCGCTGGGGGGGCGCGTCTCCGGCAGCTGTCGCTTCTCCTCCTGTGTCCTTCCGTTCCCTTCTGTTTTGTTCCTTGTTTCTGTTCAGCTGAAGGTAAGCTCCACGCGCCCTAGACCAGCAGACTGACGCCCCCCCACCCCCCCGAGGACAGTGAGGTCCGGAGCGAGGCCGGCGTGCTGGGCCGCCGGGGCGCCCCTCCTGGGCCGGGCCTAGCGCCCCCCAGGCCAGCCGCACTCAGCCCCCACCTCAGGTAGAGCCCCAACCCCACGGGGAGAGCGCACCTCGGTGTTGTGGGTTCCTGACACACTGTCCAGGGACGGACTCTGGCAGGGGTTCACTGACGGGCGGGGGGGGGGGGGACGGGCGACGACGGGGGGCCAGAGACCCAGGAAGGTGGCCACACAGATCGAAAGGGGGGAGCTGAGGTCCTTCGAAAGTTTGTTTATTTATTTATTTATTTAGTGAGCATCTCAGGTAACCTTTTCACCTGTTTTTAAAATTTGTGAATGGAGTGTTATTTTGGACACTTCCAGATAACTCGACAAAGGCATGTAGCCTTGATGTACTACTGAATCCTAAGGATTTTTGTGTAAGGTTTTTTGCAACCTGTTTGATTTCCACCCCCCGAGGGCTGTGGTTCTGCGTCCTGGAACCGCAGCCAGACCCACCGATTCATATTGGATCCCAGGTACACCTTCTGGTGGCGGGCAGTGGCCCGCCTTGCCCAGGGAGTGCTTAGAGACCTCGCCCGCTCCCTGGGTCGTGTTCCGGCAGGGAGCCCGCTCAGTGAGAAGGCTTTTTCCTTCGACTTGGAACCGACTAGCCTGTGAACAGGGCCCCGTGTCGGTGTTCGTTCTTGTTTTACTAGTTTTCAAAGGTTTGTAGAAAAAGGCAGGCCCTTAAAGAACATCACGCAGTTCTCAAGTTTTCACGTTGCAGAGTGGGCAGGCAGATGCGCTGTTCCCGTAGGTCCCGTAGGTAGTTAGTAATGTCGTGCGCTCTGGAAGGCTGGCCTCGCCTCCTTTCAGCCCGGCTGTCTTGTAGCCTGCTCTCCGGCGGAAGGGGCGCGCAGTGGACGCCGCGTGGGAAGGACGGAGCCGCCAGCCGCCCCCCGCCCCGCGGCCGGCGCGCGCACTGCCGACGGAAGAGCAGTTGGCCCTGCGGCATGACCACCCCGCTTTGCTTTCCACAGGCGCGGCCCGGCGTGCTTTCTTCTGGGAGGACTCGGACGCCAAAGCTCTAATTCCACCGTTTGATTTCCAGGTTCCACAGCACCGAAGCCCCGGGCCGGCCTCCGCTGCTGCTCTGGGCGGGGCCAGGGCCTTGGGCCTCCCAGGCCCCCTTCCCCTTGCCCCCTTGGACTCTCCCCGCCCCCCACCCCTCCCTGCTCTCTCCTGCCCCGCCCCGCCCCCGCCCCCTTGGTGTGGCCGGGCGGCCCCGCCCCTCTGCGCAGCGCCGGCGTGCGGAGGAGCCCTGGGGGCTCCGGAACGGAGTGCGGTGCGCACCTCGCGCCTGGATCGCCGCTCAGCCTCGCTTTGACAGGTCTGCCCCCTGCCTTGTCCCTCCAGGTCTGTGGTCGAGAGAATAACGCTTGGGTTCTGTTACTTTGCAGTGCGACCCCGGAGGCCACGGCGGTGGCGTGGCGGCGGCAGCGGCACTAACCCTCTGTTTTGCCCTCCACTTGCAGGACCTCTTGTGCGTGGGTTCAGTGTTAGTAGTAACGCCCTATTGTTCTGCTGGGAGTTGCCCGCCCGCCCATGCGACCTCTGTCCCTGCTCTGGCTGACTGTGACCCTTCCCAACCTAGCGCGCGCCGCAGGCGGGCGCGAAGCTGCGGGCGCGGCGAGCGCTCAGAGCCGCCAGCTGACAGCGTCCTTCCTCTGGGTCGACCGACTTGGCGTGTCCCAGTGAGCGGGCCGCGTGCCTGTCGGGCCCGCGTCCGCCGCTGGCCCTGCGGCGGCCGCCTCGGGAGTAGGCGTGGGGAGCAGGAGTGACGCATTGGGCCGTGTTGTTGTGTACCCTTGTGCGACGCCGTGCGGAAATGTGTTTCGAGCTGTACTGTAATTGGAACGATGTGTTAATAAAATGCCTTGAAGCCTGTGCTCTCGTTCTGGAGCTCTTTTTTCCTCTCGCCACTCGGGTTCGGCCCGCCCGCCTCCTGCCCACGAGGACAGACGGCACAGCCCCGGGGGTTGAGGTGGCCTTGTCCGCACCGCACAGGGGGCCGTGCGGGTCCGCACTGACCTGGAAGCAGGGGGTTGCGTTCTCTTTCTCAATTTTTAAAGCATTGTACACAATTTTTATTTTTATTTTTAAATTTTACTCATTTATAGGGAGGGGAAGGGAGGGAGAAAGAGAGGGAGAGAAACATCCATGTGTGGTTGCCTCTCCAGCGCCCCCTACTGGGGACCTGGCCCACAAGCCAGGCCTGTGCCCTGACTGGGAATCGAACCGGCGACCCTTTGCACAGGCCAGTGTTCAATCCACCGTGTGGTGTTCAAGCCACACCAGCCAGGGCTGGTTTTTAGCATTTTTCGAAGAAAACGTGTGCCCTGACCCTACACCCGGAGGCAGCCCCCCACACCCGTGTGTGTGGCGTGCGGGGTGCGCTCTCCGCTGCCCCAGTCACTGCCAAGCCACCGCCCGTGCGTGGAATGGGCTCCCGCGGCGGAGCGCTCCGGGAGGCGTGGCTGAAGGGAAGGCCCGGGGGACTGGTGTCTCCGCTCACACGCACGTGCACGCGCACCCTCGCCCTGCGGAGACCGGCCTCGCTCCCCGGCCGGGTCCTGCGTGGCAACCACGTCAAGACCCGGGGGGGGGGGGCGGCTCCCCGCCCCAGCTCTGGTCTGCACGAAGGGGCTTCTCGCGAGAGCGGCAGAGCGGCGCGGGGGCGCGTTCCCCTTGTCGCTGAGCTGGGCGGGCGCCGGGAACTGAGACGCGCCGTCTCTCCTGGGACCAGAGAGCCCTGTGGCCCCTTCCGAGGGGGCGTTCGCCGCAAGGTCGCCACTGGAAGTTGACGTGGGTGGCCCGTGACAGGGCTGAGGCCCAGGGCCCCCGTGCGGGTTGCCTGCCTGGCACGTGTTCTAATTCTGGGGCGGGGGGCGGGGCCCACGGGCCCCAGGGCAGCTGAGGGGCCAGCGCCCTCCAGACACCACACACTGCCTCCAGGACAGAAACGCCACTTGGGAGTGTCCCTGCCCTGAGGCTGAGGGGAGACCGAGGCGGCAGAGAGCAGGTCGGGCGGGAAGCGGCTCCCGTGTCCGCTGGGAGTGCTGGGTGCGCCTCGGTGGGAGGCTGGAACCGACCCAGAGCCTGCCAGGGCCTCGAGGTGGCCGCCTGCCGCGCTCCTCCGCTGGGGCCGGCGCTCCGGGGTCAGGCTTCTCGTCCAGACCGTCCGGAGCCCGGACAGAGGGCGGCCCGCGGCATCCCAGGGCCGGGCGGGGGCGGGCGTCTGGATTCGGGAGCAGGTGCACGCTGGCAGGGGGGGGGGGCAGGGCCCAGGGCCCATGCTGGCCCCGTGGCCCAAGCGGTGTCTGTGTGTGTGGGTGCTTCCTGTGTCCTCGGACAGGCCTCGTCCGGACACGCACGTCCCTGGGGAGGGTGGCCCCCACCGGGGCTGGAGGGGACGCGGGCCGTGCTCACCAGGTGCCCTGCACGCGGGAGATCCGGGCAAGTGCTGTGCACAGAGCGTGGCGGGGAGGGCGCTGGCGGGGGGTGGGCCCAGCGGCCCTCAGCACCCTGCTCCCTGAAGTGCTCGGTGGCCACCCCTGGGCGCCGCCTGTGGACTGCCCATGGGTGACATTCTGGTCAGCCCCGAGCCCGGTTGTACCTACCCCTCAGGGGTCCTCGGCCCACGCTGACTGGTCCCCCCACCCCAGAGTCCCCAGGACGCAGGCCTGGTGCTCCGGGCCACACAGAGACCCGTGCGGGTGGACTGGCCTGGGCAGCCTGAGCAGCCCTGACCTCTGAAGGGCCTGGAGGGTGGACGGGGGCCTGAGACAGGCAAGGCCGCGGTGCGTGCTGACCGAGTGCTGGCTGGACACCCGTGCCTGGGCCTGGTGATGTGGGGCAGGACCCCAGACCTGAGAGCAGGCGGGGTGAGAGCAGAGACTGATGGGAGACCCCCAGCCTGGGGTCGGGTGGGCCTGCACCCCCGGCCTGGGAGGGCTGCCGCTCTCGGGGCCACCTTCCTCTCACGCTGTCCCCTGAGACCCCAGACCCCTGGGAGAGCCCGAGGCGGAGCTGCCCAGAACCGCCCTCCTGGGACCATCTACCGGGGTCACCTGCAGCGTGGCCACTGGGCCACTGCCCGCCTGAGGATCACCTCCTCCCTGGTGGCTGGCCCTGGGCGCTTTCCCCCCACTGCCTCTGCTGCCATCATTCTTAGCAAGCGACCCGGCCACGCCTCCTGGGGGCGGGCAGCCCCAGCCTCTGGGAAGCCCCGCGGTCTCGTGGGGTGCTGGGGTCCCAAGGCCACTGGGGGGCGTCCTTGCCGAGGCGGGTGGCCGGCGTGCCGACACTCCCGCTGTTCTGCTGCTGAGAACGCAGGATCCCAGCCGGCGAGAGTTCCCAGGGGGCTGCTGTCCACACGTCCGCGCCCCGCGGGCCCTGTCCGCTCCCCCTTCTGCCCACGTCTGTGCCGGGCACTCTCCCCTTCCTCGGCCGGGCTTGTCCGGCCCAGCCCGCCCCGCAGCGGCACCGAGGCGTCTGCTTCCTCCCCCAAGACTGAGTCCAGCCGCGGTCCCTGGGGAGGTGGAGTGCCGCCGGTCCCTCGCTTTCCCACGAGGACCAGGGGCCCCTCTTCTCCGCCGATTCCTGAGAAAGGGCCCCAGGCAGGTGGAGGTGTGGAGGGACGCTTCCCAGAGCGCGGGTCTCGCAGCCGCCCAGCAGAGGGCGCTCACTCCCCTCGAGGGACAGCCAGGCGGCGCTGCCTGCAAACCGGGGATCCCCGCCCGTTCTTTCACGGCTCCCTCCGCCGCTCTCTGCTTCGCCAGTTCCGGCGTGCTGGCGCTGGTCCGGCGGGTCGGAGCGCGGCAGGGCCGGGCCTGGGGACCGAGCCTGGGGACCGAGCCCCCCTTCCACACTCAGGGCCCGAGCCCGTAGGGCAGGCGTGGCTCGGTCAGGTCAGGACGCCGCGGGCCCCGGGCAGGTCCGAGACCAGAGCCCGGCTCTCAGGGCGCCCTGGCTCAGCCCCGGTGGTCGCCCCTACAGTGAGGGCACGGGGGTGCCTGACGGGCACGGGCTTCTAGGGCGGGAAGACCAGCCTCCTCGGGTGGGCACATCCCGGCCTCTGCCTTCCTCCCAGCCCTGCAGGGCACTGCTCTGAGAGGTGCTGGACCCTCCCCAGGAGCCGGCAGCCCCCTCGGGGGCCGGCCGCTCGCCCCCGCTGCAGGCTGTCCTGTCAGCAGTGCATGCCGTGCTGCGGGGGGGGGGCGGCGGCCACGGCACTGACTGCTGGCCAGGGCCACTGGGGCGGACGTCAGGGGTGGGGGGGACACAGAACAAGGCAACACAAAAACTTCTTACACGTTTTCGAAATACAGGACTGTATTTTTGCTCGGAGCCTCCTAAACTGTCGTGGAGGCGAATGAGGCCGCTCTGTAAGTTCCACCCAGGGAGCGTTGTTGTGAAGGTGCCAGCATATATACACACACACACATACATTGTATGCACGCGTGTGCACCTGTGCGTGCGTGCACACAAACCATGCAACATGCATGCATGAACATACCGACACGTGTCCACACGCACATGGACACCCTGGCCGTCCTCACCACTGCCACCCCCCAGTGCCCCGTGGCCCCCCACAGCAGTCACCACACGCCCCCCCCATCCCTTTCCTTCAAAGCGTGTTCTCAGGGGTGACGTGTACGGCCTGCTCCCCGGGGACAACACTCGCAGACAGCCCTGCGGGCTCCATGTGGCAGCTGCCACTCTTGTCACGGGACCTGGGTGCCCTCGATGGTGGGGTGTGGACGGCACCGCTGCCGCACCTGAGTGGACGGCGGCCTCACAGCACCGCCTGTTGAGGGGAGCCCGGCGCCCAGGGGACACCGGTGCCCACTGCTCTGGCCCTCAGACACAGACACAGACACACCCTCACTTTGTCCAGATGTTACCTGAACGGGGGACCGGTGGTCCCAGGGGCAGCTCAGACCCCTGCAGGCATGGGGCCCCCACGGGGGTGCATGGCTTATTTACATCCAGTGACAAAACCTGGAAGAGACGAGGTGGGCCTCTGTCACCTGCAGGTCCCGCCGCTGCCTGTCCTGCCCTTCTGCACAGCTGTGGGGTGGCCCAGCGGGTAGCCCAGTCTGGGGGCTGCGGGGCTGGGGGCCCCCGGGCAGGGCCTTAGCTCCACAAATTGAAATTATGTCCATTCCTTCAAACAGGGACGGTGTGCTCCTCTCCTAGGAGCACACAGAACATGGGACAAATGTAGCCCTACCACGAAAGTCCCCGAGCCCCCCCCCGTGTGGGGCGTGGCTGGCCCCAGCCTCGCCTCGTCTCATCGAGGCCCAGTCCTGGGGGGGGGGGCGCTGCACACCCCCGTCCCTGCCGCCAGCTTCCCGATGTCTGGAGTGTTGGCTCTGGTCTGGTGACATCTGGTCCCCCCCACTCTGGCACCACCTGCCCGGCCCTGGGGACACTGTCACTGCTGGGCAAGGTCTCGGGCAGCACCCACCCTGCCTCTGCCAACTCCAGGTGTGACTCGGTTTCCCCTTGGTGTTCTCACGCCTGGTACTGAATACTTAGGTTCCTTCTGGCTTCCTCCAGCCCGGCCTCAGGGTCACTCACGGCCCTGGGGAGGAAAGACAGTTCCAGCCCTGGGGGGAGAGAGCAGAGCAGGGGACGGGTGTGGGAGGTGAGGGGTCCAGAGGCCGCCCGTGCTCGCGCCTGGGGGTCTGCACTGGGGAACCATTCGTGGGGTCTTTACCCAGCTCGTGGGGGCGGGGGGCGGGGATAGGCCGCAGGGGGTCCGGCCCTGGAGGGGAGAGGTGTGGTGCCTGGTGGGGTCTGGAGGAGGTGCCCTCCCGCTCCGCGTCTCATCCCTGACGGAGCCCTGGGTCTCTGGCACCGCCCCCCAAGAGCCGGGGGTGGGGGGCAGGCATGTGAAATCGGCTCGGTCTCCTAATCCAAGCACGTGGCAGGCAGCCACGGAATTCGGCTGTGGTGACATGGCCAGAGGCGGGCTGAGAGCGCCCGTCTCACAGTGGGCCTGCACATCGGGTAAAGCAGCCAGTGGCCCTGCAGGGCCCAGTGGCCCTGTGGTCCATTAGGTTCTTTTTCTTCCGGAAGCATCTCCCTTGGAGAGAGAGAGAGCAGAGAGGCGGGCCCCTCCTGAGGCTGGACCCCAGAGCTGCGCTGGGACCTGCGGGGGTGTCAGATCGGGGTCCCAGGCTCTTTCGGGCGTGGCCAGGAGGAAGGGGCTCCGATGGCCGGCCAGCTGCCCCACCCCCCCTGGAGGGCCACAGTCCTGGCACCGGCTCCGGCCACGCCCTGCCCTGCAGCCGGGCCACAGGGCACTTTCCCAACCCCTGGGCCGGGCTGACCTCCCAGCTGCCTCTCCATTGTTGGCCCTCCGGCACTGCCGGCCCCGGGCCAGGGCCACAGACACCCCAGACATGGCTGCGTGGCAGCCGGGACCCCACTGGGGCCGGCCCGTGGGGACAGGGTCATGAAGCCGGAGCACCTGTGCCTCCGGGACCTGCAGCGAAGGGAGCTCTCTCTGTGAGTGCGAGTATCCTTCAGTGGCTCGCCGGGATGCAGGGGGGCCCCAGGACGACCCCTGCCTCCCCCCGGCCCAGTGCTGGTGGGGGGCGGGGGCACAGTGGCCTCTTGGGAAGGGCGTCCATGAGGAAGAGGCACGTAACCCCAGAGAGGCCGCCGAGACCCCCGCCCACGCGCACAAACGCCCTCACAGGCCCTCTGCTCACCTCGAGGTGTGGGGAGTCCTGTCCAGGAAGGAAAGCCACCCAGCTAAGCGAGGGGTCGCAGGCCCCTAGCGCTCCTTCCAGACGCTGCTGGAGCCCGAGGGGCGGGGGGGGGAGCACCGAGAGCCCCCAGCTCTGTAAGGGCCCGGGCGGGCGGGCCCCAGGTCCGGATGAGCCACCCCTGCCGGCCTGCCGCCCAGGGCGGTCGCACTGGCACCCCTGCGCCCCAGAGCTGCGGCCTCCTGATGCCGCCCTCGCTCGCAGCCTTTGCGTCCCCTGCGTGGCCTTTCTTTCTCCTCTTTCTGCCGGCTCGTCTCCGGGAACAAAGCTTCCCTTCGCGGCAGAAAGGCAGGCCGGGCCCGGTGCGGCTGCCATGGCTGGCTGAGGCCACTGGGGGGGCTAAGGGAACGCGGGGCGGCAGGCACTGCCCGCCCTGACTGCTCCCGCCAGGCCTTCGGCGCTGCAGTCCGCGGGTGTCCCGCGGTCCCTGGCCCTCGGTTCTGCGGAAGCAGTTAGGATACTCGCTGGGATCCGGCGTCCGCCCAGGTCCTGGGCAGGGCGCGCCCGTGCCCGCGCTGTCCCGCCGCGACCACCAGAGGGCGCTCGGACTCCACCCAGGCGCGCGCCTACTTCGGCTCCCCAAGGGCGCACGCTCTGGCGACGGGACCCAAGGACCAGGGGCGAACGGAAGCGTGGCCCCCCTGCCCCGGCTGGAGACTCCGCATCTCCCCAGGCACGCCCCGCCACTCCCTGCAGCCTCTCGTGCCTGGCGCTTACCCTGCCAGGGGCAGGACGCGGGGACTCGAGGACAGTAGGCCAAACTCCGGGGCCCTTGGACCTGCGTGGGGTGGGGCCTCCGGGGCCTGGCAGGCAGAGGAGGAGACTGCGTTCTCAGTGGACCCAGAGCTGAGCCCCCCGAAAGCATGCAGAGTGGCAGCTGTGTGAGCACAGGCCCCGCCACACTCAGCAGAGAAGGGGTTCCAGGCAAGACCTTTGGGGTCACCGGACTTTGGGGACACAGGAGCGAGGGGCCCCAGGCTCTGATATCACCCATACCACCCAGTCCTGGGACCGGTGCCCCCCCCCCCGACCGCCCCAGCAGCAGCAGGGCGGCACCGAGAGGTCCCCAGGCAGGGCCGTCCAGGCCCAGCCCCCTGAGCTGATGCTGACCCGTGGAGACCCTTTCCGAGGCGGCCAGTGGGCCCCCCCCCGCCCCCAGGACTGGACTCCTGCGCTCTGGGGCCCGGCGCTGAGGGAGGGGGGCTGGCACCTGCTTGCTGAAAGGTGTCAGCGGGGACTCGGAGGACGTGGGCCTGCAGGGTGACAGACTCTGGGGGCCCTGGGGGTGGGGCTCCCGCTCAGAGACCGGGGGTGGGGGCGGGGTTTGCTGCCTGCAGGCTGCAGGGCTTCCGGAAGAAACCCTGCGTCTGTCCTGGGACCCTGAGCAGGGGAGTCCCCCCACCCCCGCCCACCTCCCTCCCCCAGGGGTGCAGGCCGGTCGGTGCCCAGAGCGCAGGGACACAGGACCCCACCCCGGAGCCAAGCCCTGTGGTGCGGTCGGGGGAGTTATCCTTGGATTTGGGGGCGTCATAGGGCTTCTAATCGGTCCTCGTTTTTCAGATTTCTGAACCTTACTTAAACCAGTCTCCCCAGGTTGGGACCAGAGCCGCCCTCACCCCAGAAACCAGAGACGCCCACTGAGAACTCGAACCCCCCCCCCCAAGACGTCCCAGTGTCCTCGTCAGAGGACCCAGAGCTCATTTCCTTGTGAAAATGTGGGTTTTAAGGTTTTCTTCTGAGTTGGAGAATGCAAAGCTCGGCCGGAAGGGAAAAGGAGGCTCTCTCCGAAGACAGACGGTTTCACGGGGTCGGGAGGATAAAGGCCGAGGGGTCCTCTGACCGGGTTTCGGGTCCGGGGGTCCCCTCTTTTCCAGGTTGGCTCCCGCGTGTTCAGCATGAAGGCCCTCGCCCGGGCCTCCCCGTGTCCCCGCTGGCACAGTGACTCACGCCACCCAGGGGCGGTCCTTCCGAGTCCAGTCCAGCCGGTGCTGTGACAGTGCCCACAGCGCGAGCCCTGGCCCCGCCCACGCTCCGCCTGCAGCCCAGTGCGGTTCGGGCTCGAGAGCTGCCGTGCAGGGGCGGGCCTTCCTGTAAAGGTCCAGGCTGCAAGCATTCTGGACTCTGTGGGCCATGTTTTTGGGTTGCAGCCTCTGGTGCCCCTCCTAAGTGTGCCTCCCCACCCCACCTCACCCGTGGGAGCTCGGCAGCCCCCGCGGACCCTGGGCTCCGGCACAGCTGTGCCGACGGGCACTGGAGGCCCCATCGCACCTACGTCCCAGCAGGCACGAGCCGCCGCCCTCCTGCGGGCCTTCTCCCCAGCCGCTCGAAAATGCAAAGCCAGTCCAAGCCGGCGGGCCGCGCACAGCCAGGCCGAGGGCCGGATCTGGGCCACGGCGTCTGCCCCCGGTCCCCGGACGCGCCTCCCGTGTCAGAGGTGGGGGGACACCGGGGCTCCCGAGGTGTTTTGCAGTTTGCTTGTAAGACATCACTGGGAAGTCCCCTCCCTGGGCTGCTCTTGCGCGACCCCCTGGAGAGGGCCGTTCTCTCCTGAGGGGGGACCCCTTTCCCGAGCCACCAGAAACCCAGGCCGGCCCAGCAGACACTCGGCCGTGTTCTCGCCAAACCTTGCGACCGACCGACTGGGCTCCTCAGCACATCCGCCCGGCATTTCCCATGGGACGGTGAACCGACGGCAAAGGGGGTGTGAGGCGCCTCCTGCCTCCCCCCCTTCCCCCGGCCCGACCCCCAGCCCGACCCCCAGCCTGACCCCCGGCCTGGCCAGCCCCCCCCCCCCCGAGGAGGACTTGCAGCCCCGGGGGGCTCAGCGAGACCATCCTCTCACGGTCCCCGCGCGGCCCCGTGGCAGGAAGTGAGAGCTCGCCGACGGCGGCGTGGGGCGGGAATTCGGCCACGGAACGGACACGCGGAAGTCTCTGTAACTTCTTTCATTGTTCGGACGAGGGAGCAGTTTCCAGCACATTCTGACGCAGGTGTTTGACAGGAGGGACCGGCGCCGGGCCGGCGGACAGAGACTGGGGGCCTCTCGGGGTGGAGCGGGCCCCTCCTCCTGCCCCGGGCGTGGCTTCTCTGCGAGGTGGCTGCCTTCTGCTGCCCGTAAAAAAGAGAATTCTCCAGGCGAGGCTGAAAGCTGGACCGGCCGGTGGGAGGGGGGCTGGGTAAGTAACCAGTGTGCGTGGCCACTGTGCCCGGCCTGCAGGGGGCGCTGCGCAGGGCCTGCTGCCCAGGGCTGGTGGCCAGGACTCTGCCACTGGCACAGGCACCTCAGGGCCTTGCCAGCTCCCCACCCAACGGGCCACCCTGCTGATTACTCAGGTCGGTCGCCGCAGCCAGAGACGCTGCCGTGCCTGGGCTTCTGGTCTACCTCCGACCAGCTTCCATGCACACCGGGGCAATCAGCAGATGGGAACCACCCGACGCCACCAGGGCCCGTTAACCTTGAACCTGCTGACCACCTACCTACGGGACCAGAAAAATCTCCTCCAGGGAAACCGAGGGCCACTCCCCCTGGCCCCGGCACTGTGCACTTGGGGCCCGGCCCCCTGGAGGAGCCACGCCACGCCAGACCCTTGGCACAGAAGCCCCCAGGGACGCAGGCCCGGCCTCCGGAGCAGCTTCTCCAGCAGCTTCTCCCACTCTGCGGCCGTCTCCGGAGCAGCCCACAGAGCCGCCCGAGCAGAGCCCGGCTGCGCAGACGTCAGGGCTGGAAGCTCGAGGCTCGGGTGGCAGCGGCCTCCGGAACGCCAAGGCCGTCCAGGGCAGAGCCCTCTGGGCGGGGCAGCAAGTGTGGAGGGTCTCCTCCCCCAGCCCCAGGGACGCAGGCACCCAAGGACACCGGGCTGGGCCCCGGGGACAAAAGCCCATGCTCAGCAGCCACCCCGGACAGACGAGCGAGACGTGAGGACCGCAGCGTGGCCCTGAGGCCTCAGCGGCCGGGGCGGGGGAGCACAGCTGGACGCGCCCTCCGCCGTGGGCCTCCCCTGGGGCCCGCCGGGGGCCTCGAGGAAAGACAGATCAACATCCCGCCTTCTCCTGGGGGACCCCCCTTAGAGGCCGCCCCAAGACTTGGCAAAGCAGTGAAGGACCCTCCGACAAGGCCGGGGAACTCGGCTCTCCAACCCGGGCAGCTGAGGCCTGGGAGCGAGGTCCACCTACAACGACCAGGAGCCGGAGAGGAAGCCACAGGTGACAGCCCCCGGGCCACCTCCCCCTCCTCCTCCTCCTCCACCTGCGGGCCTAGCCGTCAGGCTGTGCCGGATGGGGGGGTGGCAGACAGTGCCCAGCACAGCGCCCCCACACTGCGGAGTGTGGGAGGACGGTCGCAGGACAAACACAAACAGAGCTGGGGCGTCTCCAGGGACGGACACCAGCCCGTGCGTGGACCAGAACTCACAGCGCAAGCAATGGGCCTAAACTGGGGGGTTGGGGGGGTTGGGGGGTTGGGGGGGGTTGGGGGGCCGGGAACAAACAAAAGGGCTGCGACAGGAGTCCTCGGTTCTTACTTACTGACCAGTCTGTGCGTGGCACGTTTTATTTCTATAAAACTATTACAAAATATTCAAAAATACAGTTTAGTAAATTTACAGCAGTTATTCTGAATTTATTATTAATGCAAAACATCCTTGTTTATCTCTGTACAAACTACAGGCTCCATCCGCGTGGGCTCATCGCTGAGTGCGCTTTTAAAAAATATCATTTTCTAATAAATTCTTTGAAGTTAAAAATAACAGAGATCTTCCAGTTTGTCCAGAAAGGAGGGGGGGGAGGAGGAAGAGGAGGAGGGGAGGAGGAGGAGGGGGGAGGAAGGGAGGGGAGGAGGGGGAGGAGGGGGGAGGAGGAGGGGGGGAGGAAGGGGAGGAGGAGGGGGGAGGAAGGGAGGGGAGGAGGGGAGGAGGGAGGAGGGGGGGAGGAAGGGGAGGAGGAAGAGGAGGAGGAGGAGGAAGGAAAGCGTGTGTGTGTGAGTGTGTAACAGTCTTGACTCCCAGGGACGTGGCCCAAGTGGTGGCGACAACGCAAAGATCACGCCAGAGGAGACGGCGGTGACGCTGGAAATTAGTTAAATTAAAAATAATATATTTTCATATTTTACACTATTTCAAAAATGAAATGTAATTCAGTTAAGTATTGATCTCTCAAAAAAATCTAATTTACAATTCTGTGTATAAAAATAGACTTTGTGGGCCCCCGCGAAGCGCGTCGTAGTTTGCACGGGCTGAGGAGCGGGGGCGGCGGCGGCGGCGGCGGCGGCGGCGGGGAGCGCGGGGCGCGGCTTTCCGGGCGGCGGGGCCGGGGACACGTAGAAAAATAGACTCTGAGCAGGTCGCTGGGCCTCACAAAATAATCTTTCCCCTGTGAGCTCAGTTCACACGACAATAATAAATTATCCGAGAAACAAACTAGTTAAGGCTCTTGAAGGTCCGGTTCATAGTATTTAAAACATCTGTTCATACCCAACAAATAAATAGCCAGGAGACGTGAAGAAAATCGTCGAAAGAATAACCAAAAAATAAAAAATAAAAAATAATAAAAAATAAAAACGAACTAAACACGATGCCAGAACTTCCCCAGGGCCTTGGTTTCCTTATAGTCTACTTTGGGCTGTCCTACTTTATTATTATTATTATTATTATTATTATTATTATTAATTATTATTATTATCATCAACGTCTCATTCCGTGCGCTTTTTCCGTGTGTCTTTTGCTGTATCTTGCTGTTGCCCCCCCCGCCCCCCACCCCGCGCTCCCCGCCCGCCCCGGCCCCGGCCTTCAGCTGGACTTGACCGCCATGCCCAGCGGGTGCAGGGCCTCGCTGTCCAACAGCCAGGTGCCTATTTGGTAGAGCAGCTGAGAGTACCAGTGGACGCCCGGCGCGTCCGCCGGCCCTGGAGCGCCCGGCGCGGGCTGGGGGGCGCGGCCGCCGCCCCCGCCGCCCCCGTCCCCGCCGCGGTCCGTGCGCGCGGGCGCCAGCGCGGCCAGCAGCGCGTGCGCCAGGCGGAAGGGCGCGAAGGCCCGGTGCGCCCAGCTGTGCTCCTCGATGACCGCGTAGCACGACGCCAGCACCCGGTTGATGAGGATGGTGCCCTGCGCCGTGAGCGGCGCGTACGCGCCCGTGGCCTCCTCGCGCAGCGTCACGCTGTGCACGGCGGCCGGCAGGAGCCGGCGGTCCCCGCCGCGCTCGGCCACCACGTACACGCGCTGGCCGGGCCGCACGCGGCTGGCGAAGAGCGCCCGGCGCCCCGGCGCGCCCCCCGGCGGCCGCCCCGCGCCCGAGTCGTTGTGCGGCGCCACGAAGAGCAGGTGCGCGGCGGTGAGCAGCAGGCGCTCGCGCGGCTCCCGCGTCTCGATCACGTAGAAAACCTTCTTGGCGCTGTCGTCGCGGTCCAGGAAGGCGAGGAAATCGCTGTAGAGCAGCCGGCCCTGGTCGTCGGCCGCCAGCACGCGGTCCCCGGGGCGCAGGTCCTTCACCAGCTTGGTGCCGCCCTGCTCCAGGTGCACCGTGGCCGAGCCCGGGAAGCAGCCGCCGGACTTGGCCGCCACTGAGTTCTCTGCGGGGAGGACGAGGAGAGAAGAGCGGACAGGACCGTGAGTCCCGAGGCAGAGGCGCGTGCGGGCAGCGGCGCGCGCTCGGCCTGCCGCGCGCCCAGACGGGGACGCGCGCAGCTCCGGGGAAGAGTTAGGGGACGGTGGGCCGAAGACCTCCCCCCTGGAGCCCCGCCGCCTGGGCGACAAACTTCACACGCAGACACATTCCTTCACGACTCTCTCAGGGTCGGGCTGGCGGTGATAAAGGCCGGCCGGCCCCACTCCTTCCTCCCACCCCACCCCCCGCTCAGTACACACCCGACTTCGCCACGAATTCAGAAGGTATTTGCACTCCACTTGGATTCCTCGGGAAGCCTCCTTGAGCTCACCCGGGCGCCTTCCCGCCCGCTCCCCACCCCCCCCCCCCCGCGCCCGCGCTCCCCACCCCCACCGCGCTCCCGCACCCGGCCGCGCCGCGGGGACCCCTCGCCCGCCTGCCCCCAGCGCGCAGCCAGGGGGCCTCTGGGGTCGGTGTTTTGGGGGACGGGGGCGGGGGTGAAAACAGCTGCAGTAGTTGTAGCAACTGGACAAACATTCCAGAGAGCCGGCCGAGGTGTGAGAACCCGGCGTTTGTGTGGATTTTCCCGTTAAAACCCGACAGAGGGCCCCGCGCTGGGGTTGCGGTGGCGGCGCTGGAAGGGAGACGCTCTCGGAAGAGGGGACACTTCCACGTCCCCTCTCGCCGTTGGGGCTCCCGGCCGCCCCCTCCCTATTTGCTCAGGTGCACCGCCTCCCCCGCCACCCCCCCCGCGTTCACACGCGGGCTCTCCAGAAGCCCGGGCCTCGCAGGCACTATTTGCACAGCCAGGCCCCTCTTGCAGGCTCTCAAGATGTGTATTTGAATTTTAAATGGCGGGACCTGCTCGAGCGCTGGTAGCCGCCGAGTTCTCAAGGCCCCTTGACGACGCGCTTTCTCGAGCCCTCGGTGGCTCTCTGTCCCGAGGACAATGATCGGAGCGGGCGGCGCGCGGGGGGCCGGGAGGAGGGGCGCGGAGGCCCCAGTCTTCTTTGCATTCCAATCTCTGGGATCAGGCTTTTTGCAAATAGAGATCGCGAGAAAGAATCTTCCTGCTGGAATTACAGAGGGTTTTTAATCTTCTCATCGGTTTCTCCGGCATGAAGTGCGGGCCTGGCCGCGGGAGGCCCGCCGGAGCCCCCCGGAATGCGGCCCTGGACGCAGACGAGCCCGAGTCGTCGAGTCGCACGACCCTGCTTGACACGCAGCGCGCTGCGCCCCGCCCGTGTGCGCGGAATGCCAATGAGCGGCTCTGCGCGGCCGGGGTCTGCTCCCCGGCGGGGTCCTGGGGCCGGATTACCGCTGCTCATTTGCGAAGAGACCTCTAGGGACCCCACCCCACCAGGGGCGCCCCCTCCAGGGGGACCCCGCGAACAGGGGTGGCCCCAGGGGGACCGCGCGCGCACGCGCGCGCTCGAGCAGAGTCGCGAGGCGCCGGGCAGGGCGCGCCCAGTCCTGGGGCACCCGTGCGGGGCGGGGGGGGGGGAGCGAGAAGCCCGTCCCTGGCAGAGACGCGCGAAGTGGGGGCGCCTCCTCCCCTTCCTCCAGGACTGGGACCCTTCCCCACCGTCCCCGACGCTCCTTTTCTTTCACTTTTGTGCAAGGAAGCCACTATTTCCTTCATCTACGAAGCGTGTCTTGACACTTTAAAAAGTGTTTTTCTACTCACATCTGCTATTAAAACCCAGTTTCGAAGACCAACAGGCAGGACCGGGGAGGGGGGTGGGGAAGACGCGGTTCCTCCGGAATTCAGCGCGAACTGTTTTGCTAAATGCGCCAACTTATGCTGAGACCGAGACGTGGCACAAACAGTCGCCAAGTTGAGATATTCGCGCGTGTGGGCGTAAAGCCTTCCTTTCAGAGCGATTCCTCGCCAGCGGCCGCGTGCGGCGTTGCAGGCCCGGGGAAGCGGCGCGCGGGTGCGCGCGCGCGCGCGGGGGGGGGGTCTGGCCTGGCCGCAGCTGCAGCCTTCGCTTCCCCGGCCCGGCCTGCGGGCGGCAGGCCGGCCCAGCTGGCTCCTAACGAGCCGGGCAGGGCTTCTGGGCTTGCGGCGTCCAGATGTTGGAAGTGGCGACTGCTGGGTTTATTGCCTCCCACCAGGCCTCTCCCCAAAGGCTTAGCCAGTGAGTTAAGTGAGTTTAGAATCCACAGGCGCGCATGGGGAGGGGCGAGGCCGAGGGGCTTAGGCCCAGGACGGAACCTCTTGTTCTGGGACAGGCAGGGGGGCTGGTGAGCTGTCGGTCCTTAAGCCCTGAATGAGAGGGAGGCCGAGGCCAGACCTGGCTGACCACTCGGGGCTGCGGTCTCTTACCAGGACAGTGGGCCCCCTTTCTTTCCTGAGTCCACCACTTGCAGTGGGGCTCCGGAAACGGGGGTGGGGGGTGGGGATGGCCCAGGAGGCCGCATGCCCTGGGCACCGGAGCTCAGAGGGCCTCGGGCCTCTCCGGTCTTGAGGGGCGAGGGCAGTTCCTGGCCAGGGACGAGCCTCACAGGGGGTGTGGCCGCCAGAAAACACCGTCCCGGTCTTCACCCACCTTCCTCCCTTCCCTGGCCCGCAGCCCCCTCCCCATGTTTTGGCTGTGCCTTCAGTCAGGCCAAGGGGCACGCAGGTGCCACCTCGTGGGCGTGCGGCAGCCCCGGGTACTCACCTGCCTTCACGGAGCAGTGGATGTGGGCCTTGGACTCGTAGTACACCCAGTCGAAGCCGGCCTCCACCGCCAGGCGCGCCAGCATGCCGTACTTGCTGCGGTCGCGGTCGGACGTGGTGATGTCCACGGCGCGGCCCTCGTAGTGCAGCGACTCCTCCGAGTGGTGGCCGTCCTCGTCCCAGCCCTCGGTCACCCGCAGCTTCACGCCGGGCCACTGGTTCATCACGGAGATGGCCAGGGCGTTCAGCTTGTCCTTGCACCTCTGTGGGGAGAGAGGAGAGGAGAGGAGGGTGGGCACGTCGGCACCCGCCCACACCGTGTCTCCCCGGGACAGGGGCCGGCGGAGGGAGAGGTGGGAGGATGGGGCCGGAAGGGGCCCAGTCGGCTCAGAGGAGGTGGCCTTGGGCCGGGGCGGCGGGGGCGGGGGCGGGGGCGTCCTTGCAGGAGGAGCAGCTCCTCGGAGGTGGGAACCCATGGCCCGTCTCCCAGTCCCGACCCAGCAGAGCTCCGACCGGGGCCTGGGGCGTGGAGGAGACTTTTCGGAAACAAGCGAACTCTGTGCGTGCGTGCGTGTGTGTGTGTGTGTGTGTGTGTAGACACAGGCTGCAGAACCCACCTGGGGACCTTTGGCCATGCCTCCCTCCTCCTGCAGAGTGCCCCCCACCGCACCCCCAGCCCTGGCTTCGGCCCCCTTTCCCTGCACCTGTGCGCGGCCCCACCCTCCCCCCGGGCCCACTCCCTCCCCTGGAGGCCAGAGAGAGGCCCAGGGTGCGACTCGGCAGGAACCGGGCAAGACACACTGTGCTCCTCAAAGAGCTAAAAGCCCGGCCTTATCGGCGGACCCTCCCTCCCGCCCTGCGCCTATCTGAGGTGAGAATGAAGCCAAAGGTGGGCAAGGCGGCGGGGAGCCGATAGCCCGGCGGGAGGGGCGGGAGCGGCCGCCGTGAAAGGCGGCGGGGCGAGTGACGACGTTCCGCGCGGGCCGGGCCGGACCACAAACAGGCTTTATCTGGGCGGCCGCATTCCTCGGCCGGCCCCGGCCCCGGCCCCGCAGAACTCCTTCTGCCGGCGTTTCTGTGCTCTGATTGTGTCTCTTGTTTTCCTTAACCTGTTCCCTTCCCCCTCTTGTTTTCTCGGCCCGGCGCGGAGGCACAGAATGGTGTCCGGCAAGTTTGAAGAGCAAACTTCAGAGGGGGAGGGGGGCGGGGAGGGAGGGGGCGGGGCGGGAGGGTGGGGGATGGGGAGCCAGCAGAAAAGCCTGAGGCCTGGGAGCCCCTCGCCGGGGGGAGTCTCCCTCGGGACACCGCCCTTCACCTCCCCCACAACACACCCCCGCAGGGGAGCTGCCGGGGGGACGCACACCGCGGTGCGCGGAGCTGGGGTCTCCGGACAAACGCGCGTCCCAGCGAGGGAAGCATGGAAAACAGCTGAATCCAGTGCGTGCTCGTGGGCTCCCCGCCCCCCCCCCAGAACTCTCTGGACGCCTATCCTGATTAGGGGTGCGGGATCTCAAAGAGGGGGCAGTGAGAACGTTCTGAGGGGGCATCCCCTGGAGAGGTCCGCTCGAGGGGAGGGGGCGGCAGTTTCAAGGTGAGGTCTGCAGGGGGCAGCGCTGGCCTCCCGCAGGCGGCGGGCGCTGGGCTGGAAAGGCGGGCGCATCCAGGACCCTGATAACCGCGTGGGGGGGGCTCATTTCCGAAAGAGTGGAGGGGGGGCGCCCTGGCAGGAGGGGACGGGACGGATTGCGCCGGAGGAAAAGCTCTGTGTACGGGGGCAGCAATAAAACCCAGTGATACGGTTGCAGAGTTAAACATCCAACAAGTGGGGGAGGGGCGGCCGGGGTAACAGGTCAGCGCTGGCAGGTCTCTGGGCCTGACAGCCCTTTGCTTAAAAAAAAAGAAAAAGAAAGAGAAAAGAAAAAAGTCGGAAGGGCAGAGTTTGAGTGAGGTCATCTTGAAGACTGAGCGCGTTTTACATGAAAATCAATCAGTAAACCAGGGTCAGTGCAGAGCCGGGATGTGGAGCCGGCGGCGCAGGCGCACAGCGCCGACACGCACGCTCCCGGAGTCCCGCGCCCCCATCCCACCGCAGCGGCGGTCTCCCGGGGGGCGCTTGGAGCTCTCCGCGGCGACTCCCGGGGCGGCGGGCGCGGGGAGGGCGGGGTGGGGAGGACACACGACCACCCCTACGTCCTGAGCTGCGCCGCTTGGGCCAGAGGTGGACGACCCGGGCGAGGACGCAGGCCCAGGCAGGCCCGAGTCCGCGCCCCGCGCCTCCGCGCCCTCCCCGGCGCCCCCCGGCGCGGCCTGGGCGGGCGGCAGCGAGGACGCGCCGCGCCGGAGCGGGCCATCAGTTCACTGGGTCGTGTGCCGCGAATCAAGCCCGACTCTGTGCAGCCACCGTGAAGGCCGGCGGGGCCGCTCGGCCGCTTTGTGTCGCGGAAGCCGAGCGGCTCTCCGCGCCTGAGCTCCCGCCGCCTCCCCCGTCTGCGCAGACCCTGGGCGCCCAGCGCCCGGGAGGGAGCGGGACCTGCACGGCCCGTGGCCCCAGGGTTTCCCCAGCGCGGAGGAGGAGGGGCGCTTCGACTTCAAAAGAGACCCCCCCCAGCTCCTTCCCCATTCCGGAAAACCAGGCCCCCCCGTCAAAACAGGAAAACACTCCTTAAACCCAACCTGAGCGCGGTGCCCCGGGGCTGCCACGCACCCAGAACCCGACTCATCCTGGCGTCTCAGGCCGATGCCCTCGCGGCCCTCGGGCCAGCCCCTCGCGGCCCCCCGGCCCCTGCGAGTCCCCGGCCGCCGGCACCGGGCCGCGCACCCGCGGCCTGCGGGGACAGGGCGTCTGCCTGCGCTCCCCCCTCGCGGAGTTAATATTAACCAGCAGCTCCTGCGTTCCAGAGCTGCTCTCAAAGTTCCACTGGGGACCATCTTGCCATGGTTGAGGGGCTCGGGCCGCAGTCACGTTGGAGAGACAGAGGCGCACGGAGCGGCGGAGGGACGGCGAGACAGGGGAGGAGGGACACGCACCTGAGCTCGGAGTCCAGGTGGCTGCCCCGAGCGAGGGGCCAGCGCGCGCGCGGGTCCCCGGAGGAGCGCTAACCTCCTCCGGCCTGGGGGGCGGTCCGCGTCACCCCTTCACCCCAGCCCTGCCGCTCGGCGCCGCGGCTTCCCCTGCTCCCCCACCACCGCCCCGCCCCCCCCCCACTCATGGGATCAGAGGAAAAGGAAGCACAGGAAGGGATAAACCAAGGGCACCTTCCAGGCCGCCCCCTCGCCACCCACGATTTTGGGGGACATTGCGGGGGCCTGCGACCCCAACCGGGCCTGGCTCTCCCCACCTCCCCCCACGGTGGCTGCCCCTCCCCCGTCCTTTTGTCCCGGGAACGGGAAGAGCCACTGCCCAAGGAAAAAAAAGTATTTGTTTTCGTTTCTTCGTCTGAGGAAAGTTGACAGAAGGTCAGAAGTTCAAATGCTGCCCGCGCACGCGGCGGCGGCGAGAGTGGCGCGGTGCGGGGCGCTGGGCCGCGGGGCACCCAGGCCCCGGAGGAGCCTGCGCTGCGCCCTGGCACCGGCCTCCGCGCCCGCGCGCAGCGACCTGGGCCGTCGGGGCCCTGCTCCGATCCGGGGCCGACTGGCGCAGGGCGCGTGGAGGGGCGGCCGCAGTCCGCCCTGTGCGCTGAAACCCGAGCCGCGGGATCGATCGGGCCCGCGGTAAGTGGAGCCGAATGCGTCTGCCTGGGCGCGCGGCTCCGCGCTCGCAGCCCCGCGCTCGCAGCCCCGCGGCCAGGCCCGGGCTCCGCTCCGGCGTCGGCAATCCGCACTAGGGGGTGGATGCTGACCCCTCCCGGTCGGCGACCTCTGGTGTCCCCGCCCCCCGCCTGCTCCAACCTCTCCTTCCTGCTCCCCGTCTCCGAGGGACCCCGGGAAGGCCCCCTCCCTCCCGGGGGAGCAGGGTGACCCGGGGTCGGGGCCCCGGTCAGCTGGAGGACTGACTGCCCGCCGGCGGCGACGGGGGCGCGCTGTGCGCCGGAGGCCTGCGCAAAGTTAACCGCGGCTCGCGCCGCTCTGGGCACCGGCGCGCGCGCGGCCACACTCGAGGTCCAGATTTAAGGTGGTCGGGCCAGATGAGAGAGAGAGAGAGCGCGCGAGGGCGAAAGGCCCTCTCCTCCGCTGCCCTCCTCCCCCCTCCTTCCCCGGCTCCCCGGCTCCGCGGCTGCCTGCCCTTGTCCTGGCTGAGCTCCGCACCCAGGCCGGGCTCAGGCTGGGCGCAGAGGGCCCGGAGGTGGCGTCTCGGTCCCGCCACCCCCACCCCTTCGGCCCTCGCGCCCGTTCAGCGCTGCTCCATCAGCTGCGCTGCGGCGGTGCGCTCCTAGCCCTAAAGGTAGGACTTGAATATTTTAATAGGGCAATAAAAAGGATGTTGACCTATATTCGCCAGGAAATCCATTTCTAGCTTCAGCCCTACGTGCGCGGAGTTTCAGACAACCCACCCTGGGCGGGGAGACTGGCAGCCCACGGTCTCCAGCGGCGGCGGGGAGGGAGAGCGGCGCGCGGCTGCTTTGGTTCCTCGCTGCAGCCCCCTCCCGCGTCCCCAGGCGAGCAGGCTGAAAGCTGGACCGCTGCGACGCCAGCAAGTTCCAAGTCCCTCCCCTCAGGTGCCGGGCGGGGAGCAGGAAAGCGCATCCTTAAAGAAATATCGATACACTCGCCCTGATGGGCACCAGTGCCGCCGCCGCCGCCGCCGTGGAGTCGCAGCAGGGCGGTGTGACATGGCCAGGGACCGGCCCCCAGCCTCTGGAGCCCGGTGGTCGGAGCGGCCGCCGGGCTCTTCCCGCGGAGGGCCTCCGGTGCGGCGCGGCGGCAGGTGGGGGGGGGGCGGGGAGTGGGAAAGCACAGCGCAGAGGAGGGAACCCGGGAGCCCAGGCGTCTGATGCCAGAAGCTACCTCTGTCCGGCGACCTGTGCGCCTGTCCTTGTTTATAGGAGGTTTCTTCCCCTTCCCTCCACGTCCGCCGCAAACTTGGGAAGGACAGACGCACGCCCCCGCCCCCGCCCCCCCCCCCCCGCCCGGGTGAAGGTCTCCTCCGGCGACCAGCCAGCGCCGAGGCAGGGCGCGAAGGCCGTCCCCGCCGGAGCGATCAAATCAGGGCGGTCCTCGGGCCGCGTCTCCGGGGGCCTCCCCGCCCCCACCCTGAACTTCTGCGGCTGGACCGCTCACCTGCACTCCCTGCAGGGAGAGGGAGGGGTGGCTGGCGGGCAGGTGGGTGGGGAAGGCCGGGGCGAAGTCGCGGAGCGATCCGCCCGCAGAGCACGCACGCCGGGTCTGGAGCGCCCGGGCCGGCGCCCCGGAGCCCCCTCGCTCGCTCGCTCGCGGCCCCCCGCTCCCCGCCCGGTGACCGGCTTCTACCTGAGTCATCAGCCGGTCGGCTCCAGTGTTCTCCTCATCCTTAAATATTATGTCGGGGTTGTAATTGGGGGTGAGTTCCTTAAACCGCTCCGAGTTCCGCGAGATCTTCCCCTCGTATCGTCCGCTGGCCCCCAGGGTCTTCTCGGCCACGTTGGGGATGAACTGCTTGTAGGCTAAGGGGGTCAGCTTCTTGGGGTGCCGCCTCTTCCCAAAGCCGCGGCCGGGTCCGCACGCCAGCGCCGGGCACAGCAGCAAGGAGGAGACCAACGCGGCCAGCAGACATCTCCCCACCAGCGGCATCGCGTCCCTGGACACCGGCGGCTCCCCCGCCGTCCCCGCGCGGGTCCGTGCGCGCGGGTGCGCGGGCGGCTGTGCGTGCGCTCTCCCTGCCCGGCCGGGCGGCGGGCTGGGCGGCTGGCTGGCTGGCTGGCTGCTGGCTGCTGGATCCCTCGCTCGCTCCCTCGCTCCCTCGCTCGCTCGCTCGCTCGCCCGCCCGCCGCCGCCGCCGCCGCCTCCCGGCTCTTTCTCTTTCTATAGAACCCTGCCCGCCGCCGCCGCCGGCGCGGGGGACTCGCGGCCGATCCCCACCCAGACGGGGGCTGGAGCGGCCGGCTGCTGCTGGTGGCCGCGAGCGCCGCACATCGGAGTCGGGGCGGGAGGCGGCACTCGGAGACAAAAAGCGTCTGATTTTCAATGGTAGCGAGCCGAGGGAGCGTGTGCGCGGGGGCCTGCCTTCGGTACTATATTATAGCTGGCAGGGGCGTATCTGATTGGCCGCGGCAACGCAAGCTGCTTTCTCTTCTGATGTTAACCCTAAAAAAGACCAGAATTTTTTTCCTGTGGCTGCCGGGGCTTTATTTTCACCTGAAGGCTTCGAGTGAAAGGGGGGGGGGAGCCACCTCTGCCAAAGACGGGGGTGGGCGTGGGGGAGGCGGCGGCCGCGGGGACTGCCAGCCAGCACCCCGCTTTCTGCGGGTCTCCCGTCCCCCCTTTGCCGCCTCCGAAGGGGTGGGTGCTTCGGTGAAAAGCAACCGAAGTTTTCAAGGGCCAGCCTAGACGCCCCCCCCCTCCGCGAGCCCTGCCCCCTGAGCCGGCGTGGACCATCCAACAAGTCTGCTCTCCCGCGCTGGAGGGGCAGGGCTGCCCGGGTCCGTGTCAGTGGTTCTGCGCTCCCCGAGACGGGAGCGTGCAGGCCAGGGCCGCCTGCCCGCTGGGCACAGAGGGCCGGTGCGTGTTTCGGGGTGCCCCGCACCCTCGGATGGGAGGGGCGTCCTCCCCGACCACCACGGAGAGCACTGAGGTTCCGGGTGCTTCCAGGGCCCCTGCCGCGTTGCGGCGAGGGCACGGTTTTGGACCCTCTGGCTGTGGTGTGCTGGGGGGCTGGTGCCGAGACCCTGGACGGGGCCCGGAGGGTCTGGGTGCTGCAGCACCCGGCCTGCAGAAATGGTGGGTGCCCGTGGGGAGGTGGGCGGAGGCCCATTGTGCCTGGGGGCAGCGGGGAGTGGGCAAGGCCCTGCCCACACCACCCCCGCGGTCTGCCTATCGATCTGAGCAAAGTGCAGGCCAGGCCCGAGCAGAGAGTGGGGTGCAGGCTCCCTCTGTGGTGGGGGGGCCCTGTGGGGAGCGGCGCTGTAGCCAGAAGGGGCATCTGGACGGACGGACGGACAGACGGACGAGGGCCTGGTGCTCAGAGCTGGCAACCCTGGTGTGCTTACCCCCATGCCTCTTTCAGAGAAAAAGCCCCCCTCAAGCAGAAAAATAAAGTCAGACCCCCCACCCCAACCACACACAGGACATGCCCCTCCTCTCCCACTCTCGCAGGAATGGCTCCGGAGCCAGTCGCGGAGCCGGGGCCCTCGGTGTGGGGTGCAGATGCCGGCGCTGAGACGGCCAGGCCCTGCGCTGTCCCCCCACCATGAGGTGAAGGGCTGCCCCCTGCCCCAGCCCCGCCGTGAGGAGCAGGAGAGGCCAGGTCTGAGGCCCGGGCCGCAGCACAATGGGGCCTGCCCAGCCGCGCAGGCAGGCAGGCAGGCAGGCCCGCCGGCAGACGACGGCTCGGGTGCAGGTGAGGAAGGGGCTGCGGGCAGCCTCGTCGCTGGGCCTGGCCCGAGCCCTCCCCGGGGGGCCCCAGCCCCCCACCCCACCGTCCCCGCGTGTTCTGCCCTAGGAGAGGGGAGTCGCCGTGCTGGGAAGGACACCCACCCTGGGCACAGTGGGCGAGCCGCTCCCGAGGCCTGCCAGGTGCCGGGGCCTCGGGGTCCGGGCCGGGCGCTCCCGGTCCGAGCGGGCGCAGGAAGGGCCCACCTGCCTGGACCTGGGCGGCCGGCCTGCCTGGGGCACAGCGCGCAGAGGTGTGGCGCTGGGGACCCCCGGCCTTTGGCCCTCCCTCCCCTGCCGCAGCCCTGCGTCTGGCCTCGCCCCAGTCCCTTCCCTTCCCCCCACTTTTTTGCTCTCCCTCCCTGTGGCTCTCCCCAGCCACAGGCCGAGGGCCGCAGCGCCAGACCCAACCCTGCAGCCCCAGGCCAGGGACCCGGTGCCGAGGCCAGTGCGCAGAGGTGGAGGGGAGGCACGTGCCCCACACCCCCCCGCAGGTGACCCGGTGCATGCAGGGACCCAGCCCCAGCCACGCCAGCAGCAGCAGTGGCCTGTGTGAGGCGGGGGGAGGTGGGGGGGTGTGCCAGAACCTGGCTTGGGGCGCCCGGCGTGGCGCTGCTCTTGGCCTGGGGTCTGGAAATCCTCGGGAATGAAATGAGGATGCACCAAAGCCTCGCCCTTGACCCCTGTGTCTGAGGACTCCCCCGTCCCCGCCCTCGGGGGTGGCTGGGGGTGGGGAGCCTGGGCAACGCTCCACCGTGGTTTCTATTTATTGCTTTGGCTGCAAGGGCACTGGCCAGGCACCTGGGGAAGGGGGCCCCTTCCTCTCGTCTCCCCACCCCCCCACAATTCCTCGGACGCCAGACACCAGAGCCCCCCCCACTTTCCAGGGGTGCAGGCCGGAGGCTCCAGACCCCACCTCTGCCTGACCGGGCCACACACCCCAGGGCACCCCCGGGGTCCTTCTCTAGTCTGCTGGGCTCTGCCCCACGCCCCGCGGTCCCCACACCCCCGCCCCCCCCATCTCTCACCGGCATCCCTGCTGAGGACAGGTGGCTGCCCACCTCCAGCCCCCACCCCCGGGAGGCGCCGCCCCGGCCCCCGCGGCCCCGCCGGGCCCCACCACTAGATGGCCTCCTGGCTCTGCCGTCAGGCCGGCTCCCGGGCCGGGCCGGGAGTTGGAGCCGGCCGGGTGGGGCGGCCCCCGGGAGCAGGGTTACCGGCCGGGCCGTCCTGTCCTGACCTCGCCCCCCCCCCCAGTCCCTGCGGCCCCTGCATTTCCCGGGGCCAGGTCGGGGCCGCGGGAGCTGGGGCCTCCCCGCCAGGGCTGCAGCGCTCACACCCCCCGCCACCCCCGGGCCCTCTGGACTCCCGGTCTCTGGGGCCCTGCTCCCGGCTCCCGGCTCGAGTCTCCTCCTCCCCAGGCCCCCCTCCCTCGGACGTCTCCCCCCGGGGGTCCATCCACGCCGTCTCTTCCCGTCCAGCCAGGCCTTTCCGTTCCGCTCTGATTCCGTCCAGCCCGGCACGTCGAGTCCCCGCGCCCCGACGTCTCCGTGGGGCCACCCGCCAGGACGCACCCCCTGGGCCGGGGTGGGGGGGTGAGCCTCCTGCTCCAGGGAGCCCCTGGGCAGCTGGTCTCCTTGCCTCCTGGCCCCCGCCATGCCGGGGAGGAGGCGGTGCGGACACGCAGGCCTCTGCTGGCGGGGCAGCCGGGCTTGCGGGGAAGAGCCTTCCTCAGGGGGGGCAGCGCGCAGGGCGGGCACGGCCGGGGGACGGCGGGGAGGCCCCGCACCCCCCCGCCCTGAGTGACCGTCTGAAGCGAAGGCCCAGGTGACCTCCCGCGGCTCCTCCCCCCCCAGGACCTCGGTCCCGGCCCTCGCTGCAGCTGAGTCCACGTGGCAAACCTGCGGGGTGTCCGGGGTGCCCGCCTGAGGGGCGGCGGCACCCCCGGACGGGGATGTGCTTGTCTCCAGGAGTGGGGGCCTTTCTGGTGACCTTTCTCCTTGCCCCTCGGGAGGCTGTGAGCCCCCTGCCCACCCGCCAGCCTTGCCTCCCAGGTCCCCTGTGCCCCCCCAGCTGGCACTCAGAGCAGGTGTGGGCCTCGGGGCTCGGCTCAGGGACAGACAGGGACATGGGGTCCCCACGGGCGCTGCTCTCAGCCTTCATCTCCCCGGCGGCCCGTCCTCCTCCTCCTCCCTGTGCCGCCTGGTCTTCCGTTCACGCCCAGGGCCCAGGACCACCTGCAGCGTGTGCGGCCCTCACAGTGGTCGGGCTGCGTCAGAGCAGTGGCCAGGGAGCGTGGCCGTGCGTGGGACCAGACAGGGGTCCCGCCGTGGGGAGGCGGCCCGCGCCCAGGAGGGCGCCCATCCCGGTGCCCAGCCGCCGAGGCCCAGGTGAGACGCGGCTGCCCTCACCTGCGAAGGGAAGCTCCGTGAGCCCTCCTGGCACCCGGGGAGGGTCGCCCGGGGACCCCACGCAGGGATGGAACCGACAGGCAGGGCCTGGCTGCACCCCCACCCAGCGGTCCTGTCTCCTTCCTGCTCTACGTGTGCGAGTGTGTGAGGCTGGGTACGGGGCCTGTCCGGAAGGCGTCCAGCGTGTCCTAGGAAAGACGGACACATTTGCTGAAGGAGACACAAGACACAAGAAACATCGCACACAGGACAGTGACACCTCAGGCCCCTTCAAAGCAGGCACCTTGGGGCCTCCCACAGTTCTCCCAGTCTCCATCAGCTGCCCTGTCGTAGTTTCCTGAGTCTCATCGTGGTCTGAAATCTCTTCCCTTTCAAAGGCGATTTTAGTTTTGGGGAAAGCTGGGAGTCGCAGGAGCCAAATCCGGGCTGTAGTGGGGCTGAGTCACCTGGGCGATGTGATGTTTCTCCAAAACACTGTGCACGAGACGTGATGCGTGAGCAGGTGCGTTGTTGCGAGGAAGCTGCCCGTCACCAGCTGCCCACAGCTGCGGTCTTCTGCATCATCCTAACAGTTTCCACGGACGAATGTTCAGGCTTCACGCAAAATCGGATGCAGATTCGCTGCTCTGCTCGCTCAGTCACTTTGGATGGGACAGCCACACAGGGCACATGCTCACTCAGCAGCGCCTAGCGCCCCCACTGACGAGTGCAGTGAAGTCGTCATTGTTCACGCATGTGCATTCCAGTCCACGCTCCTCGGCTGCCAGGGGACACCGATGTCGTGCACACTGTTCTGGTTACATGAACCAAGGTTGGGTTTTTTCCGGACAGACCTCGTATGTGAGGGTGTGTGTGTGTGTGTATGAATGTGTATGTGTGTGTGAGTGTGTAACTGTGAGTATTTGTGGTTGTGTGTATATGAGTGTGTGCGTGTGCGTGGTTGTGTGTGTGTGTATGAGCATGGGTGCCTGAGTGTGTGTGTGCCGGGGAGCTGTGCCCTCCAAGGGGTGAGGGTCAAGGCTGCCGCGGGGGCAGGGGCAGGGCCGGGCCCTGGCGGAGGCGCCCGCCCCCGGTCTGCAGCCCTCGGCCGGCCAGGCTGTGGCGACCCAGGCCCTGTGCACCCAGGTGTCCCCTGCTCAGCAGCCAGGGGGGCAGCAAAGGGAGCTCAGACTCAGCCCCCACCCCCACCCCCCACCCGGCGGGGCTGCGGTGCGCACCCTGAGCCCCTGGACGTCTGACCGGGCTCCTCCCGCACCGGCCGGTCCTCCTGTCTGACTCAGATGCCCCGGGCCCTCCAGGGCTGGGCTCTCCCGAAGGACCTGAACCTGCGTGGCGGGGCCGGTGGCTGCCTGCCGGGCCCCCTGCGTGGTGCCGTGGGGGCGGGGGGGGGGAGGACGCACCTCCTCGGGCCTCGGAGACAGATGCCCAGCGCCCGGGGTGCTCACCGGCCCCCTTCTAGCGGGTGGCTGATGCTCCAGACTCGCCCCTCACTCCCCCCGCTCCCCCCCCAGTGAGCGTGCCCCTCCTGGTCCCTTAGGTGCACGCATCAGCTCCTCCGTCCCACACAGGGGGCAACCTCCGCTTCAGCATGGCTTCCCGGGGGCCTCCCGGCACTTGTGAGAGGCCCAGCCCAGTGTGGCATTGGGGGGGTGGCCTGGGGTCCTGCACCCCAGCCCCTGAGACAGGCGGCGCAGCCTCACGCCCTCGCCCCCACCCTCCCTCTAGCAAACACCCCCCCCCGCTGCTGTCCTGAAAGGGGGCAGTGAGCGGCCCCCTCATGCCCCCTCCCTGGCTGCCGGAGTCTCAGTGCGGGACTCGCCACCTTTCAAGGTGCAAATGCGCTTGAGGCCAGAGCAGCTGGGTGTGAAGTGATCGAACTGGTTTTAAACAGAGTGGACCCTGGCCGGGTGGTGCAGTGGGTTGGGGTGTCGTCCCGGGCACTGGAAGGGTCTCCGGTTCAATCCCCAGTCAGGGCACAGGCCCGGGTTGCGGGCCCGGCCCCCTGTTGGGGGCGTGTGAGAGGCACCGGATGGATGTTTCCCTCACACATCAATGTTTCTCTCCTTCTCGTCCTCCCTCCCTTCCTCGCTCTCCCAAAGAAAATACATGAAATCCTTAAAAATGTCGATACACATATCTTTAGGTGAAGATTAAAAGTTAAAAAATTAACGGAGTGGGGCCACCATGGGCCTCTTCTTTAAAAGAGGACAGAAGGGAGAGTCCGTCAAACTGAGTTAATTTAAATAATCTCACTTCCTGTGGAGACTCAGTTTCTGCGTCTGTCAACAGCCAGTGGGGACGCGCCTCCGTGGTGGGCCTGCGTGGGGCAGGCCCCGGCACAGGCGTGTCCCTGACTCTTCTTTTTCTAAGGTTTGTTTATTTATTTTTAGGGAGAGGGGAAGGGAGGGAGAAAGAAGGAAAAAAAAACATCAGTGTGTGGTTGGTTGCCTCTTGTGCTCCCCCTACTGGGGGCCTGGCCCACAACCCAGGCCTGTGCCCTGACTGGGAATTGAACCGGCGACCCTTTGGTTCACAAGCCAGCACTCAACCCACTGGGCCACACCAGCCAGGGCTGTGCCCCTTACTCTTAAGGGTGGCCTCTTAAGCAGTGTCACTGAGCATGACACGCCATGGCACTCTGGCCCCTCACGACATTTTTGTGACGATCTGTGCGGACCTGGAGCCCTGTGTGCCCCATGCCGCGAGGCCTTGAGGTGGAGGCTCTGAGGTGGCCCTCTCCCCGTGGCGGGGGAGGGGAGGGAGCCTGGGTGACGGTCCCTGGGGCCCCCCGGGCGTCCTCTGCCTCTGCACCCGTCGTCCTTGCCGTCGCCCGGCCCCCGACCCCACGCCGGTGGGTTTGTGCGGGGTCCCTTCGAGCTCAGTGCTTCCCGCTCAGAAGCCAGCTGTGCCGCTGCGTCCGGCCCCGGCCTGCCCCCTGCGTGCGCCCCCTGCTCCCTGAGAAGAGGAGCGCGGCCCTGGGTGCCGCATGCGCGTGTGCGAGCTCTCCCTCGCCCTGGGGAGTTTCCACCCCCGTTCTCCTGCACGGCTCTCCGTGGAGGCCGGGTGGGGCGGAAGGGGTGGCGGCTGACGTCCTTGGTGTCAGGGCTGGAAGGACGCTCGTCCCCAGCTCTTACCATGCCCCCCCCGCCCCCGCAGGGCGCCCACGGCAGCGGGCTCGGGAGCAGGTTTCAAACCACGTGCCCACGCGGCCACCCGGCGTTCTCCTCCAGCCGTCGGCGGGGGTGGGCACAAAGGGGTGGCCACCCGAGGCAGCGGCTCCGTACCCCAGGCGGCAGTAAACCGGGTCATTGGGCGAATCCCATGACACGCGGCAGCACGTTTCCACTGTCTAGTCACATGCCGTCCCCGTCAGTTTGCTGCGAGCTTCCACGCGGTCTGCGCTTCTGTAACGCCCGCCCGTTAAAGCGACCGCCGCGGCCGAGGGCTGCTCTGCGGCCTGGCCGGCTCCCGGGGCCCCGTTGGGCGCGGCGCGGCGAGGGGGAGGGACGGCGTCTTCCGAGGACAGCCCCGGAGACCCTGGCGCACCGCGGGTCCCCAGACGCATCCCGGACGCACCTGGTGGCCTCTGTCCCCCTTCAGCGTCGGGGCCTCGGTCCCTCCGACCCCCCCAGACGCTGTGCCCAGGTGCCCTGTCATGGGACAGCTCATCTGCCGGTCACCTTTCCTTGCAGAAATAATCAATGCTAATCGGTAATGGCTTCTGGGCAGAAGTTCAATTCTGCTGTCATCCTTTGGCCGCCAGCATCATAACATCATCCGAGCGGCCCCGCGGGCAGGGCTGCCCGCGTTTCACCGCCGCGGCGTTCGGAGTGTGGAGCGGTGGAGAGGGCCCCGGGGGCGGGCCCCCGGTCGGCGTGCCATACGCCCCCCCCGCCGTGTTATTTGCCCCGACGCACGGAAGTCCGTATGCTCAGAATGTAAACCTCCCGGGTGCCTGGGGCCCACGGTCTCTCTTCGTCCTCCGAGAACTGACAGGTGCCGTGGACGCCACCCCGGCTCAGGGAGGCGGCCCTCCTGCGGAGGGAGGCCATGGATGGAGGCAGGCAGCTGGCCCCGGTCAGCGGCCGGCGGTCCGCCGAGAGCCGGAGGCGCAGAGACACGAGCCCCTCCTGCGCCCACGTCTCCGTGGCCGAGTCCCGCAGCGCACGCGGGCGTGGGAGTGAGTGGCCATGTGGGGACCACTGTCCACCGTCACTTTGGATCCCTCGTCCCCTCACTAGGGCCCTGCACGCTCCCCTGCGGGGTCTGGGCTTCCCTGCGGGTTCGGGCGGGGCAGGGCTCTGTGAGAATGACTGACGGTCGTAGTCAGAGCGGTGGAGGCGGGTCCACACCAGGTGTGACCCTCGGGTGCTCTGTAGGGGCCTTCAGAATGGTGACCGTTGTCTTGAATCTTCTCTCTCTCTCTCTCTCTCTCTCTCTGTCTCGTCTCCTAAGATGGGCTTTGTTAAAAACAACAACAACAAGGAATTTGCTCCTGGTCCGAAGGTTTCCAAGGTATTTGCGATGAAGGAATAAAAGTCCTGCTAAAATATTTATACATCGAAACAACCTCAGAAGCCACACACTCACTCAGGCCTTTCAGCCTGCTGTTCTGAAAGCAGATAAATCATGGGTCAGGGCGCGGAGACGGGGACCCTGTGTGGGCAGAGGGCGCGGGCGCGGCCGCCGGAGAGAGGGCAGCGGCTGGGGGCGGGGGACCTCCCGGGACCCCTCCGAGTTTCTGACTCATCAAAAAAAGAAAGAAAAAGGAAAAAAAGGACAAGAAAAAAAAAAGCGAGCTCGTGAGGCGTCAGCTCTGGACCGCTCTGTGCAGGGTCAGAACGTGGGGAGGAGCCTGGCGTCCGCCCCGACCCCGGGTTCTGTGGGTGCGGGAGTGAGGGGCTGGCGTCCAGGGGCCGGGTCGGGCGAGGGCAGCCCTGGAACACGCACCGCGTGACCCTCGGGCCGGAGGCCAGGCTCCAGCCAGCCTTGGCGTGCAGGGGGCCACGACCCCCTTTATCTTCCGGGTGTGGAGGGGCCGGGGCGGCTCGGTGATGGGCCCCCCCCCCGTCAGTGTCCTTGTACGCCGCCTACCAGCTCGCGTCCCGAACGTGCCGCCGACCCCCTGCTGAGATCGCCCAGCCCGCCCTTTGGCGCCAACACGAGGCCGGCCTGGGGCTCAGTGCGGGGAGGAGGAGGAGGGTCGGGGAGGCCGTTCCCGGCCCTGTGGTGGAAGACCGGGGTGGAAGGCCGGGGTCAGAGGTTGGCCGAGCTCTGTCGGCGGAGCCGGGAGCTCCAGGCCTGGGACTGACACGGGGGGCGGGGGAGGGGCTGGGTCGGAGCACAGGAGCACAGGCCGGAGAGAGGTGTGGGCGGGGCGGCTTCGACCCCAGGCGGGGTCACAGCCTCGGACGTGGCCAGCCTCCGTCCAGGAGGCCCCAGCAACGCGTCGGCAGAACCGCCGCCCTGCGTGCGGCCTGCGCGGAGGGCCCCGGGGCTCAGGCGGGGGCAGCGCGGCCGATTCTGAGACAGCAGCTTCAAGCTCAGTGAACGGAATCAGAGGAAAACGAGTTAAAGATGCGAGTGTTGGGGGGGGGGGTGTAGTTCCCTCGGAGTCCGGCTTCTGCCCCACGGCGTTTCTCACGCGTGTGGCGCCCGGCGAACCGCGTGCCGTCAGGCGGCAGAAGGGCGTGAACCCGGACACGGAAGGACAACGAGAGGACCTTCTCGGGGACGATCGGGTTCGGTTCGCGGACTTGGTCTCTGTGGCCGTGCGGGCTTATGGCCGCGAGTGTGGATCGAGAAAGGCACACGTTTTCACCGAAGACGCCATCTCGGTCCTCGCGACCGCCCCCGACACAGACGCCCTGTGCCCGGGCTCTGAGACACGGAGCTCCCGGGGGCGGGGGGGGGGTACACGAAACCAGGGGTGGGGGCAGGGTGCGGAGGGCTTGGCCTGGACTCTCAGCGTCACGACGGAGCTGGGTGTCTCTCCCGCGTGTCTCGAGGTCACGGTCCCGGGGTCAGACCTGCAGGTGGTTTCACCGGTGCCCTGGGAGCCCGGCCCTGAGCCGTGTGTGCACGGCGTGTGGCGGGCACGGCCGAGTCGCCCACGCGTGACTCAGCATCTCCGCAGCCGGCAGCCCTTGCTCCCCGAGGCAGCGCAAAGGCTGCAGACGGGCGAAACCAAGTCACGGACTCGGCGCTCTGTCGGGCCGGCACGGGCGGCCTCAGAACCGCGGACGTGGGGACCGTCCCCCGTCCCCCCGGGTCGGGGAGGCCGAGCCCTCACGGCGCTCTGCCGCGCCCTCCGCGGGCAGCCGTCTCGCCGTCTCGGCCTGACCCCTGACACTGGTCACCGTCGAGGGTGTCTGTGGTGTGTGTGCACCCCGGAGGCCAGCATGGACGCCCTGGGGGGGGGCGTGCGTGGTGTGGGGGGGTCACCACCTGCCGCGGCGGTGCCCCCCTTGTCCGACGGAAGGAGCGGGGACCTAAGGACTGGGGGGTGTCCCACGGGCCAGCGTCTCCTCTGGACACCTCTCGGGTTAGAATCCTCGTCGCTCTCGGCTGCTGCCTTTCAGAGTCCCCTGTGTCGCGCCGGGCAGCTGGCCCTGGGGGACCTGCCACGGGCGGGCGGTTGGCCGGCCAGTCTGGGCTGGCTTCACTTCACAGCCGTCCCCGCGCTGCGGTCCCTGCGCCAGGCCCCCCGGACGAGAGCTCAGCCTGTGCCGGCTTCTGCTCCTTTCCCTTCTGAAGCGGTTGCTTCCCCCTCGCCCCGGGGCCCCTGGCCGCTCCGGCGAGACCCCTGGCCGCTCTGGTGAGACCCCTGGCCACTCCGGCGAGACCCCTGTGGGTCGGGCGAGGCAGGCAGAACAGGCCCAACCCCACGCCGTGCCTGCAGCCGGTGCGCCCCGGGGGCATCGTGCCCGAGGCAGGATGTGGGGGGCCAGCCTGCCCTTCCCTTGGCATCTGCCTGTCTCCTGCCCAAGATGCACCCCGCAGCTCAGACACACTGGGGAGACGTCGACCTTTGGGATTGGTCCACACTCGTGCCGTGGGCACCGGGTGACTCGGGGAGACTGGACGATGGGGGCTGGTGGGGGACGTCCCCACAGGGCCTTCCTGGCCCCGGCCGCTGGGGTGTGGCCGGCGCACCCCTGGGCGTGTCCACGGCCACCCACACTCCCCTCCCTTCCTGCCCTCTGCTCCAAGCCCCGGTGGCTGCCCCCGCCCCCAGCTCAGCAGGAGCAGGGACGGAGCCCTGGGTGCTCCGTGGTGGGGGCGAGAAGTGTCTCTGAGTCCCCGCTGCCGCCTCGCCCTGAGCGCCCCGGACGGCCTCGCGCCGACCGCGTCAGTGATTAACCGCCGCCTCCCGGTGCCCGCGCCCGGGCTCCTGGGCCAGCGCGGTGGGTTCCAGTCCACCCCTCGGAGCCCGAGAAACTCCGAAGCAGGTAACCTCGCGGGTCCCCTCAACACGGCCCATTTCCGGGCTCCCGGCCCGGCGGAGGCGCGTCCGGGACGACGCAGCACGGCCTGCACGGGCTGCAGGAGGTTCACATCGAGGTCTGGGGCGGCCACGGCCGGTGTGGCTCCGTGGACCGAGTGCCGGCCTGGGAACCAAAGGGTCATGGGTTCGATTCCCAGTCAGGGCGCAGGCCTGGGTTGTGGGCCGGGTACCCAGTAGGGGGTGCGTGCGAGAGGCAACTACACATTGATGTTTCTCTCCCTCCCTCCTCCCTCTCTTCCTCTCTCTACAGAGAGATAAAACCTTAAACAAAAACTAAAAGGGGACGGTTTCCGGTCCCTCCTTGGACAGGAGGCATGTTCTGGGTGAGGTCACCTCACTGTCCCCCTGAGCACCCGCCTCTCTCTTCTCTTGGGCCCTCGCTCCATGCCAGCCCCTGACCCCTTCGGTCCCTGCTCTCTGCTCCTTTCTGCCTGCCCCCGAGGAGACGCCCGTGGGTGACAGGGACATGCTGAACCTCAGACAGAAAGTTCAGGGTTCTTTGTTCGGGGCCTCCACACCAGGGATCGCCCCTGCTCTCCCTGGGGGAGCCGTGCCCAGGCCCCCAGTGGGCCAGCCAGGGGGAGAGAGCTCAGAGCTCAGACCCCACTCTTCCCCCTCCCAGCTGTGTGACTCTGGGCAAGTCGCTTAACCTCTCTGCGCCCTTCCAGCTACTCGGTGGACATTCATCCGTCTCCGTGCCAGTTTCTCCTCGGGTGTGGCCGCAGAGCCCGCCCCTCTGTCCCTGACACGGGACCCCTGGGGCCCCCTCCCCCGGATGGCCCATCGGTGGGTGAGCGTGGCCCAGCTTCCTCGTGGGTGCACCGGTGCGCACGCAGCCGGGGCTGCCCGCGGGGCGCACTCGGCCGAGGCGTGTCAGACGGAGGCCAACGCAGCGGGGCGGGGGGGGGTGGGGGGGGCTCTGCCAGGCCACCGCGTCTGCGCACGGGCGCAGGAGACGCCCCCGCTCCAGAGGCAGCCGGGGCTGTGTGAGGGCCACCTCCCTTCCCCGGGGTGACCTGGGGCCCGGGAGGCCCCCGGGTTCGGGCCCGTCCGTCCGTCCATCCACGGGAGCGGGAGGGCCGCACGGGGGGAGGAGGAGGAGGAGGAGGAGGAGGAGGAGGAGGAGGGAGTCGCTCGCATGACCTCATCCTGCCACCAACTCCTGGGCTCCAAAGCCAGGGCTGACGTCAGTCCCCATTTGCGATCAGCCCCCCCCCCCTGCCCGCGGAGCAGCCCCTTCTGCGGGACCGGCCGCGCTTGGCAGCTGGCCCTGCCGTGGGCACCGTTCCATCGCTGAGAGCATTTCTCGGTGGCCCGCCACGGGGCCGCCCGGCATGTCCCCAGCAAGTGCCACCCCCGCCAAGGGCGATGCCGATGGGCCGGGGGGCCGGGGGGTGCCGGGAGGCTGCGCCCCCATCTTCCCAAAGGCCCGGAGCTGGGTCTCCTCCAGCCGCCAGAGGGGTGGTCTCGTCGGGAAGGGGAGGTCGGAGTCCTGCCCGCGTGGAGCGCGGACCCTGGGGCGGAGGCCGCCTCGGGTGCGGACCGCCGGGGCCCGGGCCATCTGGGCGGGAGCGGCCATGCGGAGTCGCCGGTGGCAAGGACCACGTGACCCAGGTGCCAGGGCAGCGAACCCCGGCTCCCAGCCCCGGCTCCGGTGCTCCGAGGGCATTTCTGCTTCCCGTGGGCCCCTCCCCAGCGGCCCCCCGCGAGCCCCCGACACAGCGAGTGGTTAAACTCGCCCTCCTGCCGCCCTCCTGCCGCCCTCCTGCCCGTGGGGAGAGCGGCCCGCCTGTTGTACACCGGCCCAGGTGTCCGGAGTCCGCCGTCGCCCGCACGCTGCCTGCCATCGCCACGCCAGCAAGGCCACCCACCCACCCATCGCGGGGCGACCAGAGACACCCCACACCCCATCCCAGCGGAGGGGGCCCTGCCCACCTTTCTCTTCAGGTCACCCCAAAACCGGTCCGGTCCCAGGCTCGCATCTCACCTGCTCAAGGTCAGGCGACCCTACAAGAAGGATGGCCACTGTGAGCCCACAGGTGCTGCTGGGCCGTGACGAGTTAAGGCCCTGGGGTGATAGGGGACAGGGTCCTCGCAGGTTTCCATTGCGTCCCGTCGTCGTCTGGGACACTGTCCACCCCGCCCGACCTCGGGGGGGGGGCTCCTTCTTCCCTGGTCGCCCCTCAGAAGGCCGGGGAAGCAGGCCCCGCCCACTGTGGCTCGATTCCGGCGGTATTGACTTTATCACTCACGCTTGATAAATGGGAGCGCTTTTCGTAACGCACGCGAACACGTGCTCTGCCGAGCCCTCGTCTCGGCCCCCGCGTGCACCTCTCACTCCTGACCCAGGTCCCCGGACGCCCATTCCCCACGCTGCTGCGCACCGGGAGGGCTGCCGACGGCGGTTCACACGGGTTTCCGTGGGTGGGCCTTGACGTTGTTGCGATTGAAAAAATGTTAAATGCAGTCCTGGCTGGTGTGGCTCCGCGGCTCCAGTGCCAGCCTGTGAATCACAGGGTCACCGGTTCGATTCCCAGTCAGGGCACAGGCCTGGGTTGCCGGCCAGGTGTCCAGTAAGGGGCGCACGAGAGAGGCAACCACACACTGATGTTTCTCTCCCTCTCTTTCTCCCTCCCTTGCCCTCTCTAAAATAAATAAATAAAATCTTTTTTAAAATGTTAAATGCAAACTTCGGCTTGAAAACGATTCTTCGGTATAGCGTGGAGATAAAATTTGGAAGGCGCGGCCCCACCCGCCCACATGGTTTCCCGGCAGACAGCCCCCCGAGCTGGCCTGGCCGGGGCTCTGGGGCTCTGGGGCTCTGGGCCCGGCCTCTGCCCCGGGGGCCGGCCCCGACTCGGACGGCTTTGCCTCACCCGTCCTCTGAATGGGGCCCCACCTCGGGGCTCACAGGAGGCCCCTCCTCAGCCCCGGGGACTCGGATCTCCTCCTGTGATGGGCCCCCTCATCACTGCTCACTGCCCCTTCCCTCCCCCCGCTCCCCAGGTCCAGGTGCCTGTCCTGGCCGCCTGCACGTGGACCTGTTCACGCAGACTACGCAGCCTCCGAGGCCGCCTGCCCTCTGGTCCCCGCCCACCCAGCACCGTCCGGCAAACATCGCCGCACGTGCAGGCGCAGGGGACGGTTCGCCTGGGCAGAGCCTGGGAGAGGTCGGGGGAGAGCCGTCCTCGGGGGTGGTCTCAGGAGCCAGGGCCGAGGAGGAGGAGCGGAGACCCGGGGGCAGGGAAGCAGGTGGAGGGCGTCCCTGGGGCCTGATGGAGGCCAACGGGTGCCACTCGAGGGCACACGGACCCCCGGGGTGCCCCTCAGCAGGGAGCACTTGCCCACAGCCGCCTCCCTGTGGGCGCAGAGGCCACTCCGGGGTGGCGACAGCCCCTCAGGGTGCAGATCAGGGGACCCACGGGCCGCCGGGCGGCTGGAGTGGCCTGGAGCTGTCCAGCACGGCCGGACGGAGAGACCGCGGCTCGGAGCTGTGTCCTGCCCACCCCGGGGACCGTCGCCTCGGGCTCCGCCGGGCTCTGCTCGCCGTGGCGGACGTCGCCGGAGAGGCTTGTGTTTCCTTCCCCAAACGTCTGCTGACGACACACCCCAGTGGAGCAGCGGAGCCCGGGGGGTTCCGCGGGGAAGCCGGCCACGTCAAGAAGCTGTCAGCCCCTGTTTGTGTCCGTCTCCTGCGGAGGGACCGTGGTGACAACCGAGGAGCGGAGCCAGCCACCGCGCAGCGGAGGGCAGGGCAGGAGGTGGTCCGGCAGATGTCTGCAGGACCCGGAGGGCGCAGGAGCCTCGCGCCGCCTGCGGGGAGTCCGGCGCGGCCGCCTCCACGTGGGGCGCGGAGGAACCGAGGCTGCGGACAGACGGGGGGACATCTCAGGACCTGCCCCTCCTGTGCCCCCTCCCCAGGCCTGCGCCCAGCACAGGCAGCCACTGACACCAGCCTCGGTCCGTGATGGCGTGGACTTCTCCCACAAGGTCAGAGGGGCGTCTCTCCAGGCTGGTGAGGACCCTCGGTGCCTGGAGCGCCCTCCCTTGGGTGGCAGAGCGCCCGGACACGGGACCCACAGATGACGCAGCCGGGCCAAGCCCCTGGTCTGCAGGGAACCGTCTTCCTGCAGCCCCGGTCACAGAGGTGCAGCAGCCTCAGCCCCAGACACGTTCACGGGTCGTCTCGAGTCGAGGGAAGCCCAGAAGACTCGCTGGCTGACGGCCGGCCGGGGGACGGAACACTGATGTTCGTGCTCCAGAAAGGTGACGATGGGATGGGCACGGGGGGATGGGGGTGGGGGGGGTGGGGAGAGGGCAGAGGCCGGGGGTGGGGGTGGGGGTGGGGCGGGGGTGGGGAGACAGACCCGCTGCCTCTCGGGGCGGGAAGACCGCGTCGGCAGAGGGCGGCCGCTACACTGTCAAGGTCAAGCAACACACAAGCTGCAGAGGAGCGCACCGCCGCCCGGGCCTCGGGGGCCCTGAGACGCAGGGCCGGGGGGCGGGGGGCCTCGCTTCCCAGGCTGCCCCCAGGAGAGACTTCCCTCCCTCGTTCCTGTACTTCTTTGTTTTTAACGGAGTGGACAGGGGTGACCTCGGCGAATACAGCGGCGCAGGTTCCAGGGGCACAGCTGCACGGCGCACCACCTGCGTGGCGTGCTGTGTGTCCACCGCCGAGCAGGAGGCCACTTCTCAGGCAGAACGTGGCAGACCCGGCGTGGGCAGGTTCCGCGGTGGAACCAGCACACCGCCGCGTTCCCGGAACGGGACCCGCGCACCCTCCCTCCGGCTCGCGCCAGCGACCCGGGGTGCCGGCGGTGGTCTCGGCCTTCCCCCCGGTGGCCACGGGTCCGGGGTCTGGGTCGCCGGCAGAAGAGCGAGTCGCCGCGGTGGACGTCTGGGAACGAAATGAGTGACTCGCCCCCCCTCCTGCCCCAGGAGCCCGCCCCCCGGGGTTGAGGGGGTCTCGCTCTGCTGTGCCCCGGGCCAGCGGCCAGCCCACCCGGCCACCCAGGTCTTTTTGTGTGACTGTGGTGCTAGGAGCCGTTTTTACATTTTTATTCATTATTATTATTATTATTTTTTAATCCTCGCCCGAGGATACATTTGCTGATTTTACAAAGGGAGGACGGGAGAGACAGAGAGAGAGAAGCATCGATCGGTTGCCCCACCTGTGTGGCTCACCGGGACCCAACCCCACAACCCAGGCACGTGCCCTGACCGGGAATCGAACCCGCCACCTTTGGGGGCCCGGGACGAGGCCCCACCAGCGGAGCCACCCGGCCAGGGCCAGGTTCACACGTGTACGCGGTGGAGAACAGTCGGAACTGAGTGGTGTGATTCCACCACACGTGAACGTGGTGGGCGCTGGGGAGCAGCGGGGAGGGGGTGGTGAGGCTGCAGCCGGTCGGCAGCTGCACTCACCTGGCCCCCGTGGGCCGGGCTGCACCTGCGCAGGGCGGCGGCGAAGTCAGACAGAGGGCCGCCTGGCCAGACGCACAGCCTCTGCCCCGTCAGGACGCCTTTGTCACTGCTTGTCCTCGGTGCACCTTAGGGGTTCACACCAACGTGGTCCCCCCCACGCACACTGGGGTCCATCCATTCATTCACCCACTCATTCACCCACTCACTCACCCACTCATTCACCCACTCACTCACTCAGTCATTCACTCAGTCATTCACTCAGTCATTCACTCAGTCATTCACTCAGTCATTCACTCAGTCACTCACTCATTCACTCAGTCACTCACTCATTCACTCACTCATTCACTCACTCATTCACTCACTCACTCATTCACTCACTCACTCACTCATTCACTCAGTCACTCACTCATTCACTCAGTCACTCACTCATTCACTCAATCACCCATTCATTCATTCACCCACTCATTCACTCACTCACTCACTCACTCATTCACCCACTCATTCATTCACTCACTCACTCACTCACTCAGTCATTCACTCAGTCATTCACTCAGTCATTCACTCATTCACTCATTCATTCACTCACTCACTCACTCATTCACTCACTCATTCACTCACTCATTCACTCACTCACTAATTCACTTGCTCACTCACTCATTCACTTAGTCACTCACTCATTCACTCAATCACCCATTCATTCATTCACTCACTCATTCATTCGTTCATTCACATTAATTCACTCGTTCATTCGCTCACTCACTCATTCACTCATTTGTTCACTCAGTCACTCATTCACTCAATCACCCATTCATTCATTCACTCATTCATTCATTCACATTAATTCACTCATTCATTCATTCACATTAATTCACTCATTCCCTCACTCGCCTGCTCACTCATTCCCTCACTCGCTCGCTCACTCACGCTGCCAGTGTTTACTCGGCTTTCACTCTGGAGGGAACACCCTCCCTGGGACCACTGGGGACGCAGAGGTAAGAAAGGCAGGTGTCCTGCCCTCGGGGACGGAGTATGAACTAGACGTTCGTGTCCCCCGTGACTCAAGACTGGGGCTCTTTCTGCAGCTGCCCCTCAGCCGCAGTGTCCTGCCAGGGGCCCGAGGCCGTGCACCGCGACCTCGAGTGCGACCTCAGTTCCATGTCAGAGTTTTCTCTGTTTCCAAACGGGGACGTCGCCCCTGGGGGCGGAGTGGGTCACGTCCCCGTGAGGACCTCGGGCCCGGGGCGTGCTGGGCAGGCCCCTGGCGGGTCCCAGGCTGTGTCTCACCCGCCGTGGGGCCCCGAGCTCATGGGACCAGCCAGCGGAGCAGCCCCCGGGCCCTGGCGCCCTGCGGTGGCCAGGCGTGACTGGGGTCACCGATATCCCACGGGCCGTTCTCACACAGCCGGGGGAGCAGAGACCGCCGCTGTCCGCTGGGTCCGCGGCGCAGGAGTGATTAGTCTGGTCTTGCAAAGGGAGCTCCTGGGAAGGTGCCCCCTTGGGGCCGCGATCTCATCGGGTCGGAGAGTCCCGAGGCGGCTGCCGGGGCGGGGTGGGGGCCGCCAACCGGGGTGGGGGCTTCGAAAACATGTCGCCCCTCGGCCCGGCGTGTCGCACCTCTGCACACGGGCCAGAGGTCGTGGGGGCAGGCTCCCTCCCTGGACACCAGCCTCCCCAGACGGGGGGGTGTCCTCAGTGATTCTTTTCCACCGAGGAATCCTGGAGGGCCCGTGTACGTGTTTTTAAAGTGAATAACCCGTGTGCACGGAGTCAGCCTGCGTCTTCTCTTTTCGGGGTGGAGGAGACAGTAACCGGGGTTCAGAGCAAGGCAGCGGCCTCGTGTGTGTGTGTGTGTGTGAGGTTTATATCAGCTCGGCGCGGTGCCTGGAGCCTCAGCTCCAGTGGGGGCGGGGGGGGCTGATGGGCCAGAAGGGCCCCTGCCCTTCACCTGCCCCCGGTCCCCAAACTTGCCCCCCCTTTTCTGACTCCACAGGGTGACCGGCCCCCGGCCCCGGAATGCTGTTTCTGCCCTCTCTTCCTCTGCCCCCCCCCCACGGACCCACCGGCACGAACACGGCTTCCTTCACGCCACCATCCGCAGCCGGCCATGTGGTCCGCTCCTCGGAGCCTCAGGAACGCCAGCCCCCCCACCGCCCCCCGCCCCACTGGCAGCGAGGCCGGCATTCCCGGGGTGGCCGCCCCGGGCCAGGGAGGCTGCCGGATGGTGGGGTCCTGCCTCGTGGCGGGCGGTGGGGAGCCCAGGCATCTCACCTGCAGCCTCCCCGCTGTTGGTCCAGTCCGTGAGCGGCTGGCCGCGCCTCTCTCCCCCGACTGTCTCGGTTTCATCCTCTCGTCCTGTCCCCGTCTCCCAGGGCTGCCACGACACCGCACCCGGACGGGGGCTGGACCGCAGCGGTGCCTGTCCTCGGACCCGGGGGCTGGGAGACAAGCCCCAGGGGTGGGCAGGGCTGGGTCCTCCCGAGGCCGCTGTCCTGGGCACGCGTGTGGCCGGCCGTCCTGTCCTCTCGTCCTCACGCGGCCGCCCCTCTGCGAGCGTCCGTGTCCGAGTCTCCTGTTCCTGCGTGGCCAGGGCTCCAGCATGACCTCCCTCTGCCTCAGTCGCCTCTTTAGAGAACAGGCTCCCTCTCTAAATACAACCCCATTCTGGCGTTCCACGGGCCAGACTCCCGCGTGAGGATCTGGGGAAGGACAGAACCCCCCGAAAACACACCCCGGGAAGAAAACGAAAATCGAGGCCACCCCTGGAAGACACTCCGTCGCGGCAGCCAGCAGGAACAGGCGGGCGGAGACGGAAACCTCTCGTCGCTCACGGAAGACTGAGTCTTTGAGAATGGTTAGAAGTGTCAGCTCGGGCGGCCGGGGCGGGCACGTCTAAAACGCCGAAAGGGGAAAACAGAAGAAGGAGACAAAGACCGGGCCGGAGCCCCCGGAAGTCAGTTGGTGTGAGCTGAGCTGGGCCCCACAGCCTTCCAGGGTGCTCTGGCCCCCAGCTGCCCAGGCAGCGGGCGCGCACCCCCGTTACCCAGGAGGAGAGGGGCTCAGAGGCTGCCGCCCCGCCTGGGGTCTGAACAGTGGCGGCCCTGGCTGTGGTGGGCAGGCGTGTCCGAGTGGACTTTGTCCCCGCTCCTGCCGCCGCAGGGCCCTGCCCTTCTGGTCTCCGTGTTTCTGGACGGCGAGCCCGGGGTCCCGGGGCTGAGTCTCACCCTCCAGGCTGGACTCGGACCCGGCACCTTTCTGCCCTGAACGGTCCCCGAGCCCCGAGGAGGGACATGTTTGAAGCGCCACCGCGGCTCTGCTCTGCATCGCTGACGACTGTGCGTGTCTTATTTACAGTTCCTTCGCTCAGGGGGTGTTATTTCCGTCCTGAAAATTCAGCCTTCCTACTAACAACACATGCAGACCCGTGGCCACGTCCTGCCGCCATCGCCAGCGCGGTCGATGGCAGGAGACAGCTGGTCTGGGTGCGCTCCTGTCGCCACCGCTCAGGTGTGCGCGGGGCCCCGCCCAGAGTGCTCTGCCCGGAGCGTCTGACAAATGTCCCGGTAGCTCCCCGGGCCCCCAGTTTGGTCACCGCCACGCGACAACACTTCACGGGCGTCTCCGTCCAGTTTTTGCAGGATGATCATTTGTTTTTACATCCTTACTGGGTGTTTATTGCTTTAGAGAGAGAGAGAGAGAGAGAGAGACATCGATAGGTTGCCTCTCACACCCCCCTTGACCGGGGATCGAACCTGCAGCCTTTGGTGCACGGGACGATGCTCTAACCAACGGAGCCACCCGCCAGCTCTTACAGGATGAGAATGCTGGAGGTTAAAGAAGCCGTGAAGGTCACCGGCGCCCACAGCCCTCGTGGGCGAGATGAGAACTGGGGCTGCGGGAGCTTGGGGAGCGGAACGCCGTGGGCTGGTCAGCCGCGGTCGGCGCCAGAACCCCGAGACCCTTCCCTCAGCCTGAGAGTCCCTCCTCGCCGGCCCTGCCCGGGGAGAGTGCCGGCGGTGCGTTAGGTCTGCGGGCCTCCAGCCGTGGAGTCTGCTGAGTGGACCGTGGCCCCCGTCCCACGTCAAGGGTCGCGGAGCCCAAGGGCGGAAAGGGGACGGCCCGCCTGGCCCGGATCTGCACCAGCCCGGTCCCTCCAGCGGCGACGGCAGCTCCGCCGTGTCCCCAGTGGCCGGCCCGGAGTCCCTCGGGTCCGGTCATCGCCCGGCTGTCCAGGGTGCCGGTGTCTCCTACATGCCCGGGGCTGGGGGTGGCCGGCTGCACCGCGGAGCTGAGCAGGGACGTGCCGCCGGCCCCGAGAACCCAGCGAGGCATTCGGGGGAGCGGCAGGTCCCCCCGTGGCCCCCCGACGCCCCTCGCTCCGGCGGTGCCGTGCAGGCAGGAAGCTACCCCAGAGCCATCATCAGAGAGCACGCGGGAGCCGCCGCCACCGCCGCGGCCCGGAGGGAGGGAGTATCGATCCGGCCCGGCTTCTATTGATTTCCTGTCGCCTCCGTGATTTAATCGTGTTCTGCGTCCTGTCTGTTTGCAGTCGCGCTCCTATTGTCTGCCGAGGGGAGCCGAGGCCTCTCTGCCCCCGAGCGGGTCCCCGCAACTTTGATTTCCACGGGCATTGTTCTCGAGAAATGATTAAACCGCCCCGGGCAGGACGGCGGGGGTGGGGGGCCCAGGTGTGGCGTGGGGCCCAGAGAGCCACGTGGAAACCCGGTGGCAGCCTGTGTCGCAGCCAGGGCGCCGGCCGGCGGGGGTCCGGGCCCAGGGCCCAGGGCCCAGGGCAGGCGTGTCTCCCTCACCCCGCAGCCGCAAGGGGGACACAGGGAAACTTTGACCGCTGTACTTGGTTTTGAAATGGCCTCCATCCCCCCAGGGACTTGTGCCAGCGTTTCAGCCACGAACGGAGCCGTGGACGGCCGATCATGGGGGGCGGGGCAGCGGCTGGCGGCCCGGAGGCCTGGCGGTTTGTGACGGGCGCAGCCCCGGCACCCCCGGCCTCACCCCCGGGTCTCCGCGTGGAGGGAGTGGCGTGTGTTTGTGGGTGGGGCCGAGATTTTTATTTGGCGTCCCCATGGTTTGAGAACTTTCAGATTTTAAAACAGTGTTTGTTTTCCATTCAAACATTTTTGTTGAATGTATGGGGGTGACCCTGGTTAATACGATTATGCAGGTGTCAGGGATACAGTTCTCCAACACGTCGTCCCTGCGCTGTGTCGTGTGTCTCCTTCCGTCGCCGTGTACCCCTTCACCCTCTGCCCCCCCTCCCGCTGCGCCCCCCGGGCCGTCACCACACAGTTGTCTGGGCCTGTGAGTTACGTTTCTGTGCTCAGTGCCCTCACCTTTTCCGCCAGCCCCCACCCCACCCCCCGACAGCGGTCAGTCTGTCCTCCGTGTCTGTGGGTCTGTTTCTATTTTGTTAGTTGTTTTTTTTTTGTTCATTGGAGTCCACGTGTATGCGAAGACGTACGGCATTTGCCTCTGTCTGGCCTGTTTCCCTCGGCATAACGCCCTCCAGGCCCCTCCACGCTGTCGCACAGGGTGGGGTCTCCTTCTTTTTCCCGGCGGAGTAGCATTCCGCTGCGTCAGTGCCCTGTGGTCGTCTCACCCCCTGGTCCGCTGACGGGCACCTGGGCTGCTTGCCGATCTCGGGGACCCTGAGTCACGCTGCAGTGAGCGTGGCGGGGGCGGGGGGCATATATTAGTAAACTAGTGTTTCAGGGTTCCTCAGGTGCATTCCCAGAAGTGGGGTCGCCGGGTCAAAGGCAGTTCTATTGTTAATTTTTTGAGGACCCTCCAGTGTGCACACCCACCAGCAGCGGATGAGGGCTCCCCTTTCCCCACACCCTCGCCAGCTCCTGTTGTTTGTGGAGTCATTAATGACGGCCACTCGGACGGGTGTGCGGTGGTGTCTCGTTGTGGTTTTAATTTGCGTTTCTCCGATGGTTAGTGACGTTGAGTGTCTTTCCACGTGTCTGTGGGCCCTTCTGTGTGTCCTCTTTGGAGACGTGTCATCCAGGTCCTTTGCTCATTCTTTAACTGAGTAGTTCGTTTCTTTGGTGTTGAATTTTATAAGTTCTCTATGAATTTTGGATATTAACCCCTTGGGGGATATATAACTGGCGAATATGTTCTCCCATCCAGTGGGGCGTCCTTTCATTCTGTTGATGGTTTCCTTTGCTCTGCAAACACTTTCCGGTTTGATGAAGTTCCCGTTGTTTATTTTTCCTTTGTCTCCCTTGCCCGGGGAGACGTATCGGAGAACATATTCCTACAAGCAGTGTCTGAGATTTCACTGCCTGGGTTTCCTTCTGGGATGTTTATGGTTTCAAGTCTTACATTTCAGTCCTTATTTTGAGTTTACTCTTGTGTGCGGTGTAGGGAGGTTGGTCTAGTTTCATTGTTTTGCGTGTCTCTGTCCAAAAACACCACACACAAATCAAGACAGTTGAAAAAGTCAAATTTTAAAACAGAAAGCACACGTGCATACAATTAGAAATGGAGAAAGTTAGGAGTCGTGATGGTGCCGGTGAAGTGGCGAGGCGTGAGCCTGAGGACGTTGGGAGGCTGTGGTTCTCTGCTTGTACGTCTGTAGGTTTGGGGGACTTGGGTTCCCCCCTGGGGACGAGAGGACGGGCTCGGTGAGAGCTTTCACACGCACACGGGTCGGTGTCCTCGGAACCCCTGAAAATGCTGTCGAACGTCCTCTTCCAAACCAGAAAACCCAAGTTCTGGGCACAGACGCCTTTTAGTGGCGAGTTGTGTCACACTTTCGGGGAGGAGACAATTTTTTTTTAACAGGATTTATTTCTTAGAACAGTTTTATGCTCACAGCAAAACCCAGAGAAAGGCACCGAGGTTTCCCATACACCCCCTTGCTCCCCACAGCCTCCGCCATCATGACCCCCCACTGATGGTGCCCCGGTTACAGTGGGGGGTGCGTGCACACTGACACCCCATCCTCACCCCAGTGCATACTTTATTTTTTATTTTTATTTCTTTAAAGATTTTACTTATTTTTAAAGAGGGGGAAAGGGAGAAAAAAAGGGACAGAAACATCAATGTGTGGTTGCCTCTCACACGCCCCCTACTGGGGACCTGGCCCACAACCCAGGCATGTGCCCTGACTGGGAATCGAACCAGCGACCCTTTGGTTCACAGACGGGCACTCAGTCCACTGAGCCACCCCAGCCGGGGCCCAAGGGCATAGTTTAAATTAGAGTTCACTCTTGGTGTTGTACGTTTTATGGATTTCGACAAATGGATAATGATGTGTTTCCATCATTACAGTTCATGCAGAGTATTTTTACTGCCTTAAAGATATTCCGTGGCCCGTGCATTCATCCCACCTGACCCCTCAACCCCTGACCTTTCCACTGTCTCCATAGTTTTGCCTTTTCCAGGATGTTGTAGAGCTGGAATCACACAGGAGGCAGCCTCTTCAGATGGGCTTCTTTTACCCACTCACGTGCCTCAAAAGTTCCTTCCCGTCTTCTCACGGCTCAATAGCTGCTTTCTGTTTAGTGCTGAGTCACATTCCCTTGTTGGAAGGACCACAGTGTGTTTATCCATCACCGGCTGAAAGGCATCCCCATTGCTTTGAGGTTTGGGCAATTAAGAACACAGCTGTGGTAAACATTTGCCTGCAGGTTTTCATGTGGAGATGGGCTTTCAGAATCATTTGGGTGGAGACCAAGGAGAGTGACTGCTGAGTCCCGTGGGGAGAGTGGGTTTAGTTTTGTAAGAAACCACAGAGCCGTCGTCCGAGGTGGCTGCACCGTGAGGCATCCCCATCAGCTGTGAGCGGGCGCTCCTGCTGCTCCACCTCCTCGCCTGCACTTGGCGTTGTCGGGGCCTGGATTTTGGCCATTCTCACCGGTGTGTGTTGGTATTTCATTGTTGGTTGGGAAAATATCATTTTCATGTTGTTTTCATGTCTGTTCACTCAGACACCAAGCAAAAAGCCCCCTCCCCCTCATTTGACTGTTAGCATACTTCTTATGTAACTCTTGACAAAGTCGTGTGAAAAATTACAGACCACTTCCACTTATGCACACAGAAGCATTAAATTGTGAATAAAATACTACTTAATGTTAAAAGCATGATCCACCCTGATTTCCAAGAGGATTTTTGTCACGGGTGAGATGATGACTTCATACAGTTTTTTTTTTTTTTTATTTAGTAGCAGGCTTTAAAATATTTTTAAATTGTTGTTCAGTTACAGTTGTCCCTATTTTTCCCCCCTTGCTCTCCCCTGCCCTGCCCAACCCCCTGTCCCACATTCAGTCCTCCCCACTTTGCCCTTGTCCCTGGGTCTCTACACATGCTCCTTGACTTCACCCTTCCCCCTCTTTCCCCGTCATCCCCCTTCCCCTCCCCTCTGGTCACCGGCAGTTTGTTCTTTACGTCCATGTCTTTGGTTCTATTTTGCTTATCTGTTTTGTTGATTAGGTTCCACTTATAGGTGAGGTCACATGGTATTTGTCCCTCGCCACCCGGCTTATTTCACTCAGCATCATGCTCTCCAGCTCCACCCATGCTGTCGCAAAGGGTATAATTTATAACATCGGTAAGCCTAAGGATAGAAACAAAATGTTCAGTTTGACAAATTTCTAAGAGACTCTATTTATGATTTAAAAATGCTTTAGCAGGTGAGGACTAGAATACATCTTTTTTAACTTGGTAAACATTCTGTCTCTTAAACTGAAGCCTAACATCAGACACCAGGGTAAACAGTCCAAAGATCCCTGTCAAACTTAAGAACAAAGCAGGAGAGCTGAGTTTCCTGCTCTAACATTGACCCACACGTTTAGCCAATGCAATAAGACAAGAAAAACGTAAGAAAGGATATCTTCCTCCAGAAGGCGGGGGGGGGACCCCCATAACTTATAGATATTTTCATTGTCCACCTAAAAAAATCTTCAGAGTAAGTTGAAAATATTATTGGAACTATTAAAACAGTTTATTCTAAAGTCCTAGTGACGGTATAAAACCATTAGCCAATACATGCTCTACACGTTGGCAATAATTAGTTTAAAAATTTAAGAGAGGAAAGATGGTATTTATTATGGTATATGGAACATCTTGAAATGAATTCAGGGAAGATACAGCACTCATATGACAAACAACCACAACTTCTTTTCATTTAGCTAAATGGAGAGTTATGCTGCATTGCCAAATGTCAAGACCCAATGTTATAAATACACACTTTTCCCGTAATTAATAACAATAAATAAGTAGGTTCAAGTCAAATCATGTCAGGGGGCTTTTGGAACTTGGCCAAGTGATTCTTTAGTAAAGAAGAAATTGGTGGAAACAAAGCCTTTTAGAAAAGAAAATTAAGGATGTATTTGGTCTGCCAAACTGAATGTATCATGAAGAAATATTACATCAAATAGTAAGAAAATGCTAGAATAACAGGATAAAGCCTGAAACAGAGAAAACATCCCCATATTTTAAAATGATTTAGAATAAGATAAGGTGCCCCTTTCACCAATGCAGGGAAAGAGTGGGTTTTCAGTGACGGGTGCTCGGGCACCAGGTCCCTGTGAGGTTGCTGCTGGGGAGAGAAGACTTAGAACTCCGCTTCCCATCATGCACCAGAGTAGACTTCGTGTTGATTGAATAAATCCATGTGGGAGAAAAGGCCCAGAAAAGGATCAGAGGGGGAGAATGAACCCCACTTTTCTGATCTTAGAATGAGGAAGACCCCAGAAAGGCAAAGATCCGTAGGTTTGACTCTGTTCGATGGAAAATATTTGCAAATCGAAAATAGAATGTCAAGTTAAAAGGCAAAATCTGCTGGGAAAAATACCTATGACAAAGAGTTAAAGTTCTCAAATATAAAATGTTCCTAAGGGTCAGCGAGAAGAAGTTGAACACCGGCAGACAGTTCTCAGAAGGAAGACAAACAGCCAATGAAAATAAGGACGGCGTGCAACCCCCTTAGTCATCGAACAGTTCACAGTGAAATAAAGTCATGTTTGTCAGCCATCACAATGACGGACGAGATAACAAGATAACAGCCAGCCCAGAACCTTCAGGTCCAACTCTGAGTAAATTGGTACAGTTTTCTAGAAGCCATTTTATTACTTTTCTTTTTTTTTAAAGATTTTATTTATTTATTCTTAGAAAGGGTAGGGAGGGGGAGAGAGAGAGAGTGGGAAAGAGAAACATCAATGTGCAGTTGCTGGGGGCCATGGCCTGCAACCCAGCATGTGCCCTGACTGGGAATCGAACCTGCGGCACTTTGGTTCGCAGCTCGCGCTCACTCCACTGAGCTACATCAGCCAGGGCCAAAGTCAAGATTCTTAAGGCTTTAACCATTGGACCCAGCCATAAACCTGTCGTAGGTTTGTCCTGAAGATGTAGTACAAAGCAGCACACAGCCAGTCACTGCTGTTGCAGTGGTGCGTCTAATACCAAGACAGTCGGGACACCGTAACTCGCTGAATCAGGGCGTGGCCCGATGAGGCGAGTCCCCCCCCCCCACCGTGGAGTGGGGTGCCAGTCACGGGTCTGTGGCTCAGCCGTGGAGGTGGAAGAGTTGCACAGCGGAGTGGCGAGCGGCAGAAAGGATGCCGAGTGCGGGCACGTCCTCGGCCCCGTGCTGTGAGAGGCGTCACATTCGCGTTCCACGACACAGCCGTTGTTGCCTAGCTCTGGTCGGGGGACGAGGGCTGTCAGCAGCTCCCTCCCTCCCGTGGCTTCCCAGTGCCTCGCGGTGAGCACGCGCTGCGTTCATAACCCAGCGGGAGGGGACCGCCGTGGGGCCGGAAGGGGGGTTTCTCGGGCCGCCGCGGAGAAAGGACGTCCCGTGAGGAGCTGGTCTCTGCGGGCGTGAGTCGGGGATGCTCTCCTGGCGGCGGAGACGATTTGCGGTGTTTGCTCGGGCCGCTGTGGCGACGTCTGGGTGGGCGGGGGGCTGTTCGCTGGAAGGCTGACCCGGTGTGTGTGTGGGGGGTCCCCTGAGTCATTGCAGGGGTCGCACAGGGGTCGCAAGCAGTCCCCCACCCCGAGGAACGGGGCTCTTGGCTGTGCAGGGCTGGGTGTGGCCAGGCCTGGGGCTCAGGGCAGCTGGTTCTCCAGCTGGGAAGGGGCCTCCTGGGGGCATTTTATGGGGGGCACCGGGACGGCATGGCACCTGCTCTGCCGGTCAGTACCGGAGCCGTGGGCGGCGTGAGGGGCAGGGTGGCTGGTGCTGGCACAGGCGGGCGCCGACCCCCACCCGCGGTGGGTGATGTGGGCACTTGCTGGGCTGCACACCCTGACGGCTGTGCGCTTCCAGTCCCGCACCCAGACCTTCTGCACCAGAGCCAGACTGTCGGAGGGCGGCCACTGTGGAGCGGGGTGTCCCCCATCCCTGGACACCTTGCCGCCCCACCCCCGGACCCACCCCTCCCTGTCTCAGCCAGGCCTCCTCCGGGAGCACGTGTCGGAAGCCGGCCGACCACCCGTTTGGGCCAGAATGCCTGCTCCGGCGCAGCGACAATGCTGGTGCTGGTGACAGTCTCGACCACAACTGTCCCAGGCGAGTGAATCCCCCGAGGGTGACCTTCGAGACAGGCTCAGTGGTTCCCGGATGATCTCATGCAGAGCCGTTGCCAGAGTCCGCTTGCTCTTCCGGTGAGAGTGCAGAGGTGCCGGGAGGTCAAGTGCCCGTACGGAGTCACACCGCCGGTCTGTCCGCGGGAGGCTCGGGAGAGGACCGCCCCGCCCGCTTTCCTGACCGGCGGGCTGCCCCGCGTCCCAGTGTCACAGCGGCCAGCTGGCTGACTCTTCCCGCCTGCCCTGTGCAGTGTCCTTGGGGCCCGGCCCAGCCTGCGTGAGAGTCGGTCCCCCAGCGTCCTGCTCTGCGCCCAGTGTGCTGAGCGTTGACTTCCATCCACACGCAAGCGGGCGGGTCCCTTCTATCGCAGGCCGTTCTCAGACCGGCCGCGGGGGCCGCTGCATCCCCTGGGCTCTCCTCCCGCGCACCGGAGTGTGTTCGTGGCCTTCCCCAGCTGACCGCCCGCCCTGACCTTGGCTTTCGGATTTTGTAGGCAGGCTGGGTACGTTCCGTGTCACTAGTGTTTGCTAGATCTCAGACTCTTCATATTTTTTTTTTTAAAAACGCGCTGTCCTGGGCTGTTGAATGTTAGTGTGTCTTAAAGCTCGTACGAGCCTCACACCTCACTGGCAGGCTCCCACCCGCCCGGAGGCTGCGGACGGGGGACACAGCAGCACCCCCCCCACGGAGAACGAGCCCATCAACCCTGCTCGGGTCCCCCTCCTGCCCGGCTCTGCCCCATCCTGGAGTAGGAGCCGGGCCGTGTCTGTGGCTGTCCGGGACACTCCCAGTTTGTTTGAGGGACACTTCTCAGCTTCTCATCCCCGTAGGATGGACAAACTCGGGTCAGGAGTTTGTGGCCGTCGAAATCTGGACCCGAGGGTCTCCGTGGGGGCCTCTCAGGGCACCCCGGCTGCGCCCCTGGGGGTTGGCTCGCTCCCCTGCGGGCACGTTCTGTCCCCTGCTAACGCGCCCCAGACAGCCGGTGCCACCTCGGCTCCACGCGGAGCCCCGCCCCCGTCGGCACAAATCCCGCCTCTCACGCTGTCTCGCAGGCCTGCGGCCTCCGGGTGCAGCACCCAGGCGGGGCCGACGCCCACACGCGGACCCACCCCCACAGTTCTGGGTTGATGTCGCGTAGACGCTGACGTTCCTCCGCTCGCTGACCGGAATCGCACATTGGGGTGATGTCTAAAGAGGGACTTTGGAATAGTGATTGCATCAGTTGTGCCTTCGCCTCCCGCTGTCCCCTGGTCACTGCACGGTCACTTGGACAGCAGCGCGGCTTCAGGGGCCTTGTTCCTTTCCAGGACCCAGGTCTCCGCGGAAGGTCAGGAAGGTCACCTCGCAGGGTTCCTCCGGGGCTGCCACTCGCCTGCAGCTTCTCAGAGAGCCCCGCCCCCGAGGACAGTCCCAATTGGTCAGACCGGCGATGCTCGGGGAACGGACGGGCCAATCGGATGGGATGAAGGCCCCGGGAGGGGCGTTTGATCTCAGAACTGGGCTCTGTCCTGGTGAACCTCCTGCTCATCTCCCCGGAGCGAGGCTGGGCATCAGCTCTCCCCGAAGGTCCCTCTCTCGGTGTCCCCAGGGAGAGAGGACAGTCCCACCCAGAGATGCCCCCTCCTGGGTGGTGCTGGAGGCCCTGGGAGAGAAAGGGGAGTGGGGACAGTGTGGGGCCTGGGCCCTGCCTAGGGTCTGGAGCAGTGACCCTTGGCTCTGGCCCCCTCCCTCCTGACCCAGCCGACAGCCACTCCGCCCCGGACCTTGTCTTCCTCCTCCATGTCCGGCCACCCTGAGCATCCGTTGGCCCATGGAAGACCCAGGGATGACGCCGCGCATCCGGCTGGTCCCCACCCACGTGGACGGCCTTTCCTTTCTGCGTGCCCCCTCCCCAGTCACTCTGCCCCCTGGTGCCACCCACAGAACCTCTTTGTTCTGCACGGAGCCCGGCGCTGCTGCGCGCTGTGGGCCAGGGACAAAGGGCAGTGGCCTGAGTCACTGCTGACCGGGAGCCCTTCCCCGCCTTTGCCCAGCCTCGGTCCCCACGTCCACGGGCTCTGGGGCCTGAGGTCTGCGTTTCCCTTTGACTCTCCCCCTCCCTCCCTTGCGTCGGTCAGAGCGTGTCCACGCACCCCAAGGTTGTGAGGATGCCCTTCTGGGTCAGGGCACACGCTTGGGTTGCAGGTTCGATCCCCAGTCAGGGTGCGGACGGGAGGCATCCGATCGATGTCTCTCTCTCTCTCCTCCTCTCTCTCCAGTCAAGCAGCACCTCCCCCGGCGAGGACAAAAATAAAAAATAAAGCATGCACGTTCGAGGTGAAGCCATCGGGCAGAAACGCAGCTCCCAGGAGGTCTGTGGTGTGAACCTGTGCTCGGGGCCCCCGGGAGCCCGGCCCTGTATTTCCACCGGGTCACGGTTGGGGGGGACCTTGCAGACCCTGAGGACCGTGAGTCAGGGTTCTCGCTCCGCGGGCTTGCTGGGCGGGGCTCTCCACTCGCGGGACGCCTGGTGCCCGGTGCCATCCGCTGTCCGGGCCCTGCTGAGCCGGCGGCCTTTCAAACAAGCACCTCTTTATTGCCGCTGTCTCCGGGCCACAAAGGCATTTGTTTGTGGTGGGATAATGGGCCTTGGCCGGGGCCCACGGCTCGGCCGGTCCTCGCTCGGTGCCGACTTACGCCCGGGACTCGGCCACCTTGGTGGGTGGGGGTGGCCATCCTGCTGCTTAGGCAATCTCAAATGGCAGCGTTTGACCTTCCAGCCTGCACAACAAAAGGATTTTCATTTTCCAGGCCCGTGCCGGCCGAGTCACACTGCCCGGTGACCTTCAGGCACGGGGACCACTTTCATCCGGGACAACGGAGTCCCGAGTGACTCAGCACCCGGCTCGCCTCTCCGTCCGGTTCAGGACCCATGGGGGCCTGGCATGGGCTGTATCGGAGCAAGAGGGCCTTCAGTCCGAGCAGCCACGCCGCCTGTCTCGCTCACACGTGTCAGGAGGGGCTGGGGGTGCGGGAGAGGCCCCCCCCCAGGAGCTGCCATTTCCGGAACCCCGGGGGATTTGACCTCGCCCGTGTGACCTTTCCCCGGCCGCAGCGGCTCCCAGTCAGTGGCAGGAGAGTGAGGAAAATCTCATCCCCGTGCCACTCGGGGCCGCCGGAATGTCTCGGGGCCCGGAGAAATGTGGCAGGTGCCTGTGAGCACGGACCCGCAGCACAGATGGGGGCTGGGGCCGGGCCGGCCTCTCGGAGGGCCGCGGGGGCTGGGCGCCCTCGGGGTGACCAGCCCCCCGCCTGCTGGAGACAGAACACGTCTCTCTACTGGCACGTTACCCAGGGGAGCGTTGCCCAGAGTCCCCCGAGGAGCCGCCCGGACGGGAGTGATTGGCAGAGGGGGGCCTCCCTTCCCCAGTAACCTAGGTAACCGCCGCTGTCGGGTGGAACAGCGAGCGGACACCTGGCCCAGCTCTGCCGTGATTCTGGGGACAGGGATGGTTTCTTCCTTTGGAGTTCTTGTCTTTCCATCTGTGACGCGGGCGCAGGCGCCAGCCCCTCCCTGAGCGGGGCCCGCCGGGGTCCCCTCGCCTTCAGGACTCGGGCCTGGTCAGCTCTCAGAACTCCGGGAGGGCAGGCCCCCGAGGCCCCCCTGTCAGGCCTGTGACGTCTCCTGCGCCGTGGGGGAGCCACACTGAAGGCGAGCTGGGGGCAGGTGGCAGGTGTCTTCTGCCCGCTTTCCCGATGGGGGGGGGCTGAGATGGCGGAGCCCCCCACCCCCACGACCCGTGCGAGGGGCAGGCTGAGGGGACGGATCGGCGGTCCCCAGTCCCGGCCTTGGGCCCCTGCTGAGGGCAGGGTCTGCTGGGGCAGCAGGAGGGAGAACCGAGCCCCTGGGAGGTGGGGAGGCCCGTTCCCCAGGGCGGCGGCGCCGTGCAGCCTGAAGACTGCAGTGGCCGGAGGGGCGGCCTCCGGGCGTGGGCCAGTGGAGACCCCTGCTTGGGCAGGACCCCGTCCCAGCCGACTAGGGCTGGGGGGCTGGGGTCCCCGCGGCAAGGTCGTGGTCGCACGTGCCATGGCCAAAAGGAGGCGCACCGCTGGGTGGGGCGCTGGGCGGGGCCAAGGCCCCCAGAGTCTGGCTTTAAACACCCAGGGCAAAGCCGCAGGAAGGGAGGGCTCACGGCCGGCGGGGGCGGGGCCTTGGGGGAAGCCACAGCGACTCCGAGTGGCGCCCGCCGCCCTCTCCCGGTCGCACAGCTGCGGGTGGACGCGAGGCCCCGGCATCCATCTTGTTGTCACTGATGGCAAGCTCGTGGGTCACACCAAAGTGGGGGCCTTGTTGAGTGCGGGCGTCCTCGACAGCAGAGGGGGGGCTGCCAAGGTGGGGAGGTGGAAGCCGAACGTGGGGTGACGGTGACACTTCCACAGGAAAGAGTAGCGACAAGTAATCAGACCCAGAAGCACAGGCGGGGGCGGGGAGGCAGGGCCGCCGGTTGGCGGAGTCCGAGTTCTTGGGCTGCAGCTGTCTGTCCGCCGTCTGGGTGCCTTTCAGTCCGGGTCTCGGGGTCTCCTCTGTCCTGCTGGGGGCGTCCCCGCCCTCCCCCCCCCAATCCGGGCTGCAGCCCGAAGCCCGACGGTCTCCAGTCCTACGGAGTGGGTCTGCAGGGTGGGACCCGAGCCCCAGGACTTGGCCGGTTGCAGAGGATCCAGGGCCTGGCGGGGTGGGGCCGTGCGGTGCGGGGCGGGGCCGTGCAGGGAGGGGCGGGGCGGGGCCGTGCAGGGCGGGGCCGTGCGGGGCGGGGCGGTGATGTTCGGGGCGGGGCCTGGTGGGGCCTGGTGGGCGGGGCCTGGTGGGGTGGGGCCCAGGAGCGGGGCCACGTGGGGCGGGGCAGATGCAGACTCCGCCCTGCCCTGCAGCCAGCCGGGTCGCACCGCTGCAGCTCAGGGACAGTTTCCTGCGGCGCCCGAGCTGGCAGGCGGTGCGCCAAGATTGATGCCGCCCTCAGGGCCGGCTGGGCTGCGACCTTGCGGGGCAGGAAGTGTTATTCTCGGAGCACACTGCGGCCGCTCCTCCCGACCTTCGGGAAGTTAACTCCTCGTTCTCACCCAGCTGGTTCGCCAGAGGCCTTGTGCTTCTTTCTACCTCGAACGAGAGAGAGAGACAGAGAAGGGGAGACAGGGCCACAGCGAGGCGAGAGAGAGGGGAGCAGCGGGGAAACACTCGTCCTCAGACTCCTGGCCTGCCCCAGATGTGCCCCTACCTGGGGGACCAGCGCCGCGTCCTGGGCTCAGAGGCTGGGGCGGGCCCACGAGGAGGCCCCCTTCCCGAGCCACTGGCCTTAGCAGGGACGCGGAAGCTTCGGTTTCCTCCGCGTGAGAGGCTCTGTTCTTGCCCCTTCCCCCCCCACCACCGCCCTTTCTTCTCCCCCCCCCCCACCGTGCCTGTCTGTCCCCAGAACCCTCAGCCTGCTCTGCTCGTGACACTAGGCCCCCGTGGTCAACGCGTGGCACCAGGGGAGATTAGTGACCAGGCTCCGGTCCACAGGGGTGGGGTGAGAGGCTCCCCGGGAACTGGGGGCTCCTGGGGAGAGGGAGGCCGTGCTGGCTCCTTGGGCTGCCCCGGAGGGGCCGCCACGGTGCCCGTCTTGGGTCTGACAAGATGCCCTGCGTGAACCTGGGAATGTCCTTCCCCTCCCCCAGCCTCCGGGTGCGTGGCCATCCCCTGCCCTGGGACTTCGCAGGCCCCCAGGGGACCCACGAGGGCGGTGGGAGCTCCGAGCCGTCAGCCACCGGACTCGTCAGCACGGTCAGCAGCCCAGCTGGCATTTTGCTTGGGGGCCCGGCCAGGCCTGACGCCCTGACGCTGTGCCCTCAAGTGTGACTCTGCCCGGGCGATGCTAGGCAGTCCTCACCGTCTCCGGGTCACCATCGAATAGTGGTGACATCTGTCCAGATTACAGGGATCGAAGGAGACAGTGGAGGGGGCATATTCAGGGAGGAAAAGGTGAACAGAGAAGTGAGCTTTGTGGGCCCTTCCCGATGGCCCCTGTAGGCCAGCAGGCCCCGGGACAGCCCCCCTTGCCCGACGGCCCCACCGCCCAGCTGACTCCAGCCTCCGGCCTCCTGCCGGAGATCGTCCCTCTGTGGGCGAGCTGAGGGCTGGGGTGGAGGGGACACCGGGGCTGTGCCCTCGACGGGCAGTTTGGAGTGGGTCATCCCAGGAGCCACCCACCGCTGAGACTCCTTGTCGCAGACGGAAACGGAAACACGGAGCTTCTCACAGCTCAGACGGTGGGCGTTGGGCGTCACCCCAAGGGCAGTGACGGTCCTCGCACGCCCAGCTATCGACCCTATGTTCGTTGTGCTTGGCTCATTTCTCTGCTTTTCTTTTTCTTTTTTAATCATATTTCATCGACTATGCTGTTATAGCTGTCCTAGTTTTCCCCACGTTGCCCCCTCCACCCAGCGCCCCCCACTCGCTCGGGCAAACCCCCACCCTTGTTCGTGTCCATGGGTCGTGCGTGTAGGTTCTCTGGCTTCTCCGTGTCCTGTACGGCACTGTGCATCCCCAGGGCTGTTCCGTGCCTGCCATTTGTGCTTCTTCGTCCCCTCACCTCTTCTCCCGTCCCCCCACAATCCCTCCCATCTCTTCCTCTTTAACCTTTGGCATGTTAATGACCATGTGTCTTGGAGTGGTCCTCTTTGCACCCATCTTGTTTGGGACTCTCTGTGCTTCCTGGACTTGTATGTCCATTTCCTTCATCAAATTAGGGACGTTTTCTTTCATCGTTTTTTTCAAGCAGATTTCCAATTTCTCACTCCTTCTCTTCTCCTCCTGGAAGCCCTATGAGGCAAATGTTGGAACACTTGAAGTTGTCCCAGAGGCTGCTTACACTGTCCTCTTTTTTTTTTTATTCTCTTTTCTTCTTCTTGTTCTGACTGGTTGTTTTTTTGCTTCTTTATGTTCCAAATCATTGATTTGAAACTCAGCTTCATCCACTGTACTGTTGTTTCCCTGTAAATTGTGCTTATTTAGTGTATCCTTCATTTCTGACTGGACCTTTTTTATGCTGCTGAGATTCTCACTAAGTTCCTTGAGCATCCTAATAACCAGTGTGGTTGTTCTATATTTTAGTTGTAATTTTGCTATGGTTGTGCAAAGAGGCGAGCTCTGTCTGCCTACACCGCCATCTTGACCGGAAGTCTCTTCTTTGCTTTTCATTGGTGGAACACCCCAGCCTTGGGCAGACTCAGGGGCCCTCAAATGTCTGAGGGTCCTGCAGGGGAGGGTGAGGAATGATGGTGGAACTTAGAGGGTGGGAGAGGGTCTCTCTTTCTTGAGCTCCAGCCAGAGGCCTGACGGGGCCACATTACAAGTTAAGTCACCGTGGTGGAAGGGGTTCGTACTTACCTGACTTCTCTCTCGCGGGCCACCCCTCTGAGATGCTGAGATGGGGGTCGGGGACATTTTGAACGTGGCCTGGCAGGAGGGCTGGGGCAACGCAGGTGACAGACGAAATGGGTCTCTGCTGCCAAGAACCCGCTGGTCCTGCGTGTGAGCCAAGCCCACGTCACCCCACAATCAATGACAATCAATGCCCAGCGGTAAGTTCGAGTTCTCCGTGCTCTGGGGGCCGTGAGGGTGGGAGACAGAGCTTCCCGGAGAGGTCAGCGCGGCGAGCTCCGAGCTGGGCTGGAGGACGGGGGTGGAGGGACCGGAGGTCGGGCCGGCAGTGACAGGGGCCCGGGGTCAGGAGTCCAGCTTTCGGCAGGTAGGCCGTTTTCCAGTCCCAAGCTGCCTCCCCTGCGAGCTCCCGGTTTCCCGTGGCTGAGGCCCCAGTCCTGCTTACCCGCCTCCGACTGTCGCCTCCGGGCGAAACGACGTCCACCCCAGGGCCCGTCTCCAGGCCTCAGCTCGTCTCCCCACCCCACCTCTGAGCACGCTCCCAGTCCAGCCCGTCTTCATACGGCCACCAGTCTCCCGTGTGGGGGCCCCCTGCTCTCTCTAAGACCTGTGTGTTGCTGCACGGCCACGCTCGCAGGGCCCTCCTGGGCACGCAGGCGGGCACGTGCGCAGAGGGGCAGGACACCCCGCGGGCCCCCGGGGAGGTGCCAGGAGGGGGCGGAAAGGACCCTCCACGCCCTCCCCTCAGCGCTCTCACTGCAAACACGCGCCCTTTCCGCGGCCCCGCCAGGGTCACGGGCCTCGCACTTCCGTGCTCTTTGCTGTTGACAATGTCCCCGCGGGGGGGGCGCAGTGCTGCGTGCCGTCCTGCGTCCCAAGCTCGGGGCAGTGGCGCCGGGCCTCAGGGAGGCAGGGCCGGTGTCAGGCGTCCTCTGTCCAGGTGCAAGTTCCCCCGGGGAGTCCCACACCCGGTCACGGTGTGCAGCCCGGAGCCCGTGGGACGGGGCTTCACACGGGTCCGCAGGTGCGGACGGGCCCGGGCGTGTGGGGACCCGGCCCTGCGTGTCCCCAGGGCCGACCGCCGTCTGGGATGCACTGATGCGCCCGGGCCCCGGGTGTCACCACTGCGGACGGTGACACTGCATTGGCCTGGGTTTGGGCCCATCTCTGTTACTCTCCACACCCTGTTGTTGTCATTTTTTCGAGCGCTTGTTCTGATCTTCCCGGCGGCTGGCCAACGGCCGGGCGCCCGGCCTGCGACGGGAGGGCGGAGCCTGCAGGCGGGTGCAGCTGAGACACGTGGGTGACAGTCAGTGCCCAGGTAGCACTGGGCGGCCAGGCTCCGACAGCAGACACCCATGTGGGGGGACCCGACGGGACACAGACCGGAAGCTTAGACTCGGGGGGAGCCCCGCAGCCAGGTTGTCCGGTTCACGTCCCAGCAGGGCCACTTGCTCGCCCCCTGGGGGGTCCCCACGTTTCTCCGAGCCTCGCTCTTCTTACCTGTGAATTGGGTCACCAATCGCGCCCGGCTTACAGGGTTGTCGGGGGCGATGGAATGAGCTGGTGACAACACTTAAAGGGGAAAATACTTGAAATGACACCTGGCTCACAGAAAATGCTCTACACACCACCTGTCTTGGGGGGAGGGGCCGTGCACACGAATCAGGACAGGGGGCCCCCACCTGTCACCCCGACACCCCCTTCTGCCTCATGAACAAAAACGTCCCCCTTGGCCTCCTTTTAGGCTGGAATCCTGTTTCTGGAGTCTCTGTCCCCAGCCGCCGTTCCCTGGGAGGGACCCGCTCATGTGACCGTCTTCTCAGAAAGGGGCCGGGCGGGAAGGACGGAGAAAGTGGCAGGTCCCCAGGACCACGTCTGTGTCGGGGCCCGGGGCCACCGGAGAAGTGAGTCAGGGGGTGATGCAGTGGTGGCTGCGGGAGGGGGTGTGGGGGTGCGACCTTCCAGGACGGGGCTGGACGTCCTGTGGTGGCCGTGGGCTCTCGAGCCGGGAGCAGACTCTCGGTGGCACAGCCTCGGAAGGGTGATGCCTGGGACCCCGGCTGAGCCCCTCCCTGGCCGGCACAGCCCCGTGAGGCGGCCCCGCACTTTCCGGACGAGGAACCGGGGCCGGAGAGGAAGACACTCCCTTGTCGGCGGGCCCTGGCGCCAAGTCCACGAAAGGAAGACCGGCCAGCGGCTCCCCTGGGTGGGGGCGGCGCGTCCCCTGTAGCCGCGCCATCGGCCTCGGTGGCACCGCGTCGCGGGAGACGCTCCCAGCCACGTCTCCGTCCAGCAGCAGGTGGGGGAAGGTGCAGGGAGGGCCGCACGGCCCCAGGGAGCAGGTCGCCTCTCAGTGCCCCTCAGTCCACCCGGGAGCCCAAACCTAAGTAGGCGACAGCAAGTCCCAAGAAACTAGGTTTCTGGGGACAAACCCAGCGCTTCTGTCTAAAACGGGGAGAGCACCGTCCTGGGGTCCAGGTGGGCCTGCGGCTCCTGAGGGGCCTCGTGGCAACTTCGGTGGGAACCCGGGAACCGGCAGGTGGGTCTTGGGCAACCGCCTGCCCCTGGGAGGGAGACCGGGCAGCCGGCCCCCAGTGATGCCAGGGAAGGTGCGTGGGGTGGGCGGGACCAGGAGCCAACAGTGGGCAGCACGGGGGGTGGGGGCCCGGGACCCCTCCTCCCGTGGAGCTTCTGGAGTGGGGGCCAGGGGGCGTGTCCAGCGCGTACCTGTCGCCAAGAAGGGCAGGGCAGGCGGGACCCCCGGAGGCTCCAGCCCCATTGGCGTGGCCCCGGGAAGCCAGCGCTGACGCGGGGCCCACCTGTCTGTGTCAGGGTCCAAACCTGGGGCCCAAAGGGTGGGGCGGGGGGCCAGGCACTGGGCCCTCTCTCACCTGGTGGACGAGGAGCCTCAGACTTGGGGACTGTGAGTGAGCTGCCCCAAGGGGCCCAGCACACTGCAGTCACCCTTGGTTCCCAGGACAGGCGTGAGTGTGGCCTGCTCCCGGGTCCTCGGACACGTGACCTGGGCGCTGCGGGAGGGGAGAGGGCGAGGGGGGAGGGGTGGGGCAGGTGTTTTTGCTTCCCTCTCAGACCCGAGGAAACGGAGACCTGGCCAGCCTGGTGGCCCCCTGTGGGGGGAGCCCAGGCTGCTGGACAGCGCACCTGTGGGACCCAACCACTGTCTGAGGGGGGCCCAGCCTCAGGCCCCTCGGACAAACCGCAGAAACCCTAGGTCCCCGTTGCCTCCTCAGCTGACCGGCCACTGGGCCGTTTGCTTTGTGGGGACTCGCCGCCCACAGCACCCGCCTGCCATCCGGAGCACCCATGCCCCTCCCGTGTTCCCTGGGGGCCGCTGGGAGCCAGAGGGGCCGGGGCAGCGGGACCGGCTGGACGGGGCTGCCCTGCACTTCGGTGTCCCTGAAATCTGGGACAAGGGACAAGGGACACGGGCAGGAGCCAGGGCTCAGTGCCGCCTGACTGCCGGGGCCCCTGGTGGGCGGGCGGCTTTTCTGCGCCCGTCTGCAGCCCGGCCTTCCAAGCGGCCGGACCAGTTTTCTCACTCGGGGCCACGCCTCGCCGCGTCTCCGTCGGGCTTCGTCGGTGGGGGTGCGCTGTCCACCCCGACCCCGTCTGCAAAGCCTGCTCACGTCCCCTCTGTCGCCATGGGGGGCGTTTGGGGGCACCTGGGCTTCCTTCTCCCTCCCCTACCCGCCCCCCTTCCCTTATTCCTTCCTCAGCGCCTTGTCCAGAAGTCTTCGCTGGACACCGCTGGGCACCGGTGCCCTTGGCGGTCTGGGCGGACGGGGAGCTGAGAGTGAGTCTCTGACCCCCCACCAGCCGCTTCGGCCGGGCCCCGGGCCCAGCCCGGGGGGACTCAGCCCTGTAACCCAACAGCGAGTGAGTCCTGCGTCCCCGCTCCTCCCTCACCTCCGCACGCCCGTCCCGCCGCGGCCAGCCCGGGGCGGAGCCCCTGACGACGGCAAGCCGCAGCCTCGGTCGGTGACGTCTAAATAAGTATGTTCACGTAGAGCAGGGGTGGGGGGCCGGGGCAGCCTCCGACGCAACCTCGCCCTGGAAAACCTCCCCTGTGACTTCGCCCCCGCCCCCCGCCCCCGGGCACGCACGTCCGTCATCACTGGGAAAGAAAGGAAAACAGAAATCTTTATTTTTTAATGGGGCGTGATTAGACGCTAATGACCAGTGACCTCACAGAATGAACGCCAACACGGTGCAATTTTCTCTCCTGCGCCCGTGAGCGCCTTCTGGGCGTGGGGAACCACCTAATTGAGCACAGATTACCGCAGGTGTGCCATTACACATTGTACTATTCCACAGAGACTTAATAGTAAGGCTCTGCGCTTACCTGCGCTTCCGTCAGATTATCTCCAATCGCTTTACAAATATTATCTCATTAATCCCCCGCCACAGTGTCGCGAGTTTCCCCGTGCGATGGATCAGAAACCCACAGCCTGCCGTGGTCCAGGGACGAGCGGGCCGCCCCACACTCGGCTGCCGGGGCGAGAGCGGGCTACGCCTGTCCCCTGCGCCCGGAAGGGGTGTCCTCCAATTAAGGGGAGACCTGAAGTTGAGAGAGCCGCACCCCGGCTCCCACGGCAAGAAGGGGACATCAAATGGGCCCCAGCGGCGGGGTCCTGGGAACTGAGGGCCATGGCTCCCCGATGCCTCCGGCTCCGGTTCCGAGGAAGCTGCACATGGCTCTCCCACTGTCACACGTATACACACGCGCACACACACGTGTCAGAGGGGGGAGGGGCTGGAGGCGTGTGCAGAAGAGCCACGCACACACACCGTGTTACTCCTATGCCTCAGCAGTCGCCACAGAGGGGCGGTCACGCAGCCCACGGATAATCAGAACCAGTTTCCGGAGTTTGCTTCTTGGAGATGAACCTTACTGGGCCGGCGAGGGGGGCTTCTCCGGTGAGAGCGATTTCCCCCGTGTGGGCGACTCCCCTGGTGTGGGCGACTCCCCCCATGTGGGCGACTCCCCTGGTGTGGGGGACTCCCCCGGTGTGGGCGGCTTCCCCGGCGGCTGCTACTGCCCCCATAGCACACAGGCTGGTGAGCGTGGCCGGGAGACGTAGGTGATTCAGCCGCAGTCTCGGCGAGGGTCGGGCACTCCGACCGAGCCCCGCCCCACGGCGGGCTCTGAGAGGAGGAGGGCCCTAAACACCGACATTAATTAGCAAAACCTGCAAACGCCGCATCGTGCAACAGGGGTGTCCAGCCCGTGGCCCGCGGGCCCCACGCGGCCCAGGGTGGCTGTGACTGCGGCCCAACACAGAATCGTACGTTTACTCAAAACCTTTTTTTTCAGCCCAGTGGTGTGTGTCAGTGTGTGTCTATGGAATGTGCGGCCCAAGACAATCCTTCCTCTTCCAGGGTGGCCCAGAGACGCCCGAAGATCGGACACGGCCGGGAGACCGCAGCTTCTCCTGCTCAGAGAACTACGGCACCTTTTCCGACGACGCGCGCAGGTGGGCGGTGGCGCTGATGGTGTTTCGGTCACGGAACCTTCTGGAACACTGTCACGATCTCCATTCCCTGGAATATCCCCGAATGTCTCCTCGCTTCTGAAAATGGCTCTCAGTGAACGCTCTCGTCACGAGAGGCTGCCGGTCCCCAGCCAAGGCAACCGCAGAGTGGTTCCCCCGAGGCACCAGCCACAGCCGCGATTTCAGCCGAATCAGCCAGGGCGGGCGGCCCCTGGAGGTGGGCACCCTGGGCTGGCCCCCCCCCACCCGAGGAGACGAAGGCCACGCCTGACCTCGTCACAGCCACTCCCGGCACAAGGGCCCCTGAAGTCCTTTTGTATAAAGAAGCAAGCCGGGTGGCAACTGTTAAGGGTCCGAAAGCTGCGTTTCTCACCCAAATAGTCCTTGGTTGTTGCTCCCTGCTCCCCCCTCGGGAGAATGGGTGCCAGCCTCGCATGACCCGGCCCGTCCCCGGGGGCTGGGGGCTGCGTCCGGCCCTGTGAACCCGCGGACGGACGGAGGGGGGGTGCGTTTACGTGCGATTACCGCTGACTCACCCTTCCAGCCCGGCGGCGCGGGAGGACACCCAGGGCACCAGGTCCGCCTGTAGTGGGTGATTCACGGCGGCGGGCGGGCTCTTGAGGAGACAAATTACCTAATTAATTTGGGGAAACCTGACCCCTCGGATTAAACGACGAGGGTGATTACCGTTGCCTTTGGTGCCCTGGGCCAGGCCGAACGCTGTCACGGAACCCTCCCCCACGTCGGGGCGCGGAGGCAGTGCGGCGAGGAGGGGGCCCGGGGCGCCCGCCGGTGGGGCCGGGGGTCCTCTGAGGACCAGCGCAGGTGACCCCAGCTCCTGTGGCTGCGTCCCCACGGGCACGGGGACCGTGGGGGCCGATGAGGAGGGCCCGGCGTCCGTGGGTTCCAGGTCAGCGGGGACGTCGGGGCAGACAGGCGGTGAGGCCTCGGGGCTCTGCTCCCTCCTCCGTACGACGGCGGGTGGACCGCACCCCGGGGTCCGGGCTCGAATGTCGTCACCGACGACTCCAAACGAGTGAAGGTGAACTCAGTGACGGGCCTCGGCTGGCGTCCCCACCCCGCCACGTCCTCATCAAGGACTTCCAAAGCCCTGCTGCGCTTCAGCCCCCAAACGCTGAGCTGCAGGAGACGGGCTCCTCCAGAGGGGCACACGTGGGCCCCACCCCCTTCACCCCCATCGCCGTCATTGTTCCCAGGTCACCGGTGGGGCCTTCTCACGACCGGGGACCAGCGGTGGGGAGCCCGTGGTCCTGCGGGCCCCCCGGCCACCCCACGGAAGGGCTCTGTCTCCGGTGGTCGGTGGTGGGCAGCCCTGGCCGTGCAGCTTCGGACGGGAGGACGGTCCCCTCGGGCGTGGGCACGGCCTCTGCCAAAGCAGCCCCATCCGCCCGGCGTCTCTGTGGCTTCCGGGAGCAGAGGTGATGGAGGTGGTGCCCCGGTTGGGGCGTCAGGGTGTCCACAGGTGTCCCGTGCTGCCTGTGTGGGAGGCAGCCGCCCTCTGTCTCCTTGAGGCCCACGACGACGTGGACGGAGCACCTCAATGTGTGAGAGGCTGCGATGGCCACCCGGACCTCACGGAGCAGGGCCTCGCCCCGAGACGGGCCGGCAAAATCCCCCCTGACCTTCACACCGCATATCAGGAAGTGGGGGCTGGCACGGGGGAGGGGTGTATAGGTGAGCTCACCGCTCTTGGGGGACAGGTGGTGTATGTACGCATTTAAAACTTTTTAGCCCTGGCCAGTGTGACTCAGTGGATTGAGCACAGGCCTGTGAGCCAAGGGTCGCCGGTTCGATTCCCAGTCAGGGCACAGGCCTGGGTTGCAGGCCAGGTTCCTGGTGGGGGGTGTTCGAGAGGCAACCACACATGGATGTTTCTCTCCCTCTCTTTCTCTGTCCTTTTTTCTCTCTCTGTCAATAAGTAAAGTCTTTTAAAAATTTTTTAAATTTCTATTTAGAAGTTTGTGCCCACATTGAACATTATTTTAACCTAGTGTTTAAAAGTGGTCCGGTTACTCCGACCCAGGGAGGCATCCTGAATTTCCCCCCCACAACCCGGCCCCCCACAGGGCAGAGTGTCAGGGTACGATCTGCCCCCGGTGGAACTCTCCCCCGTGGCCCCCAGGACGCAGCCACCCCATTGGGGTGACTCTTGGCTTTGGGGGGGGCAGGAACGAGCCCCTCCCACCGTGTGGGCCGGGGCATCCTCGCCCCTAAAGGAGGCGCCTGGCGGAGGCCGGCTGGGTCTGATGCCCAGATGCTGCCTGCGGCTCCCACGCCGCGCCTGGCCCTGGGCCCGCCGCGCCGGGTGTGCTCGCGTCCCTCCCTGCCGGAGGGACACGCTGTCCCCTCTCAGAGGACACGGCCGCTGCCGTGATGGACGGTGACAGGAAGCCGTTTTTTTCTTCCGCGCAGATACTCCATCAGTGTGTGCATTACCTGTCCTTTGTCAGCGGCAGCGGGGAGAATAAATGGCCGCCGCCGGCCGATCTCTCACAGTCACACGAGGGAGGCGCAGCTTAATTGCTCCGGTTAAGTGGCCGAGACTTGGTCGGCGCTCAGCAGTGCCATTACCTCAGGCTGCGGGGACCGCCCCGTGGATTTATGGCGGGCGATGCGCGGGGGCGGGGCACGGGGTGGGGGGCTCTTTTCTGGGTCAGCACGGCGGGCGAAGGCCCCGACCGGTTCCACCCGGGGCCGTGGGGGGCGGCCCTCTCGGGGTACACCAGCCAGGGTCGGAAAGCCGGCTGCGCTGCCTGCGGTCCCTGCAGAACCGCCTGCTCGTGGCGTGGCGTCTCGCTGGCCACGTCCTCTTCGTTGGGGCGTGTGTACGAGTTTGTCCGTCTCCCTGCCACCCCCACCCCTTTCGTTCTGCCCCGAAGCGTGTTAGACAGTTTCCTCCTGGGAGCACAGTCAGCGCTGGGCCCGGCGCAGCCGTGGGCACGCAGTAGGGGGTTTGTGAAGATGCGCGGTGCCGTAGGAAACACGAGGGCCCCTTGGCCCAGACTCCGGCAGTTTACCTGGCTGCGTGTCACGTGTCTCCCCTTCCTCCTGGCAGACGGGGTGACAGGAAGTGACTCCCTGGGGTGCCCAGGGTTCCGACTGCGGGGGACAGCGGGGCTGGGTGTGAGGGGGGCTCCGTGCATGGGGAGGGGGCGCCTGGGTGGGCTGAGGACCGAGGATGGGGTGTGCCCCAAAGTCTGCCCCCCCCCCACTGTCCGAGGGCCCCAGTGGGATCAAGAACCGGGTGCGGTGCAGGTGCGGGGTGGGGGGCTGCTTCTGCAGAAACTGTGGGCCTGCGTGTGCTCCCCCCACCCCCGGCTTCGGGGCTTCGGGGCTTTGTGGAGGTGGAAGGGGAGCCCCGGCCGAGCCCACTGGTGTCCTCGGCTGTGTGCCCGCTCCCCCCTCCTCCGGTCAGGCAGACAGGCGGAGGGCTGACTGGTCAGGTGCCTCCGTCGGGGACCTTCCCCTGCACCTCCCTACCGTCCACTCCGTTCCTCTGCTCCCCCTTGCTGCCAGGCACAGCCACGAACGGCGGAGATTCCGACGACGTCTTCGCAGGGTTTCCCCTCAGGCTGTCTTCTTGCGTCCCCACAGCCCCGTGGGGTCGACGATCACCACTGACCGTCTCGGGACACACAGACGGGGCTTCCGGGGGGTGAAGGGACGCCTCAGGCCACCCACCATCTCGCCCTCAGAGCAGCCAGGACTCCAGGCGACCTCGGTCCAGACCCCTTGCCCTCTCCCGCCCTCCTGGCTGCCCCGGCATCTGTCCGTCTGAGCTCCAGCCCCAGAGGCACGGGCCGTGAGTGCCTGTCACCGACGCTTCTCCGAGCCATGGTCGGGGGACAGACGCCGGGTGCTCTCGCGGGTGACTAGGAGCTTCCGGTCCCTGCAAAGCCCCCCGTGGGCCAGAGACGCGCCACTGAGTGTAGGGCCGCCTCTTGGTGGTCCGGGGGGACACGGGACAGCGGGGGTGGGAAGGCAGGGGTTTGCCGAGTGTCCCTAAGGGAACCTGTCGACCTCGCGCATCCGGCCACCCCCTTGACCCCGGGGCCCTTCCTGAGGACGGGCTCTCCCCTGCACACACGCTGGACGGCCGTTCCTGGGGGCAGGAGCCACGTCCCGTCGTGTTGTTCTGTTGTTTTCTTGTCTCTGACCTAGAGCCGTCTTCACGTTCGAGTGGGACAAACAGGGTCAGGCCGGCTGCCGGTGACGCGGGTGATGATGGTCTCCCTGCACAAGAGCAGCGCCCCCTTCTCCTGGCGCAAAGCCGCCTGGGAGCTGCGGTCAAGACACAGCAGGACTCAGAGGAGGCTCCCGGCTCACCTGCCAGGGCTCCTCCCCGAGGACCCGGCACAGGGTGGCCGAGGGGGGCCCTGTGGGCACCCTCGTCCCAGACCACGGGCTTTGTGCCGCTCAGAAGGACTGGCCGCCGGTGTTTTAGGCAGCTGTCTCCCGCCGAGGGAGCTCGGGAGGGCTGCCGGCAGCGGGCGTGGCAAGAGTGCCGCAGTGTGCCGCCTGGGACTCCCCTCCCCGCGGCCCTGTGTCCCCTGCGCCCGCCGCCCGGCCTTTCCTGGCCCTGGGCACGGGCTCCTGGCTGCACTTAGACAGACAGAGGGTGCGTGGGGTCGGGGGCAGGCGGGCACCGGCATGGTCTGTCTGTCACCAGGATGAGGGCTGAGGAGAAGCTGGTGCAAAGCAGAGTTTGCGGTCGGGCCGGCGGGCCCGTGTTTGTTACAGGACAACCGTCCGGCTCCTCCTCGTGGGAACGAACACGCCGGCCGAGGCACCTGCTCTAGTTCAGGATGTGAGCTCAGCGGTTTGTTTCTCTGGCCCAGAGCCCCGCCCTCGGCCGCCCGCTGCCCGCAAACCACCATGCTGCTGCGCCGCCACGCTGGGAGGACACACACGCACTCGATGGGGCAGCAGCGGGCACGAGCCGCTGCGGGCACTCTCTCGGTGTCTGCGACACGTTCCAGAATTCTCCATTTACAGGAGAAAACTTGCCGGCTGCCTGTATCTTCCCTGGATCCCATCACCAAGGAGATGAAGCCCCGGCCTTTGTAGTTCTTGCTTCCTGAGTTGTGCGGGGTGCGAATGTGGCAGCCACGGTCCCGGTTCCACGGGGACAGACTAGACCTGAGGGCTCAGCACCAGGCTGTCGGGCCGGAGTTTCCTTTGGTGCCGGGAACGGGCCTCCCCAGAGGACGGCTTCCCTCTCCTGGCTGGGCTGGCGGTCACGGCACCTGGGGCCGGACGAGGGGGCCTCTCTCCAAACCAGCTCTGCGGGGGGCCGTCTGGGAGGACACTCACCCCCTCCTGCCCTAATCGCCCCAGGGAGGGGGTCCCGGCCACAGGGGGCGTTCAAGTCACCTGCGCTGACTTCCCCACAGCAAGGAAGCCTGTGTACTAGGGGGCGCCTGGGGGAGAGAGGGGTCCCGCCACCCTGGGCTGCTGCTGGGCTTGGCGCCCAGGCCCGGGGTGAGTGGCAGCCGGCAGGCACCAGGAGCCACGCGCTCCCCCCTCCCCGTGCCAACCGCTCTTGCGGGTTTTCTCCCGACAGGAAGTCGTGGGGTGGCTCCTACAGGCCACCTGTTCATCAGGACACGCAGACTGCATGTTCACAACACTATAGGAGCCATGGAGGGACTGGGGACACCACAACGGGTCCGACCCGTCCCTGGAGTCGCCGCATCCAGCAGCAGGAGACTGGCACAGACAGACCGTGTCCCCCGGTTCTGAGACAGCAGGCTGGGCCAGTGCTGGGGGAGGGGCGGGTGCGGGGGAGGGGCAGGCACGGGATCCCCCTGTCTTCTGCGTTGGGTGTCCTCGGCCTCGGGTCCCTGCCTTTTCAGGATGACCCACTGGGATGCCGGTTCCCCCTGCACCTGTTCTGGACAAGTGCCCCCTCCGCACGACTGCCTGACGGGGACGATGGACATCACGGGCTGATGTCCACTAGGAGACCTTGTCTTCAGTTATTACAGAAACAGTCTGTGCTCAGTGCGGACCACTGTGACACCACAGAGCGCCCCGAACGTGGCGGAGACAGCGATCGGAGCCCCAGCGCTGCGCGCGCTGATGCACCAGCCGCCTCCGGTCTTCGCTGCGCGTGTTTCTGGGCTGTCAAAACGCACGGTCCGTCCTCCCTTTCGCCTCAGGGACCGTCCTGTGGATGTCCGCGGCTCTCCGAGAGTCTCCGTACACAACACGGTTTAGGGACGGATTAATACTCCGAGGTTTGAATATGCTTTTAGTTTCCTTTTTTCCTGAGACAAATGAGGTTTCTGACACCATCTTTGTCCACGGAACATTATGTTTCCATTAGCCGTCTCCACTGCTTTCTTGGGGCGGGTTTCTGGGCGTGGAGCTGGTGGGGACCAGGGGGTGTCCCTGCTTTAAAGGACTCGGTGAGCGTTATTGAAGAATTCTTTCATGGGGGGGTGGAGGCATGGGCACCCCCACACTGCACCCCTCAGGGCTCTGGGCCCCCCAAGAACCCCCCATGCCAGCCTCATTGCTTCACTGTTTTTATACCAAAGACACTTATTTTTTATCAGCCATTGTCTTCTCTGTTTAAAAACATTGTATTGTTATTGCTGACTATTACAGATGCCCCCTCCCCCCATTTTTATTTTCTCCTGTGCAAACCAAACCCGTTTTCTTCCCGCATCTCCCACCGGCGCCTGGGTGAGCGCTTCCACCAGCTCAGCTCCCCGGTGTGGGGCGCTCACCTCGGTGCCCTGCGTGGCCGCGTCTCCTCAAGGCCCGTCCACGTGGTGCGTCCACACCGCGTGGGGGTGCATTTGCCTCCCCGGGACACGCCGCGTCTCCGCCGCGGTGGTTTCAGACGGGCGGCGCTGACACTTTGGACTCTCCGTAAACCTGACGCTCCGAAAGCACCTGTCATCGCGGCGGCCGACCGGCGGAACCGCGTCCTGCCTCATGTGGACTTAATATGGGGCCCCGCCCCAGGGAGCTTCTCGGGGGACCAGGCAAGATGTCTCGGGGTGATCGCTCCTCTCTGCTTGGTTTGACAGCCAAAGAGGCAGATTTAAAAAAAAACAAAAAAAACTTCGCCCAAGGACATGTTTATTGATTTGAGAGAGGAGGGAGGGGAGGACAGAGAGAAAAACAGCGACCGGCTGCCTCTGCACCGGCCCTGACTGGGCGTGGAACCTGCAGCCCAGTTGTGCGTCCTGACCGGGAATCGAACCCGAAGCCTTCTGGTGCCCAGGGCGGCGCTCCAACCCACTGAGCCGCCTGGCCAGGGCCCAAATACTTTCCTTCATCTGGTCCCAGGAGGAGGCAAGAGCCGTTCTCCAGGGCCCATTCTCTCGAGGTCCCCCCCAAATACTAGAAATGTTTACAACGGGGGTGACAGCCCTTGCTTTGTCCCACTCCCCAAGACCTCCAGCGGAGGTGTCGGAGGCCAGGAGGGGCCTCACCTCCCAAGGCCAGGGGCGGGAAGCTGTCTGAGTTCCCGGGGACAGAGAGGCTGCCTTACTTCAGTGTCAAGGTCACCCCTCCTCCTCCGCCCCTCCCCCTGCATCACCTTCTTGCAGGGGTTCCGTTGAGAACCACTCCCCGGCGGCCGGGCAGATGCGGGGACGAGACGCTGTCTCCCAGCGTTCACTCAGCACCGCCGCCTGGGAAGGAACCGGAATCTGTTGGCGCTCTGCTGGCTATGGGGAGGGGACAGTCACCCTGAAAGACAGTAACCAAGTCGACATGGTGGCCACTTTTTTTTTTTAAGATTTTATTTATTTGTTTTTAGAGAGGGAAGGGAGGGAGAAAGAGAGAGAGAGAGAGAAACATCAACGTGCAGTTGCTGGGGGTCATGGCCTGCAACCCAGGCATGTGCCCTGACTGGGAATCGAACCTGCGACACTTTGGTTCACAGCCCGCACTCAATCCACTGAGCTACGCCAGCCAGGGCTACGGCCACTTCTTTACCTGGAAAGGAGACCCCGTAACCCGGGACCGGCCAGTGTCCCCCCCGTGTGAACGTCCCCATGGGGACCTCTCAGACACTGGAGTGGGACGCAGCATGTGCCTGGCCCTGCTCCTTGTCACCAAGCCCATCCGAAGGCCACGGGGCAGGTTCCGTCCAGCAGGCCCCCACCCAGCGCCTGGGAAGAAGCTGTGGGTTCCTTTGGGGTCAAGGAGGGGGCGCTGGCTGAGGAGGCTTCCGTCCTGCGTGTCCCTCTCTCAGACCCGCTGAGGGGCCCTGAGGGTCCGACCGCCGGCTTTTTGGTGGGGGTTGGGGGGGGATGAAAGGCCACTGTGTTGTCCCTTCAGGGGACTGAACTGGACCCCAGTCCAGGAGGCCCCCAGGCCCCTCCTGGGGTGTGCTGCCTCGGAGTCCTCCGCGCTGA